>NC_138540.1:26894843-27498001 GCF_964234715.1 Podarcis melisellensis
TAAGAGAACATATTGCCCCTTATATACTCAGCTGGTAGCTCAGTCAGTAGAGCTTGAGGCAATCTCAAGGTTGTGGGTTCAAGGCCCACATGGTCCCCTTCCAACTCTACAATTCTATGACTCTATAGCATGCTTTGCAGACCAGACTTTGTGCTGCAGATAGAAGAGATCTGTCCCACTCCCACATGATGCAGGAATCAGGCCTTTAGTGTAGCAGCACCACAACCCTTCGGAGCTCCCTCCCAAGTCTGTGTATGAAATCGCTTTTACTGTTGATCTTTTATTACTGTTAATTGCTATGAGGTGTTTCTTGGGAAGCAATGCATAAATTAAGCAAATAAGCAAGCGGTGTTTGATCCTTTAAGAACCACAGGTTTGTATATATGTATTGCCTCTTATAAAAAGTACGGGGCATGGGGACCTCAGAGCCCCAGATGCAAACCCGTTTTGGGCTTCTGCCATCTGGGGCGGAAAAATAAATGGCAAGCAAGGTTACCGGCGCCATCTGCTGGCAGAGTGCAATTATAAGCCTCCTCACTTGTAGTGTAAGCAATTTCAAGCCGAGCAGTAGATTTCTGAAACAAATTTTAAAGCCCAGAGTACCCAAGTGGAGAGGGGAATCTGGGGCAGACTTTGACCTTTCAAATTTCAGCGGCACCCTCTGCAAGGCCAAAATTTCACTACATCAGTGGCTCCCAATTGGCCAAGTACCGGTACTGCGGACCCGCCCCCTTTTCAAAAGCAAAGCCACTGACCAGTTACTTTTGAAAGTTTTATATCTCAATGGTAGCTTTTGTTATGTGAATGGGTGCCAAGGACCCCTTGGGTGGGTTATGCAGACCCCCTGAGGACTGGGGGACCAACAATTGGGAACCACTGCATTATGTCATTGGAGTTTTCTTGGCAGGAATACTGGAGTGGCTTGCCGGTTCCTACTCCAGGTAGGCTCCATGATCACTGCAGATGGTAACAGCAGTCACGAAATTAAAAGACGCCTGTTTCTTGGGAGGAAAGCAATGACAAACCTAGACAGCATCTTAAAAAGCAGAGACATCACCTTGCCAACAAAGGTCCGTATAGTTAAAGCTATGGTTTTCCCAGTAGTGATGTATGGAAGTGAGAGCTGGATCATAAAGGAGGCTGATCACCGAAGAATTGATGCTTTTGAATTCTGGTGCTGGAGGAGACTCTTGAGAGTCCCATGGACTGAAAGAAGATCAAACCTCTCCATTCTGAAGGAAATCAGCCCTGAGTGCTCACTGGAAGGACAGATCCTGAAGCTGAGGCTCCAATACTTTGGCCACCTCATGAGAAGAGAAGACTCCCTGGAAAAGACCCTGATGTTGGGAAAGATGGAGGGCACAAGGAGAAGGGGACAACAGAGGACGAGATGGTTGGACAGTGTTCTCGAAGCTACCAGCATGAGTTTGACCAAACTGTGGGAGGCAGTGGAAGACAGGAGTGCCTGGCGTGCTCTGGTCCATGGGGTCACGAAGAGTCGGACACGACTGAACAACTAAACAACAACAAGCATTACATCATAGTTGTGATACCCTGTGCACCCCTCGGCTTGCCTTTAGAGCAGCAAGTGAAACCTAAACATCTAGGCTGCAACATCTCCCCGTCTCCCCAAGAGTCACTGTTCGTCTTGGGAAGCGGCAAGGACTGGGGCCTCCTTTTGGGGCAGCCTCTTCAATCTCTCCCAGGAGGCCTGCCCTTGCTGGGGGCTGAGAGGGGACTCGGCTGTGAGGAGGCACCTCTGGCCTCATGCCAGACTTGTTTTCCCTCATGGTGAACGGGGCGGGGAGGGTTTTGGTTGTGAAATGCCAGCGTGCTGCTCGAAAAGGCTCCGCTTGGGCAGAAGGGGCCGTATGGGTCACATGCCAGCCCAGCAGGGCTCCGTGCTAGAGAAGGCACTATAAAGAGCGATGTTTTGGCAGCTGGGAAAGTGTTTGGAGGCCTCTCTTAGGAGATGCTTGTATTGCCAAGGCAGGGCAGTTGTGTCTCCCCTCCCCTTGCTATACGTACATCGTCCTGGTGTGATGCTTGAGGGATTGTTTAGGAAAGAACCAGTGAGTCTTCACGGAGGCCCAGAGTGCAACCCCACTCCTTGCTTCTTGGCAGAGGTGGCATCAAATGGACGAAAGGGGAAAGCTGCTCACTAGCGTGGCACCGGTGTTGCCCAAAGTAGGCACCTGTCACCTATGATCTCAAAAACCTGTTCTAGGCCTTATCCTGCTGTTATAAGAATTCTAAGGTCTCAAATATATATTAAATGTTCATAAATGTACAAGGTAAACACATACATATATAAACCCTGTGTCTGAAATAGTAAAGGTAAAGGGACCCCTGACCATTAGGTCCAGTCGTGACTGACTTTGGGGTTGCGGCGCTCATCTTACTTTATTGGCCGAGGCAGCGGGCGTACAGCTTCCCGGTCATGTGGCCAGCATGACTAAGCCGTTTCTGGCGAACCAGAGCAGCGCATGGAAATGCCGTTTACCTTCCCACCGGAGCGGTACCTGTTTAGACCGCTGTAGACCACCTCCCCTGCTGTAGACCCCTCCTTCTGTGATGTATGTATGGTGTTTTAGGGGTGGTGGTCTTGGGCTACAGGGTGGGCAATTTCAAAAGTCTATATAAGGGCTTCTGCACCATTGTTCGGGGTGCTCCTCCCTTCTATGTGTGGTGAGCGGGGACCCTGTTGCAACAGTTTAAGAAAGATCAGGCTTACTAGCTGCTTTGCTTCTCAATATACAGTGGTACCTCGGGTGAAGGACTTAATTCGTTCTGGAGGTCCGTTCTTAACCTGAAACTGTTCTTAACCTGAGGTACCACTTTAGCTAATGGGGCCTCCCACTGCTGCCACGTGATTTCTGTTCTCATCCTGAAGCAAAGTTCGTAACCCTAGGTACTATTTCTGGATTGGCAGAGTCTGTAACCTGAAGTGTCTGTAACCTGAAGCGTCTGTAACCTGAAGCGTCTGTAACCCGAGGTACCACTGTACTCTGGTTGGCCTCTGTTATTTTCTCCTACCAATAGGGGACCCACTTAAGGACTCTATATGGGTTCTTGGATACCCCATAAGAGAAAAGGAGCAGGTTTGTTTCTTATAACACTACCATTGTCGGAGATCTTCCCTCCATGTCCTCTGCCTCAACACTTGGAGAAACTTCTTGGTTCATCTCCATGCCGCTGCAGTGCCGACTGACGTCCGTTTGTGTCGGAAGATGCCACCGTCATGGGCCAGAGGCGATGAGCAGCCAAGGTGAAGGCAGGAGGGCAAAGGCAACCCCCACCCACCACTGCCAGCCTCTTCATGACGCACCTCTCTAGGCCGCACCTTCTCAAGAAGGTCTCCCTTCATTAGCTTTCTGCTGTGGCTTCTCCGAGTGGAGGTTGACGCTTTTGTCACTGGCAATTTGTTGAAGGAGAAGGAGAAGAAGGGTTTGTTGTGAGCAATGAGGTCGCGCCGTCTCCACACAGACCTAATTACTTTGCACTACAGCAAAATGAAATGAGGCCCATGAGTCACCAAGGAGGAAGGAGCGGGCCGGAGGAGGCAGCAGGCTCCTCTCCCATCAAGAGAGAGCTGTCAATCCATTTGAGAATGGCATGCCGATTAATCATCCAACTTTCCGACTCCCGCGGCAATTAGCAGAGGCCTGCTGGGTCAGAGCAAATGTGGCCCACCTAGCCTCTTGTTCCCACAGTGGGCAACATGGGAATCATGGAATCGTAGAGTTGGGACCCCAGGGGTCATCTAGTCCAACCCCTGCAATGTAGGAATCTCAGCTAAAGCATCCGTGACAGATGGCCATCCAACCTCTGCTTAAAAACCTCCAAGGAAGGCGAGTCCACAACCTCTCAAGGGAGCCCTGTCAAACAGCTCTTGCTATAGTTTGCCCCACTTGTGACTCTCAGAAACTGACTTTAGAGAAAGCCAGGAGCCACATTGGCCCATGGCTACAAAAAAATAAAACAAAAATAAAAAATAAAAACCAACAAACAAAAACCCTCAATGCTAGTGCCTCTTTCACCTTCTGAAGTCTCAAGTGGCTTAGAAATGAACAAAACCTCATTGTTTGAAAGAAAGGCCATTGCCCATACTTTTGCTTTCATTCCATGTCCCTGTAGCACAATGGTAAGAAAAGTATTGTTGACCTTGTGCTGTTCGTGGCCATATTTTCCCCCTTCCCAATGTTGATATTTTTTCCGAAAGAAATGGTATCCCCTCAAAATAAAAGCCTGTCCCCTTGACTTGCAGCCTTGTCAGTGAGTTAAACTAAAGCTTGAATCGAATTTATGCACAGGTTTGGCTGGTGACTTATCTGGTCTCTGGTCAAACAGGCTTTTTGGATTGTTGAAATGCTACAAAACCTACAAACCTGTTTGACCTGAGATGACAGCAGGCTGAAGGAATAAATGTATTGCACCCGAACACACACACACTGACCATTCTGCCACAGCCCTTTCCTCTCCTTAGAACAGCTTCCCCCAACCTGACACCCTCCAGATATTTTGGACTACAATTCCCAGCAGCCCCAGCAGCAGCAGCATCATACAGCTGTGCCGGCTGAGGTTGATAGGAGTTGTGATCCAAAACATCTGAAGGGCAGCAGGCCGGGGAAGCCTACTGCGGACACTCCCTGACCCCAGCTTTAACCTTTGTTCTTTCTGAATATTTCAATGTGACTGTTTTTGTGGGGACAATAAATGACCTGAATAATTAGAAGCACCTGCTTTGAAAACAAAAGGTCCACGTTTCATCCTCAGGAGCCCAATCCCCAGGAGGTTGGTGCAGGGGGGGGGGCCCAATGCACTCCACACAATTCATGACACTCACAGCACCTCCTCTGGGCTCCCTTTGCCTCAATCTTTGGACATAGAGGAGGCCTAATCAACCAGGCCGGCTCTCCCATGAGGCAAGATGAGGCACCTGCCTCAGGCAACAGAATCCACTGGGGCAGCAGATCCCAATATCAAACTTTTTTCCAACCCCTTCTTCATTGGCAGGGAGGGAGGTGCCATTTTGGGACCTGCCTCAGGTACCCAGGTATCTTGGGCCAGCCATGCCAATCAGGGACTAAAAGTGGGTATCTTTAGTTGGAGGATATTGGGAAACTGGACCAGGTGACCATTGAGGGAGCGTACGTCTTTTCACATAACAGGCAGTCGGCTATCTGTGCCAACCTCACAGTCCCTGGCTAGAAAGACTTCCCTTTTCTTTGCCTGTGCCCTTTTCTGGTCATACTCTCACCGGCCCTCAAAAGTGGGGCAAGCACTGCCAACCTACCGGCTCAGTGTCGTTGCTGACATTCCCACATAAGACCAGCGTTGCTGGCATGGTGCGCTGCAGCAGCCCCTGATGAATACACCCCCCTCGTGCTCTTTGGACATGGTTGCGTACATGTTGATATTTTATAATGCCGTGGCAGATCACCTATATCCCTCTTGCATGTGGCATCAGCAAGCGGGGAAAGGGAAGAAGAAAAAAACCAAATGGGAAAAAGTCCACCGAGAACTTCATCTCAACTTTCCTTGATGCGAAGCAGTTGAAATAGGATCTGTCATTCCCTCCTCGTGCGCTTCACCGTCTTGCCGTGGCAGCTTCAAAGATTCTCATTCTCATTCATCCATCTTCTCAAAAGATGGAGGGGGGGGGGAGGCGAGAAAAAGCGCAATCCGTTCAGTCCCAGATCCTTTGCGTCAGGCCTGCCCAGGTTCATAAATCAGCCATTTCAATACTCTGCCCATTTCAAATGACGTCCAGTTCTTTCATTAAGCTCATGATTTATCGCTAGAAGATGCTCTCTTTTATTTTATGCCCGATTTATAAACTTTTCCCCCTGCTCTTTCCCCACCCCACCCCTCGTCGGAGATCATGTTCGCTTTGTCCACCGGGCCAACGAGACAGTAAATTTATTGTCTGAGAACCGCTACTCTGAAAGATGACATCAATGCGAAAAGCGTGCTTGCGTTTCCACATCCACGGACGAGGCAGCCATTGGAGAATCCGTGCTGGGTGGAGTCATGAGGTCACTCGCCATCACGGGTGGACCTGTGGCATAAAAGCACATGATGGGGGCAACAGCAGGAGAAGACGCATCGGCCAGGTGGGAATCTCAGCGCTGACGTTTTGGAGAGGCATGATGGACAAGCTGGGCTGGATCTGCCTCTCCCTTGCCAGTCTCTCTGGCCCACTCTGGGCAATCCCTGTGGCCAGCGAAGGGTCCTACTGGCTCCCAGGTAAGTCCTCTCCCTTTCCATTCACTCAGTAAGACATTGGTTTGTGGTGGAAGAATAGGTTCAGGAGAACCGAAAAAGCCAAGGGAGAGAGATTTGGGGAACTGTCTCCCCCAATGCGGGGCATCCAGTTACACCACTTCTTTTAGGGAACAGGTAAGACACGCCTCTTCCAGCAGGAGTTTGCCCTCATAGCTCAGTGGCAAAGCATCTGCCTTGTATGCAGAAGGTCCCTGGTTCAATTCCCACCGGCCTGAGACCTTGGAGAGCTGCTGCCAGCCAGTGTGGACAACACTAAGTTAGACGGTCCAACAGTCTGATACAGCATAAGGCAGCTTCTCATGTTCCCAATGAGAGGAACAGCCAAGAAATTTATGAATGGGTCGACATTGCTGCTTTAAATAGGATTTGGGTTGATACAATTGTTTTAAGTTCTTGTGTTGGGTGGTTATTGCATCATTTATTATTATGACAGGAACCACCCTGAGGGCCTTTGGGCAAAGCATATAAAATTCCTAATATAAATAAATGGATAAACATCCCAGTTCACACAGGTGTGCCGATTGCTTGAGGATTAGAAGCTGGGTGTCGGCTTAAGGGAGCCCCTGGTGCCCTAAATGCACCCTCAAGGGATGATCAACAGGCACATCAGGAAACTGGCAAGCCCTTTCCCAGGAACCTGTCAGGATACAGAATGATAGAATCGTAAAATTGCAGAGTTGAAAGGGACCTTGCGGGTCATCTATTCTAAACGCCCCCTCCCCAACCACTGGGAATGGCTCCTGCACTTGGCACTGCCAAATATGAGGATCTTTGAAAGAGCATCAATCCATCCATTGAGAAGCTTTTCCTCCTGACGTTTAATAATGACAGAAGAAAATGAATGCCCATGAAAGCCACTCATCCCTGGGAATGGCCATTGTAGCAGCCTTTGTAGGTTACCGAGATCTGCTCCTTGTCAAAGGATGAGGTGGGTGGTTGACGCTGCTGGAGCCCTGTGGAAAGAAACTGGCGGGGGGGGGGGGACGGGACTGTGGCTGCAGAGGAACACCAGACCCTGACATGATCCTTTCTGGCTGGGGTGCGGAGGGAGGCAAAGGTTTTGAGCCACAGTTCTTCATTTGCAGCAGGACAGGTCTGACCCAAGGAAGCCTAATTCACATACGGAACTCCCTGCCACAAGCAGCTTAGATGGCCTTTTTAAAAAAGGCATGTCCGGGGGCAGGCTGAGCCATAATGAAAATTAAAAATGGCGAGCCTGCACAGAAAAACAAAATAGGGCATTCAACAACCAAAAGCTGCTTCCTTTTATTGCTTCAGACTCACAGCAGTAAATAAAAATGATCTGCCCGAGTACTAAATGCAAAGACTGGATGGGAGAAATTGGCATTGGAAACTCCCGATTCTCAAATATTTTGGCAGCAATTCTAAGCCCACTTACCTGGGAGTAAGCCCCACTGAATTCAATAAAACTTACTTCTGAGTAGATATGTTTAGGATTGTGCTGCAAATTGCTGTGCAAATGGCATTTTAAAAATATTGTGAATACTACTGCCCAGGGGAATGCGATTATAATTTGTGTGCAAAGCACATACCGCCATTACCTGTCTGTGCATCTTCCTTGTGTGCACATAATGTGCTTTCTTACAAAAAGTCACAATTCATATCAGAAGCAGACAGAGTGGGAGAAAATAATAAGAACAGAGACTTTTTCAGCACTAATGCAGAGGAGCTTTAAAATCAAGATTCAAACAAGAGGCGTCTTGAAAGAGGCCGACAGAGGTTTATAAAAAGTGAGAAATATATTAAAAAAACACATACAGAAACAACAGGAATAACAACAGGCTACAGAAGCCCACAAACCCAGAGCCACAAGCTTGTGAGCCTCAGTTCACACACGCTTTTCAGTACAGGCAGGCAGACCCCATCAGAATCTGGAATTCCCCCAAATGTTAATAGGTATCAGTCAACAAAAAATATCATTTTACTAAACCATGTATCTTCTTTGCTTAAATTTGCATTTATAATCTCTCTCTCTCTCTCTCTCTCTCTCTCTCTCTCTCTCTCTCTCTCTCTGTGTGTGTGTGTGTGTGTGTTTGTTGGAGAGAGGTTTTTGTTGGATGTGCATAAAAGCAAGTTTATCCAATGTCCAAAAATTGGCATCTAAATCTGAGGGGGCCCTTGAGGCCCTGAGCCAAGGGGCCCTCCTGGCTCCCACCCCATAGTAGGCCCTAGATCCAGGGGCCCTCTGAAGAGCAGAGGGTGAGCAGGGGGCAAGTTGCCCAATAGACACTGGAGGACTTTGGTCTGATCTTACATTCTTAAAGGTGACAGAATAACGCAGGGAAAAAGCTACCGGGCAGGGGGAACTCTCTTTGGCAGGGAAAGAGAGAAGAAGGTGGGTGGGTTGTGCAGAGCCCCTTTGGGAGGAATCTGCTACCACACAAGTGTCAATTGCATCCCACCAACCCAACCACCCACTGTGGCTCAGTTGGCCCATGACTAGGCATAGAGTCCTCCTCAAGCTGTGCGATGCCTCCCTCTCGTGTCCTCCTCTCCTTACAGCGACTGATGAAGATGCCAGGATAACTCTGGAGGCCTTGAGCAGCAGGAACAGAGGGTCCTCCCTCATGCAGACCCCACAGGGATTAGTGGGAGCACAGATGGAAGACACTCTGAGGAAAGCAGGTAAGACAGAGACACCCCCTTTTGCCTCTGGAGGAGCAAGCCAGACGGGGCATTCTGCAGCACTTGCAACGCAGACAACCAAACTGCTGCTGCTCCTGCTTCCCAGTGGATCCTGCTCCAAGGGTTGAAGCCACCCACGCCATACCTACCTGTTCACCTTCTTTCGCACTCCATGCAACCTAGCCAACCAGGGAGCATTCAAAACAGAGCCAGGGGTCTTCTGGCTGATGGGTCAGGACCTACGGTTTGATCCAAGGCTGGGTGCAACAGCAGCAGGTGGATTTGAAAGGGCAGAAGACCCCTGGTGTAGTGGTTAGGGGGCTAAACCAGGAATCGGGAGACCAGGCTTTGAATCTCTGCTTGGCCACAAACTCTGAACTTAGGCCAGAAAAGGTGAGATAAGAGTCCTGATAAGCGAGCTGCTGGGGAAGGGCATAATAGGGAAATGCCTGGTATTCTGCAAGGCTGGGTTTCATTACTTTTAATTTGGAAAACTCCCACCCAGAGAAGAAATGTACAGCAGAGGCTCTTTTTCTTCCCCTCTAGGATTAAGAGCTGGCAAACTGGTTTGACCAGCACCAACCATGAGCTGAGAGCATGGGCACACTGCCCCCTTTGACTCTCTCTGTCCACTCCTGTCCTAGGAAGCAACGTCCAAAAGCTCCCACCAAGGGAAGCTGGGGAAGGGGACCAAACCAAGGCTGGAAAATAGACCGTGACCTTTCCAGAGGAGAAAGCAATGCTTGGATGTATCTTCTTTCTTTTTGTTCCAGGTCTCCACCCCAGAGGCTTTATGCCATCGAGGGAAAATGTCAAAGAGGTGAGAAGCCCCCAGCCCCAAGGCCATTTGAAAGCTTTTCTCCTTGTTATGGGTGCTGTGACTCTGCTGGGTTCTCAGTGTGCGGCCAGGGACTCCCGGTCAACCTTCCTTACATGACTCAACATGTAACATCTGCTTTTCTCAGGTACTCTTCGGAAACCTCCCCCAGAACACGCTGCTGAGCCGCTTGCTAGCCACAGACAGGAAGCAGTACAAGAAGCGGGGCAACCTCTCCGAATGTTTCTGGAAATACTGTGTGTAACTGATGGCTGGAAGCGGCTGATGGCCAACTGGACACCCCTCCCCCCATTCAAGCTCCTTTATTTATGTCATCAAGAAGAATCCTAGAACCCTGCATATAGATTTGTCCATATTTAAAAGATTAAAATAAAGAATTGTGAAGCTGGCAAAAACAAATCACACTCCAGACCACCACCTCTATGATCCTTGCTGTTTGCGAGAGGAATAAATCCTATCTGGTTTGCTAAGATCTTGTAAGCAAAGAATTGTTTTCTTCCTTCGGTGGTTCCTGTTTGCATTTCAGCAGGGAGCAAGGCCCCTGCGTGGATAGGCTTTGAATCTTTGTGTGTTATGCTCTGCGAGGTCAGCGGAAAGGAGTCAGGAAAAACACTTAGTAGCTTCTCTATGGGGGGGGAAGCACTGGGAAAGGAAGGCCAGACATTTCTGTCCCAATTAAGCAAAGCAGCGGAAATGGCAGACTTCAGCTATGTCACTGACTCTGCTGGCATTGGACTGGGTGTCCCTAGGCTGACTTTATGACAAGCAAACCCAATTAACTTTTTTTAAAAGGCTCTCTACCCCCTGCAACCTCCGCTCTCATTTTTAGGCACAGACATGACAGCCTGTCCCTCGACCTCGGATGAAGAGTGGAGCTGGCAATGATGAATGGGCAGCAGCTCTTTGGAAGATGCCGGTCATAAATCTCTGCCTCTCTGGCGGGAGCATCATGCTGCAATCAGATAAAATGCACGGAAAGTTGATGTGATTTAAGAAGAACCAGCTCCGCTGAAGGGAGCACTTCCTCTCTATGGCTTTGACATACTTTGGGAAGATTTGCAGTGTCTCTCAAAGAGTAAACAAGCACTGGCCTCAGATGGAACAGCAAGCAAATGCAAGGTCCTTCTTAGAATCAAAACAATTAAGTGTAGCCATCAACTTGGATGAAATTACGAGTTATCCTGTTGCCGCTGCCAATTTTAGTCTTTACTTATTCTGAAGCAGGTTCTGCAATCCCCCCTCCTGCATTTTGCACTCAAAATGTGTAAAGACTGAAACTAATTAAACTTTTTTTCCCCTTCTGACAAGGCTCCCCTTCACTTCCCCAATGATAGGAAGGTCCAACAGCAGAAAGGCACCATGTTGTGGTTGTTGTTGTTGTTGTTGGTGCTGGGGCTGCATTTTAAATTGCAAAATGACAGGAAGAAGATTTTCACATTTTATTTTGTTTCAAAAAGAGAAAAAATCTCCCCATCTCACGCACAAACAGGTCACCTTTTAAAAACGCACATATTGAAAAGTATGGTACAAACAAGTTTATTGCCCCAAAACCAGTTTATAAATCCCACTGATAACTAATTGGAACTATACATTCTACATTGTGGCTTGCAATGGGGTGAGTGTGTGTGTCCCATTCCTAGAGCAAATCCTGCGCTGCTGCAGGTGACATGGTCTCTATCAGCAGCATCAACATTATATATACTGGGTTGTAGCACATGAGTCCTACTCAGAGTAGGTCCACAGAAGTTAAAATGTCCTGGCTACGTTAGGTGCATTAAAGGGACTACTCTGAAGAAAACTTACGTTGGTGACAACTTCTCCTCCTCCTCCTCCTCCTCCTTCTTCTAGAAAGTGGTTTCCAAGGAGGGGAAAAATAACTCTCCCTTCCTTTCCCAGCTAACTGCCAGGCATCACACCAAACCAAGAGAAGGCAGATCCTGGGTGTAATTCAAAGGCAGAAATGAGGGAACTCCAGGAAGAGAGTTTTGTCAGTTTAAAATGCTGCTATTTCTACTTCTGAAAAACTGACAGCCCTCGACGACGATAACCCTAATATATTCCTTGGTGAGCCAAAACTGATTCAACAAAAGTAGGGGCAGGAGAGGAGCACCATCTACACAGAACTGCCTGAAAACCCCGCAGTTGGCTTCAAACAGAAAAGCATCACCTGACACTGCTATGACCTAAGGTGATTGACAGGTGGGTGGCCCTCCAGGGGTGGGAGAGAGGAAAATCTGGCTCTCTGCCATGAAAAGGAAGGACTGGATGAGATCCGGCCTGATGATCTCCAGGCATTAATCCAGCTCCAATGGGGAAGCCCCATTGGTGAAGTGTGTGTGTGTGTGTGTGTGTGTGTGTGTGATGAGCACAGGTGCACCTGACTACTCATGGATTCTGGGAACCAACTGGTCATTTATAGAGGGGCCCTTGCCGCTTCGTCTCAAACAAGAACCAACTAAAGTGGTACCTCTGGTTACGTACTTAATTTGTTCTGGAGGTCCGTTCTTAACCTGAAACTGTTCTTAACCTGAAGCACCACTTTAGCTAATGGGGCCTCCCACTGCCGCCGCGCTGCCGGAGCATGATTTCTGCTCTCATCCTGAAGCAAAGTTCTTGATCCGAGGTATTATTTCTGGGTTAGCGGAGTCTGTAACCTGAAGCATGTGTAACCTGAAGCGTATGTAACCCAAGGTACCACTGTATTAGTTGCCGTAATTTCAGAAATTTTGGAGTGGTGTGAGGGGTGAGCCTTTGGAACCAGCATCTTGGAGAGCCAGAGGGAAAGATGAGCCGGGTCACCTGCACAGGAAGGGTGGGCTTCTCTAGGGCGGTGCCTGTAGTGGAAGCAGCAGTGTCTCATCAAGGAGGTCCTTGCTGTCCTCTTCTTGAGGATCTCTGTCTTCCAGCCCGGCAACAACAGTCAAGCCGGCATTCCTGTTGTCACACATGATGCAGCCCTAGAAAGGGGAAGGAAGTTGGTAAGTAACATGGAAGAATGGAGCCCTCCTGGGCAGGACGAAAGGTCCACCTGCTCCAGCTTAGAGATGTACAATTTCCAGAAATTGTGAAGCCATTAGGAAAAAACTGTTTCCCCCCATAAAAAATAGAAATTTTGAAAAAATAGAAAAAAAGTTAAGTGTGGAGTAGCTTTACAAATTATTTGAATTGAAATAAAACAGGTAACACCCCCCTTTTCCCTCTAAAGCAACAAAAAAAGCATCAACATAAAAAATAATCAGATTTGCCACAGCACCAATAGCAAATAAAGTCAAGGTCCAAATCAATATTTAAGTTCCATAGGTCTACCCTTTGAGTGTTTTTTTTAACAAAAGGAACGGAAGACACAACATATACATGCAGTTTATTCTATCTCATTTTCTGAACTACTACTATCATTTTCCATTTCTTCTTCCTCTTCGTCATTTTTCTCATGGACTTCTAAAAAACAGTTTTGGGAAAAAACGAGGGAAAACCTCCCCCCCCCTGCAATTTTTTCTGGTTTTTTTCCAGGCCTTCCCATCTCTACTTGAGGACAGTTACTGAATAGTATGTTGCACTAAGGCTCAAACTCAATTTGAAAGGAAAAGGAGTGTGTGTGTGTTTTAAATTGAATTTGTTGTTATATATTATAAACAGTGTGATGGTAAGAGAGCTCCTAAACAGTTTACAAAAATATGCAACAGAACATTAAAATGATTGATAAAACACAGTTAAAAGCAGATATTTAAGAGTATTCAAAAGACGACTGAAGTCAGCAGTGCTTAAAAGGAAGTAAATCACATGCAGCTTCTACGTGTTCAGATGGGCTGGCCCTAACAAAAATGTTTTGAGCAGTTGCTGGAAAGAGTACAGTGAGAGCACATGGATTTGAAACCCACAGTACCAGCTTCCATGCACCCAGGTTTCCTTACTTGGGTGTCAATTTCTTGGGGGACAGTCTGGGTGCGAATCCAGGGGTGGACCTCTGCCAGCTCCTCCTTCTGCCCTTCTGAGAAACAGGGCTGCTTGCTCTCCAGGGTGGCCAGCTTCTCCAGGTCCTCTTTCAGCACCTCCTCTGCAATTCTGCAAGAGATGAGAAGCTGGCTAGATAAAAAGGCACCAGCCCGACAAAGCCAAAATCCTGACATCACCTCCTCCTACAATCCTCTGCATAAAGTTCAGCTAGTTTTCACCACCCAGAGCCCTACAGAGAAGGTGTGGCACCCTCCAAAATCTTAGAAGCCTTGAAACAACATTAGCTGCAAAAGCTACAGAAAAGCAGGTCTTTTGTACCCCAGCCATGCCTAGAGGGCTGCAACTCCCATTGCCGTTGTCCCTGATCATTGATCCTGCTGGACATTAGGGTGGAGTTTAGACAATCCAACATCTGGAGGCCCAACAGATCCGTTCTGAACTGAATCTTCCCTGCTTTCCAATCACAAGCTCTCTGCCATCCATATTTTGCACTTTGATGCAAAACCTAAGCCCCACCCAAAGCACTTCTCTGTTCTGTATAAGCTTTTCCTCAAACTGGTCCATCCCTTCAGGTTCCTGAAAACAACTCCAAAGACATTTCAGGGCTGCCTCTGCCTTCTCAACAACAGCCACCACTCCCAGCAACAATAAAAACCCAATGTGTCCAGCACTTCACAAGGGGGCAAACATCACGGGGCCTGCTGGTGACTAAGCTACGGAAATCCTATTTTGCTCCCCTTCCTGAACCGCTTGCCCTTCCCCATCCCCATTTTCCCAGCGCTGCCTTCTGGAAGGCAGGAGGGCCTACCTAGTTTGGAGAAGTAGCAAAGCAAAGGCGTTTTCTCACCGCTTTGGCATTTGGTAGGTCATCTGGATTGGTTCAGGCAAACTATTCACTGTCCTCCACACCAACCTGGCTGGCTGCGGTGGCCGTTCCGCCTCTTCTCCTCCTTCTTCGCTGTTCTTCCCCCTTTTTGAGACCTCGGAGGAATCATTGCTGGCAAAGTATTTGCTGCTGTTTCCGCTGCCTGTTTGGAGACAGGTGGGTGGACACAAATGAAATGTGGGTTTCTGCATAGGCCAATCTCAAGGCAGGGAGGAGGGTGGCCGTTCCCCTGCTAGCAAATCCCTTTGGGATTCTCTTTCTGTGGAAGCCGACACACACAGCACTTCCTCTCCTTCTAAGTTGTGGCCTAGTCACTCAAGAAAAAGGGGCTGCAGAGATCCCAAGGCAAATTCTTTGCATCTGTCTTCACAGTGGGAGACGCTGGACAGATCCCTCCTGTGCCTGAACTACTTTCACAGGAAGGGAGTCTGAGGAACTGAAGCAAACAGCAGTGACAAGGGGCAGTTTTTATTGACAAATTAAGACTGACAAATCACTGGGTCTGGATAATATGCACCCGAGAGCAAAAACATGAACCTGCCAAGGAGTGATCCTCCTGTGGATAAGGAACTTGTTAAGCAGCATGAATCAAGGGGCAGTCCTCCAAAAGGAGAGATCTAGAATCCCCCTAGGATCGGTACTGGGCCCTGTGTTTTTTAACTTGTTCACAAATGATCTAGAGTTGAGGTGAGCACTCAGGTAGACTTGTTTGGTGTTGATGCCAAATTGTTCTAAGTGGTTAAAACAAAGAGGGATTTCTGAGGAGCTCCAAAGTGGGGTCTATGCGCAGGAAATTATAACATGACATTCAGTGTAAGCAAGTGCACAGTGGTGCACACGGGAGCAAAAAATTCTAATTTCACATATATGCTCATGGGGTCAGAATGGGATTGTAGAAGATAGCTCATTGAAGACGTTGATCCAGTATGTAGCAGTGGTGAAAAAGGCAAATTCCACGCTAGAGATCGTTAGGAAAGGAATTGAAAATAAAACTGCTGATATCACAATGCCCTTATACAAATGTGTTGTGTGAGTGCCTTTGAAGTATAGTGGATTCTCGGGTTGCGAACGTGATCCATGCGGGAAGCACATTTGCAACCCACAGCACCACGTCTGTGCACGCGTGGGTTGCGATTCAGAGCTTTTGTGCATGCACAAAGTGTGATTTAGCGCTTTGGTGCTTTGGTGCATGCACAAAGTGTGATTTAGCACTTCTGCACATGTGCCGAAACCGGGGAAATAACCCGTTCCGGTACTTCTGGGTTCTGTGGTGCGCAACCCGAAGCGTCTGTAACTTGAGGTAGGACCGTATTGTGTACTGTCTGATCACCTCACCTCAAAAAGCACATTGCAGAGCAGGAAAAGGTTCAAACAGGGAATCAAAATAATTAAGGGATGGAATAACTTCCCCCATTGAGTGGAGAAAGTGGATCAGGAGAAGCTCTTCTCCCTCTCCCGTAATACTATCTGCTGGGGACATCAGAAGAAGATGAATGTTGGAAGATTCAGGACAAAGGAAGTCCTCCTTCACACAGCGCACTGTAAGGCACTGGCTTGTCCCATCCATGAACTAAAATTTGCCACCATCAAATATTTCAGGGTCTCCCTCTCGTGCCCAGAGTGCCTGCCTTACCTGTGCCACAACCAGACGTTTCATTGGAGCTGGAGCCATTGGACCCAGAGACCAAGGAGCTGGACTCAGCAGACCCACTGCCAGAGGCCGCTGAGCTACTTCCAGACTGGGAATCTTCCAGTAGCAAAAGGTCGAAGAACTCACTGGAGACGGAGTGGCTGTCATTGTTCACGCTGTCCTCCCCGTCCTCATCCTGCAAAGGAAATGGGACAAATCCATCCACACACAGTCACTGCCGGGCTCAAGGAGAGATGGCGGTGCTTTCTGCAGGCACCCAGGTGGGGTCAGGATTAGCAGCTGGTACCAGCTCAGCTGGTTCTGAAAGTAAAAGACTCCTGTCGCGGAGCCAGATAATGTGGTCACGCAAATACGGCCCGCAAGCCCTGCAAACTTCCTTAACCTGTCCTCCAGATTGTTTGCATAACAACTCCCAGGGTACTACGGACAGGCTGGCAGGGGCTGATAGGAGCCCAAAACATCTGGAGGGGTGGGTGCTTTAAACCCAAGGATTTCTCCTGCCAACAGAGACCAAACAAGCTTCCCGCTGCTGTTTCATACGGCGCAATGCAGCCACAGACGCGAAGCACATGGTAGACAACACACAACACACACAAAGGGGTCTCATTTCCACAGTTGGCTGCGCCCAACTCACAGCTACAGCAGCTGTATGTGCCTGGGACCCTCCACCCATCCAAAGTGCAGCTGTGCCAGCTTCCCCAGTCCAATCTGGATTCAGGAGCCAATACATTTTTTTCCTCTTTGCCTGCAGAACTCAGATTCCCACCTCTGAAAACACAGCGGAACGGAAACCGACCCAACGCAGGAAGTCCCTGTTCTTCGCTCCTTAGCTGCATCCCTGGGAGACAGAGGGCGTAATTAGAACAACCACCGTCTGCTGTTAGGCGGCTCCCGAAAGAGCCAGAAGGACCAGGACAGAAAGGGGGGGGGAGGAGGAATGAATCGCCATGTTTGCAACTGCCGTGCCCCATGTGCAGAGCACCACCCAAACCCAAGCGGAATAAGCAGCATGGACTGCAAGGGATCTCTGGGTGGGATGCCCCACCACCAGCTTCACAAGGCCCCACAAATCTGTGATGGAGAAGCTCCTTCTGTGGCCCATGGAGCAAGAAAACAGTCAGGGTTGGGGGGAGTGGCACTCCTTGCACACTACGCTATTTCCCCCCTGAATCTGCCACCATTGGCAGCCAACCCTTCCCAAAACCTGAGCCAGGATCCCCCTTGCAGGAACTTACACACATGGCTCCTGTGCCTGCCAGGGGGGCCTGTGCTGTGCCGGACAGCTCCAGTGGTTTGGGCAGCTCTTCTTGAAGCAGGTCCAGCTGCAGAGGGGAGCTGCTCCGGGAGTTGCTGAAGAGCCTCTGGTGGGGCGGGTCCCCCGAGGATGCAGGCTGCTCTTCCTCGGCAGCAGACATTGGGGTGGAGGGGGGCGAAGGGTGCTCCATGGGGCCTGGCGGTGCCACGGGGAGAGCGGAAGGAGGGCCCGGGGGCATCACAGGGCAGGGGTAGGAAGCAGCAGAAGGGCAGGGGAAGAGCTGCGCAGGGAAGGAAGGCGGAGGGGCGAAAAGAGGCAGCGGAAGCGGCAGAGGGTACGCTGGGAAATTCTGAAAGAGGACAGTCATGAAGCCGCCCATGTATGGAGCAGGGATTGCTGGGAGGGGCTGGATGCTGCAGGGCAGGTAAGGTGGGGTGGCTGGGGCTGCTGCAGAGGCAGAAGGCGGCAAGACAGGGCCTCCTCCCAGAGAGGCGACAGGGAAATCAGGCGTTGCTGCATAAGGATCGGCAGGGAGGGTGAAGCTCGGGGCCCCAGAGTGGGGTCCCTGGGAGGCGTCCGCCTCCCAAGCACCGCTCCTGCTGTCGGGGGAGCCCAGTGGTTTCTGGCGCTTGAACTTCCCCGGCTTGGTCTTCCTTTTACAGCCCACCGGCCTGGTCTGCTTTGGAGAGACATCGTCTGCGGAGGAAAAAGCCAAAGGCGGGGAAATTGTGAGGAGAGAGAGGGGCAGGCGGGAGGGTTCAAGGAAGGGGTTAAGCCAAGAGCGCTTTTGCCATAGACAGTAGGAGAGGCGCAGAAGCAGCACCGGTTCCCAGTTGAAGATAGAAAGCAGGCAGTCGCACCGCCCATCCTGACACCTGCCTGACCCTAAGGCCCTCTCCTATCCCCCTCTCCTGCAGTCCTCCCCCAGCAGGTGCTCCCCACTCAGGAGAAGAGAGTTGGAGCCCAACAGCAACTAGAGGGCAACAGTTTGGCTGCTCTGGCAAGGCGGCACCACTTTGTGGTTTTAGGTGCAGTCTTGGCAAACCCTCTTCCGCTCGGCTCTTGGGCCTGCAGAAGTCCTACCTGGGAGCCTCTTTGCGCACCCCTGAACTGCTTCTCTCAAGGCGCTGTCAGGAGACGAATGCAGGAGCCGTGCCTGGCTCTTTGGGGGCCTCGTTCTGCCCTCAGCAAAGCCTGTCTGCAAGAAGCCTCCTCTTCTTGCCACTGAATGACCTTCGTTCCCCCACCCTTAGATATAATGAAGGAAACTCCTACTTTCCAGCCTCCTCTGCCTCATTGCTGCTTGCTTCTTGTTCCCTTCCTCCCTTCTCAGAGACAGTCAATCCAAAAACTACCTTTCACTTTGCTCTCACAGTAAAGATGTGTCTCTGGCTGTGCCTCTGCTGCTCCCTTACGAGCGCAATCTACAATCTAGGCTACAACTGTAAAGTGGCACAGGCTGTATTCTTGGGTACAGCGGCAAGCAAGCTGGCTTCTAGCAGACTCACAGCACCCTGTTCCCTAGCCAAATAAGAGAGACCCCTCTAAGCCCCTAAGCTAAATTCTTCCCTAACACACACCATTCAAGAATATGGGGAGGGCTATTTCCCTGAACACAGAGAGGAGGAGAGCAAGAGCACTATGGGGAGCTGCCACAGCTCTGCCTCCCCCACCATTGCTGCTCACTTGGTTCCTACCTTGGTCCTGGGAAGGAGGCTGGCTGCTCCTGGCCGCTCCATGCTGGAGGTAGGCTGGCCGGTATGAGGACAGGAGGGCCCTCTGGCGGAAGCGGTCCACATATTCCTGCTCCTTCTTTTGCGTGTGAGCCGACAAGACCTCTTTGGTCAGCCCCACTAGCCTGACTTCCTCCAGAGTGGCTCCAGCCCCAGCTGCGCTGGGCGTGGGGTTGGCCAGCGATGGCTCCACCTGCTCACCTTGCAGAGTGGCTTCTTCAAGCGCCGTGGCTTCTGCGAGAGGTAGTAGGATAGTCAGCCACACTTTCCCAAGGAGGCAGCCGACAACACTCGGGAACCTCCTTCTCTGCCACCCAAATATTCACCTAGATGTTGTGCAGGGCTACCGGAATGGATTATTCAGGCCGCAAAAGGGGGAGCCACATGCCACATGGAAGGCAACTCAGATACCGTTTGATTGACAGCATCTGAATCAAAGTTATCCCGCCGAGAATCTGCTGCACAGGAATGATATGGGGAAAAAGAGGAGGAGGAGGAAGTGGTGGTGGTGGAGGAGAAGGCGTTTTGGCCTCGGCTGGTTGGGCACTGGGCCTCCCTCTTCTACTTAGGCCCAAATGTCTAGCCAGGCAAAGTAAGGAAGGCCAAAGGAACTCTAAGCACTGCTGTGAATAAGTGTGCTTCCTGGAAGGTCCCTACCTGAAATCAAGGTGACTGGTGCTCATTGCAATGGATGTCGCCTATAAACAGGAAGCAATTTGTCCTCCACAATCACTGAGTGAGGTTCCTACACCACTGCCAGAGGACAGGGACAGCATCCAGCTACCATCCTCCCAAAGCCTTCGAGGAGGGCATGGCTCACTTGTTGGTGAGACCCCAAGACGGGAGAGCAGAACGACCAGCCCTGCCTGGAGCCTCATCCGTTCTAACCAGATAGGACTTATGCAGGCAAACACCGCTTGCCTGGGAGAGGAGGTGGGTGGGTAAGCAAAGGAGCTCGGAGGTTTGTGTGTTTTTCTCAGGAGAGGAGCAAGATCTGTCTGCCAACCTACCTGACTCCGGGTGTGGGAAGTGGACCAGGGTGCTGCTGTAGCTGCACTGGCTGGTTGCGGACACCACGCTCAATGCTTTGGCAGTCAGCGCCAGGTCAGTCATTGCAGCAGCGCCACCCACCACCCTTGCTGGGGCCTGCTGCTCTACATCGCCTTCCAGGTTGGGCGTCGCAGGTGGCTGGGAATCAACCAAGGGCAGCTCGGCAGCATCTAGTGGGAGAATGATAGAAATGTCGAGTTGGAAGGGACCCCTGAGCTTCATCTGGCCCAACCCCCTCGCAATGCAGGAATCTCAACTACAGCATCCAAGACAGATGGCCATCCAACCTCCACTTAAAAAACTCAAAGCAAATGCTTTCAAAGATACGACGTAACAGAAGCACAGTCAAGAAAAGCAAAGCTGATCAATTTAAATGTGGGGCTTTCGAATGGGAAAAAAGAGTACCTGGGTAGGAAGCCATTTCCACAAAGCACATCAAGCGCTGGAGCATATTGGCAGAAACAGCTATTAGCACGCTACCACCAGGACCCACCAGCTGCCAGCAAACGGAAACCCCTTGAAACCTTCCTGTGCTCCCTCTCACCTTCCAAGATTTGCTTGTCATTCTGGCTTAGGTGAGCCTGCTTGTCGTCATCGGAGGACGAAGAGGATGCATTGGTAGAGGACTCGCACTTCCTTTTCAGGGCGGGACTGTTGCAACTCTCCAGGTATCTGCAATCAGGAGCCTGGCATGAGCATCTTCCTATTCTAAGTCCGTGAATATAAGCTGTTCACCCAGCCAGTCAGAATGGGAGCGAAGGAGTAGGCAAGTTTCAATAATCAGGATCAACCCAACCCTCTGTTTCATTGAATTTATGCAGGTATTCTCTTCGCCCCCCACTTAAAGGTCCTCTGACAGTTTAGAAAGTGGGGAAATTCTATCAAGCACTTCTATGTTTAATACATTAGTCTGTTAGGGAGAACATAAAACACTCAAACATACAAACAGAATGGTCTAATGATGCCAGCAGGAGAGCAAACTTGGCCCCCTGTAAGGGCCAAGAGAGATCTAGCTGCTCAGCCCCAACCACTGACCTCAAGGGGTTTTTTTTGGGGGGGGGGTAGCTGCTGGTGCCTAGGATGATGCTGGGAATAGCCTGAATGTAATCCTGGTTCCATACAGGCACCATATAATTTCTGCCACATTATTAGAATTGAGCATGGTTTTGTTTTGATAAACGTTTCTATTTACGTTTATCTATTTACGTTTATTTAACGTATCTTGGAAGTTGAACGGAATCTGTTCCAGAAGTCCATTCAACTTCCAAAATGTTCAAAAACCAAAGCAGCCAATCAGCAGCCACGGAAGCCCCGTCGGACATTCGGCTTCCAAAAATAGTTTGCAAACCGGAACAGTCACTTCTGGGTTTGTGGCGTTTGGGAGCCAAAACGTTCAAGAGCTAAGCTGTTTGAAAACCAAGGTATTTATGTCTCCCCCTGCCCCAACCTGCTTTGGGAGCCCTGAGACTGTGGAAAGGAAAGCTAAGTAGTCCAAAACAACAGAAAAAGGGGAAATAACATGATTCACCAGAGAGAGCAGCACAACCTCATTCTGAGTGCCTCACAGACAGATCACTCTTTTCTTTTTACAATGAGGTACAGAAACTGAATTTTGCTGGCATGAGAAATGCCTAGCAGGGACTGAGGAGGAAGTCAAGACTTCAGGAGCATCGACACCTGCTGAGACGCCATGTTGTTATTACCTGATGATGCTGTCCATACAGTTAATTTGCTGATAGGACAGGACGTGGTTGGTGCTTCTCAAAACATCACAAGATTCAGCTAGTGGGTCAATGAGAGTCGAAGGGGGAGCACCTGGCTTTTGGTCTAGAAAATTGGGAGAGTGGGGAAAGAAAACGTCCCTTACAATGGAGTGGGCGACCACCACCACTTGGCCACTTGCCCCTGGTCTCAATGAAATTCCCATTGGCTCCAGATTATAATGTTTGTTGTCCCCAAAGATCAATCTGTCTTGGACCATTTCCCCCATCTTGGGGCAGGCACCCTCGATGATGCATCCCTTCCTCTCCCTGGCCATTGTCGCCCCCATGAACTCACCTCCTGGCTGCTCTGCCCTGGAAGTCCCCTCTTGAGGCTTACTGTGTGATTCAATGTACAGCTGCTGACCCACATTCTTGAGTCTGTTGGCATCCACAAAGATCTGTTGTAAGGACATCTGGGGCGGGGGGGGGGGGACGGACGGACACAAAGGATGAATGAAGCAAAGGTAGCAATGTTGGTCCATAAGAGAAACAGCCCAAACCCACAGCTGGCCAAGACTTTCATTAGGACCAAGCAAGCCATTGCAAAGGTGTGTGGGGATTTCAAGTTCTCTTCGGGCCTCTTCAACAGGCAAGATGTTACACAAAAGCAAGGGTGGGTGGGAAGGGAACAGTGGAACACAAACAGCAATACAAAAAAATGGCAGGATGTTGTAGCCATGGTCAGCTTGTAGACTTGGCCCCATTACTGGGTATATTTAATGGAAGAGGGCCTTTATCTCTATGACAAAGAGCAGTTTACAAATAACTTTTTTAAAAAATAGAATAGAATACCCATTAACTCAAATCCCTCTAAATCCATTTCCTTCACAAGCTTCCTTGCTGGTTAACAGGCAAGAGGCACCCCCACAACACCCCGCCCCCTGCTGCCTGCACTGCAGGCGGGTTGTGAATGACCAGAGACTCACCAGTTCTCTCTGTATTTCCTCCGCACAGTTCCCATTGGAGTCACTGGAAGACGCCACACTGATGTAGTGCTCGTAAGATCCATTGCTAATAAGGCTTCCGTAACCGCTAGAACCGTTGCTATAAACAGGCTGGAAGTAAAGAAAAACAGAGGTCTTCCAAAGCCTGGGAAGGGTTGCAGCAATCGTTCCTGTCAGCTGCATGCCTCTGGATCACACAGAGAGGAAAATGCTGACATGCACCCTGCCCCCACCCGACAGAAGGCGTCCCAGCTTGGAGCTGCATTCCCCTCCTTACTTGCAGAAGCAGCTTATAGATCTGTCCTTGGAGCTCCCAGATCTCCTTGTCAACCCTGTTCATCCCCTTGCTTCTTGCTGCAAAGACATCTTCATTCAGAGGGCTCCTGCAAAGGATGAATGGAAGCAGAGCGTCATCTTGACACTAGATGAGGGAAGGTCTGTATCACAAGATTACAGGAGTGAGTTATTCAAGGAAAGGGATTAGCTCTGCAGCCGAGTTCTTCTGGCTCCCCAGCTGGATAATGTTAAAACAGACTGATGAAAGAGTAAACCCAGGGGATTGTATCCAATGCAAGTCCTACTCAGAGTTGGCCCACTGTAGTGAATGAAAATGATTAACTTAGGGTAGACCTGAGTAGTACGTAGCTGGATACCCAAAGAAATCTGTTCCTGCTGGGGGAAAAAGAAAAGGAAACAACTAGCCTTATCTGCTAATGGCACACATTGAAAATGAATTTTCAGAATATCTTAGAAACAAAACGCTTTTCCAAGTAAGAAGCTCTCCTACACAAGGCCTGAATTAAAGCGGAGCTTGAGAAATGTCTGTGGCTGCCCAAGGAAGCCCAAACAGGCTAGAGGAGGGCTAAGAAAGAACCCTGGCAGCAAGCGGAGGGGGCTCATGAGAAGACAATATTTCAACAATGAACAATTTGAATGCAAAACAGAAATTCTATGTCAATAATATCCGGCATGGCATCCTTTCTTTTGTGAAGGCAAATTTTAACAAAGTGTCAGGATCCTGCCCAACCCAAACCCAAAAGCTTTTCTGCAGAAGAAGTCTGGGGCCTTGCACCAAAGCCCAGCAGTCTTGAGGCAACTTGAAGAGCTCCATCTCAGATGCCTCACTTGAGCCCCCAATAGCCCCTCCCAAGCCCTGCCTGGATCCCTGATCTCCTTCCCCAGCCTCAGAAGTGAAGGAAGCAGCAGACTCAGTACAAAGCTCAGAGTTGCTGGCCTGCTTCCCTGGCAGAAGGCTCCAGCACCAGGGTCTTCTTGGAAGGGTCTACTAAGAATCAAATGATCCAGCTGCAAATGCCCAGCATGTGATCAGTCAGAAGTCAGCTGACAGCAAGAATCTGAGGCCCTCGGTCTCCTCTGGGCTCCCTGTCTAGCTCCAGCCTCCAGGTACTGGCCACAAGCATTTCACTAGCCAGACTCTTCCTGCGTTTGGACTTTGTGGCTTATAAAACGATGCAAGTCAGATCTGCTCTGGCCTTAGCAAAGGGGAGGTGCACATGCTTTACACACAGATGATCCCAGGCTCAACGCTTGGCATCTCAACAGGTCCTGGAGAGCAGAGAGCCAGAATAAACAGCAGTGCCTTAGCTTAGCACTCCTGGGAAATTGCTACTGCTGCACCATGCAAGATGCTGACTGGACCTGCTCCGATAAATTGGCATCATCTTTATTTAAAGCCCTTGTAACATGCCACATGCCTCACCATCTTTGTGTTGTATTAATGTCAGTCCTACTCAGAGAAGACCCATTTAAATTAACAGACCCAAGCTATCCACGGCAATTTATTTTGATGACTGTACTCTGAGTAGGACTAAACGCAAATTATTACACCAGTTCTACAGGCCCGCACACACAGGAGCACAGTATCAATCCAATCTGAATTCTCCTTATTGGCTCTGGGTGTCAAGGAAAAGAGGGCAAACCCCAAACATGCTGGCTTCAGGAGGCTTACGTTCTGACTTTGTGCCGCCCAATGATAAAGACGACCTTCCGGCTCCACGGATTCACAAAACTGGACCAGCTGGTATCCAGGATGACGTAGTCCCCGTTCTGAGTGCAGAATCGGATGGGCGAGTGCTCGAAGGGAGGGCGGCCCGCAAACTTCAGAACTGAGTAAAAGCCAGAGACAAAGACAAGGTTGGATTGACAGCAGCCAATGGAAGCACACAAAGGCCTGCCCACACCTAGTGGAACTAGCTTAATGCAAAGTTCTATCATTCTTCTTGGCCAGAAGGAGAGGGGTTATGGGGGGGAACCAGTGGTAGAGTGTCTGCTTTGCATGTAGAACATCCCAACTTCAATCCTCATCATCTGGCATCCTGGATAACTCAGTTGGATAGGATAGAGCATGGTACTGATAAAGCCAAGGTTGCAGGTTCAATCCCTATATGGGACAGCTGGCTATTCCTGCATTGCAGAGGGTTGGATTTATGATCCTCAGGGTCCCTTCCAACTCTGTGATTCTATGACTTCCAGGCAGGGTTGGGAGAGACTCTTGCCTGAAATCCTGGAGAGCTGTTGCTGGTCAGTGAACACAATACAGGTGTCTCCCCACTTACACGTGTTCTATTCATGTGTGACCAGGAGATAATTAAATCAATTTAAACTGCAAAAAGGGTAAAAACAGCCCAAAAGAGCAGGAAATTTCAAAATGGCATGAAAAGAGCAGTAAAACGGTTAGTAATAGCAGGAGCCTTTGCAACTGCAATTCCATGACCCTTTGGTATGGGTTCTATGGCATGAATGAAGAGGTTAAGAAACAAACTGAAATAAAATCCAGAATGGATTGAAGTTAAAGAACATGCAGAACAAATGGTCCCAAAAATAGTCCCTTAGATGAGCAACTGGCTCATCTACAGGCACTACACCATGGAAGAGGAAGCCTCCACTTCTGGGGAGAGCGCACGGAAAGGCCTCATTGCTCCAAAACAGCATCACCCTTTTCCCTGCATGTAGCTCGTCTGACCATGGAATGGGAGCTGAGCAGGGAAAAACCTGCTCCCTTCCTCTTGTGACACTGAGGACACTCCCTCCACCCACATCAGGTCCAAAGGCAGATGAGAGACTGAAACTTACCTTTACGATGAATGGCTACCATGATGGGTCGATCGTCCGGGTGAAGGTACTGCAAGATGGATGTCCCAAGCAAATCCTGGGGCAGGTATCCCAACAGAGGCACCGCCCTGAAATCGAGCAATGCAGCGGCCAATTGACAAAAGCACAATGCAAACACCAGCCTTGTAAGGGAGCCTTTTGTGACATAGAAACTGTGGGGGGGGGGGCTTTTAAACATCAAGAAAATGGCACTATTAAGCACATGTTGACTATGATCTCAGTCAACCACCCAGAAAGGCCATTCCCATCACCACCAATTCATGAATGGCTCCACCCCGGGAGGGCTGCATTTTTTCAGCTGTTCGTTGAACCTTTCATGAGTTCAGGGTGTTTTCAAAAGCTTTCAGGAGACAGCTCTTCGGTTACTATTAGGATAAGACAAAGCAATACACCCACTGTGTGGGGAACATCTGTGCCCTCCAGGTGTTGCTAGACTCCAACTCCCATTGCCACCTCGGACCCCTGGCCACGCTGCCTGCTGGGACAGTTCACAGGTGGAGTCCAACAAGCTCTGGAGGGCCACAGAGGGGCGCACCCCATGCCTGCAACAGACAACGCATCAGCCCCTAATGGCATTTCTCTCTGGCATTGCCAGCAACACACCTCATATGTATGAGCAAGATAAAAGTCATCACCTGTCATCCACCTCCAGAAAGAAACAGCCTGGGGTGTGAGTGGTAGTGAAGATCCTCTTTTCTACAGGAATTCGAGGAGCTAACAATTTAAAAGAAAGAAACACAAAGTATCAGTGATAGCTCAAGATCCACTTAGAGGTTCATGTGAACCCAAACAGCTTTCCTTTCTGCCAGTGGACCCACAACACTCAACACTTTCAGGAACTCTCTCTCTGGGTTTCAGGAGCCTTTCCTTATCAAATGAGGCTGAGGAAAGAGAAGAGATACTGTTCCATCTAGAACCTCCCTTCGTTCACAAAATTAGATTACAGTAATGGCGTTTTTATCCAGGGTTAGTGCCTTTCAGAGCAGACCCACTGCAGTTAATGGATATGACTAACTTAGGTGGTATTAATTTCAGTGGGTAAACTTGGCTGCAGTCCATATTCCCTTGCATGCTGACCAGGAAGTTGGAATGTTCTGTCAAACTGGCTCACACACAAGAATTGAAAGCATCCGTCTTGTCTACATCCCTACACATCCATGAGACACACACAGACCATTTAACAGGGATGCTGGGTGCAATCCAGTCCCAAAGTTAATTCCCAGAAGATGGGATGGAAACATAACAGAATCTAGCATGATACACTTGGGTTTTAGCCCAGCCAATTTTAACTGGAGTTCCCCTTTTCTTGCCTTCATAGCCAGAGTGGATTTTTTCAGCGAGAGCCAAGCAACAAGACATCGGCCCACTGGGGTCAGAGACAGAGAAGTTGATCAAATAAGGGGTCATCCGGAATGGGTAGTAGTGCTTCTCTCGGTCCTGACCTTTGCCTCCCCTGCAAACAAAACAACAGAAAACCATTGATTCGTCAGCTACAGGTGAAGTTTACCCCAAATGGCAAGGGATTTTCTAGGTTTCTGGCTAGAAGGAAGAGGATCCTGCTGTCCTGTTAATTCACTCTGATGCTTGATTCCTTTGGCTCCTCTGAAGAGCAGCATTTTAGCATCAAAGTGTTATAACAGTAGGAACAGTCTACAGCAAAACACTTCCTTTTAGTAAGAAACTGATCACCTTGTAGTCACAGATTCGACTCTGTACTACGGGGGGGGGGGCGGGGCGGGAAGAGAAGGACTATTTCCAGTTAATCTCATAAAATGAAGCAGGGTGGTAATAGGAAGAAATGTCACCACTACGATCCTAAAATGCTTGGGCATCAACATGCATACAGAAAAGTTGTGGTGAAAATAGCTTGTAACACCCCTCTTCTTGCCATAATCCTGCATAATACTCACCTTAGTCTGCAGAAAAAGGACTTCACTTGTGCATATTCATAAAGTGAGTCTGTAAGGGCAAAAATACATAGAGACCAACATTTGTTTATTAATTCTCCTCGTTCTCAGCATGCACATCTTAGCACCCTCTCACACCCAGGACCTACTTCAAAAACTAAGATGGCCTTTTTGTCCACCGAGACCAGAGAAGATGGGAGTGGAAGTATATTTCGCTCTAGCAGGCTTAGTTTGGTCAGAACTGAGTATATACTTCTAGAGTTAATGCTAAATACATTCCTTCTGGTAAATGAGTCACCATAGCTGCTAGAGGGCTGTGAAAATTTGTGCCTCAGACTTTTTAGACTCGTCTACCCATGTACTATCTGAAACCAAAGAACTGCATGAGTTGCCAAATGTGAAATATATTAGCATTATTTTCAGCTCTCCTATGCCACTAAAAGCTCACGGTCAGCTCCCATTCCATGGTCAGATGAGATGCATGCAAAGAAGACCAACTGCTTCTTTGTGTCCTTCACCTGCCCACCCCTCCACCCTCAGCCCATTTCTCCCACGATTAGCTTCTGAACTTTTAGTGCTGCGAGTGTGTGCACAAGTTTTTAACAACATTATCTGTCCCCAACTATGATAGGTGAGTGAATCAAGTACCAGATGTCCTGTCAGATGACAGACAGGTTGTCATGTCCACCTGTCAAAGTCCTTCCCAACCACCCAGCAGCCAGCTGGTGAGGAACAGCAGGAATCAGCTGTGTTATCAAGTTCCAGAAGCGGAACTCAAGTCTGGCCCAGTGGGTAAACTCAGTGCCCTTCAGCTGATGCTTTCTGCAGGGACTGTCAAATGCCCTGTGAGGAACTTGGCTGCACAGCCAACTCAGTCACATCTCTACCTGTCCCATACAGATGTCACAGGTGACATCAGGTGTGTGGAAGCTGAAACAGCCCCGCAAAAATTGGGACACATGTCAGGTCAAATGTGGCCTGCAGATTGGAGTGTTCCCCCCTCCCCCCCATTGGGTTAGGTAGTGACTATGTCCTACAATATTGTAATAGCAACATAAGAATTACTGGTAAACCAGTTAATTTTCTGTGTTTATCTGGAGCACACTATTTACAACTCATTCAAGTGTTTTGCATTTTATACAACCATGCACATAGGATGAAATTTCCCCGGGCAGAGCATGTCACCTTTTGGGGCCTCCGTGTTCCAAAGCGGCAGGTGAGCCCGGTTGGTGTGAGTGTAGAAGATGCCCACATCCTGGGGAGCCAACAGCTCTGCAAAGCGGCAGGACTCCAAGCATTTCCTTTTGCAATTCAGGACAGAGGCGGCTTGCGCAGAGACATGCACGGTCCGCCCAGAGAGCAATGAAAAGATGGCTACAAAAGTGTCCTGGAGGAAAAGAAGCACAATCCTCAAGCACAGCCAGAACAGCAGGAGCCACTTGGCAAGCCAACAAGATCACAGAGAGACACAGGTGTTCAGTTTTCATATTACAAATCGGGATCCAGTTGCCACCTGCCGCTTCTCAGCTACATGGTATGTTGTTACACCAAAGGCAAGGGCTCTTAAGGTCCAAGGGTCAAATGTGCCCTCCATGCCTCCCTCTCTCGGGATTCTCCTCAAGCCCTGCTCCTCTACCAGCAGCCCCACTCCATGCCCTCCACCAAGTGCTTCCTGCCTAGAGGAAAGAGTCCTGAAGTGTGAGAAGATTTCCTGCTTGCCTAGGTGGAGGATGGAGATGGAGATATGCATGTTTAAGAAATTCTCTGGTTGAAATGTAGCCAGCTGTACAAAGCTAAGGGACACATCTCTTGCTCTGCCTTGCTTTCAGCTTCTGGCCCCACCTACTAGGGAACGTGGCCTTGCGTCATCTAAAAGGTTCCCGCCCCCTCCTGATTCAGGATGGAGATAGATTACTGACATCAACACAGAACTCTCACGGCCTTGTGTTTTCCAGAGGCTGAGAAACAAAAGTGTCCCAGGGACCTGCACACGGACAGATCCACCAATTCCTGCTCACTGCTTTTATCACTCATTAGTACTTCTTGGGAGGTCTCTCTCATCCCTTCTCTAAGAGTGAAGCAGAGATGCAGCTTTACAGCGAAGGAAGACAACAGCCATTTTGTGGTGGTTACATTTTATGAAGCATCTTTGAGCTGCTGCTAACTCTTTGACCAGTACACCTGAAATCGGCAAAGAGCCCCAATTAGCATTCGGGTCACTTACTGTGTTTTTGGGGGCGTGTTCAGACATGATGGCTGCCAGCTCTTCCACTCCATACACAGGGGCATTAGTCTGATGTGCTCCATGCTTACCAAAAGCCTTAGAAACTTTGTTGTCAGCTGGTGAGGAGGCAAGGGAAGCAAGAGGCAGAGGGGAGAAATCAGCAATGAGCAGGTGGCAAATTTGGGTATAATCTTACGTAACCCTGTTTGTAAAATGACCATACCAGATTCAACATGTGCCACCCTTCAGCACCCTCCAGAACACTGGACTCAACCCCCAACATCATACAGCCATGCCAATGGATGGGAGCTGGGGCACAGGCCAAAAAGTGCAGTGTGGGATTTCTTCAAATGCATCCACATACCTTGGATCTGCTGGACACACTTGAGAGCGTAGTTCAGGGCACAGAGGGTGCTGGCCTTGCTGCAACTCTCCACCTGCTCTGCAGGGAGATATTGTTTCATTTCCTGGATCAGCAGCTTCAGCTTTCTATTATTACTTTGGTTCCAACAAAGCAGCTCGCTGCAGATGAATACAAAAAAATGCACAAAAGCATATTTTAGAAAGAAGGGCCTTTCTTAGGTGATATCTGCTTTGGGTGGGGAGAAGCTGAAAGCCACGTTTGCTCCAGCACAAAGAAAGGTTGCTCCTTGTGCTGTAAAGAAGGATCTGGAGCTCTGTCATCTAACAGGACCAGCATGGAACCCTATTTGTTTATGGCACTTTGCACATTCCAGGCGCTACGTTTCTTGTCACAAGCCCCATAAACACTTCAGACTGCCTGGCCCTCAGCTAAAATACCTGAGAGCACTGAAGCATGCCTTTAAAAGCCATTGTGGCCCAAGATAATAGCACCCTCTGTATGGACTCCTATGCCCCCTCTTTGAACCCTGCCCAATATCCCACTTTCCAAGAGGCATGGCTAGGAGCATAGACTTTTCTGCAATTGCCTCCAGAGCTGTAGAATGGCCTCTCTAGGAAGGCCAGGAACAATTCTTTCTTTCCCCGGGGTTTTTAATTAAAAAAAAGTATGTATTCTGGTGGCTTTTGAAGTCTCCTGTGGTTTAATTTACTTACTTGCTGTGCCTCACTATTGTGGTTTTAAATTTTTATTGCAACTCCCCCCCCCCCCCCGCAATGCCAATCATATGCACAATTGCGGGAAGTCTGCTGCTGCATGAAAGGATCTGTGGATTAAGGGATTAACCCACTTTTAGTCCAAGGCAACTGGCAGGCACCAGGCTGGCCAAGGCTGCATTAACCCAGTACTGCCTTTAGAAGGGCATTTCTGCTCTGCGTGGAGGAAATCAGCTGGCAACTCTTTCGTATTTCACTCCTGCCAAATCTGGTTAATATGATGGGGATGCCTTGATCCCAAAGCAAGCACTACATGGATCAGTGAAGGTTACCCGATTTGGGGGGGGGGGCGGTATTGACCCCACCCAATTCTTGGATGGTGGAGATGAAGGGAGGATGGAGTCACCTGCTCCTCCTTGGAATTTTGCATCCATTCATCCCCCAAGTGTCACTCTGTGACCACAATTTACTGGTCAATACTTGAATACCTCCAAATGTGCCACATATATATGGTGCTTAGCTCCTAAATTCAGGCCCAGCAGTTCTAGCAGCTCCTGGTTTCAACCCTGGGAAATTACAAGCACCAACTTTAGAATCAGAACGCAGCCAAGCTTTTCAACAAACTGGCAAAAAGAGTTACCTGCTGCAGCTGCTGCTGCTACCACTGCCACCTACAGATCTGTCCTGCCCATCAGGATTTCTGGCCAAGCTGCCATTTGATTCAAGGCAGTGAGTGCTGGTCCCGATGGACTCATTTCCAATGGAGCTGCTTTCTGTACTTCCACCACAACGTATCTGTGTGGTGGCTTCTTCGCAGGTACCATTCTGCTCAAGAGTATCGCCTTCCCGGTTCTCAATTTCGGCCAGGTTGGCCGGCAACCGGTTTGCCTGCTGGTCCAAGAAGTCATCCTGGAGAAGGTCCTCATTCATAGTGAGCAGACAAAGGACTACAGTAAGGAGGCTTCTATTGCCATGGCCTGGTCCACTGTCAAATTCAAGTTCTCCCTTCTAAGCCACCTTGAAAACCACATGAATCTGGCATTAGCAATTGCCCCCTTTTCATTTTACTGTTGAAAACAATGCGTTCATGTGACACCTCTGGATGGGCTCAGTGTCCAGAATCACTGCATCCTCTCCGTCTGAAGATGACCCAACGGCCCCAGATTTTTGTGGGGAGTTAGCTTCAGACAGCTCTCCCGACTGAGAGCTGCAGAAGCCTTTGGTTTCAACGACTCCATCTCCCCTTCGCCTTCATCCTGCAGCGCCTTCATCCTGGTGACACAGAAGCCAAGTGGAAAGAGAGTGAGAGAGAGAAAGACAAGCTAATGATGATGAACATCTCCGCTAAGAGAGAAGAATAGCCCATAACCAGATGAGGATGGTGCATCTTACTCCTTTTGAAATGTCTCAGCACTGAAGCCAGACTGCTGCATTTCCATAACCACATTTGGGTCCATCAGAAGACCTGATTACCACTGCAACCATGGGAGGGGGAAGCCCAGCACCCTGACACATAATTGTCCCCATATTTCGAGCACTCCTGGAGGGTCCTCCTGAGATACGGAACTTTGACTGTGCTCACTGCACAATTACAGGAGGGAAAAGAACACCCAAAGAGAGATTTTGCTTTGGTGGATTTCAGCAAACTTACTTTTTTCGAATATATCTTTGTGGTGAATAGCTGGCTGACCCCACACACAGAACCATCCCCAGAGTGTCACACGAGAGCAGACAGAGCTTGGTTCTCAGTGCTTCAGTCAAGTCACTGCTGCTGCTCCACCACACACTTGCAGGCGGTTCACCAATACTTGGTGAACAGAAACTGGAGTCAACCTGCTGAAAGGCTGCAGGCAACAGACTCCCTTTCTAATTAAATTGAGGGGTGTTGCCACCTTGCTAGGCAGCCTCCTCAGGAAAAAGGCATCAAAAGCCAAAGAAAAAGTAAGCGTCTTGATGATCATGTGTATCTAAGCTAGAACTCCTGAACAGCACAACTTGAAAGGTATTCTTCAACAAAGAAAAGACGAGTTTACAGTAAGGACAATAAATTCTGCTATAACCGAATGTAAAGGTACCATAAAAGGCTTTTTCAAATAGACTGTCCGAGTTAATATACCAAATGCTAAAAAAATCTGGGCAAAAAACATGAAGTACAATCCTCAGCATGTTTACTGAAAAGAGAACTTTTGAAACTGCCACAGATTCCACTGCAAGTTCTGTTCACAACAGCTCCCAGGACACTCCAGGAGACACTGCCTTGAGTCTCATGCTCCTCTCCATTATTACATAATGCTTGTTAACACCCAACCTGAAATTCTTCTTATTGACTCATGGCTTGCTTGCCAAACCCAAGCAGAGGGACGTAATGTGCAAGAGTCCCAGCTTCACATTGTTTGCAGCTTTATCTGGGGACCAACGAAACAATACTTGTGGAAGGAAGAAATAAAATTCAAACAAAATACAAAAACAGGACCATGTCATGTTTTAAATTGTTTGGTAAAAGTGCCTTTTGGCTGAGCTGCTTCCTTGGGTCACAACAATGACTGTTTATGGCAGGAGCGGGGAGCCTGTTGCTGCTGGATTTCAGCTCCCACCAGCCCCAGAAGCCAGGATGGTTGAAAATAGGAGCTGCAGGCCTGAAATGTTTGGAGGGGCACAGGTGCCCCACCCCTGGTTGAAGAAAATGAGCTCAGGGGGATATTCCTGGACTTGAGACTCTCCCCTCCCCTCCCCTCCCCACCCAAAGACTCAAGTGCAGTTCAGAGAGTGAAAGCCTCCAAGGGAAGTGTGGAGGCAAGGAATCCACACCTTATTACAGGAGTATAACCAAAGCAGGTTATTCAATCTGCAGATAAGTGCGTAGGTGTGGAGATGACCCCTCCATTGTGCAAAGCTGGACCAGCAAAATGGTCTCAAAAACCCGGGTGTTGCTGGGTTACAACTCCCACCCTCCCTGACCATCAGCCACGTTGTCTGGAGCTGGAGGCGAGCAATACTTGGGAGGGACAGTCACTCCCTACCACTGTTCAACAATGTTGTACAACACTAACCATTGGGCATTAACTTCTGCCAAGGAAGCAACACAAAAAAGTAAGGGTAGCTGTGATGGCTGTTAAGGGAAAAACAAACCAGCAAGTCCTCCATAGGGCATGACCTTCATTGGGGCAACCAAAACATCACAAAATAGTATGCAAGCTTTTGAGTGCTCCAGAACTCATCACCAAGCGAGATGGTAGATGGAGCTCCTCAGGGCTTCTCCCAGGCTGCAAGTTGGCCCACAGGGAGGCACGCCAGTCAGGACCAACGTGCCACCATGAATTCCTATTAATTACTTCCAGGGCATTTTTTCACTTGCTTATATAACACTAGATGAAGCAATGGAAGAGTGAAAATGATTTGCTAATTGTTAGCCTGGTACAGGACCATAAACACCAACATCTCCACCGTCCAACTCCAGCAGATTGTAATGTTTTGTCAAAATCCCAAAGTCCATACTGTGCAACAAGCTTCTTATTTTCCTACAACAGGGTGTGCTTCCTCTTGTGAAGCAGGATTAATAATTTTTTTCAAAGCCAGTGCAACAGAGGAAAAGCAAGCTTGAAAAGCACTCTCAGAAATGCAGGCAGTGATGTCACAAAAGACGAGCAATCAACTCTGAGCAAGAAAATAATAAATCCAAGCTGAATAGGGAGGGGGAGAGGAACACTGCACAATAGACCTTTTCTGGCAATAGTCCTGAACAAGGTAACACAAATTGCATAGAAATTTCACACCAGATCTTCCCGCAAGGGATCTTGTGCACTCCACATCTTATTAAAAGGAGACTCTTAAATGAGGAGGGGCAGGAGGAGAAGCTTTTGTTTTCACCTAAACATGCCTGAAAGTCTCATCAGGGGAAGGTTGGGGGTTGAGTAGCACCTACTAACTTTGGGGGCATGAAGATTTGAATGAGGCTAGTATGAACAAAAGTGGGGGGAAACAGGGCAGTGTGCCCTAGACATCAGTGTGTGTGTGCGCGCGCGCGCGTGTGTCTTAAAATGGAGGAACTGGAAATAGTGTTTAACTGACAAGTGCTGAAGCAAAGTTTTGTGAGGAACCTACTCATAACTACCTGCACAACTACAGAAGGGCCCTGGCTAACTGAACAGAAAGCAAATGAGCCACATTCCTGAATAATCTTAAATTATGGGTGAAGTGGAATTCCATTCCCACAATAGTCTGACATGGTAGCTAAGACCAAGCAAATTAGGCCTACAGATTTTTACTTTCTGGTGCCCTAGATTAGATGATGCAGAGACCATTGCTTAGTTTCAAAAGATGCTTTTGCAGCCAACTGTCTAAATCTCTCCCTGCCGCCCCGGGAATTAATCAGAAACACATGTCTTCTTGCGAAAAGTGAAGACCATACCTGTAAAGAACTGTTAAAGATGAAGGGAACAAAGAGTGTGTGAGAGCATACGTACATTCCAAAATATTTAGTGGACATCCTACTCCACAGCAGGAAAAAGATCTTCCTTTAAACAGCGGGCCCTATCCCAATGATCCCTATAGCTTAGCCCAAGACTAATTATTATTGTATATTATTATGTTTCTTTATTTATACCCCACCTTTTCCCCTGACAGGGACTCAAAGTGGCTTACGGATAAAAATAAGAGCACAGTAAAACAACAACAAAAAACTGGAAAACAACTAAACATTGATAGAAATCAAACTATATATACACAAGGTATCACGCCCCCCCTCCACCCTTGTGTCAACCTGTTCTCAATAGCCACCACTACAGTACGATTTGGTGGAGGAGCAGATACAAGGATGAGAATCATGGAGAGGCAAAAGGAAACACAGCAAAAATGCTTATTATCATTCCTGGAGAGTGGGCTGGGGAGACAGAAAGAGGTGGAGACCTGGGAGGAGTTCTAGACTTTCGATTGCAATGTTTAAATAATGGGCGCATCTTTTCACCACCACCGCAAGGCACCGTGAGGCTGCTGTGCTGGTCTCTCCCAGCCCTTTTCCCCGCCCCGCCCCCCTTGAGGTTTGGAGGCTTTTAACGCAACCGAGCAGCAGAAAACGACTCCAGGCGAAGTTTCACCCCGTCCTAGAGAAAGCAAAGCAGCCCCCCCCCCAAAAGCAACCCACAGGAAAAAAAAACCACAGAGGTAAAACAGATTTCTCCTGTTCCCTATCCTGGAGGGTCGGGGCTCTGGGAGTAAACGCAATCTTCAGACACACGACTGGGGAGAGAGAGCAAAAGCCAGGCAAGGAGAGAGACCTCAAGACAAAAGGGGTCACGGCCACAGGGAGCTTCAACCGGAGCGGAGAAACATTTGACTGTGATCCTTACGGCAAACCCCGCCCTTTTATCTGTCCTACAGTTGGAAGGGACCCCAGGGTCATCTAGTCCAACCCCCTACAATGCAGGCGGGGCTCGAACCCTTGACCCTGATATTAATAGACCCTCCCTGCTCTACCGACTGAGCTGAATTGAAGTGCGTGCCTTTTAGGTGATTCCTCCTCAAAACAAACACCAACTGGCAACTCTTTACCTTTACTCCTCCCCGCTCCCCCACAAAAACGACCACGTCCAGCCAAGTTTCTAGTCCTCAGGACGCACGTGGTCGAGGGGGGCAACCCGGCTCTGGGCGCCCCACTTCTCCCATTCACTCACCCGCCATCAGCACCGACCTTCGCCTCCGCTCGCTCTTTCCCCTCACACTTTACACACATCCGCGCAACGTGACAGGAGCCCCGCCCCCAAGGCCCGTAGGCGGGCGCGCCATCCGCATGAACGTCCTGATTGGACCGGGCAGCGGAGGAGCGGGGCTGAAAGGGCGGGGCTTTAAAGAGGGCCGGAGTTGCTATTGGTAGAGAGAGGGAGGAGCCCGCGGGAAGTCGCGCTTCCATGCCGCGTGCCTGAGGAGGGTGTCACGCCCACCGCCGCCTGCTCTTGGAACGAGGGGAGCCGAAAAGGGAGTTGTACGTGTGGTGTGCACACGCGCACTCACTCCTCTCCCGCGCGCATGCTCGGGAGCGAACGGTGGTTAAGCGGGTGGGAGGGAGGCGGGCGCCCTTTGCTGCGCATGCTCAGCAACTGCCGCTTAGCCGTAAACATGTTTGCGAGGCGCGCCCAGCTGCTTCCCGCAATCTTCCTCGCAAGCGGTGCGTCCTCTCAGGAGGGAAGCGGCTGTTCCTAGCGATCTTCTGCCCAGACGGCTTTGGCTGCCCGTTGCCAATCTCTGTCGGTCTCCAAGGCCGCCTGCAAAACTCACGAGCCTGGAAAGGCGATTAAAAACAAAAAAATAAAAAATTCAAAAGTTCTGGTCCCAAGTTCAGAATTTCCAAAAAGGGAGCTGGTTCCACTTCGCAGTTTCCTCCTTTTACAAGACAAAACTTTTTTAAAAAATAATTTTTAATAGCTTTCAATTACAATACAGTAATAGCCCCATTATAACAATACCAAAATAGAAAACAGTTACAACTACGAATCGTTCAAATTCCGATTAATATAATTTAAGTGCCCCCCCCCATGTGGTAAAATTGATGGTTTGGTGATTTTCTTTATTTCTGCATTCCAAAATCTTATTTCAATTACATTCCTGGGAACTATTTTGAGGTTGCGGTTCAGATATTCTTCAACTAATTCAGCGAACTTCACAAAACTAGTTCGCTCCAAGTGCTGAAAGTGTTTTACTGTCGTGGGCTTGCCAATGCCAGGATGTTTACATTATTGACCTATCTGGGCTGGTGTGTCGTGTTTTGCGACAGAATATGCAACGTCTTTTTTCCTGCCTCTTATTTTCATCTGACTTCCCCGTTTCCTGCCGCCCCCCGCCTCCATTAAACACTGATGCACACACCTTTGCCAACCTCTGTTTGCAGCCCTTCATGCATCTGGTTAAGGGGGCTGCAGCTCACAGAAGCGCTTCTGCCAGCCTTTCCCCCTACATGGACCCCCTTGAGATGTTTTAAGCTCTCAGCTGCCATCTGCATCAGGCCACTGTGCTTGACTTGCATCTAAAACTCCTGGAGGGCCCCATTTTGGGGGATGAAGGGAAGGCTGGCCTAGGCCCCGAATGGAGAAAGTGGCTGTGACCCCCCAACTGCTGCCACGCTTCCAAATCCCAGCCTGCCTAATGGTCAGGGGTGGCAGGTGCCACACCAGCCCTTCTGGGGTAATAGGGGACCAGACAGTGCCTCCTATCCATGGGCAGGCTGCTGTGAAGGTGGCGTGGGGGTGCTGCCAAGGAGGCAGAAGATCTGGCCTCCAAGGAGCTCCACACAACTGTTGCCGCCGCCGCAGAGTGAAATGCCTTTCTTGGAGACACGATCTGCTGCTCCTGTGGTCCTTCACCTTGCCTCATGGGTGGGCCAGTCCTGGTAGCAAGACTATTGCTCTCTAGCCTGTTTGCGGGCTGCCAGGAGCCGTCTGGTTGGCCAACATCGGAAAGACACCAGGATAGATGGACTTTTAGGTCTGTGGCAGGTGCAGGGCTCATTAGGTGGGTCTACAGCTGTTCGGTGCACATGGCAACCTTTACTACAAGAGCATGCGCCAAGCCAGGATTGGCCAACAAAAAGAAGCTGAGGCTTACTGGCACAAAGTTAGCTATTAAAAAAGGGGGAGGGGGACCTTTAAAGGAAAATAAGTTGCAGAATGTTAGACAAACCTTTTCCTCTTCACTTGAGAATTTCAAGAGCCTTGCAGCTGGACCACTCTGTTACAAGAAAAAAAAACTGCTCCCTTTCACTTATGGGGTACCCAAGAGCCCATACAGTGTCCTTATGTAGGTTCTCTATCGGTAGGAGAAAATAAGAGGCCAACCAGAGAATATTGAGAAGCAAAGAAGCTAGTAAGCCTGATCCTTATTAAACTGTTGCAACAGGGTGCTCACCACCCCCCACGCAGGAGGAAGGAGAGGAACCCTGAGCAATGATGTGCCAGCCCTTATATAGACTTTCTGAAATTGCCCACCCTGGAGCCCAAGACCACCCCCCAATACATCATACATACATAACGGAAGGGGTGGTCTACAGCAGATACACATCACAGGAGTCGGTCTATAGCAGAAATCCTGTCTGGCAGGAGACCTGTTGATGGGTTTACCTGGAGAGCCTGGCCAGTCTTATGTGGTGATAAATACTTATTTCCCTCACCCTATTCATATCTTAAATGTGCCCTTAAGGCAGGATTTGTGAGCAAAGAGACAATGGGGAGGTTTTTCCCATTTCCTCCCTCCTTGCAGACAAACATTTGGTCAATTTGGGACAGTCAAAATCATTTCAGGACTGTCTTCCTGTACTGTTTCAGACATGTGGATTATATATTTATGTAGATGTTTGCCTTGTACATTTATATCTTAGTCCTTATAATTCTCATAACAAGGCCAATGGGAGTCTACCCAGTTGAGCATCTGGGGCCAACTGGATTATTTTTCTGGGGATCCTGCAAGAATGACCTGAGTGCAACAACAGCAGAGCTCGCCCGGCTCATGAATCCCAGCAACTGCTCTCCAAAGCATACTGTGTCCGAAAGTGGAATTGAAACCAACAGCATCATGACCAGCAGAAAGCAGAAGTGAAGGGAGTAGAGGAAAATCCTCTGCGGCTTCTCTTCCACTTTTACTTTATTACTTTTACAAAAAAGAATGCACACCAGAAGCGACTTATAATCCACTTTTTATTAAGCAGTTGCAAAGAAAGCTTCTCTTTGCCCTGTTAATAGTGCCAGGAAGTTGTGTGAAGCTTTGTGCCCTGGCCAAGACATACACACATATACACAAAACAAGGCTGGATTTCAGTCAAGGCACTGGCAAGTCTTACAAGGCAAAATTCACATCCAGTGTTTGGTTAAGCTTGAAGTTTAAAGAAATGTTTTAATAACATTTTATACAGCAAGAGGATTGATAACACATGAGTAATCAAACATTTTTGAAATCATTACCATAATTCTTACCCTCCCGATGTATATTCCACCTTCACTTAAAACTAGCAGGTTAACAACTATCGCAGGACAAGTTTCAAGAAAAAAACTCCTTATAAAGTGCCTGCCAATTTGGTTTTGCTTAGAGTTCTTTAAGGCAGACCAAGCTATTCTTCATTCATCTTCACCACCTCTTTAAAACTCTAGTTTTCTAGCAATTTGCACAACAAATATGTAAAATAAAAAAGGGGGGGAATTGGCAAGGAACTGAGGACTACATGTTTGGCAATGCTGGTAAACAGTACAGACCCGGTCTCATTCATATATGCAGTTTTTGCTCATAAGTAGAGGGTGACAAGGAGAACAGAAGACCCAAAGGGGTGGGGTATTGTGCGAAGGGTGCAAGGGGGTGAGTGGGAAGCGAAAGTGAGGCAAGCAGTCACACACTGCTTGGCTCATGAAGGGCTGTGGCCCACCAGAGTATCTGGCACACTGAAGAGGACAGAAGCACTCTCTGGCAAAATCTCTCAAGGAGGGCAGCCAACATCTGCATGGGCCACCCTAAGCAACATGAGATGCAAGTCAAAAGTACTTTCAAGGTTGCATTTGACCCTCATTTCCCTAACAGATAATATATTCTGCTGGTATGTTGAGGAAGCTTTTCTTGCCGGTTTTAGTTTTGCCAGAACCCCCAATGCCGAAATGTTAGTTAAATTCAACCAGAAATACGTTTTCAAAAATACTTTTATAATATTTGTTCAGGTCCAGGCAAAAGGCACTGAGGAACGACAGCTTACGACGAGAAGAGCAGAAGGCACAGTGTTTTGTCCCAAATACTGCAAAAGGTGTTTTGGCACTTAAGTGCTTGGAGTGTGCAAGTTTCATGGTTGTTCCCCACCCGATCAGGAGATATTATCTAATTAAGGCAACAATGATTCCAAAATGTCACAAGTGGGGGGGGGGGAATTTCCAGAAAGCACAAATGAAAGCTAGTTACCTTCCCTGTCCAGGTATAGCAGGTGAAACAGATAAAAAATACCCATGATCTATGAAAACCCACCCAGAAACTCACAGCTTCAGTATAGATCATGATACCCCCAAGCCTTAAGATGTTTCACCCTCACTCATACAGGTCTTAGCAGTCTCAGCCAACTGCAACAGCATTTACAAGTTGAAGCGCATCATTTGAATAAAGGCACATTTGTCTATAGGCTACAGAGTTAACATTTCTATCCAAAATAAACGTTTGATTTGTGCACCCGTAGGAAAGCTTGATATGGAGGAGACTGATGTTCTTGTTGAAAACTGCTTCAAGTTCCAGGGTTTCCTCAAACGGCTCACGAGGACACACTCCAAACTATATATATATATTTAAAAAAATAATAATCACAAGGGGTCAGGAGAAGAAACATGATTTTATGCTTCAAATCAAAGGATACCTTAAAAACTATATTTGAAGAGTGTTCCCTTTATAAAAAGTGGTCATCATCTGACACTGGGCAACTAGCAAAATTGGCAACCACAGAATGCAAAGCACTTGCCGTTCACTTCCCATTAAGAACAAACTCAACAAAAGGAATTGGGGCGGCAGTTTTACCCTCCCAAACCGTATGTTGTTGGGACTCCAGCTGCATGAAGCCAACAGCCATCAAACCAGAAAGTTATCTGCACAGTCTTGAGTCAATTCGTCCATGAATCAGGGCACAGAGGCATTTGTGGCAGCTATTCCACAGTGCCAGGGAACTCTTTTTCCTGAAAACAGAGGTGGCCCTCTAGAAGCTGCTGAACTGCTGCTTCAATCATCCTTGACCATTGGCCATGCTGGCTGAGGGGGATGAGAGTCCAGCAACATCTGGAGCCACTCCTTAGCCTAGCGATTGAGAAGAGCTAAAAGATCTTCCTATTTGAGCAGTGTTACTATTAGATCAAACCTATCCATTCTTAAGGAAGTCAGCCCTGCGTGCTCACTGGAAGGACAGATCGTGAAGCTGAGGCTCCAAAACTTTGGCCACCTCGTGAGAAGAGAAGACTCCCTGGAAAAGGCCCTGATGTTGGGAAAGATGGAGGGCACAAGGAGAAGGGGACGACAGAGGACGAGATGGTTGGACAGTGTTCTTGAAGCTACCAGCATGAGTTTGACCAAACTGCGGGAGGCAGTGGAAGACAGGAGTGCCTGGCGTGCTCTGGTTCATGGGGTCACGAAGAGTCAGACACGACTAAACGACTAAACAACAACAACTACTAGATCAATGTACCTGGGGAAATACTATCTTATAGGGCTTTTACATGCAACTTTTAGAAGAGATCTCAGTCTGCAGTGGGTCCACTGGGATTGGAACAGAATAAATAATACCTGGCTCCTCTTTACTACAAATCCTGAGAGAGACAGACAGAAGAAAGCCACTTGACTGCATTACCAGTGGCCTTCCAACGGAGAATCACAAGTTCTTTCTTTGAAGACGTTTTTCAGGGGCATAAATGGCAAATAAAGGAGAGAGGTCCAAGATATCAGTGAGTCCCAGGCTAAGGAGCAAGGGGTCTCCAATTCCAAGGCCTCTATTTGATTATGGATGCCTTTGCTAACCTCCAGTTGTTTTGGACTACAACTCCCATCAGCCACAGCCATATTCGCAAGGTCTGATGGGAGTTGTAGCCCAAAGAAACTGCAGGGAAACATGTTGGCGAAGGTTGGTCGATGATATTCCATGCCTAACCAGGACTAAAAACACTTACCGATGATGATGATTAAGAGAACGACCACCACTGCAATCAGAATGGCCCACATCTGCCAAAAGAGCGAAAGAGAGCAGAACTATTAAATCTGCGAGTCACCACCATAATTTGCAAGTTTAATCTAGTATCCTAGTTTTGTCTAATTGCAATCATTCAACAGATACTGGCATTTAACATCATTTGGGAACTGGGAATTTCTTTGAGAAGTAAAGGTAAAGGGACCCCTGACCATTAGGTCCAGTCGTGACAGACTCTGGGGTTGCGGCACTCATCTTGCTTTATTGGCCGAGGGAGCCAGCGTACATCTTCCGGGTCATGTGGCCAGCATGACTAAGCCGCTTCTGGCGAACCAGAGCAGCGCACGGAAACGCCATTTACCTTCCCGCCGGAGTGGTACCTATTTATCTACTTGCACTTCGTGCTTTTGAACTGCTAGGTGGGCAGGAGCAGGGACCGAGCAATGGGAGCTCACCTCGTTGCGGGGATTCAAACTGCTGACCTTCTGATCGGCAAGTCCTAGGCTCTGTGGTTTAACCCACAGCGCCAAGTAGCAGCCTACTAGGATTCCTGTCAATATGATTTAGCAGTATATATTTTCACCAATTTTTTTTAAAAAAATCAGGAACTGGGAAATTGTGTGCATTAGTTAACAGGTAGTAAAACACATAATCATAGAATTGTAGAGTTGGAAGGGACCCCAAGGGTAAACCCTGCAATGCAGGAATCTCAACTGAAGACTCCATGACAAGTGGCCATCTGACCTCTACTTAAAGGAGAGTCCACCACAATCCAAGGGTGGACATTCCACTGCGAAACAGCTCTTACTGTCAGAAAGTTCTTCCAGATGTTTAGTTGGAATCCCCTTTCTTTTAACTGAAGCCATCGGGGTGGATCCTAACCTCTGGAACCGGAGAAAATAAACTTCCCACTGGTGTCCCCTTCCTGACCCCCTACAGGTCTTCAGTTTCCAAGAGGCTCCCTCAATCATCCTTTGCAGCTGTCCAGGGACCCCGGGGGAACCCCGTATCTTCTGCCAACCTGGTTCCCTCCAGATGTTCTGGACCTCGGCTGTATTCCAAAACACCTGGAGGGCCCCAGGCTGGCAAAGGCTGCTGCAGCCCAGTTAGTTACCTTGCAATTCTTCCACCAGTACTTCCTCTTCAGCTTGGCTGCATTTGTCTCAAACTGGGCAGCTCCGGCTTGCAGCGCATCCACGCGGTCATCCAGCACAGACAGCTTCTCATCCCTTTCCAAAACCTTGTCCACGTTGACTCTCATGATATCCACCACCTGAGAAGTCAGAACAGTGCTTAGCATGCATGTGTATGCCTCTATCATTTCTTTACATATACAGTCATACCTCGGGTTACAGACACTTCAGGTTGCGATTTTTCGGGTTACGGACCTGCCAAAACCCGGAAGTACCGGAACAGGTTACTTCCAGGTTTCGGTGGTCACGCATGCACATAAGCGCTAAATCGTGCTTTGTACATGCGCAGAAGCGCCGAATTGCAACCCGCGTGTGTGCAGGCGCGCCACTGCGGGTTGTGAATGTGCATCTCGCACAGATCACTTTCGCAACCCGAGCATCCACTGTATATACAGTTGTACCTTGGAAGTCGAACGGGCCCCCTTTGGCCAGATTCAGCAGCTGGGGTCTCTGTGTAGGGCATATACAGTGGTACCTCTCGTTACGTACTTAATTCGTTCCGGAGGTCTGTTCTTAACCTGAAACCTGAAGCTAATGGGGCTTCCCGCTGCCACCGCACCGCCACTGCATGATTTCTGTTCTTATCCTGAAGCAAAATTCTTAACCCGAGGTACTATTTCTGGGTTAGCGGAGTCTGTAACCTGAAACGTATGTAACCTGAGGTACCACTGTACTTCCATGGACTGGCAGAGTAGGTAGTCTACAGTATGCAACTTGCTGCAGTTTCACGCAGTGCAGCCACAGAGAAGAGGAAGGAAGAGGGCAGATGATGGCCAGCTTTGCTCATGTCTTGTAAGAGACAGACGGACCTCACCACACAGGGATGCTCAGGGGAGCCACAATGGTGCCACACCTACCTCATCCACCTGGTTCTGGGTTTTCTGAAGTCGGTTGCTGCCTGGGGCAGAGGCAGCCCCTGAGGGGCCACTGGTTGACCTGCAAGTCAGAGGCAACAGTCAGGTTATCACGCCCTACTGGGTGCTTGGCCAGGACAAAATTCCAGTGGTAAAGAATTCCCCCCGCATGTGTTGCTTCTTAGAATCGTGTCCATTGTACCAAATGGTGTCTTGAAAGCAGCTCATAATTAGCATTTAGAGTTAAAAACACCAGTTTTCAATTTTTTTTTAAAAAAAACAAATCTTTACACCTTTAAAAATTAAAACCACGAAAGAAGCAGCTTCCAAAAGACAGACACTGGGGGAAGGAGAAATGAAAACAAATGTCAGCGGCATTTGAGAGTGCAAAGTTTCAAACTGGAGGATTAGCTGTTAAAAAAACAGTTTCAGAGGAAGTGACCTCTAGCTCTCTTAGACCTCACTGTCTTTAGGATTTCAGCTCATGGCTGAATCATGTCTTCTTGCCAATTAAGTGTCAAGACACTTGCATGTTATTAAAATCTCAGCCTAGGTGCCATTTGTGATACTGAAGTGGAAGGCAAAGTCACAAGAGGCGGGCACCAGCTGAAGCTCCCATCATGCTGGGTGTGGTTGATGGGTCTTGGGAGTCCAACAGGGTTCACCCCTTAATAAGGGAAAGCCACAAGTTGCCAGGAGGCTGTCAACACAGTGACACCGCCGGACCCGTAACAGGTTCAAAGACGGGATGTGATGATTTGCCCAAAACAGTTAAGTCCTTTAAAGTCTGCAGGGTTGTTTCTCTTGCATCAAATCCCCACCCGAAAACTAAATTATCAGGGCAACACCCCCCACAAAAAACATCTGGAAGAAGAGCTGTCTTTCCCATAGGGCTTAGTGGTGCACAGGCCTCTCAGGGGTGCCCCAGTGAGTGGGGGAGCTGCGTGGCTTTGCCAGCGGCCTCCCCTTTCCCTGCATGCCCAACTGCGCCCCACCAACCATATGGCTTGCAGGCATGAAACTTCCCTCCCAATCCTCTGCAGGGATCGCTCTCCCGCAGCGGCACGGGGGAGAGTTGCCCCCCCCAATGGCTGGTAGTGCACAGCTTCGCCCCCCACCCATCTGAAGTAATTTGGGGGCGTTGAGCGGATATTTGCACCCCGGCGCCGCATCTGCTATAGACGGCCCTGTCTGGAAGCAACCAGTTTTGAAAGGGCACGATCCATCACACTGATCACTCTCTTGTTAACAGAAGGGCATGCATTGCAGTTGACCAAGGGGGCTGCCAAGTGTTACGTACATATGCAAGAAAACCCTATTTTAAGTTTGATGGAGGTTTTACATTAAACTGCTAACATGAAAGTGTGGATCTTCCAGTGTTGTGTGCAGGTCTCTCTATGCCAAAACAGAATGGTGTAAAATCCTATCCATGTCGACTGATAAGCAACCCTCCAAAAGTGTCCAATATGGCTGACCCTTCCTTTGTAACCACTTTTAACTGGAATGCTGGGACACAGTTATTAGGGAGGAAAGCCCCATTAGTCAGACTGTGGCTTGCTTAGGAGTAGCATTTATGCAAGTTTTATATTGCTTTTTCCACCCAGTTAGGAGCAAAACGTAATTAAAGCCATCAACAGAAACTAATTCACGCTGCCATTAAAATACCTAAGGGCACAAGCATCTAAAAAAGCAGTCTAATGGTTGTACAATGGTTGGGTCCCTGGGGATTTAACTCCTAAAGGCCTGGGTGAATAAATAAAGACTTTGCAAGCATCTGAAGACCATCAGTGAGGGGAAACAATCCCATTTCCCAAGGGAGGGCCAAAGTCAGGTGATGGGGCCACGCCATTGAGAACCCTGGTTAAACATACATGGGATAGCACTGAAAGCCTCTTTCACTTTCACAGCTGAACAGCCATCTCCTTCCGAAAGTGAGTTTTGGAAATTCACTGGGGTGTTTCTGCCCAGCAGTACTGGTAAGAGAAAGGGCTTGCCAGGTTGGCGAGTCTAGCTGACTCTTCCTGGTGCCCCGCTGGTTGGTTGGTTTTCAATGGCACAGAGCCATCGTGCCAAGTTGAGCCCCATCAGCCCAAATGTGTGATTTATACTAATCTCCTCCCAGCTGAATTCTGGTCCAGGTGGGCAAGAGAAACAGCTGTTTAACAGCTGGCACCAGAAGAAAAGGGAGAGCCTCATTTCCTAGGGTGACCTGTATCCCACATGCTCACCCCGAACCACTTCAAATTCAACAGGGAACACTTTGTTTTTAAAAGAAAATTAGAATATACAACACCCATTGCAAAGTGGTGACATTGCTCAAGTTTAGCCTGTGGTTAATTCTTCGAGAGCGTCAGGGCTCCTGAGAGCTGGCACCGTGATTCATTGGGGCTGAGCCCCCAAACAAATTAAGCTCCAATTTCCCCCCCCCCCATACTGAAAGCCTGAAAGATTACTCTTCGTTTGCCTTACAAGGGAACAGGCACGGTACTACATCCCTTTCCTTTAAGGCTTCCGCCCTAACCCAGCGTGGAATTCAAGGGGATTTACTGCCAAGTAGACATGGAGCTGCTTCCCAAAAAGTTTTACTTGGAGCAGGCGCAGTGAAATTAATGCACTTAAGCCAGTAGCGTCTACTCCGAGGAGGACTAGCCTTGGAGAGGCGTGGGAACCCAACTTCGGCAGCGGGCCACTTTAGGGTGTGCGTCGGTGGAGACGCGTCCCCGAAGGCACTCTGCCTATGCCTAGAGGCCGCGCCTCTGCCCACGCCACGCAAGCCCGGGAAAGGAAACGAGAGAGTGTCCAGCCGACTTTCACTACCCCCCGTGGCGGCCAGGAGCAACGGGACGGGCCAGCGCGCCGGGGTGCAAAAGCGAAAGGGAGGGAGAGCAACCAGGCTGCGGGCCGGGGCCTAAGGCCGGGGAGGCGCCGCCCCAAGCAGGGCAGCTAGCGGGGAGCCCCGACGCCCGCCCACCGCCCCCAGATCAGGACCGGTCCCCCTCCGCCTGCCGACAGGGCTCACATGGTGACGTTGGGGCTGGTGGTGGCGCAGCAGCGGCTCTCTCCAAAAAACTTCTGCTGCTCTCCGGGCTGTTGCTGGTGCCGCTTCGGGCTGCAACTTTTGCAGGCGCGGCCGCTGGGTGGGGCCTTGGGAAGCTCCGCCCCGCAGGCCGGGGATAGCCCCCAGCCCCAGGAGCAGGAGGCGGAGGAAGGGGAAGCGGCTAGGCGCCTCCGAGAGCGCAACCCGCGGAGCTGGAAACCCGCCCGACGGCAAGGAGCAGCAGAGAAGCCTTGCAAGCACTTGAGCGCGCTCAGCCGACGGCTTCTGGGCTTCTGAACCCGCTGGCCGCGGCGCCCCGTCCGTCCCAGGTCTCTTCTTAGGGCTTCTTCGAAAACTCTTGATTTGTGGCGTCTTCTTTTCCTGGACGGCCGTGGCTGGAAGGCTACTAGGCACGATGGCTCTTCCCCGCTCCCAGGCGCAGCAATGCATCTAAACGGCAGTTGTTGAAAGCTACAGGAAGGGACAAGGGCTCTTGCGCTCGGGTCCTACTTGCGCGTTTCCCACTGCTTCGCCGGACGGTGCACTCGATAGGCCACTGGCTTGATCCACCAGGGCTCTCCTTACTGTATGTTCTTAAATGCATTGCGCTGGAGGGAGGCTGGTGAGCCTCCGGTGCTCGTCCTACTCAGAGGAGATGCGCTCAAGTTAAGAACGGAGCAGCCCATCACCAGCTGCATTTGGGAGTACCTGATGGGGGGCACGTCTTTACCTGCACCACGCTTGATGTCAAATATGATGCCTGGTGCTGGGCAGGTGGGCATGTTGGGCGGGACCGGACCCTGCCTACTTTTGATTTAGAGAAAGGTTGTGGCCGCAAACAGGCTAACAAGGAATTTTCGGGAAGTAGTGATGTTCACCAACCTGGATGGCTTTATAAAAGGATTAGGCGCATTCATAATTCTTCTAAATGCTGGTTGCTGGAAGCCACAGGCAGGGAGAGTGCCCTTGTGCTTGTGTCCTGCTTGCGGGCTTCCCACAGGCATCTGGTCAGTCCTGTGAGAACAGGATGCTAGATCAGATGGTCCCCTTTTAGCCTAATCTGGCAGGATTTGCCTTATGCTCTTAGAACAAGGCATGACAATGCTTATCTCCTTTTGTTGATGAGTCCCTAGCCTGGTAGATTAGCGGGATGCTGTGGACATTGGAGTACTGCATATTGACTTCAGCAAAGCTTTTTGACAATTTCCCCCCATGACACACTTGTTATCTACTGGTATCTAAGGAATTGTATTTAAAGAGCATTTACAAATGCCTCTTGTTTACCTGGGGAAGAGTGTCGGGCAGGGTTTGGACTTGGGTCTGCTGTTGCTTAACACCTTTATAAATGACTGAACAAGAAATGGAAATCTGCAGATGACACCGAACTGGGTGGTGTAGCTAAAACACTGGAAGATGGAAACAAGAAGACAGAGAAGTGGCCAGAACTATCAAAACAAATTTCAACAGAGATAAATGTAGAGTTCAGTATGGAAGGTAGGCAAAACCTGGGCACATATGCAAGATGGCTGACTCACGGCACAACCTGTCACTCAGCCAGTCTTCCAAAGCCCAGAGAGTATTTCCACACAGAAGCAGCTCTGACGTGGCCTTTGCAGTGCTAATGGAAAGCTAGCCTAGGCTGGGCAGAAAGTGCATTTGCATTGCAAAAGCCTTTCCTGTGATTCAGCATGGAAAAGGGCACTGAGGGCAATTCAAGCCTGGCATCTACAAAATACTACTGAGAATCTTCATTGCTGGAGCCCTCTGCGATGCCAGAAGAACAGCACTGATTATTTTGAGAGGTATGGCCTGGAGAACAGATCCAATGAGGAAAGGTGTTGGGTATGTCTAGCCAGGAAATGATATTAAAATGTTAGAGGACAGAGTCAATTTGTTTTCTGTTGCTTAAGAGCTGGAGGAAGGGGGGTGGGGGTCCTGCAGACCTCCAGATATTGTTGAACCACCAACATGCCCAGAAATGATGGGAACCACATCATAGATTCTCCACCTGCTACTCTAGAGGGAAGGCCATGAACCACAGGGCTTGAAACATTTTAAATGAAACATTAAGAAATTTCCTGATGGTATGAGGACTTTGACAGGCCAACAGATTGCTGTCTTGCAGGGCCGGCCCACCGACAGTTGCCTCAAGTGGCAGGGTGGGGAGGGTCAGCAGTCAGTTGATCACCTGCACTTGTTGCCTGTATCTGCTGCCTAGAAAAAGCAGGGCTGCTGGCTTCTAGTTTCCTGTGTGCCAGGAGATGGACGCTTCTCTCGACACCATGAAGAGAGACAGATAATCTGCATTTTCTGCATTCCTCTTCGGTTGGAAGAGGAACCTGGCTCTCATCCACAGTTTGCCTGGCACTCGCTTCCCCATGGAATGTGAGGGCAGACAAAGGCACTGGGTGCATGGAGCAATCTGGCTGCCACGACCCCCAATCGCGTTCCTGGAAGAACAGGTTATCCTGCTAATTGGGGTTTTTTTTTTAACTACAGGTGTGTGCTAGAGATGATAAACTGCAAAAACGAACCCAGCTACAAGGATTTAAAAGGTTTGGATTGAGAGCAGATTTCATTCGGATGATGGGGGGCGGGGAGATGGGAGCCCACGGTTTGCTTATATCAAAGTTTTTCTCTACGTTTATGATACAGTAACCTTTCCCGGAATGCAAGTTTTTTTTAAAAAAAAAAGTGAGGAAGAAATTGGAATATAAATATGGAATTTAACAAAACTGGAACTGCATGTGTGAGAGAAAGGAACTGAGAGGGAAGAGGGCGGAACGCTACACTTTGAAAATATGGAGCAAAGCCTCCTTTAGCCACAAAAGAGTGTGTTTGACTCTTGGCCATAAATCAGCGGCAGGGAAGAAAGGAGTCTACCAGCTGCGGGAATAGAAGCTTTTGGACTACCTATTTGCAGTCTGGATTCAGACCGTTCTTCCTAGGCTGGAAAAATTGTGAAGGCGGCTTCGCGACTGGAAGCCAAATCATGGCCTGTAAGAATAGCCAGTGGCTGGAGGCATGTCCTGTGTTGTCACAGGGGCTCATGAGAAGCAAAAATGTCCCCCTCAATCATGGAAATGGGTATAGTTTTAATAACAACCCATCTCACTTATGCCCATTTTGCACTCCTGAACAGGTGCCCAAACCTGATAGTGAGTTTTATCCAAGGCTAGCCTGACTCAATAGTAAACCCACTGAAGTTAATGAACATGACTAACTTAGGTCCATTGATTTCAGTGGGTCTACTCTGAGCAGGATCAAGTCGGTGGCAACCCTGTGCGTTGAAATAGGAGTAGCTATATTAATACATGCATATCTTAAAAAAGAACAGACTTCAAGTGGGGAAATTTTCTTCATTTTTAATTTACAGCAGAAAGAATATAAAGCATTCAGAAAACATTTTCCATATTTTAAGGGCAATTCAAAACATTTTGCATGGTTCCAGCAGCTGAGTTCTTCAACAGATCCATTGATTCAGTGATGCTTTTAACATGCACAGTTACAAAAATAAAACTTACAAAAAGAGACATCTATACTAGGTTTACATGCAAGTCTCGGGGACCCCCCCTCCCCTCTGTTTGGGCGCCAACTGCTGTGTGGAACTGCCATTAAGCGTGCAACCATAGAGGGGGTTCATGTTATATTCTTTATTTCGTTCACACAGGATCGTTCGTTTCACACGTGATGTCACACAAAGGAGCAATTCTGGGTTTGGGGGCGACATACAAGAGGGTCCAGGACTCAGGCGCTCAGGCACCTCAATGATTCAGGAAGGAGGCCCCAAGGGGGTCTTCCTGTTTCTAACTGAGTCCCGCAACCCAGGAAAGGGCAAGCAAAATATTATTTATTTATTTTTAAAAAACTGATATACTGTCTTGGGAGCGTTCTCAAACCAAACATGCCCGAGGTCATTGATATGCCCAAAGGTGATGGCCCTGATTCACCAAGGCCTTTTGGCACGTGTCAAACTGGAATAAACACACAAGTTGTTCCAACAAGGACCCCACCTGGAGCTCTCTGAGGAACAAGGGGAGGGGGGAAATGACAGCCATGACCCTCAGCCTGCCTTGTAGGTCCCAAGCAAGGGCTTCTTGCTCCAGCCTTGGCAGTACCCCGAGAGCGAGGCTGACACTCGGTCAACGCAACACCAAGCCTGCGGATCTGGAAGGGTTGAAGTGGAAACACCTCAAGGTAGCCCTGACTCTGAAGAACCCCCTTTTAGGACAAACGGAGGGGACAGGCTCCCAAAATCGCCACTCGGGTCATGACTGGTGAGGACGGAAAGCAACAAGGGTCAGCCCAAAATGAGACAACAAGCGCACCGTTTGAAAATGGCAAGCAGAGGGTGCTGCCAGGTTGGCGCCTGCTTCTGGCTCCTTGCTCCTCTTTGCCCCCCTGTGCAAAGGGCCCAGGAAGCCCAGGGCTGGCCTGAGAGGGCAGCAGCAGGAGCTGAGGTCTGCTCTGCCCGCCTGCCCAGCTTTGGGCTTTTCTGTGTTTCCCCCCCTTTACTGAACTGGGCCACAAAACAGCACTTAACAAACGTACAGAGGGGTCTAAGCAGGAGCTTCAGCACACACACCGCAGTTATTTTTCAGTCTTGGCAGTGAAATAAAGGAATTAAAAAAAGAGAAAGAGAGAGATATACAATTTCAATGAGAGAAAAGGCACGGAGAGCTCTGACCCCAGGTTGGCTTTTGTCTTTCTTTTCGCTTTTGTTGCCACAGTCTTTGTGTGTTTTAACTCTTCTTTTATAAAGACACCAGTTTAAAAGCTTCACAGAATTGTGAGTATTTTTAGGCTTCACAACAAGCCTCTGAGCAAAGACTACACATTGCATCTGGTGGCTGGGATCAAGCAAGAACAATTACTCTTCCATAAAGCAAAACGCCTAGAGAGGCCAGGCCAAGCGACCAACCCACTGGCAACGTTTCAACTGGCACTAGCAGGATACAGGGCATGGGGGGGGAGGCGTGCGGGATGGACGGAGGTAGCCAGGCAGAGCTGGACGGGCAGGTTGGCGGCCCCCCGCCGCCACCTCTGGCCTGAGCTACACCCAGTCAAAAGCCAAAATAATCCATCTGACTTCAGGCGCAGCGGAGTGTAGTTCAAAAATCAAGATTTGCCCACCCCCTCACCCCCACTTCCCAGCGTTTACATTTCACATCAGCTTCCATATTGAAATGACTCTTCTAAAACAGATTTCTTTGGCTCCTGTCTATGTGGAAATAGCAATATACCATGACACCCCTACAAAACCTGCTTGCATCTTTTAAACTTTTACTCTTTTTTTAAAATTTTGTGCAATTTTTAGTACATTGTCTGACTTCCAGCAGGAAATATGGATATGTGAAACATATTTTTTCTACTTTCATACTATTTCTTTTTCTTTTATTTTTTATTTTTTATTTTATGTTCATTCTAAGTGTTCTTTATTGGAGTGAGAGTGTATGGTGTTAAGCTAGATACAATTTTGTATTCTTATGATTATCTGCTTTGCAAAATAACTTAATTTTTCTTAAGCAATATTAGCATTCACTTTACTTGGCACCATTGGCAAAAAAGGAGAAATTAAATAAAATATTTAAAAGGTAACCAAGAAGGTTAAAAGAAATTTAAATAAACTCCTGGTAGCCAAAATCAAATGTAAACATAACTCTTTTTTTTAAAAGTAATGTTACTTTGCCGTTTTTTTCCTAAGTCTAAATACATTTTAGCTCTTCTGCTTCTGCAGTTTAGTCATGCGTTAGCAAAATGTTCTTCTAAAGAACATTTAAAATAAAGTTTCTTATAGTGAAATAAAGTTTTTTTTGTTTCATTTTACAGACCATAAGCCACTAATGCTTTGCTTTTTCATGTCTTCTTTTTGTCCTTGAATTCATGCACATCTGTTTTAGTATATACAATATGTACAAACATCCACACTCTTCTCGCTCATTCAGACAAAACTATACAAATACGCAAATTTCTCTTGCCAAGTTATTGACCCTTTGTGAATAAAATAGTTAGCAATTAATCAATATATTCCCTTTCAAATATTTATTTCTCATTTCCATTTCTACCTTCTCTCTATGTACAGAAACTGCCTAGGTTTTCTTTTTTCTTTTTTCTTTTTTGAGATGAAATAGCCAAAACAAGAGATTTACTGGCCGGAATGCAGCACCCGACTGCTCGCTCCCTTCGGTGGTAGAAATGTCCAGTCAGCTTATTTGCATGTGACTCTTCGGTCGAACAAGAGGTCTGCAGGTTACCAAAATGCTTTACAAATCATCCTTGTTATTAAAGAAGTAAAAATCTTGCGTGAAGTAAGGCCAGAAAATAAAGTGCCAAATATGAGAAGTGCATATGGCAGCTGAGATACTTGAAGGCTCGAGAAAGAGAGAGAGAGAGAGAAAGAGAGAGAGAGCACAAGAGACAGAGAGACAGAGAGAAAGAAAAAGGAAAACCACCGAACCAAAAGGATCTTTTTGCTTAAGCTGCTCACCCATTCTCTCTCCCCCGCCCCGCACCCCACCCTCTTGCAAAATACCCGTTTGCCTTAAAAACACTGACAGCTTTCTGGGAAAAGTCCCACGGGATACATTTAAAACCAGCAGATCTAAAAAGTTGCAGAGAGAGATTCGATGAAGAACAAAAAGACACAGGTGTGCAAAGGAGGTGATGGAGGAGGGAAGATGGAGGCCCCGCGCAAGACGGAAGGAAGGTGAGCAGCGCCTTTCCACAGGGAATCCCAACGGTTCCGGGTCTTGGAGATGATTGACAGGTGCAGGAATAGCATTCTTGGGTTGTGGGGTTTTTGCTTTTTTTGGTATTATTATTTGTACAGTTCCACACATTGTTTGTTTTGTTTTAATACAGCCCTATATGAAAAGGATAATTAATTGCTTCTCTTTTTTTTCATATTTGAGAGGAACGAAGCAACTCATGAAAACGCCTTCCGGGTGTCACTTTCCCCCCCATGATCCAACCAAAGATTTGAGTTCCAAGATGTCTTGCTGAACAAATTAAAAGTTGTCCATGAAAGTGCAAATGTAATGACTAAACATTACCATTAAAATCCTGCAGCCGAAATTCTCGGCACTGCAGTCAGTTTCTTTTTTTTTTTTTTTAATAATTTTTTTTGTAGTTGTTGCATGTTTCTGCTAAAAACAGAAAATGAAAACAGTCTGAAAAGCAATGTCACATTGCTACGGGATGCTGCTGCCGCCGCCTCTTTCTTCAAGTTCCTTGGCCTTTTTCAATTCTTTCGCTCTGAAATGAAAGAAAAGGGAAAATGGGGGAAAGGTATGACGTTTCTGTTTCCAAAACCCTTGGTGTGAAAAATGAAAAGGCATTATGCATTTCTTTATTGTTATTTTTTGGCAGAGGAAGTAACCACCTCATTTTTCTCCCATATTTAACTAATAGTTTAAGAATAGAAAGAAATTAACTGTATCCAGTTGTCACAAAAGGCAAGTGTCATTTGAAGCAGCTTCTAGGAAAAAGCTGGGGAGCGGGGGGGGGGGGGAGAATAGCTTGAGCTCTGAAAAGACAGAAGATCTATCTGTAGACGGGTAGTTCCCATGTCTAGAATATATGCCAGTCACCTGTTCTGGATGCTGCTATGCTTCTTCTGAAATAACAGGTTTGCAGTTTGGGAGTGCTTATGGATCCACCTTTGTCCCCAGAAGCTCAGGAGGCCTCAGGAGCTAGGAATGTCTTTTACCAGCCTTGTTGGTGTGTCAAATACAGACATTCTTGGACAGGGACAGTCTGGCCATGGTGATTTATGCATTGGAAGCCTCAATACTTGATTACTGCAATGCATCTACGTGGAGCTACCCTCAGGCCTTGTCCAGAGGCTTCAGCTGGTTCCAAACACTGTGGCTAGACTTGTTGGGGGTCTGACTGTCGCCAGCACAAACCTCTGGTGCTCAAGTTTGTACTGGCTGCCCATTCGCAACCGGGCCAGTTTCAAGATTCTTGTATTAATTTACAACGTGTTTTAAGAATTTGGCTGCAAGACACCTGAAGGATGGCCTAATCCCTTATATCCCTGTTCGATCACTGAGGTCTTTGGGGGGCATCACTGTTAGCAGTCCCATGTGGCTCAGATGCATGTAGCCGCACATTTAGTGTGGGCCCAATTTTATGAAACTCCTAATTGCAGTCAGACAGGTCCCCTGCCTACTGAACTTCTGGCATCTACTAAAAATATTTTTTTAATCCCAGCTGGTTTTTTAATTGAAGTTTGATTTTATAGTTTTAACTGGTTTATACTTTTTGTATTGCTTATTTGTAAATTGCTTAGACTATTGTAGTTAAGTAGTATATAAATGAATTGTTTAAATAAAAAACATTTAAATGTACATTAAAAAAAATCCAGAGAGGTGGTGGTGCTTGATCCATATTGGAATCCCAGTAGGTAGCACATAATGGTCTGTGTGCTTTTAACCCTTTGCCTTCTGCTGTGATCCCAATCAGGACCCTATACCTGCAGTTTGCATGGAGGAATAAAGCTCTCATCTAAACAAACAGGTGTTTTCGTGCAAATTCCCTGCTGCTCACCAAGCAAGGTTCCTGATCTGGATTGCCCCTTCAGACACATGGCATTTTGTGTAAAAGAGACCAGCAACATGTAAAAGGTGCAGATACGTAGTGGTAGAAACATGACAAGGGTTTCTTGTCTCTCCCTCAGCCCCACCTCTGGTCAAAAGCTGGCCAAGATAAGTTCAACATAAAGACCAGCCTTTCTCCTGAACCTTCTGTTGCAGTCAGCTGCATATGTAGGATCTCAAGGTATGCACAGGAACTCTCCATGAGACCAAGAATGATGCTCATTTCAAGGTGGGTTCAGACAACCTGCTCACAACCAGCTTGGTCATCTTTGCTGGACAGCGAGCATGCTGAAGGGATGAAAATATCATCTAGCAATGCACCTCCACTGGCTGAAGCCATGGGCAAGTTGTCTAGCGCCAACTGAAATTGTCAGATGTGTAACTCTTCCTGGATGGACTTATCCTGTCTTTTCTCTCTTTATGTGCCTCTGTTGGAGACAACACTGGTCTGCCAGGCTTCCCAACTGGCTCCTTGGCCAAGACAGAGGTTGGAATGACCTTTCCTTTTTTGCCCCATGAAGCTAGAAACCTTTCCCTCTCTTTTATAGTTCTTGTCACTGACCACAAAGCCCTTTTGTCAAGCGTCTTCCCACCTCTCTCTTGACTTGCAACCTGGCCGGGTAGGCACACCATGTTCACAGTGAGTTGAGGTAATAGACATGTTAAATTCAGAAATAGGAGATACATGTGTCAGGCCAGGCGTGCTTTTCCCATGCAAAGCCCACATTTTCCCATTGTGGACCCATTCACTGAGGTAGAAGACCCACCTGCTATGGGGTCTCATTGAGGACATGCATGATCAATCGAAGCTGGTGGCTCCTTTGCAGACATGCTGAGTCATGCAAAGTCTAGGCTAACAGAGCACTTCTGCTGGAGTGGAGGGGATGCAAGTCATGCTTTGTTGGCACCATCTGTCATCATCAGCATGCAGTGTCTGGACTGGTGGAGACCAGTTGCCATTGTCTGGAAAATGCATGCGGATTCTCGCCACATTCCACATTTGCGCGAGTACAGATGTCGTCTAGAAATTTACACAAAGCCTTACTTGGGACCAAATCAGGTGGCTGACTTGCTTGAATGCTGAGGTTTAAACACCAGACCAACTACTTAATGGATAGACAATTGTTGACTCTTGAGGTACAGTATTAAGAGCTTTGTGATGCTCCTTAGCTGAAATGGATGTAGACTCTAGAGCTGCAGTTTCTGATGTGACCACAAGATGTAACAATGGCCTTTAACGTGAGCCTCACCTCTATATACCTGTGCCTTGGGCCAGGCCAGGCAGATCTATACAGAACGCTGATGCAGACTCAACTTGATGTAATGGATGTGTTGGCGATAGATGGGTGGCTCCTTGCTGTCTAGGCTTGCTGGCTGCATGCAACCAGGTTGGGCTAGAGATGGATCAGGCCCCTTTTTCAGTGTGGGTGCTGGGGCAGGGGAGTGATACTAACTTGCTTTGAGCAACTGTTTCAAACACAGGTAGGTTTAAAATAATGTTATGCTTTGTTGGAAACACTATATCCAGTTTTACAACTATGTGCAGAGTACTAAATCAATAATATATAGTGCTAATGAAATTGCAGGTTCAATACAACCATGATGCCACCAGCCAAAATCACATCCTTACTCTCCTTCCTCCTCAATGCAAAGACACTTCTCCCCGTTTTGCAAAAGACTAAATATTCCAATTTATCTTATTCAGCAAAATTTATATACCATTAGTCAAATCTCCTAACATTGCTCTCACTTTCTTTTGGTTTTGTTGCTATTTTCTCTTATTTTGCAAAAACATTAAGCTGCAAACATCTGAAGAGCACTTTGACTTTTCTGGGATATTTTCAGAAAAAGCCCTCCCTTCCCAGCAGACCTTGGCTATGTTCTCGAGCTATCCTACCAGTTTAGTGGAGATGGTGGTGAGGCTCAATAGGCCTAGCCAGCACTCCATGGAAGGGGAATACACACCCTCAAACCTATCCCCCAATCTTCTGCAGCAGTAGGAAGGAAGTTTGGAGAACACTTAGGCCATTCTGAATAGGGGACACTGGCATGTTTCTCCTCCCAAATGGATAGGAATAAAAATATCCCTTCCACCCATTCTCTCCAACGTTTTATTGTGCAATCCTTTTCACACTTACATCCGTGTAAGCACCATGGAGAACACTGTGATTTACTGATGAAGAAGCACAGGAATCAACTACAAGATATGGTAGTAAGAGAAATCTGGTTCAAATATAGTTGAAAACACCCTGATTAGTTGAAAAGTCTAAAAAGTGGAGTGGGTATTTGTACACTTAGTGGTCAAACCCCGAGGCATGAAGATTACACTACAACAGAGGCAGACATCCAGACACCATAGAGTTAAACAAGCCCCAGACAGAGCAGAATACTGGGAGGGGGATCTTCCATCTCCTTTTCCCATTCTAATCTGATGAGGGTTGGGTGGTTGCTTCCAGTAACAGCCAGAGCATCTTACTTGTGGGACAGAAGCTTCATTTACAATTTAGATGATATGGATGCAGCTTAGAACTTTAAACTAGAAACACTTTCACTGTGCATCCTTTCAGTAAAGGATGTGGTCACACTGCCGCACCCCGCTGCCAAGTAGATACCTCACTCCCCCTCCAAGCAGAGAATTTCCTTTGCTGCTTTCTTTGATGAATCACAACAAGGGGGTTGCATAACATATTGAAGAAGCAATGGCAGAAGCAGAAGCCCTGAAAAGCCACCTGCGGACAAAGCCCTCTGCCCAATTATCCACCTCCCCACCCCAACTTCAGATGACGATATTGTGAGCAAAATGAGTTAGGTCTAGTTAGGCGGGGAAAATAACTTTGTAAGAGCAGAGAAATGGCTGAGTGAGTAAAAAGCACATTGCAAAGCTGTCTTGCATCACAGCGGACTCCAAAATGCCCAGCCAAAGAAATGCTGGATGAAGTGGACAGCAGAACTGGTTGGGGCAATGCGGAAGGTCAGAAACTGACCGGTGAAGGAAAAGGAGCAGAGGGTGGCAGTGGAGTGGGTGGAGCCCCAGGGTGGGACTTTAGAATCAGTTACCTGTTTCTCTTAGAGCAGTAATGGCTCGTGGGAAATTTGGGAAATGGGGGCTCCTCCCTTTTTCCAGATCTCTCATTTGGGTTGCAAAGCAAAAAGAGAGAGAAGGCCCAATAAGAGAGACACCCCAGAGCATGTGGCCTGCAACTTAACACACTGATTTGTACTTCGAAAGAATTCAGCTCCTGAAAGAGGCAAACGGAACAAGATTACTTTGGAAATGGTGGTTGTGGCTGCCTTGACGCAGACCACATGTGATGCGTTATTTTCTCATCCCTGCTCTCTTGGACAAGCTTAGACAAGTGGTGACGGGTGTCTTAAGTCACATGGACTTCTTGATAACTGGGCTGCAGCAACCCTTTCTCCCTCCCTTCTTCAACAGGGCCTCCCCAGCCTAATTCCAGGCCAAACTTCCTCTTTCTATCCCTCTTCTTTGTGCAGTGAAAGGCATTTGTCTGCTGGCCGTTTCCCTTCCTCCCAGCCTTTCAGAGTTTCTCAAGAGTTCCTCCTACTGCTCTATTGCTGGCTTCTCTCTCTGCTCCCACCTGCCTTGCCTCCTTGGGTGGCTTTCTTGTGCTTAACCCCAGATTGGCTTTCCAACAACAAATCCACCATTCTCTTTAGCCTCACTCTTGGCCTTTAAAAGTCTCTCCCTGGTTTTGTTTCCACCTCACTGAAGGATCTCAGGCCCTGATGCTGGAGGGAGATGCGGGATTTGCCCAAGGCATGAGAAGTCCAGGTTAAACAAGAAAGAAAGAAAGAAAGACACCATCTAACTATGCACTTTCAAGGTGGCACAAGAACTGGGAAGCTGATGAGACTTCAGAAGAAACAAAAAATCCAGTGTCACATATAAATGGCTAGTGGTTAATTCAGGTTTCAAACATAGTAAGAGACATACTTACCAAAACACACTATTGTCAGTACTCAGCCACCCTTATTGAATATAGCAATGAATATACTACAACCTGTTTAAATACAGATGCTGCTATCAGTGGGGCCACTCCCAGATCTGGAAATTTTATCTTTGCACCTGAGGAAGCTGCACAGCAGAGATAGCCAATGGGTTGCCCTTCAGAAAATATTGGACTCCAATTCCCCCTAGCCCAGGATGGCCAAAAGTTAGGGATGATGGGAGTTGGGATCCAGCAAAATTGGGTGGGAGAACCAAGTTGGTTACCCCCCACTCAATAGAGAACTGTGAAAAGAGCAGCTCTGAAAGGTTTGTCTGTGGGAACCCTTCAGACATGTCCTTCGTGGAGCTGTTAAGATGTACACTTTGGCTAGAGAGGTATTTTTTTATTCAACAATATTCACAAGAGGGCTGTACATATAAGGAAACTTACTCACTGAACATAGTATATCTATCTTTTTGCCAATTGCCCATTTTTCTTCTTTAACATGAAATGGCAGCAACAGCTAAGCCTGCTTTGACATGCAAAAGTGCAAGGAACCCCTTACACAGCTATGATAGATGTTCCCTGAGCAGCCCCCAAGCTGTGGGGCCAAGACAGTGTTGCCTTGCCAGCGGGAAACCCCACACCTTTCCCAAACAACTAGAAATGCTTCACACAGCTGAGCTACATGCTTCCCTCTCCTACACTGCTTCCAGGGAATGCCATGTGTGTAAGTGCAGGGGCCATGACCCCACCCCTGTGCAAAGCCCACAGGACAGTGCCAGAACACCATTGCACCAGGTATGGAGGGTCACCACTGGCAGAGGAACCATGAAACCCCATTGCAGGAGCTCTGGAAACAGCCATGCTGAACTACAGATCAGATCCCAGCTAAGGCTTCTCCACTCCAGGTCAGAGCTGTGGACAGCTATTCCTATATCCAGACCAGTGGTGCATATTCTCAAGCCCAAAGATTCCTTGGAGGCCAGTCACTGGAACTGAGAGCTGGAGCAGGCAGACCATAGTGCTCTGTTGAGCAGGCAGAGGAAGAAAGCCCAGAGTCCCAGGACTTATGTTACGTCTGTCCAATCCAGTGGCTTCATCTAGCCAGCCGATCACACTGACTCTGAGGCTTATGCATGCATGCACACACATATATATACTCATGGATGGGTTATTAGGTTAGGCTCAGTTTTCAAACCTCAAAATCCTCCTATGCATTGTGACTCCTTGTCATGGCAAAAGCAGCTGCAGCAGCATTTGCCCACTCCTGAACCAGGGCAGAGACCTGGACAAGAGAAGCCAGACTAGGCCTGCCTCAGAGCTTAACTGAAAGAGGCCAGCTGTGTGCACGCTTTGTGCTGTGAGGTGCATGGGGGCTGTACAAATTCTCATGGCAACTGGGAAGGAGCAGCAGCAGCATTCAGAGATGTGAGCGTGTCCTGCACATGCACAGCAACGGCAGCCGCAGCCGCAGCAGGTGTGGCCTTGCATAGGAGGGCAGAACAGCAGCAGCTCTCTCTTTTTCCCTCTTGTGGGGAAATTAAAGCAGCAGAGTTGGTCAAGGCCACCTGACGCAGACGCCCTGGGGGTTGCAATGTGAGGAGGTGGAGGCACAGGAGTGGGTCTGGGCTGACATGAACCATGCTAAAAACAGGTGCCCAAGGTCACCTGAACATGCAACCATCCAATTCTCCCTGAAGGGACGGACCATGGTACAGGTGGCTCCTATTCCTCACCTCCACATGCCTTTGTCCCTAGCTCAGAATGCACAGGCAGAGTAGACCCATTTGAAACAATAGACATGACTAAGTTAGGACCATTAATTTTCATTATTATATTTATTTATATCCCACCTTTTTCCCTGACAGGGACTCAAGGCAGCTTACAGAGAAGTAGAAACAACTTAAAATATTTTTTTTTAAAAGCAATGGGCCTATGCTGAGTGAAACTTATTTGATGGGTGGGGTATAAATAAAATCATCATCATCATCATCATCCAACATTCTAGCATAGTGTTTTTATCTCCATTTTGATCTGCATACTCACTCCCTATTTTATATATTCATTTTGCATAAAACTGCTAAATTGGATTCAGAGCCACGGCAAGTTCAGATTTGGTGCTGATTTGTGTGGAAGTGGCCTGTGGTTGCCACTGAGATTAAAGCTCTCGCTTCCCCTTCAACAAATCTGCAAAATTACTGAAGGACCTGATTGGACTAACCTCCACCCACCAAAATAGAAACATAGTTGAATAACTAAAATGGCTCAGTCCCTAGAATGCTTTTAGGTCAGCTGTCAGATCAGGATCCTTTGCAAAGCAAAGATCCATATTATAGATGCTCAGCTGATGGCCAAATGTAGCAGCTTTCATGGCTTTGGTTGGGAAGTGGCTGCCTGCACTTACTACTAGGAAAGACTCTGCCTCCTGCCTCAAGGCCTCCCTCTCAGCACTTTGGGGGTCTCTCTCTTACTGTGCCTGTCTTTATGTGTTTCTGAGTCAGCCCCAGGCTCTGGACTCTCATGTCCCCCCTCTCTCATCAGCACTGCGAATTTTCTCTTTGCCCCCCCCCCACGTGCCTAGTCCTAGCAGCAGCTGTTTCTACTTGTCAGAGCAGCTGTCCTAACACCTCCCTTCACAAGCTGTGCCATGGGGCTGCTCCATGGATACACAATCCTGAAGCTATTTATCATGCCTCTAAGGCCTAGCTGATAGGGATGTGGGTGGCGCTGTGGGTTAAACAACAGAGCCTAGGACTTGCTGATCAGAAGGTCGACGGGGTGAGCTCCCGTTGTTCAGTCCCTGCTCCTGCCAACCTAGAAGTTTGAAAGCACGTCAAAGTGCAAGTAGATAAATAGGTACCGCTCCGGCGGGAAGGTAAACGGTGGTGTGCTGCCCTGGTTCGCCAGAAGTGGCTTAGTCATGCTGGCCACATGACCCAGAAGCTGTCTGCGAACAAATGCCAGCTCCCTCGGCCTATAGAGCGAGATGAGTGCGCAACCCAACCCCAGAGTTGGTCACGACTGGACCTAATGGTCAGGGGTCCCTTTACCTTTTCCTTTAAGGCCTAGCTGAACTGAGAGACACCCCACGTCCCCCTTGCATGCTGGGAATTCTCATTTTGCAGCCCTGTAAAAATTGCCAGGCGAAGGGAAAGAATGAGGCGGTGCAGTGGCATTTTTTACTGTAGGATACCAAACATGGCATCACCAACAAACTTATGGGACAATCAGTAAACAAACATGTTGCTTTTTCTTTTTTTAAATCCCAGCTCGGCAGCACACAACTGTTCTAAAGGTATTGTATCAAAGGGAAAGCTCCCTCACCTTTACCAAATGTGCCAATAGATTTTGCAATGGGAGAGTCCAATGGCATCAAAATGGGTTCCGCTGTCCAAAACCGGTGTCCACTCAGCATTGAGCAGACCCTGCCACGCACACACACTTGTTACAAAGTGTGTTCACATAGGCGCGAGGCCATTCTCCAGCCCCCTTCAAAAGCAATTCTTCTGCATCAGCCCAGCCTTGCATTTGTGAATGGGAGGCTTCCTTGCCCACAGTACTGAGGCAGTGGACAGACTTCTATTTGCTCAGCATCCTGTACACTTCCACTACTGGATTGTGAAGCCACACACACACAATGGTGTCAGCCACAATCCACATCTTTCCTATAGTTTCTTGAGAAATACTGTATTTTGATTCCCTCCAAACCAGCTTCACTTCAATCTGAAATCATAAGCTTTCTGAAGCCATCCCTGCCCACTGGGGAGGACAGGCAGGCAACTTGGAAGCCCAGCCCAGCTATACTGATGCATACAAGAAAGTACAGAGCTGAAATGCAGCTGGGAGAACTGGGGTCAACCTTGCTGCATTTTAGGCCAGCAGTGTGTTCACAGCCTGAGGATCAGCCAGAAGAACTTGCTTTAGCACATTGCTCTTCCCACCGTTTCTGTATATGCACATCAACCCTATAAGCATGCATGGACCTTCTGTCAGTTTAACTATCACAAGTTCCTCAGCAAGGGATTCTGGGTGTTGTTTTGATGGTGGCGTTGAGAAATTATCTTGATGGGGAACTTTAGGATTCCAACACAGAACTATCTGCCAAAGAGTTCACCGAGTAGAGGGTATGGCTATTAATCCAATTAAAACACTACCATGTAGCTAATAAGCTCCTGCTAGACAGCTACAGAAAGAATGTGACAAGTTCAACACCTGCAACAGGATAGGAAGACATATTCCGGGAAGGTGTGGTCACCACTTGAGATGTAAGACTTTCAGAACTGTTGTGGGGTGTGTGGGTTTGTTTGTTTGTTTTTGAGGAGAGGGTTTTTTCCTGGACAAACATCAGTGGGTTTGTTCACACCAGAGTTTATTGTGTGTTTGCAGCTGTTTGCTTTTCCATTTAATTTGCATTATCTACATGATGCTACCCTCAAACACCAATCTTGATGCTTTGTCCCTATAAATTCGAGTTTTCCTGATACAGGGGGAATGTGATGTTGGGGGAAAGTGCAATTCCAACTGCAGTAGTTTGGAGCCCAAACTATTTATTTAGGGGTGGGCAGATCTCTTTTCACTTTCTGCTACTCACCTTTCCATGCTCAGTACTATCTCAATACCTTCATTTCTTTTCCAGTCATGTTCTTAATTATTTCCACTGCACTCCTGAATTGTGTACAGCCTTGTGGTTTTTCCCCATTTTGATCTCTCAAATTTGCACAGAACCAGAAAACTGTACAAGCAAACCACACACACACACAAATCTGCACCAAATACTGTACAGTATCAATCTCAAAGTATGTGCTGAAAACATACAATTGCTTTAATTTCTTTTCTGGCACACTCCTGAATGGAGAAGTGTAGCCTTAGATATTTTCTTTTGATCCTTCAGATTTGCACAAAGTCAGAAAACTACCAAAGTGTGTGCTAAGAATTAAAAATTGCCTGCCAAGTTATCTGTACACATGCCCTGTCAGTATTTATTCGACACAACTGAATCAGCAAATTAGAAGGCAGGGAAAAACGCAAAAATGTCATGCCTACTGACATGAAAAAGAAAGATAAAAGTTCTTCCTCATAGGCAAATTCATGTATATGCAGCCGTGGACTAATTCATATGTGGGGCGGGGGGGGGGAGTGTATTAACAGCTCAATAATGCTCAGTTGTGGACAAACCCATGATTAAGTCACTAAAGGACTCAGCAGGGAATGGAAAGAAAGCTATACAAGAAATCTTAAGGATGATTTTCTTCATCTCTGCTGCCAGCTTCGAGGAGGAATGTTGCCATTGAATCTTGCTGGCTACTCTGATGTGGTTCACATTTTAAAATAATGATATAACTAAAAGAATATATGAAATAAAATCTCATATCCGAGGCAGTTCCAAGAACAAGATGCCCAGCAAACTGCAGAATTGGCTGGGTGAGAACAGACCCCCACAACAAATGAGGAACAAGGACAGCATATCCTCTAACTGTGCAGAAAGCAGATAAGATGACGTGCTTGGTCCTGGAGGGTCTTCCCCAGCACTGCTGCTGGAGATGGACATTCTACATGCAAAGCATGTGCTCTCCTGCTCCAGACACATGAAACTACCTGATTATAAGCCAGGCAGTGGATCTTCATTTCTGCTTAGTGCTGCCTGCTCTGATTGGCAGCAAGGGCTCTGCTGAGTCTCTTTCCCAGTCCTGCAATCCAGCAGCTCACATCCAGCCCTCCTCTCTTTAGCCCCTACATTTCCACTGACTTTCAGAAGTCATTCATGGAGCAAGATGTCGGCTTTGTAAGGACATGGAAGGAAAAGAGAGCCTGCATGATGCCAATGCAGTTGTGTGTGTTTCTCTCAGGTCAGACCTGGGCTGACTGATCCAGGCTGGGGGCTTCTCCCAGATCCTGAACTACAGTAGACAGCAGCTACGGGTAGGCTATCAGTATTAATCAAATCCATAGACTTCATACTACCTGCCAATGGCAAGGGCAGATCCTGTGCCTTTAAAGGGGCCACCCACCCACAATGTTTTACTTGGCTGAGCCCTCGTCCCCCAGTACCTGATTCCTGGCTTGAAGTGCTGAGAGCCAGCGCTTCCTAGGCTAGAGCAGGAAGCTCTCACTCCTTTCTTCCCTCCAGGCAGAAGAGGAGAAAGTCTGTTCAACAAAGCACTGAGGCCTTGTGCTGGATGGAGCCTCACTTTCAGGCTATTTGCAATTTTGTATAGACAGACGCAGATACCGTCTACAGAGAATGTAGCTAGGTAGGCTCAGTACAGCTGCTACTGGGGGTGGGGAACAATGGGACAGAGATTTCTGCCCCATTCCCTCTCATTGATCAGCATGCCCCATGATGGATAGACAGGAGTATTCCCTCCCCACCCCTGCTCCGTTCATGCATCTGTAACAGCTACTGCAGGTAGTACGAAGCAGCGGTGTTAGTAACCGCAACAGTTAGTTGTGGCATGGTCAGTTTCCCCGATTCAGAGAGAATTCAATGGATGTGAAACTTCATGGTCATCATCTCAGCTGCAGCCCCATGCAAGCAAGCAGAAAGCAAAGAGAGAGAGAGACATATATATATGTGTGTATATATGTATATATATATAGTGAGATATATATAGATATATCATTTTAAATGGAAGAGAAACAGTCCAGCAGGCAGCTAAACTCACCCTTTTGTACCGCCTATGGTCCACCAGAGGGCTTCAGATGCGCAAAACGATAGCAAAGAGCTATTAGCATATAGATGGCAACAGGTAGACACCTTTTATTCAACAGCTTCAGATCAAGGAGGATAGGCAAGCTGCCTGCTCTGGGGAAGGGAGAGGGAGAGGGAGAGGAGAGGGTGGCCATGGTGGGGGTGTCAGATCTCAGGGGCCAGCTTGCAACAACCTACATGCTGGGAGGGTGGGGCTGGTTGAGTAGCACCATACAATATTGAGCAAAACCCAAAGGCGGGTCTATTTTATTGGAGCTGGGTGGGAAGTAGCATTGAGGTTCCAAGACCCTCCTTCTCTGACTCAGAAGACTAGAACAAGTTTTCTTAGAAAGACTTTGTGATAATCAGAAAGAAGGTGTTCCTTAACTGTAACCCCAGGGATATGGTGGGCTACGAACGCAGCAAGAAGTATCCAAGCCGTTGTCAAAACCTTGTAGCCATCTTGGCTCACTGACCAAAACTTCACTTTCTTACCAAGGTTCAAATTAAGTAATGAAAATCCATTAATCAGAATCAAAATTCCGATCAACAACAGATTCAACAGAAGGGTGCTGGCCACTTTTCCAAAGGGCCCCCTTCCCTCTGCTTCTTGATCCCAATATGCCGTTTTGCCACCTGAGGTGTTTTCTGCTGGAAAAAGCTAGTCATGCCTTATTACTTGTTTCAAAGCCAAACTAGTCATTTCCTGTGCACAGGATGTCAAGAAACACCAGGAGATGGGGCTACAGGTATGACATCTGGACTGCCAATTGGTAACCTGCTAGCCCCTGGCGTAAATCCTTAAAAAGCGCTGTCAAGTTCAAAGCATATTCAGGGCTTATCCAAACTTCCTCTTGTTCCGCTGCTTTCCTCTGGGGAAAACCACTCTTTAGCACTTAATGGGAGTGCAATTTGGGTTTTCTCTGGACTGAAGTTTGCTCTGATTTAGAGCTAGGCAGTGGGTTTTCCGTAGGAAAGGAGTGAGACAAGTGGAAGTGTTGATGAGCCCTTGGAGTTGGGCTATCACAAGCTAAAGAGGCTACCACTGTGCTTTGTCATATCGCCATTTGTCCCTTCCATAAGAGGGTTTTTTTTTGGGGGGGGGGAGGTTTGCATCTCACCCTCACGTATGGTGGGAAGAATGGTACAACAAAATACACAAACAAACACAGAGGCCATTGTGGGAGCAACTCCTATAAACCAGAATGTTGTCAACTAATACATGGGCAGTGGTTATTTTGAAGGTAGTATATACTTGAAGCTCCAAAATCTTTTAACAAAGTCTGTCAGACAAAGATTCTTCGAGTAAATGGAGCAGAGATGGCAATACAGGTGAATTAGTATCTAGTTAAACAACAAAAGACATCAGATGAGAAGGGACTGCTGGATCAGGCCAGTGGCCCATCTAGTCCAGCATCCTCTTCTCACAGTGGCCAACTGGATGGCTATGGGAAGTCTACAAGCAGGACTTAAAAGCAGTCTCCCCTCTTGCAGTTTTCTAGTGACTTGTATTCAGAAGTATTACTGTCTCCAATTGGGGAGGCGGAGCATAACCATACTGGCTATTAGCCACTGATAGCCTTATCTTCCATGAATTTGTCCAATCCTCTTTTTAAGCCATCCAAATTTGTGGCCCTCAATGCCTCCCATGGGAACAAATTCCATAGTTTAATTATACACTGTCTGAAGGAGTACTTTCGTTTGTCTGTCCTGGATCCTCTAACATCCAGCTTCATTGGATGTCCACGTATTCTAGTGTTACAAGAGATTGTTCAAGATAATATTGGGGTCTTTTTGTTAGGACTAATAAGAATGGACCAAGCAAACCTTTGAATTCTCCAGAACTCTCTGTCCTATTCAGAGTAGACCCACTAAAGTTAATGGGAATGACTAATTAAGGTTCATTAATTTACACGGGCTTACTCTAAAAAGAGCTTAGTTGGAATATCCCAAAGGCTGTACTGTTTGGGGGCATTTATTTTAGATAACAGAAGAGTAAGAAGTAGGTAGGGATGAGATGGGGTGAAATTAGACAGGGGTTTTTCCTTCCTTCTCCTTCTCTCACAACAGTATAATTTGGGGTCGCTCTGAACTTGGTGGGCAGTAGATTCAGGACAGAAAAAGAAATTACTTTTGACACAGCATGTAGTTAGCTTGTGGAATCTGATTCTACCAAATGTGGCTTCAGTGGCTTTAAGAGGGGATCAGGCAAATTTATGGGGGTTGAAGAGGCCTGCATTACTGATTTCAATAATGGGTTGTATCTAATGCTAGTCCAATTCGGAGTACACTCATTGAAATTAAGGTAACAAATTGAGCCATGACTATTAATTTCAATGGGTCTATTATGAGGAGGGCACAACTCAATAGTTTTAAAACTCATTTCCTCAGTTGTATTTCCTGAAAAATGTGCACACTCATTAGTTGCTATAACTATTAAAGCATCTTGGTCTGAGACTGAAAAGTGCTTTTATGTACCACAAAACCTGTTGCTCTCTCTGTGCACAAGAAAAGAAAAAAATCATAGAATATGACTTACTTGAAGACTAAGAAGGCCCCGTTTCAGCTAGAAGGAGCTGGTAACAATATGATTCTACAGATCCAGCCCCACTGAGTTCAGTGGAGCTTACTTCTAAGTAAGTGGGTATAGGATTGCAGACTCATTGCCTTGAGCAGCTTTGAACTGTTGCTGGGAGCCATGAAGGCATCATACAAAGGCTTGTCAACCTAAGACAGCTTCTGCACTTAAGTGACTTCCCACCACACCAGCCCAAACTAAAGGTGAAGTGCACAATTCCAGCCTAGCAGCAATTCTACCTGAAGCTTGGCTGCCCATTCAAACCCCACAATCTTTGTTGGTTGCACTCATTTGCATTCTGCAGTTTCCAGCATCACCCAATCAGTCCTAAATCTGAAATGACATACTTTATCCTGGGTCATATGCAGAAAAGCTCTTAGTTCTCCTTCTGTTCCTTCTTAGCACATCCACCCAGTCACTTTCCTCTTGCCTTCCCCTCCTCATGTGCCAAACTATGAAATTTCATGTGGCCTTTCTTCATCCTGAAGCAACAGGAGCACCCCCTCTACACCCCACTGCTTGGACTGACAGTCCTCTTGGGATGGATCCCACAGAAGCATGCCCTATTGCCTTACCTGGGGATACCACAGACTTATACTGTCCTGGGAGGGAAACACAGGGGGCTTTTTTTGAACCTAAAAAACAATTTCTGCAGACATTGAGCCTGTCAGGAAAGGTGCTGGGTTCCTATTGACCATGCCCACATCATCAAAGCATCAACCACACAATAAACTGCCAGGGCAGTTTAGTATCTGATTTTTGAAATGATCATTAATATTTCTTTAAGGTATAGGGAACCACTAATATAAATATACAGTATACATCTGTATATGTTTAAAGGCAGGCAGCTCCCTGAAGCATGTAAGAGGGTCCAAACCAAGAGCAGATCTAGCACTCAACCGTGATGTTATAAAACCAGATTTACACTGTAGGCAAAGGTTCATGTGGCTACAGCCAAGAGTGTTGTGCCTGCCTTTGCCCTCAGAGGCCCAAGTCAGCTTCCCATGGACAACATCCATGGACAAACCAACACTCATGATCCAACCAGGCTCCAATCCTCTGGGGAGCACCTGAACTTTGTTTCTTGCCACAAAACCATTTGCAGCCACCCATGTGATTGTCCCCTCTACCTTCCAATCCTTGGTCTGTAGCCCCCAACTAGGAATCTTGGTGAGGGCACACCTAGAAACTGAACGCTGGTGATGTCTCACCTGTGGCGGCAGCGTCGTAAAAAACGCATGATCTTGCGAGCAGCTTGGTCCTGCTTCTTGGTGAGCAAGCTGCTTCTGCAAGGAAGGAAGGAAGGAGGAGAACATCAGGGTCCAGGAGATACCAAGGAGGAAGTGGGGAGGGGAAAAGGCCATCTAAGTAAGTAGTTGTAGAGCATCTGCTTTCAATGCTGAAGATCTCAAGTTCAATCCCAGACATTTCCAGTTTGGCTGGGAAAGACTCTGTTCCCCTTTCTGGAACCCTGAAGAGCCTCTGCCAGTCAGTGCAAACAGTACTGAGCTATATGGACCAACTGCCTGCCTGTGGTATATACAGCAGTTTAATGCTCCTGCGAGGGAGACTGTCCAAACTGATGTCTGTAAAAACTTTAGTACTTTTACTCATAATAAGGGAGGCTGTCTGACAAAACACTCCATGTATTTTTTTACTGTTTCTTTTTATTTTGTCTGTTTTACTTTCTCTCTCTCTTCTTTCTTTTTTATTGTCCCTTTTTGTGTGTGTTTTTATTCTTTGTTTTTCCTCCTTTTCCCCTTCTTTGGAGTAGTATGTTTGGAGCCTTTATTAAGGTCCAAAGACTGTATACTGATGGGGTGGTCGATGGTCAGTGGAGGACCCTGGGTGAGAGAGAGTGAAAGGTCGGTTTCTCAGGGTGAGAAGCTGGGAGGAGAAAGGAAAGATCCCAGTTGAGAGCTGGGAGGAGCTGCTGTCCTCTGTGGGTGGTAAAGGCTAACAATTAATTTTAAGTGAGGGCTCTGTATTCTACTTATTCAATTTGTATCTTTTGTAGTTGTAATTTTACTGTATTAGAGAAAATTTTAATATATTTATTTTTAGATAGACCTATAAAAAACCAAAACACTTTATGAACATGGGCCTTCTTCCTACAAGGCCTTTGGCTAGAATTTTTCAGCCACCTGCTTTGATGCATATTGATTCATTCTGTCCTTCGTGACTGAATGCCACCCTCCTGTTGTACTTACTGATCTTGCAGCCTGCTTGCATTAGAAAGCTCCCACCTATCTGAGCTGCCCTTTTGTCCCTTCGCCCATCAATGCCCCCTGCCTTTCTTAGCCCTTCCAATTGTGAGTTGGCAGGCACTCTTCGGTAACAGATGCAGAATCGTGGCTTCTGAGAGCAATAATGTTTGTTCCTATGCATTTGCTTGATTCATGGGAGGTGGGCAGAATCTAGGTTTCCTTGGTGCATAATTTATTCTTTTACTCAACTGCATAAGCATCAACCTCTGCCTTACACCCCCATCCATCCATCCATCCATCCATCCATCCATCCATCTACTCTGTCTGGTATTGGCTGGCAAGTCAATGTGGGTGGAGGACTGCCCAAGATCAGTGAGTACTAGCCCCTTGCCCTGTCTACCTTCTCCAGCATGCCCACCTCACCTGAGCTTCTGCTGCACGAGAGCAGCCGTCCTGCGACTTTGTCTCCTCTTCCCACATTCCTTGTAGCTGCGGTAGAACTGCTGGATTAGGACAGCAGCTCTCCGGCTCTGCTGGAATTTCTTCTGTTCGTAGTAGCTTCGGAATTTGCTCTGGATGAGGATGGCAGCTTGTATCATCTTTTTATAAAGTGCATACTGCAAGGGGAAGAGAGAGAAAGAGAGAGAGAGAGAGAGACAAAGGCTGAAGCACTCCCAAAGGCAAAAATAACAGTCACTCAGGGGAAAATCCAGAGATGGGCACAGAAGAATTTCACTGCAATAACAGAAAAAGTACCCTCCTGCTTTTACTAAGCAGGGCACATAATGGGAATTATGTGCCCTGCTTAGTAAAAAGGGGGAAAGACTGCACCTATAAATTCCATTCCTTGTTACCCTTAACCCCCCTCCCCTCCACTAGTTCTCCACACAAAGCAGCTCAATCCCTTGAGGACGGGCAGATGAATATGCAAAAAAGGCTCTGCCCTGAAAATGCAGAATGTATCTCAACGCAAGGTGGGTCATCTGTGGCAGGCCTTCCACACCTGTTACTCATCTCTGGATGGTGCACATGTATGTTCCACAAACTGGAAACTGACTGGAACTGGACTGAGACTTTTAGGAAATATTAATGTTTCCCAATTAAGAGTGCTTTCTATGGACAATGACAAAAATATTTCAATTACTCCTCAGAGTATGGGGGATTTTTTTATTTTTTAAAAAATCTAATCTGCTCTAAGACTTGGTTTCCATTTATTGTGTACGTGTAAGAGACAGAGAAAGCACACAAACCTGCACACTAGGCCAAATACTTCACCAATTTTCAACCTGATAGCGGGCTGTTTCAAACATCATGCTATGCGGTTGGTCATGTTTTACATGAATGGGCAGCATCCAATGCAAGGGTGGACAACATTTCCAGCTCCGTGGGCCAGGCCCCCATTGACCAGCTTTGACAGGTAGGGGATGACAACCCACATGTCAATCAAATGATGTCATAATGATGTCATATGGGTTATCCCACTTGCACCAGGGAACCCATGTACAAAGTGGTCTGCAAGCCCTGAGCAGCTGATCCAGCAGGCTTTCATTCTCTCACCCAACAGCTGATGCACAGGAGAACTGACGCCTGTTTTCCCTTGGCATTGTACAATTAGGGTTTCCAACCTGCCTGGAGCCAAGAGGAACCATGAGCCTTGGTTTAGTATTACGTGCAAACCAGCGCCACACAGAAAAAGTGGGCTCTGTGGCTACTTGACACACAAGGCTTGCCACCATGCTAGACTGGGCCAATGGTTGATCTAGCCCCTACTGTCTGTCACATGGGTCACTGAATGGAGAAACTGGGCAAGATGAAGCTGCCACTCCTTGTTTCCTGGCCGCATAAGCTACCTCTTGGGGGTAGAGTGCCTCTAAACCAGCAAAGTGTACAGAACAGTTGGTGTTTGTGACTGAGGAATCTCTCCCCGCTGCTCTACCCTAACACACCGCCAAATTGTGCTTGAACCTTTCCCCGCAAATTGCCAAATCTGCACTGCTGCCAGATGATGTTCTCTCTCAATTCTCCTAATCAAGGAAGCAAACTGGTACGTTCTCCATATGGGGAGCAGTTTAGGGGGTCACCACACTTGTAGGTGAAGGAAGAAGGTGCTGGGAAAGAGGGGATAGGAGAGGACTCGGGCCCCCATTCTGGCCCATCCTTGGCAAATTTTGCATGCCTGTGAAATGGTAGGAATGGAAGGCCAGTGTGCCAAACTGGAGGTGGGCTTCCAGGGACCAGACAACTTCCCTGAATTTTCAGCTTTCATTTTTAAATTTAAAAGCACCTAGCCCACTTCAATTATATAAACTTAAAGGAAAATGGGCAGGCTGTTTCTGAGCCAGTTTCTTTCCCTGCCGTCCAGAGCTTTGGCCATTGAGTGTAAAAACATACAAACGAAAAAGCTAAGGAAATTAAATTAGACTTCATGATTTTAACAACTTTAAATTTAACCTATTTAGCTACTTGTAGAAGTCCTTCCTTGCTTTGCGGTGATTTGCGGTCTCTCCCTCTGGCATGCACCCCAAGTGTAACTCCCTCCCCAGCAAATTCTGTGGTGCCAGGCAAGGCTCTGAAGATGTTCCCCTTTCATAAGGGACAGGTTGCCATTCATAACAAAGCAGGACTGCTGGCATGCACGCTCCACAGCAGGATGCAACCCACGCGTGCTCTAGCAAAATGGACAGACCCTCTCCTTGGCTTGCAATGAAAGTGAAAAGCTCATGAGCCCAAATGCTGGGCGTTTTCAGTCATTACCTTCAAGGCTATCCAAGTAAGCTTGGGAGGGGGAGAAACAGAAAATACAAGATTAACGTTCAACGGCCTGCCATGTCAGTCATCATCAGCACAGAGTGAGGGGCTCTGCCTCCTTAGGAGACCTGGGTGCCTCCAGAAGAGATTCTCTCAAAGCAAATGGGTGCTGCTGGAGGCCAACAGCCACATTCAGGTTCACCCACAACAGGGAGGGAGGAAGGTGTGCAGTTGCTGCAGCAGCAGCAATTCCATGGGGAGTCCTGCTGTGGGGTGAATGTAAGATGGCTGGGAAAGGGCTCTTTGCTTGGGAGCCTGCAGAGTTGAGCTTTACCAATTTCCTCAGAAAAAGCTCTGCCATTGGTGGTTGAGAACTCAGCCTAAATATGTGGGCCACTGCCAAGCCTCTGAAGGAAGCCATTCCTCAGCTTTTGTTGTTAGAGATTCTCTCTCTTTCCTGCCTTGAAAGTTAAACACCACAGCAATACCCCAACTTTATTGGCTATTGGGGACAGCTGCAGCAACATAACATGGAAAATAAACCAGCTCTCGCCCTCTCTCTGTGGTGAATCTCAAGCAAAACCAGTGGTTGACAATGGCTAGGATCCAAAGTGCTGTGCAAACTGAGCAGATATCTTTAGAGTCCTCCTCATAACCTCTGCTGCTCTACATTATGACACCACAGCATGAAGCATGGCAGTTTGGAAACAAAAGCAGGTTGCTGGCGGCTACAGTAAATACAGCTACATACTTGATGTACGCAACACCTAAAAAACTACCAGAATCTCAGGGCTTCAAGGCAAAAAAGGGCCATCAACGTGTGTTCGGAACTGTTCCTGGGCTGTTCAGATGGCAAGCTGGGGTGAAGATTGCTGAACTGAATGCGTTTGGGGACTAGCATGTCAGACAGATGGCTGGGATAGAATATTTCCCCCTGATAGCAGATTTCCTAAAGTCCTTCTTATACATTCCTTTCCACATAAAGAGGGCCCTGTCCTCCCTCACAACCTATCTGGCCCATTAGCTTCCATACCTTGCCACCACCTTGAATCTGTACATTTACTCAAATACAGAAAAAATGCAAGTTAAGCTTCCATGCACATATTTACAGAAGTTTGACTCAACACATTGATCTGTGGGATTACTCTGAGGCTTCAGGTGGAGAGGAAAGGATGAACAGGACTGAGGTCTAACAAGCTTTTTAAAAAAGTGTCATGCTATTGATTCCCACCCCAACGTGTGGTCTGAGATGGTCCTGAAACTGTTTGACCATACAATGAGCTGTTGGATCAGAGGGCCTCTCTCTTTGGGATGCTTAATTTTTTCACAAGAGGTGTGAGGCAAAGGAAGCAGGAGTAACCCAGGCTCCCTCACTTGTGGAGGCTGAAACTTGGGCACACTCCATCTTTGAAACTTCTGAAGTAGCTCTCTGCTGAGTTATAAGAAACAAAGCAGTCCAGGGTGGCTTCTCACACTTGCCTGGTGGTACCAATATAAAGCCATCTGCAGCTCACCTGTTTGTATTTCCGGTAACAACGCTGAATGACAGCAGCGGCCACTTCCTGTTGCTCCCGGAGGGGGCGTCCCTGCAAGGGAAGGGGACAAATGGTAGAGGTAACGGGACTGCAAGCAGGACCTGAGTGCCACAGCATATAAGTGCAACTGCGTCAAAGCTGTAGATTGTTCTCTGAATACCTCAGAGAAGCACCCTGCGAGAACTGGAACTCAAAGCATGGAAAGAAGTGTGGCAAAGAACATCAGGCTGCCCAATGCAGAAGCCTCTGGAGCACCACCTGACACAACCATGAAGTGCATTTTCCTGCTCCTGCCAGTGACAGCTCATGTTTGGTAGTGGGGAAACAAACACTAAAGGAGAACATAGAGCAAACTGAAAAATGTATTTGCAGCAGGCCCAGACAGAGGGGGGGGGGCATATGGGCCACTTGGCCCGGGCCTCTGATTCCAAAGAGGGCCTTGGTCAGCATACATTCCCTATGTATTTTTAAAAAACACTATTGTATATCTATATTTTCCATTTTGTCTTTATATGCAGATACGGTTCAAGCCTTGAAATAAAATTATTTGTCAGCATAACTTTTGTGAAAATTATTTATATACTTACTTATTTATAAGACTTCAGTTATCCCAAGGGTAAAAAAAAAAGGGGGGGGCAACATTATCTACCTGGCCCAGGCCTCTGCCTGGTTCTGCAAGGCCCTGATTTGCAGCATCAGCAGGGGCGGAGGGCACCTCCCTTGAACCTTCCTGGGCCATTTTTGTTGCTGCCCCCTTTAACACATGCAGGGGCAGATTGGACAATCATGTACCAAACACCAGCCCTGGGCTTCCACTTCACTTGCCACTGTGCTCTAAAGTAACTTATTTCTGTCAGCTGGCATCGGAGTGCCACTGATTCCAAAGGGAGGTTTGGAGACTTCCATGCACCCCTGATGCCATTTCCTTGACCCACCCCTACCAACAGCGACTTCTGCCCTTCACCTTGTATTTCCTGAAGACCGTCTGGACCAGCTTGGCAGCCTCGTAGAGCTCTCTCTGCTCATGATCGGAGAGGGTCAGCTGCGCAAACTCGTTTTCGACTTTCTCGCTGGTGGAGGCGCTTAGGAATTCTGTCCAGTCTGTTGCCGAAGGGAGGCTGGGCTTCTCAAAAGCCATTTCATTGACTGGTGAGCTTGCAGGGCTCAGGCTGGTGTTGGAAGAAGGGGTCAGGGGTCCAATGTACAGGCTTCTGCAAAAAGAGGCACAGCGGGAAGAGGGTCATAGCTGCACAGACACCAAGACATGCTGGCTGGCTGGAGAAAAAGAACAAAAATCCAGGATTTGGTTCAGATTAAGGGTGGGGAGGGACAAGTGAGTTGGTCACATCTGAGCCATACAGTGAAAGCACATGGTTTCCCCAAAGAATCATCGGACTGTAGTTTACCTCCTTACACAGCTATGATTCCCAGCACCGTTAAACTACACTTCACCCTCTCTGAGGCAGGGGCTAAGGCTTGGTGACCCAGAATGCACCAACCCTTGTTGAAACAGCATGAAAACATGCTTCAAGCTTACTATTTAGCATTCCAGTGATATTTATTTCACAGTACTTGAGGGTTAAGGGTTGAAACTTTGTTGTAACTAGTTAACTTGCTCCACACCCAGCGAACCTGAATGGAACCTGTTTCAGGGATGTTCTGAATCTTTACTGGCTTGACTCAGAAAAACAAAGTGGATTAATTTTAGCTGCTGTAACCCAAAATTCAGAAATGAACTAAAGCATCTAACAGCTGGGCACTGGGTAGGAGATCCCCCCCCATATGGCAGCACCAGCAGCAACAAGGAGCCCCCCTTTTGCCTGGTGGGTTTTCAATTTCGCAAGGTGAGGGCCAGAAAAGTCAATATGGGCCAGCGGGCATCACAAGCTCGATCAGTCCTGGTAATACAAGGCCACAGACCTTATTTGAGCAGCACTTGGTAAATGGTCGACATCCGCGAGGTAACTGGCCAGCCAGCTCATTGAAGTGCTAATGGTGGCGCTCTCCGTCCTCTCGGCTGGTGGCGCCTCCATTGGCACAAAGTTTTCCCGCTTGATCCTCTCTGGGGTCGCTTCGATGATGTGCTCTGCCAGAGTCATCATGGTCACCTGTGAAGTGAGAAGGAAAGCTTTTCAGGGGCACGTGGGTGGAGGCAAGGCGAGAACAGCACTTCCCACCATCTCCCTTCCTGTTGGGTCCCAGAACCTGCTCCTGTCAGACCGAGGAGGAACGCTGTACATAAAATGTTTGTGCTTGGGTTTTGAAGGTAAAAGGTATTCTGCAATTGGCAAAAGTCGAGGCCTTGTCCCTAAACGTTGCAAGCCTGTTTAGCAGTAGCTGGTGATGACAAGAGAATCTTACTATGCTTGGTTCAGGTAAATTCATTCTGATTGGTCTGTGTGGCTGACAGCAGACTCTGATTGGCTGGAGATTCTCGTCAGTTGGGAGTTAAATGTCAGTTGGGCCCCATTTGCCCTCTACATTTAAACCATTTTAAACTGTCATGGCTTCACTCAAAGCATCATGGGAACTGCAGCTTGCGAAGGCTGCAGAGAGTTGTCAGAAGACCTATTCCCCTCACAGGGCTATAATTCTCAGAATGGTTTAAGGGTCAATCCCTCTTCCCAGGAAAACTCTGGGAATTGAAGCTCTGTGAAAGAGGGGGAAAGGGGTGTCCTAATAACTCTCTGCACTTTTATCAAACTTAACAGTTCTCGGGATTCTTTGGGGGAAGAAGCCGTGCCTGTTTAAAGTCACATTTTGGTGCTTTAAATGTATCATGCAGGTTGGGTCTTAAGAAAGAGTCCGTTGAATTTTGACTGTTGAGGGAAAAGGAGAGTCAATAAGAGGTGTGTGAAGAAAAGACAAGAGAAAGAAAGCTGAGGCATAAATACTATTGCCCAGTGTGTTATTAATACTCATTTGATGACAATGAAAGGAAGGAAGTTAGCTTGAGAGGCTGCCCTGTGTCAAGGTCTTCCTCTCACAAGAGGGTTTTTGAAGTTGACCAAACAGTCCAAACAGCCAGGAGTACAGTTTTACCCCAGGAGCTGGAGTGGGTGGTGGGCAAATTTGTATGTGGTGGGAATGTTTAAGGAATTTGGGATGAGGTGAAAGAGGCTGGGGTCAGCAACAGCAGCACTTCGTGAGTCTTCAGAAAGTGTCAGCAAGCACCTTTAAGACCCCTTTGCAAATATCCATATTTCCCTCAGGCACACAGCATTCCCCTTAAGAAGCCAGACATCTTAGTCAGGAGTTCATCCTGTCTCTAGTGTAAATGTCCACCTCACCCCTAAGCTGGCTATATCAGCTACTAGGAGGTTTTGAAAGCTGTTCTGAGTGTGTTGGTAGAAGTGGGAAATAAAAGCAGCACAGCTACCTAAACCTTTGTTTATTATACCAGCAAGGCTGAGGGAATTGGGTCCCCTGATAGTCAGCCGTAAAAGCAGAGCCTCCCAGTCCCTCAGAATAGCAAGGAGGGCTGACATAGAATCTTTTAAATGGTCAGGGAATATCGCCTGACCCCTGGCCTTTTTTGCTCTACTGAGGGCCGCATGCAGTGGACAGACCCCTTGCCCTCTTTTACACTCACATACATGCTAATAGACACCCATTCTTTCCTCCTATCCTTATTTATTTCAGGTGTTTCTATTCCAGGCCAGGTTCAAGGTTCTTCTGCTGATATACAACAGCCTGAGCAGCTTGGGCCCAGGGTGCCTTGAGGACTGTTTGAACCTTCATATATCCCAGCCTGATCACTGAGATTATCCAGGTGAGCACTGCTAGTTGCTCCCCCATCTTACAGAAGCCCAATGGGCATCAACCAAAAATTGGGAGTTTAAGTGCCCCAGGTTCCATGCTGTGGAATACTCTTCCAGCAGAGATTTGGCAACGACATTCTCACTTCCACCTTTTTCATGATTATTTTTTTTTAATGTTTAAACTACCTCTTGCATAGCTAGTCATTTTAATGATTGTTTTGTTTGCAGTGCTTTTGATACTGGATGGTTCACTCCCCTGGTGTGTGTTTTATGAAGCCTCACCTGCAGGTCATCCATGTGATGCAAGCAGTCCTCACTTTCTGTGCCGTCTCGGAAGGAGAGGAGCTCTGCGTCAGCCACCTCCCGCTCCGCCATCATCAGCACGCTCATCTGCTCCCGCGGATGGAGCCGCTGGGCCCCTGAGTCCTTCCCCAGCGCCAGCCCCTTGGGGCTGCCTGCCACCTGCATCGCAGGCACGCCAATATATGCCTCCTTTGGGCTCCACTTGGCCCCTGCCTGTGTGCCGGAGCCGTGGTAGCCAGCCACTTCGGAGACAAGCTCCCGCGCATAGTCCCGCACCCCATGCCTGGGGCTGATTGTCTCTGGGAGGGATTGCTTAGCACTGGAGCTTGGTTTCCGGGCACTCGGCTGCTCCAGGCTCAGGGCGGTGGAAAGAAGCTTCTCCTGCCGAGCAGAGAAGTAGTCGGGGTTTAGTTTGTGTTTTTTGGGCGCGGGGTACTCCTTCTGGCTCTCGCTGCTGTAGTAACTGGAGGGCTCGGACCGGGGCCGCCTCAGCTCTGGAACCAAACAGAAGACAAATGAGGATTCAGCCATGTGAATGTGCATGCGCACGTGCTGCTCCCATGAAATGTGCCCTGCGTTCACTCTGCCAAAGGAACCATGAGGCTGTGGAGGCCTGGCAAGCAAGTGCCCAAGGTGGGGAACAGCAGAGCACCTCTGCACCAGCTCTGTATGGAGACGCACGCAGGCCCTCTCCTTATGACAGAGGGGGCAGGCACCGTAGTTTCCCCACATATGTGAATAGAATCCCTGTGTAAAAGGACACATTTGGTGGACACTGTTGAGAGGGAGCAAAGCTGGTCTCTAAACTGGCCTCATCCTGAGTCTGTTTCTAGATCATAACAGGAAGGCAAGTGTCTAGTTGTGATAAACCAAGAGGACTCAATCACCTGCACTGGATGAACAGAACTCATTAAGCTGGGGTACATAGGGGGCCTTGTGCCCGTGTTCTGCTGTTGCACTGCCTCTTCCCTCCTCAGTACCAGATGTCAGGTGTAAAGTAACCATAGCTTCCCATTCCATATAAACCAGGAAACCATGGTTGCCAGGGCTGGCCCAAACCAGGTTCTGAAACCACAGTAGAAGTTTGTCTCAAAATCTGGTGTGCCCCTACCCTAGTAACCAGCATTTCCTGGTTTGGACAGAAAAGGAAATAATGGTTAACCCAGGAAGTCTTCATGGTGTGCAGCAAAAGCAGAAGAAAGAAGTAGATGGAGCCAGCAGGTAGAAGGTTTGTGCATAGCTCAGCTTATTGAGCCAGGATACTGATGTCCAAAGTTAGCCACTGTGTGATCGTCCTAAGTTTCTGGGAAACAAATGAAGGAGGAGGAGAATGGGCCAAACCTTTTCTCCAAGGAATGTGATGGAGGCCTTTCAAACAAAAACAACAACAACATCCTACCTGTATTGGAATTGGAAATCACGGTGACTCCCTTCTGGGGCTCCTGAGAGGCCACCATCTCACTGTGCCACTGGGCAATCCAGTTCTCACTGCTGGGTTCCTCATGCGAAGGACAGGGGATCCGGGGGGTTTGCCTGAGTTGGGCTTGCTCCTCCCGCTGCAGGTGCTCGAGGCACTCGGCCAGCTTCACGTGGCCCCGAGAACGAGCAATAGCCAAGGGGAGCCTCCCGAGGGAGTCGGGGATGGAGATAGCGCGGCGGTCCCACTTGTAAAGGACCACAGCTGCATCCATGTGGCCCAGCGCGCATGCCCACATCTGGAAGAAAAAAGAAGTTGGGTGGGCAAGGAAGAAAAGGAGAGGGGACTGTGGCAGAGTACAGGACCCACTCAAAGAACTATCTCTTTGTAGGATTGTCAAGTCTTGGTGTGTGCACTCCAGGATATAACAGCTCCATTGTTTCACATTCAAGTCTCTTGGAGTTGGACACAGCTAGCAAGCCTACTCCATCACATATGCTCAGGGAAAGGGAGTGGCATGTTAAGGATGCAAAACTTGTGCAATGATCCCAGTGGGTAACTCATGCCACCCTCTCCCTGGTTACCACAAGCTGCAAAGAAAAGTGACTTTGAGCACCTCGTGGGCAGGGTGTAGCTACTTACCAGCGGTGTGCAGGAGAAATGATCCACGTTCAAGGGGTCCACTTCCAGCTCTAGGTCGATGCTGTCAGCATGCTTGGTACTGGGGGCCCAAGAAGGAGAGTAGTCATTTGGGGCTGATTACTCAGGGGAGGGGGGAATTCTTCCCCCCCCCAATGTGGGTGGCAGCTCGACTGTGGTGCTTTTTTTTATTAAGTTACTTGCAAAAAAATTTGTACTTTTGAGTTACATATTGACGAGGGGGAAATAACAAACTAAACATCCTCCCTAGCACCCCCCTTTTACCCCACCTAAAGACATAGTTTAGATCTAAATAATAACAGTAAAGTTTGTATAAGCACTGGAGTGGAGAGAGTCCGAAGGTTGCTGATGTCAATATAAAGAAAAAATTTTTTTTACAGAAAGTGCCATTTCCCAAATTACACTGTACCATTTTAATACATTTAAACACTTTGCTTCTTTCCAATTTCTGGCTAGCAATGTTCTTGCTGCCATTTACTAAGTCTTAGTTCGTCTCTGCTGAATACACCTAAAAATGTTATTTCCAGTGGTTTCTTTCTTCTTCTTTTTTACAGGTTTTCCCCGTATTTTTGTTACTTCTACAAATATTTCACCCCAGAACTGGGCAACTTCGGCACTTTACCACCACATGTGTATGAAGGAACCATGAACTGGACTTCCCATGCAACAAGCAGCTGAGTAGGATTTTAGTGCTTTTTTTTAAAAGGCATTAAATGCCATTTTTGTATTATTTTCAAATAATTTTATTTTAGTCTTGCTGAATTTGTTTTGCAAAAGGGGTAGTCAACTAGTCACTTGAGGGCTTCAACAGCCCTTAAGGGGTTCCTACCAAGTACCCAGGATAGCCCTGAACCCCAGGAGCTGCCTCCTATGTAAGCAGCATAGCCAAGTGCCCACCCCCAGAACCTGCCCCTGCACCCCCCGGGTTCTTACCGCCATTTAAGGAGAGTCTGGATGAGGGTCGCATAGCCCTGGGCTGCTGCCAGGTGCAGGAGGGTCATCCCCCGGAAGGTCTTGGAGTGGATGAGGTGCTTGGATTTGGCCCAGCAGGCCCTGCTCATCATCTTCTCACACACAACCACTACACGGCTCTCAAAGCAATTCCCCAAGGTGGCTGCCCCCGAGATGCACTGCAAGGGAGAGATGCGCTGGGCTCAGGGGCTAGCTCTCAGGAGAGCAAGCCAAGCAGTGTGGGCAGAGAGGGAGCAGAGTCTAAGGTATTTAATGACAGCTTGAAGGGGGGAAGAGTCTGTCCTCAAACAGCTGGGGCTTGTTGGCTCTGTGCTATGAATGGGTCATGTCCCTCAAACATGGGAAAACACAAGGAAGTGCAAGTCTGAGCTTGTGAGAAAGGACCAGGCTGCCAGCTAGGACACTCCCTATGCTTGTCTTCAGGACCATTTCAGCCTTCCCCAAGAATACAGCTGGGAAGGGCCCAGGGAACTAATGCGGAAGATACTCTGGTTGTTGTTGTTTTGTTTTTAAACTGCCTATGCATTATTTTCCCTCTTCAGAATGAGCAACCAATTACACTAACTACAATATTAGTGGCTCTCATTTCTAAGCCTTTTAGCTTCTTTAATTTCCACATAGTAGCACATATCTCTCCTTACTCGTTGTCTTCAAGGGGCAATTGATAAACTGAAGAAGGTCCATAGCTCAGTGCTGAAGCAGCTGCTTTGCATGCAGAAGGTCCCTGGTTCAATCCCCAATGGCATCTCCAGGAAAAAACCCTCCCTGAAACTGTGGAGAGCCACCAACAGTCAAAACCGAGCTAAATGAAGCAATGGTCTGCTTTTTGCACCCAAAATGGACTGTGAATCTTCATGATCAACACTGAACATAGAAGATAAATAGGAAGTGCCTTTTGCTGAGTCTGACCATTGGTCCATCTAGCTCAGTACTGTCTACAGTGACTGGCAGCAACTCTCCAGGGTTTCAAGCAGGAGATATTTCCAGCCCCACCTTGGAGATATCATGGGAGATTGAGCCTAGAACCTTCAGCATGCAAAGGAGGGGCTCTACTACTGACCTACGGTGGGTGGTCCAGCATCATGGAGCACAAAGCCTCTACCTTAAATGTTCCCCTCCTCCCAGTCGGTACTGGTGGTTTTTTTGTTTTGCACCATCAGCAGCCACTTCAAAGTCAAGAGGGAGGAGGAAACCTCTCTAGAGTGGCACAAAAGTCTGAAGAGACTGCAAAAGTCTCTTGAATGTAAAGTACTCCTGTGGGGCACCCAGGAACACAGCCAGGGGGCTCAGCATGTACCTGTGCTTGGCTACCTCCATTGCCGCTGCCGTTGCCCCCACCACCACCTACGCCTTGCTTGTGCTGCTGCTGCTGGGACCCAGTCATTTCGGCCATCCTCCGCTCCATCTGCTCAAGTCGCTCCAGGATAGACATCCTGAACTGGTTCTCTGCGGCAACACAGGAGAGAAACAAAGAGAAAGAGTGTGAATCAGAGAGCTACTCCCATTCCTGACATGGGGAGCAAAAGCAAAAGGCAAATCATTGACAAAAGGGTCCCAAGTCTTGAGAAGTCTGTAACCACAAGGATGTATGTGGAGGAATCTGGGGGAATCAATATGTTAGCAATTCTTCTTCTGTTCTTTTGCATCACACTGTCCTGCTTCTGAGTGCATTCTTGGGTTTTCTCAACCACCCAAAACAGAATCAGCTTCTGTATTTAAACATTCTCAAAAAGAAAGCAATGCATGCCCAGGGTCTTTGGCCCTGTTGGCACCTTCCAATGGATAGACCCAACAACAGCTAGCAGGCATGTAGGCTGAATGAGCCCTCCAGGTTACAGGCGTTTATCTTTGGATACCAAGGCACTGAGGACAGCCAGCTTGCATCCTTCCAAAAGCCTTAGTGAAACAGTGAGGAACCTCAGGCCTGGGGGACTTATGCAGCCCTCTTGGTGCATCTGGCACCAGGAGGACCACATAAGTCTCTGCACAAGCCACACCCACCACCGACCCTACTCTGCACTTTCAGGATGCTTCTGCCCTTGAAATGTCACTATGCATCTTGCTTGCCCAGATTTCATGTAGAAACCGTTCGGTCAACCATGTTACTTTTGAGTCACTGACCCTGCTTCTCTCTCAGGTGGGGGAATAGTGAAGGAATTATATTTAGGGTACCAATGCCTTTGGAAGACCGACAATCAAATGCAGAATGCAGCTGCTGGATTGGTGGGTGAAGCAGCCCCAAGGGGCCAAGCATCACCAATCCTGAAAGCGCTGTCCTAAACAGCCGGGACCCAGGTAACGCCCCCTTCAAATATCAACCATCTCAAGCCCTACAATTGGTGCTGCCACTTCTGGTAGTTCTTCAACTGGCACTGACTAGCAACAGGGCCCCTTTGGTGGTGGTTCCCCATCTGTGGTCCTCCCTGGTGAGATACCTCTGTCTCTCTCTCTCTCTCTCTCTCTCTCTCTCTCAAAACTAACATTTAGGAGGAGTTTAAAAACATTTCTATTTGATAACTGAGAAATTCTGATTCCAGCAAGCTTGAAATTATTAGCTGTTCTTTTCAGATGTCCTTAATTGCTTTAAATGTTTTATCTTATTTTAAACTACACTGTTGTTTGTCTCCCTGGGATCTTGGTGGTGCTGGGGGACAGAAATATGACAAGCAAATAAATATAACCTAGTTGGCCATTCCCCTACCCCAGATTCTTCCAGGCATCACCCACATGTTTGAGGGCCTAATATCTGCAGCCTGGAGGGAAAGGACTTTGCTGTACAGCATAACTATAGAATGACAGAGCTGCAGGACATCTAGCACAACCTTGTACATGGCAGAGATCTGCAACTACAGCACCCATGACAGCACCCTAACAGGATAGATAGAGCCCATCACCCCCAGAGGCTGGCTGCCTTGCTTCCACAGTGGAACACCTTGTACCATGAGGGCATTCCTCCTTCCCATTTGCACCCTTGGCCTCTGGGCCTGCCCTCTGAAGCAAGGGAGAGAATCCATGTACTCTACTTTAGGTGATGGTCATCAAGTGATGAACCTGCCTGGGGGAAAACCAGCTCTCCCATGCCCCAGGATAAATCCAGCTGGGGACTGAGATCCCTGACACTGTCAGATTGGGGGGGGGGGTACGACACTCCCTCTCTTGGGATTTCGCTCCACTTCCAGGGTGGCAAACCAAGGCAGGCGGTTCCACAGGCCACCTCTTCCGGCTGAGTAGCCTATTTTTGGGGAGCACAGTTTGCAAAAATCACCCGCCCGCCATCTAGCTGTATACTAATCACACTATTGTCTAAAAAGCGGCCCCGAGGGTCAACCAGTTCAAGGAGGCCTGGCACTTCCTTGGAGCGGGGGACGGGGCAGGCTTCACCACTTTCTTGCTCCAAACGCTTTCTCTCCCCGTCCCCCGCATTTCAAAACAAGTTTTCTTACATTTCGGACGCCCCGAGGGAGAGGTCGCCGCCGCTGCTGGCGGTGGGCGATCGGGAGCCTGCTCCCGAAGTAGGGGATAGCGAGGAACTTCCGTGGGGGGCGGGGGAGAAGAGGGCGCGTTCCTTCCCCACGTGCGGCTGGGAACTTTACCCGCTCCCTGTCCGCGCCTGGCGCTCCCCCGGAGTCCGCTCCCACCTTCCGCGCGGGCCCCGCGGTGGCGCAAAAAAAGTGGGCAGGGCGGGAGCGAGGCGCACTTACCTGCCAGCCAGCTCGCCCGCCCGCCCGTGGGTCCCTTCGGACGCAGCCCGAGCGAGCGAGCGGCCGGCCAGCCCGCCGGGCTCTTTGGGCAGCCCTCCTTTTCCTTCCCCGCCTCTGCGCGGCCAATCCGCAGCGCGGAAAGTGACATCAGCCCCCGCTGCCGCCGGGGAGCGCCCGCTCGCCACACGCGCGCCGGAGCCAATGAGGAGCCGTCGGGGCAGCGCAACAGGTGCCCGGCCCGGGACGCCCCGCGCCGCCGCCGCCCACCTCGCCCGCGGAGCCCAGCCCAGCCTTGCCTGCACCGTCCGTCGCGGCCCCGCCATGCCCGGCCGGAGCGCACGAGAAGGAGGAGAAGGAGAATGCGCTCGCCCCGGAGAGCGAGCGACCTGGCCAGTCCCGCTCGCTCTTGCCGCCGCTCTGCGCCCGCAATGCAGCCGCCGGGGAGGGGGCGCTCCGCATTATGACAAAGCGCGGCTGGAGCCGCCTCCGCGCGGCAACGCCGCCCCCCTCCCGCCGGGCTGAGCCGCCCGCCTCGCCCCTTCGCCGGCCCTGGCTGGCTGTCAGCCGTCGCCCTCCAAGCTGCAAGTCGCTATGCCTTGCGCCGTTCTCCTCCCTTCTCCGCCGCGGGCTGAAAAGTGCCCCCCCCCCCACGGCTTGCCTTCGGGTTGCTCCTGCCGTCCCTGGATTCGGCCTCCCTGCTTCTCCTACTCCCCCCCCCCATCCCTGCGGGTGGGCTTTGGCGGGAGTCTCCTCCAAATCTTGTGCCGGGGCACCCGTGAAGCAAAGGGTCTGCGGCAAGGACGCATGGCTAAACTGGGGTGGGATCGACGTTGGGTCGGCCTTCCCTTGGGCAGGTCCCCTTCAGCGTCCGGAGCAGAGCCGGCAAGGCAATCCTCCCCCTTTTCCTAGATCAGATATACCTTCCTCTCCTCCCACCCCCAAATCACACGAGAGCCATTATTCCCTGCCTCCCCCTCCCGCATGCCGGTGCCCCGCTTAGCCAACCCAAGCCTGAGAAATGGCTTTGGGCATTCCTGCATTTCAGGGTGTGACACGCTCCCCATTTTGAAGGCTGCCTCAGGAGATGGGCTCTCCTTGGCTGGAGGTGGAACGGTCACCAGCTAAGGAGGCTGCTGTTGCAACTCCTGCACTGAGCCAGGCATCACGTGTCTCCAAGGTCCCTCCAAGTCTATAATACAACTTGTCTACATCATTCTTAAGAGTGTGGCACTCATACCTGGACACAGTCCTCCAGACCAGGTTGGACTACTGCTGAATAAATTAGAACTATTACTTCCCAGGACTTGGAAACTATGAGCCTATTCATGTTGCCTAAAATTATTTGCCTTTTTTTCTTTTTTTGCAGCCATATCACAGTGCTGGCTCATGTTCAGGTTGTAGCTGATTACAATTCTGAGATCCTTTTTGCATGTATTGCTGCCAAGGCAGGTCCCCCCCAAATGACAACAACAACAAAACCTCAGGGTGCACCTCACTAAATATAGAACTTTGCATTTGTTGCTGTAAATTTTTTTAATTAGTTTTGGCCCAGTTTCCTGTTCTCTCAAGGTCTGCGGTGATAGTAGTTCTCCCTCACAGTTTCGCATCATCTGCAAATGCTCATTGTGTTTTTGAGCAACCCTCACGCTTGCAAGGATAGTGGCCTAGCTCTTGCTAAGGCATTGCAGCTGTGCCTTATCAGATTACATGATTAAATGTACCTGAGGGATCCTTTGATTAACTGATCCTTCCCCAACAAAAAGAAATGTCTGCAGAAGGAGGTCAGAGCCCTTCTTCTCCTCAACAGTTTTCCACATGGAGGGTTTGTTGTTTTGGCATGCAGGGACATTTAGTCATTGTGGCTCCCCCATGAAACGTCTGGAGTGATGCAGCCCAGAGACAGCTCAGAGCCCCAAAGCAGAGCTGCTTTGCAGGAGCTGCACCTCCTCCCAGGTGTCTCTCTCCCCGGGCAGGTATTCCTCACTGCTAGTCGGGTTTCCTGGATTTGCTGGAAATGTTTGAAAAGAAAGCTCCCTGGACTGTCTTTTACGTGCCTTGCTGTTTGGCAGACTTTTATGGCTTTGATTCTTGTTGCATTTGAATGGTAATCATTTCCTACCCCACCACCACCCCTGTGCAAACGGAGCCAATAAAATTTGATTAGATGAAATCAGAATGGTGCCCTATCGTCTCCTGTAGGAGAAAAGGGATCTCTGTAGCACCCTCCATCTCTCCCACTCACATCTTTTAGCTTGGTGAGCCTCAGTTCCTCCAGGAAACCTGAGCAGTGCATTTTCATTATCCCCCATTTCACCCTGTAAGCTACAGAAAATCCAGGTTGCCTGAGTCAGCTGGAGGTAGAACTCTTTGAAGAGTCACCTGGGAACAATCTGGGTCAGCTTCCCCACCTCCAAGGAAATTAATAGACCGAGCCTCTGGCAGAGCATGGCTTTTTCCACAAAGGAACAGGTAGCAGGAGGAGCAGAGCCCCTGTCATCCTCCCACTCATTTGCACAGCCTTCCCCAAGCTGGTGCCTTCTAAATGTTTGGGCTGCAACCTTCCTCACATTCGCTAACCATTGGTCATGCTGGCTGTTGGGGTCGCTCTGAGTTGGAGGCCAGCATCAGTAATCTGGAGGGCACAAAGCTTTGGAAGGCTGGTGGATGTAGTGGCCCAGAAGAGGCACTGTTTTTGAAATCATGGAATCATGGAATTGTAGAGTTGGAAGGGACCACTCGGATCATCTAGTGCAACCCTCCTGCAATACAGGAATCTTCTGCCCAACATGGGGTTTGAACCCACAACCCTGAGATTAACAGTCTCATGTTCTGCCAACTGAGCTATCCTAGAACTTGTGGCATCCCTGTTACTGAAAGAGCACATCTGGGGCTGCAGAGTTCTGAAACACCCCAGAAACACTTGTGATTGCCCTTGCAGTCACTTCTGGTTCTATATACATCATTCTTAGATTCTGGGCTTGCTTTGGAAGGAGATTTATCACTTGGGAGTGCTCCAGAGTCACAGGGGCTGAGACCTGCTGGTGGATGGGCTGGTTAAGGTATCTTTTACAAGACAAAACTGAAGGCAAAAGCTCTACTTGCAAGGAAGGGATTCGCCAGCGATTAAGCCTGACACTTTCCCCATCTTCAGGAGACTGGAGCCCCCACTGCACAGTCTGACCTCCTGCCCCCAAGACCACCCACCACTCTGGAAGCTATGTTTGCATTTCTCACCATCCAGGGACAGCCAGTCGTGCTGAGAGGAAGGCAAGGGTGGCAGTGCCCGTGCTTTGTACTCAAAGACCACCGAGTTGGAGATGATCTGGTTGTTGAAGGCCACTTGCAGAGTGACGAGCCCCGTGTCATGAGCTGAAAGGCAAAGGGAGACGGTGGCTTTTAAGAAAGTGACCCCAACACATGGAAGCTTTCACTGGGCACCTGCAAAGCAGATCTTTCTCATTGTGTTGGGGACTGTGGTGACTCCCTCTCCTCCCCACCACCTGCCCTTTCTGGAAGCAGAGGCTGGCTCTCTGTCTGCTGCAAGGTGGTACGGTAAAGGTAAAGTACCCCCGGACAGTTAAGCATCAGGCCGAGGGAGTCTGCGTATGTTCGCAGACAGCTTTTCGGGTCATGTGGCCAGCATGACTATTTAAACAACAAACTGGACAATAGGACAACTTAAACAATGCAATAAAACTGGGACGGCAGCAGCAGATGGGGGAAAAAATCTATATGAAAAGCAACAGATCAGAAGACAGATCTACCGACAGGACAGTCAAATTGAACCACCATGCTCAGAGGCCGTGTACCTACAAATAACAGATGCTGGAAATGAATGGCGGGGAGGACTTCCGTACTCCTCCCCAACTCATAGGTTTCCAGGAACCTGGCATGCTGCGGTTGGAAGCCAAAGGCTTGAACTGGCCCCTGAAGGACCAGGTGCGCAGCCTGGGAGTCATTTTGGACTCACAGCTGTCCATGGAAGCACAGGTTAATTCTGTGTCCAGGGCAGCTGTCTACCAGCTCCACCTGGTACGCAGGCTGAGACCCTACCTGCCTGCCGACTGTCTTGCCAGAGTGGTGCATGCTCTAGTTATCTCCCGCTTGGACTACTGCTATGTGGGGTTCCCTTTGAAGGTGACCAGGAAATTGCAATTAATCCAGAATGCAGCAGCTAGACTGGTGACTGGGCGTGGCCGCCGGGACCACATAACACCAGTCCTGAAAGATCTTCATTGGCTCCCAGTACGTTTCCAAGCACAATTCAAAGTGTTGGTGCTGACCTTTAAAGCCCTAAACGGCCTCGGTCCTGTATACCTGAAGGAGCGTCTCCACCACCATCGTTCAGCCCGGACACTGAGATCCAGCGCCGAGGGCCTTCTGGTGGTTCCCTCATTGCGAGAAGTAAGGTTACAGGGAACCAGACAGAAGGCCTTCTGGGTAGTAGCACCCGCCCTGTGGAACGCCCTCCCATCAGATGTCAAGGAAATAAGCAGCTATCTTATTTTTAAAAGACATCTGAAGGCAGCCCTGTTTAGGGAAGTTTTTAATATTTAATGCTGTATTGTTTTTAGCACTCGATTGGGAGCAGCCCAGAGTGGCTGGGGAAACTCAACCAGGCTGGGGGGGGTATAAATATATTATTATTATTATTATTATTATTATTATTATTATTATTATTATTATTATGCAGAGTGGCTCCTGAGTTCTGAAGCAAGCATTACAAGTGTGAAAAGGTGCCCCAGCTCTATCTGATGCAATGCCTCCAGCAAAGTGGCTTTAAAACACACACACACACACACACTCCTGGATTTCTCACCTGGGCAATAACAGCGCAGCACCCCCGGCTGTATCAAGGAGGCCGGCACTGAGATCTGGTCAAACAGGCAGCTGTAGTTATTGCTGGCCTCCTGCCAGGGCCCTGTGATCAGCACCTTCACGCCCCCCTGCAGAGGAAAAAAGCAAGCAGAGCAGGGAATGGGGGTCAGGAGGAGTCAATCTTGGACCACTCTTGGCTGTCTCCTCTCGGTGGCTCCCTCCTCCTCCTGCCCCACAAAGCTACTGACATTTGCCACAGAGAGAGGAAATAAGAGCAGGAGTCATATGGGCATCAAGGGGTTCTCAGCCCTGGCGGCCAATGCCTGCTGCATGTGAGACAACCAAGACCAGGCAAGCAGGCAGGGTTCCATGGCGAGGTAGGAGGGCCTCCCCTATCCTTCAGTTGGGAACTGGAAGTGTGGAGCTGTGTGTGGTTCAAGGTGCTCAGCTGAGGCTTTGGACTACAACTCCCATCATCCCTAGCTGTCACGGCCATATTGCAGCCCAAAACATTGGAAAGGCACCACTCAGCAAAGGCTAGCTTAGTGGAAACCAGAGAACAACCATGTGCTGCTCCATCAGATACTGTCTTCCTTATTTCCTCCCACAAAGTCCTGTAACCAATGCCACCTAATAGACAGGAAGCTAAGTGTAAACAGGGCAGATGTGAGCTGGTATTCTACTAAGACCTATGCAGAGAGTAGACCCACTGAAATTAATAAACCTAAGTTGCTCGTGTCTGTTAATTTCAATGGGCCTACTCTGAGTAGAACTAGCATTGGACACCACCAGCAGGGGTTCAAATACCACCCCTGGCTTTAGTTGACTCTGTGGCCTAGAGAAGTCGCTTTTTGCCTCAGTTCTCCATCTGAAAGAATGGAAAATGCAGCAACCTATTATATGATGAATGTTATCAGGCATGTTCACCGCCCAGCTTTCTCCCCAGTAAGGATCTCAAAGCTTGTTGCTATTCTGCCTGAAGGAAAGCCCCTTGAAGGAAGCAGGAGAAATAAAAACCAATCCATCAATACTAGAACCACAACACAGGAGAGGGGCGTTCAGACTTCCTTTCCAAAGCCCTTCCAGAAGAAGGGAGCAGCTGCTGAAAAAGTCCCTCTCCCCTCGCCAGCAGCTCCTGAGTCAGGCTGAGATTCTCAGGGCCCAGCTAGACAGTACTCATGGTCTCCTGATTTTGCTAAAAAAATATAAAAGAGCCTGGAGGAGCAGCAACAGGGGAGGGTTATATTAACCCACTCTCCCCCCGCCTGTTTTTCAGAACAATATTGTGCCCCGACTCACCATGAGGAAAAGACACAAGGCATTTTCAGTGAGAAATGGCTTTGTGGGGAAAGCCACGGTAGCTTGCTGCAGCTGCTGCTTATTCTGCAAAGAAAACTGACCCTTGACTCTGAAGGGAGGACTTGTTTTAGCCTAAGTTGCATGGAAGAGGGAATCAAATGTAGGCTGGGGGAAGGAGAGGCCTCTGTCCCACTGCTGCCTCTGTCCAAGCAAGTAGGACAGGAAACATCTTCAGGTTGCAGAGCCGCCCTGCATTGGTTTCTGCCCAAGAGGAAATGCCACATTTGGGCAGGAGATCTAAAAACCTGAAGAGAAATCGAAATATGCTTCTCGTGTGCTGACCCCCAGTGGCAGAAAGGCAGGAAAACACTTTTCAAAAAAGCAATTTTACCAGCTTGGATTGGGCGGCCCTTGACACACACATTGTTAATACTTTTTAAATCTGCTTCTCTAAAGGGTCAAAAGTGTGGATGCTGTGAGCAGGTCTGGTTGCAGCACCTTGGCCAGTGCACATTTAGTGTCCAACCTGGGAGTCTTGGCGTGCAGTTGGAGAAAGGTAACACAGAAGGATGTGTTTCATGAAAGGCATCCCATCAAAACACAGGTACTTTGCTCTGGGGATGGACTGGTTAGGATGAATGGCCTTAGGAAACAGGGCAGAAATGTTCACCCATTCAGTGAACATCTGCCCACTCTGGTTTGGTTTTGTGATGTCACCATGTGGCTAAAGCTGATTGGTTGCGTGGCACTGCCAGGAGGCCAGCTCTCTAACTGCCTTTCATCCAAGGTGCAATTTGCACTCTTCTGCCCGAACAAATGTTCTACACAGGTGAGCGGGTAGCAGGGCAGCATTCTGGCCGGTTCAAAATATTTCTAGGCTGAAGCTGGCAACTGTGTCACTCACCTAAAAGGTAAAGGTAAAGGACCATTAGGTCCAGTCATGAACGACTCTGGGGTTGCAGTGCTCATCTCGCTTTATTGGCCAAGGGAGCCGGCGTACAGCTTCTGGGTCATGTGGCCAGCATGACTGAGCCGCTTCTGGTGAACCAGAGCAGCGCACAGAAACGCCGTTTACCTTCCCGCCAGAGCGGTACCTATTTATCTACTTGCACTTTGACATGCTTTCGAACTGCTAGGTAGGTTGGCAGGAGCAGGGACCGAACAATGGGAGCTCACCCCGTTGCGGGGATTCGAACCGCTAACCTTCTGATCGGCAAGTCCTAGGCTCTGTGGTTTAACCCAAGGTGCCACCTGCGTCCCTCACCTACCTACTCCCAATAACCCCAATCTCTCTCTCAGCCTGAAACAGGGAGGGACAGAGGCCTTGGTGGGAATGAGACTGTAATGTCTATTGGAAAGAAGAATATAGGAACACCAGAGGAGCCCAGCTACAGCTCAATCAGGTCTTAGGGACCCAATGAGCCCAGAATCCTGTTGTCACAGTGGTCAACCAGATGTTTCTTCTGGGAAGCCCACAAGCAGGACACCAGCACAACAGCAACAGCACCCTCCCTACTTGTGGCTCCCAGGACTGGCATTCAGAGGCATACAACCTCTGACAGCAGAAGCTCCCTCTCCTTTGCATGCTGTGGTTTCAGTTTTCCTTCCTTTCCAACTTCCCTGGAGCACAGATGGGTAGAGAGGTAGAGAGGTGGGGCCCTCCCCTCCTTGGCAGGCCAAATGATCTCATTTCCAAAACCCAGGACTCCCCCCCCCCAGCCGCAACTCACTGGAACTCAGTTCTGGCATCTCTCAGGCGGGCGCCATTGCCATTCTAAGAGAACAAGGGAGGTGTTCATCATGGTGAGTTCCTGCGCCTCTTTTTCTAGAAAAAATAGCACTGCCAAAAACCCACCAAGGGCTGAAAAGCCAAACAGCTCACCTCTGGATAAGACCACTCCGGCGAGTAATCCGTCACCATGAAAAGGCGCCCACTCTGCTGGAGCATGCCCAGGGTGCCCTGAGCAGCAGCGGCTGCTGCTGCCGCCGACACCACCTCAGTCACGTGCATGTAGGCCAGAGTGCTGGCCCCGTTCTCTGTGCTGCTGCTGAGGTGCAGGCTGGCTTGCTGGGGGCTGCAGCAGGGGATACACATCTCTGCCTGGCTGTAGGAGGCCCGGTTGGCGTCCTCCTGCTGGGACAGCCCACTGCTCTCGCCTGATACCAGCTGGTGCCCATAGATGGTGTTGCTCCCACCTTCCACCGAGATGAAATCATTGATCAGGTCAGAGAACTGGTTGCTAAAGGAGATGTCAAAGTGGTCCAAGCTCAGCTCCATGTTGGAGGAGTTGTTCAAACCCGGGTGGGCTACTGGGTAGAGGCCTTGCACCATGTTCCCTTGGAGGATGGGGAGGCTGTTCCCATTCCGCAAGCTGCCCCCGTTGGTCTCGGGCTGCATGTAGTGCTCTGTCCCACCACAGGCCTGGAGCTCCCCCGTCTTCAGCAGGTTCTCGTTCCCATCCGCCTGCGGAGAGGTCTCCATTGGGACCTCGCCTTCGGCCGACATAGCCTGGAAGTTTGCCTGGAACTGCATGAGCTGGAGCGAAGAGGTGGACTCGATGCGAGCTTCCACCGTGCCGTTGCAGTTGGAAGTACTCTGGGAGGAAGCCTCCGTCTTCACGTTGGGGAGCCCTAAAGGGTTGACAAAGGAACTGCTTGCATCGTTCAGGTTGTTGTGGCTGTTTTGCTCCAGAGGCAGAGGTTTGCTGGCATCCTGCAGGAAGAAACTGGGGGAAGGGGTCTGGTGGACGTGGGGGCTCTGGACCGCTTGGTTGAAACCAGAGGAGTAATCCTTGTTGGAATCGATTGCGCTAAAGTCCATTTGTTCCAAGGTGGTACTGGGGCTGAGGCCTCCGCCGGACGGGAGCAAACTGGAACCGGTCGTAAGGGTGAGCGAGTTGGACGAGGAAGAGGAGGAGAATGCTTCTTTCGACATCTGTTGCTCAAAGGACGTGTCCTCCGTCTTAATCTCCTTGGTGAGGGCTGCGCTGAAGTTGAACCCGCGCTCTGTCGTGGGTGACTGCCTGATGTTGGGGCCCAGGCAATCTGCCTTGGGGCCTCCTCCTCCATACGTCTGCCCCTGCTTGGGATTGTTAAGGAAGCAGTCCGGGTCGAAATTCATCGTGGTTTCTGGGATCTTCCGGCCACTGTCGAGAGTGGTGGAGAGCACCAGCTCTTCGGAGACGCTGGCGGGCAGCATGGACAGGCCCTCTGAGCTGCTGGCGGTGGGGAAGGTGAACTTGTGGCCATCCGAGCTCACGGCCAGGACCAGCCCTTGGGCAGCTGCGTCCGAGGAGAGGAGGTGCTGATTGGGACCCGCGGTGGGTGACATTGTGTAGACGGCCTCGCTGGTCACATCCGACATGAAGACCGTGGCGCTCTGCGACAGGTTGCCCATCACTGAGGCAACGGCCATGCTGGAGACCCCGGTGACAGCCGGGCTGTCCGCCACATCGGGGTCACTGTTCAACCCACTGCTGATGGACACGGGGGAGTTCTGCGTGGTGTCGGGGACTTCCACCTGATTGGTCGAGGAGACCTCTGTGCTGTTCTGATGCAGCAGGACCGGCTTGGCCACTTTGCCATTCCTTTTCTCCCGGCTGGAGGACTTGCCATGGCTGTGCTCGTTCTTCCCTTCGGAGACATCGTTGTTCTGCACCTCAGAGTGGGCGCTGTACCCGCCTGACCTGGGCTCGACCTTTGGTGAGATGATGCGGTGTTTGGCACTGTTGCACTTGTGGTGCACACTGCTACCTGCGCCTGTCCCAAGCAGAAACAGAAGGTTAATCGTGGACTGGAACACAAGCCAGCTGGTCCTTATGCCAGACGTTTCTCTGTATTACTTTCTAATGCAGAGGGATGGCTGGGACTGAACAGCTGAAGCCTTAGAGCAAGATCAAGATGGGCAAAAACACCATGAAATGATCAACCTGTTGGGGGATTCAGAGCTTCAGCCTGAACATGTTTTGCCTAGAGCTGGATTTGTGCCTCTTGGACTTAGAAGTGGACCAGAGGGAACTCATATGAGACTATACTACGAGGCATCCTGTCTTTGTTGGTTGAAGGAATGGATGACATTAGAGAATTCACATATTCTAGACTTAGAAGGTCATGATAATATTTTTGGTTGGCATGCTTATTTATGGTATGAAGAGATGAAAGTACATAAAGGATTTACAAATCATATAATTAGGAAAAAATTCTATAGAGTATGGGATAAATACAAACATTTATTAAAGGTAAAAACACCACTTTGGCTCTCACCGTTGGAAGCTATAGCAGTAAAGAAAATAATATGATAGAAGGGTGGACAACTTATAGAAATTTATTAGAACAAGAGGGAGAAGAGTATAAATTAAAAGAATTTAAGGAACCACGGAAAGAAGAGGAAGGAAGTCAAGTTTTGGAATGTTAAAATGACTGTAAAATTATTGACATGTATAAATCTGAAAATCATAAAAAAGATTCATATTTTAGGTTAAAATGCATTCAAAAGTAAGCATTTTAGAATAAAATGTGTACAAAACATATATTTTAAGATAAAATATACAAAATTAATGCAATTCTTTGTGTGATTATTTAAAAGAGGTTTGTAGTCTGAAGAAGAAACAAGACAGAATGTATGTATGGAATTTGGGGCACATACAGAATGTCCCCTTTTATTGGTGGGGTGAGGATTCAGCCGTATCCTGGCAAGTGCAGGCCGTGCAACTATAGTCAATTTCCAGCTCTTGAACAGACCTGTTTTCTCAAAAGACTGGACCTTTTGCACTAAGCAAAGTGACCAGCAAATACGCTGGGAAGCGAAGGATAATACTTCCTTTGACAAAATAATGTGACCTCCCCACCAGCAATTCAGGCTGAATGCTCAGGAAAGGGGCAAACTGGAAGTTACCTACCCAAGTTGCCTAGAAATCGGCTGATCTGTCCACATCTCATGTCTGCCGTCTCTCTAATGTAGGGTCCTGTTTAAGGTATTATGGCTAAGAGCTCTTCAACCCTCCTGCCCCATAGGGACATGGGGAGTGCAGGCAGGACTGGCCCAAGACATTTTGACACTTGAAATGAACTACAAAATGGTGTTCCCCTCTCCACCAGGGAAGAAGGGGAAAGTGAAGCTTGACATCAGGAACAAAGGAGGAATAATGGTCTACACCAGAATCTGCTGCCCCTGTGGATTCTGCCACCTGAGGCAGTTGCTTCACTTTATCTCAGGTGTGGGCTGGGCCTGAGCACAGGAAGCTGCCTTATACAGAGTCAGAGCATTGGTCCATCCATGTCAGTGTTGTCTACATGGTCTGGCAGTGGCTCTTCAAGTTTTTAAAGCAGAGGACCTTCCTAGCCCTGTGAGCCTCCTGCATGCAAAGCAGGTACCTTGCTTCCCCCTCAACCTATATCCCACCCTGATTCTGCCCTCCCACAAATCCAGCACTTTGTGGCATTCCAAAACCAGGAGAGTGCAAAACGTTTTTGCCCTGCAAGCTCCTGCTCCTCACCCAAGTTGCCAGTGCAGAGGCAATTGTGCGTCCGAGGCTGTGGTTTGGTCTGGTGGCTGTCCAGGATCTGCTGCACCAGCTGCTCCACAGAGAAGCCCGAACTGCTGTTCCCATTGCTGCATGTCCACTTGATGCCGTGAACTGGGGAAAGAGAGAGAGAGAGAAAGGCAAGAGGTGAGGTGGAAGCAGCAGCAGCAGCCGACAACTAGCAGTTGTCCTGGCAGATCCTTTGCTCTGAAGGATCTTTGGTTGGGGATAGACTGTGCGGAACCACATGCTTCATCACCTCATTTCCCATTAAGGTAATTAGAGTTGGGAGTGAGGGGATGCCCCCTTTCCCCTTTCATGTTTCTCTAAGGGGCTTTGCCCTGCTTCCCACTCCTCCTTTGCTGGAATAACTCCTAAAATAAATCCCAGGACAGGAGTGTACACCCTTTGCCAAAGATTCAACTCCCTTCAGCTTCTTTACATTTCCTCCACCCCTCTGTGTACCAACCTATGGAAATATTTACAGGGGCAATTCTTTCTTTCTTTTTCTTCTGTGCCCCCCACCCTGCAAAAGTGCTCTTGGCATGAATGTGCGCATGGTTTCCTGCAGGTGACCTTTCTGTGTTTCAGCCATGCACACAAGTGCAGAGAAGCAACCTCTGCCCAAAGAGCATCTTGGTGGAATCAGGTCACACTGAAGCAGCTCTTGTGCAAGGTTTTCATGTCAGTAATGCAAATGTGTGTGTGTGTGTGATGCATTGAAGGCTGTGGTGATGTGTGCATGCATGGCCCTTTGCGCACCACCTGAAAATAAAAAAGAGAACTAGAGAGGATTCCTGGTCCTTCAGTTCAACTTTGGAACCAAAACAAGGAGAGTTTCAGATGCCTCCCTTGTTTTAGTTGCAGCCCTGCTTAGATAAACAGGCAAGAGGCAGAGACTTGCAGATGAGGAGGAAAACTATCTGTCTTCAACTGGGGCATATTAGGCGTTGGGCCAGAAAGGAAAGAAGTCCCGGAAAGAGAAGGTGTGTTTTGAGAGAAAAGAAGATGACACTGAAGTGGCAGGAGAGAAGGAGCTGTAGATGGGCAGATAGCAGAACAAAAGTTGAAAACAAAAGGAAGCAAATTTTTAAAGACTCTTCAGCATTAGGCTCCAGTCATGACATCATATGCACTAGCCAATAGGTACCACACCTGTCCTTCAAACAAATCTGTGAAATATGTCTTTGCTTCCTGCCAACCTAGCAGTTCGAAAGCACACAGTGCAAGTAGATAAATAGGTACCACTCCAGCAGGAAGGTAAACGGTGTTTCCGTGCACTGCTCTGGTTTGCCAGAAGCGGCTTAGTCATGCTGGTTACATGACCCGGAAGCTGTATGCCGGCTCCCTCGGCCAGTAAAGTGAGATGAGCACTGCAACCCCAGAGTCCTCCGTGACTGGACCTAACGGTCAGGGGTCCTTTTACCTTTAAGCTTTGCATAGCCTGTGTGCAAATAGTTCAGAGCCAATATTTAATCAATGGCTGGCCTGAGGGATCACTGCCTCCGGCACAACTTTGCAGGGGCTCTGGAATCCTTGGGCTTGCGATAGCTTCTGGGCTGAGTGCAAAGGTGTGGCGTCACAGATTCGAGAGCTATGTTTCCCTTGCAGTGCACGTACGGTTCTGCGTCCTGCTGTTGACGGAATCATAAAGTTGGAAGAGACCCTTTTTTGCTGCTCAAGAAGGTACGACGGTGTTTTGTGAGGTGATGGGGGGAAACCCTTGCAAGGCCTCTTCAATTTGGCTCTGAGTCTGTACAGAATAGGGAGAGGTTTCTCCACTGGTCCATCCCAAGCTCTCTGAAGAATAACAATGCCGGCCTTCAACTTTGCTGGGTTTTGGCCACAAATCCTGTCCCCGCACCCCACCTTTCCCTCACTGGGTCACTAAGGTAGGTTGCTGTTCCTTCTCCTCCAAATGAGCTTCTTTTTCTGCTGCTGCTCCCCCTTCTGTTGTGAAGGTTATACGATGAAAACCCACTGAAGGGTGACAGATTGCAAGGAGAGAATTTCAGGATGCTTAATGTAAATTACCGACTGTCTTGGCACATCCAATATGCAGATTGTCTCGCTTTCCTTGCGCAGCGCAACCCCCCCGGCTTTTTAAAGAAAACCTCCTCTGAGCCAGTGAGTTGTTAGCACTGAATATAAAATACTATCAAGATGGCTTTTAACATGTCACGCTCGGCTTCCTGACACATAATGAATCAGTGGGAAGGGGTGGGGGCGAAGAGAGCATTATGAAGGGAAGGTTAATAAAACAGCCCATTGCCACCTCCCTCCCGGAAAGGCTGGAAGATCAAAACTGCTTGGAGAGCACACCAGATCTCATTGGAGTTTGGGTAGAGAGATGAATAAATAGCGAAACAGAAGCATCCGCCTGGATCCTTTGCTGTCACTTGAGGTTCAGGTGGCCTCAGTGGCCCAGAGTGCCTTCTATCAGCTTCAGCTGGTGGCCCAGCTATGCCCCTACCTGGCATCTATCTGAAGGCAGCCCTGTTTAGGGAAGTTTTTAATGTTTTATCGTGTTGGGAGCCGCATAGAGTGGCTGAGGAAACCCAGCCAGATGGGCGGGGTATTAATATCATCATCATCATCATCTTTCACACAGATCCATTTCACCTATGCACAGCCATGCATACAACTATCCCTCCGTCTCTCTCACACACTCACAAAATATAAAACCACAAAATATATAATCAAAATAAAAACAACAACCCAATATCCCTCCAACCCCCCCAACTACATTTTAAAAGGGCATAGGATATCAGCTGGGGAGAAAGACATTTCTGTGCTACACACATATATACGACTGCAGTAGCATCTACAACAGCCCTGTAAAGTAGGGCAGCATTTTTTATCATCTCGGGCTGATGCTGAGGGAATATTGTTCTCATTGTTCCTTGCTCTGGGATTGAAAATAATCAATATAGACCTGGTTACAACTGTTTGGAAATGAAATGAAATAAAGGCTTACTTAAAACTCCCTGACCTTCAAACCAGGACTTTGTGGCTTACCCCATGACCCTTATGTAGCCATTCCTGTCCTTATGACTTCCATGGAAATATAAAACCACACATGTGAGAAGCAGGGCCAGAGCTCAGCTGTAGACTATGAGTTTTGCATGAAAAGGTCCCAGGTTCATCCCCTGGCATACCCGCTCAGGGAGGGCTGGGGAGAAACCCCTGTTCGAAATCCTAGGCCATGGGTAGGCAAACTAAGGCCCGGGGGCCGGATCTGGCTCAATCGCCTTCTAAATCTGGCCCGCGGACGGTCCGGGAATCAGCGTGTTTTTACATGAGTACAGTGGTACCTCAGGTTAAGTACTTAATTCATTCTGGAGGTCCGTTCTTAACCTGAAACTGTTCTTAACCTGAAGCACCACTTTAGCTAATGGGGCCTCCTGCTGCTGCTGCGCCACTGGAGCACAATTTCTGTTCTCATCCTGAAGCAAAGTTCTTAACCTGAAGCACTATTTCTGGGTTAGCGGAGTCTGTAACTTGAAGCGTCTGTAACCTGAAGCTTATGTAACCTGAGGTACCACTGTAGAATGTGTCCTTTTATTTAAAATGTATCCCTGGGTTATTTGAATTAAAATGCATCTCTGGGTTATTTGTGGGGCATAGGAATTGGTTCATTTTTCTTCTTCAAAATATAGTACGGCCCCCCACAAGGTCTGAGGGACAGTGGACCGGCCCCCTGCTGAAAAAGTTTGCTAACCCCTGTCCTAGGCAGCCACTGCTGGTCAGAAGTTGGAGGGGCTGCTGGTCGCAGTCTAAAGCAGCTTCCCCCATTTCTCCTGTGTTCTTACATTTCCAAGAAAAAAAGTACTACCCAGCCTCCAAAGCCCCTCACTGTGGACACACAACAGCCGGGGTCTCCTTGGCGACTGCCCATTTGAAAAAGTAGCATGTGCCTTTTCATTCCAGACTCCCCACAAGTTTTAACTGACAGAAATAAAGGGATCACTTCTGGTTTTTCTCCACTGGATTAAACTTTAATTAGACTTCTCTTTTCATACCTCCCAACACCTACACAATAACAACTTTCAAATCCTGGCATGAGGTGTCTCCCACCCTTTTGTGGGTTGTGAAAACCCACCTGGATGTGCATTGCTGAGCGAGCAGACTTGAAACAATGTCCCTGTTTGGGGTTCCTTTGGCAAGCCTTTCTTTTTCCAGCAACTGCTGCTCATTCCAAGATCTCCTTAGAAACCCGGCGGAGTCTGTCATTTGCTCCTTAATTGCAGCTGCGGGTCAAGCAAGGCAGAGCATTTTCTTTTAACTACAAAAAGGCAATTAGCAGTGTAGCTGCCTCTTTGTGAAGGTCTGGGACCTGCGGCTATAACTGCATCCCGTTCGTCTCCCAAACCAAGTGCCTAAAGAGATTGCCCTTTCTGAGCCATGTGGTGCTAAGCCGAAAGCATTCGGCTTCACCAGGGTTAATCATGGAGCTCTGAGAAAGTAACTGGTGGGGACCAGGGACGGGAAGAAAGTCATCCTATCCATTTATCGCAGTGGACTGACCCAATTCAACCTGCTTGGAATGAAACGATCCCTTGGATTACACACTTCTCGAATGCAGGGTATAGCTCTGGTCTCCAAAAGGGGCACACAAATAACTATCGATCTATCTACAAAAGCTTTGCGTTAGGGGAGAATGCACCGAAAACAATGGGAATAGGCTGCACTTTACAGGAAGAAGGCTTCCATAACATGCAGATATTTTGAGTGTCAGAGAGGCAGGGAGGGAGGGAGGGAGGGAGGGAGGGAGGGAGGGAGGGAGAGAGAGAGAGAGAGAGAGAGAGAGAGAGAGAGAGAGAGAGAGAGAGAGAGAGAGAGAGAAACAAGCCTCTGGTGGAACGCCAGGTCCATCTCCAGAAGGGGCTGCAGTTATTAAACAGTAAATTCCAAAAAATGGTCTGATAGTGCAGAAAAGATACTACAAATGTTAAGGGATAGTAGAAGAACTAGAAGCTTGCCGTTTCCTTACATTTACAGGCCTCTCCCCATTTATGTGCATTCGACCCGCACACGACTGCGTATATATGCGCTGAGAAATAATGAAGTAAATTGACTTAAACTGCAAAAAGGTGTGAAAAAGGCAAAAACGGCCAGAAAAACCACAAAAACGTGGCAAAAAGAGAGGGAAAATGGCCACAGCAAAGCAATGTAGGGTATTGGTCTACCTTTAAATCACAGCCAGGCACTTACAGGGGACTGGTCTACCTGCCTTGTTTCCACATCGTCTTCCAGCAATGAGGAAGACAGTCACCATTGCCACCATTCATGCCAGTCTGGAAAATGCTGCTGGTTTTTAAAAGGGGTTTCTGAGGGTTTCCAGAGGTTTAGAGGGCGCTGACAGGTTTTTAGATGGTGTTCCCTACTCTGCACACTTTCACTTAAACACACGGCACCCAGAAACAAATCCCCATGAAAGTGGGGGAGATGCCTGTATTTCGAAGTTCTACTTTCAGGACCAAGTGAAAAACTCAAGCAGTCCCTACTCCTTATTAAAGTTTCATAGCTGATTTGCACTGCAACCCAGCCTTTTCTGGTCGTAATTTCCCAAGCATATTAAAGTGTTGGAAACAATTTGTCCTCGCTTCGGAGACACGGCGCTTCGAGGATTACTCTAGAGGGCTGTTTCCCAGATGGGCAACTAGAGTCCTTTTGGCACAATGTTTGCCAACCTGGTTCCCTCCAGGCTTTTCGGACTACAACTCCCATCAGCCCCAACTGTCCTCTGGAGATCATGCGAATTGTAGTCCAAAACAGCTTGAGCACACCAGGCTGGGGGGAGCTGCTCTGGAGAAATAGGCTTGTTCAGGAAGGTGTGTGTGTGTGTGTGTGTGTGTGTGTGTGTGTGTGTGTGTGTGTATACAGTGGTACCTTGGGTTAAGTACTTAATTTGTTCCGGAGGTACGTTCTTAACCTGAAACTGTTCTTAACCTGAAGCACCACTTTAGCTAATGGGGCCTCCAGCTGCCGCCGCGCTGCCAGCACACGATTTCTGTTCTCATCCTGAAGCAAAGTTCTTAACCTTAAGCACTATTTCTGGGTTAGCGGAGTCTGTAACCTGAAGTGTATGTAACCTGAAGCGTATGTAACCCGAGGTACCACTGTATATTGTGTGTAGTGCCATTGGGTGAGCTGCAGAAACAGAGGTGTTTTCTTGTGGTTTGGCTGGGGATGTCTGTTCTGTTGTTTACTTCTGAGTCATCTAAACAATTCTATTCTGGAGAACGTGACATTGAGCTCACTGGGGTTTACTCCTAAGTAGGTGGGCCTAGGACTACAATCCCAAAGTCACAGGTTCTCAGGGATGGGCCACAGGGGAGAAGCGGGCAGTGGTGATGTCCACATCACAGCTGGTCCTCCTTACTCTCTGGCACATCAGAGGCCTTGCTCAGTTGCTCCTGGGCTGGCAAACAGGGGATTTTGTGTGTGTGTGTGTGTGTGTGTGTGCGCGCGCAGAAGCTCCCCTCCTAGTTTGGTGCTCTCTCCTGAATCTCTATACCAGGTACACAAACTGGCGAAGTGCTGAGCGGCTGCCACGCGGCTCATTTATGACTCCTGCGGCAGGAGCCATTAATTCCTCTCTCCTCCTCCTCCTCTGGTGCCCATTGCAAGGCCCCTTTATGGCTTCCCACAAACCCACAAGCCGACATCAGCAAAAGCAAAGCACCGGCTTGGCTGTGGCACACCTGGGACACCTCTCCCTGCTTCCAGGCTGGAAAGGCAGGCTCAGCCTGCAAAGCATCTCTGAAACGAGAGAGGCCACCCCTGCCTGCCTGCCTAACGGCCGGTTTGCCTGTTATTTATAGGCTGCCCCATTACAAAATGGTTCTTTGAGTGGGCTCTCGAATTAAAAGAGCATATTATAAAGCAAACGTCTCAGCAAGGAGCACTTTCCCTCTGTTTCAAAGTGGGCAGAAAGGTGGCATATAAATTGGGGTGGGTGGGGTGGGAAATAAACAAACGGTTTTCGAAAAATCAAGTGTTATTAGCTGCTGGTTGCTTTTGATTCCCAGTATCAGCATCACACCTAAGAACAAGAAATGTCCTGAAGCAGCAGCAGCAGCAGCTGGTTCAGGATCTGACCACAGGGCGCCCATCTCTGCCTCCTCTTCCTCCAGCTTCTTGTTCTCACAGTGGCCAACGGGAAGAAGGAGAGAGAGGAATTGGCACCATTCCAGGTGCCACATAATACCCGTTCCGCATTTGTAAGAACTTGATCGTTGAGTGTGGCAGCACCTGAACTTTGGAATTCCCTGCCTATTGAGAGCAAGCATTTGCCTTCACTATACTCTTCCAGTGCCTGCTAGAAAATATTCTTGTTTAGACAAGCCTACCCAGATACTTGGGGACGCGGGTGGCGCTGTGGGTTAAACCACAGAGCCTAGTGCTTGCCGATCAGAAGGTTGGGCGGTTCGAATCCCCAAGATGGGGTGAGCTCCCGTTGCTCGGTTCCTGCTCCTGCCAACCTAGCAGTTCGAAAGCATGTCAAAGTGCAAGTAGATAAATAGGTAGCGCTCCAGCGGGAAGGTAAACGGCGTTTCCGTGCCTTGCTCTGGTTTGCCAGAAGCAGTTTAGTCATGCTGGCCACATGACCAGCTGACATGACCACATGACATGAGCTGTATGCCGGCTCCCTTGGCCAATAAAGCGAGATGAGCACCACAACTCCAGAGTCGGCCACGACTGGACCTAATGGTCAGGGGTCCCTTTACCTTTACCTTTACCCAGATACTTAGAAAGTTGAGGTCATTTTAATACATTTTAGTATTTTAATATTTGCATGTTTTAAAGTATGGTTGTGATTTTTCCTTCTTGATTTTCTTGTTTTGTCTTTTTGTAAATTGATTTGAGGTTGTTGTCGGTTTCTTTTTCCAATCAAGCCGGTGTATAAATTATATGAAATAAACAACAACATCAACAAATAAATATCACGCAACTTCTTACTCACCTTTTCTCTAAACGACAGTTCACAAACACTGGCACATTCCTGGATTTTGCAACACCTCAGGGCATGTTGCTGAATGCCTGACCTGACCAGGAAGATCTGCCTGTGGTGGCTTGATCTCTGACAGCTCTTTGCTAGGCATCCCTATCCCTGCTATTTATACAAATACCCGAGTGCTGCCAATACAGAAGACCCAGAGGGAGAGAGGGAGATAAAGAAAGAGGCATTTGTAATATGAATGAGCATTGTGGCCCACGCCAGGGTTCCACGGCGATTAGAAAGAAACTGAAGCCGGAACAGTTTTCAAGCCTTGAATGCCCTGTGCAGATAATAAATCCTGATTTGGTAGGCTCGGGGCACTTGCAGACAGTCATTATTTTCAGGGTAGGATTCAATTGCCTATTAGCAAATTCAGGCAGCGGTCAAGTGGGAGACTTTGAGCAACAGATCCGCTCCCCTGTCCGCTCGACATGAATGTGATAAGGAAAGGGACAGGAAAATGGGGGATAATCCTTGCAACATCGTCTCACTTCCACACAAACAAATCAAGAGAGAATGAATGCTCACTGGGTGAAGCTGTGCTAAAGCAGTGCAGTGTGAAAACAACCCCTACTCCTCCAGCCCCAATTTTATAGGGAAAAAAAAAGAGATTTGTTCTTACTGCCAGCCACACGGTGGAGCTCCTTGATCAGGCAATGATGAGGCTCTGCTTGCTTTGATACATAAATGAAAGCTTTTGCTGTTAGTGGTCAACCCCCACCCTTTAAATATTCTATAATCACCAAGATTACAGACTTAAGAATTCCGTTGGCTGTTTCAGGTCTGTGCTTTGAATAATTAGGAGAAAACAAGAACACAGTGATTATGGATGACTGACACGGAGAAGCATTTGCTGGAGGTGCGAGCTCGGCTTTTGATGCGGGGAAGTGCAACGTGGAAGGCGGAGAGAGATTCAGTTGTCAAACACAACACCATGCGAAAGAGCAGACAACGTCGTGTGTGACAAGAGAGTTCCCTGAACATTTGACGTCACTGAGGGCTGAGATGGAGATGATCCCTTTGCGGGGAGGGCAGGGAAGCCCTTTGGCCCAATGGGTGGTATTGAGAACATAAGAAGAGATTGCAGGATCTGGCCAAAGGGGGCCCATCCAGTCCCGCATCCTGTTCTCACAGTGGCCAACCAAATGCCTCTTCTGGGAAGCTGGCCCTGAGCCCAAGAGCACTCTTCCTTCCTGTGGTTCCCAGGAACTGGTATTCAGAACCGTTACCGCCTCTGATAGTTGTGGGTGCAGAACGTAAGGGTCTGGGGCTCTGCAAGGATCTGGGCCTGTAATAGGCTGGAGCACGTTCAGCTCTTATATTCTTATATTCTCTCTTAGTGTGTAAAAAGAAGGTTGACACGAAGGTGGGAGAGTAGGTGAAAGAACAGAGCATGGCATGTCAAAGGTTTTGACTTCAGCAAGAATGATTTCCCCTGTACAGCTAGTTCCCTGTGGTTTCTTATTAACCAGTTGTGACAACTTTGTCATCCATATAAAAAGCTGTTAGCTCCATATGTAAGCAGAATGCCCTATTGATCGGTTCAGAAGAGATTCTGCCTGATAGGTGGTGGGGCATCCCAAAAAGCAATAACCTTAAGAAACAAGAGTCTTGGACAGATCTATACCCAAATCACAATGTGAAGGCTTGATGTCCTTCCACACAGTGGAAGCAGAGCATGGTCACCATGACCAGTAGCCACTGGCAGCCTTGTTCTCCTTCATTAATTTTTCCAATCCTCTTTTAACGCCATCCAAGTTGGCCATCATCACTGCCTCCTGTGGGAACGGGTTCCATCATTTAACTCTGGGGCATGAAGAACTTTCTTTGATCTGTCCCGAGTCTTCCAACATTCAGCTGTCTGGAGAACTTCCACCCCCTCACATCACATCACATACTTCATGCAGAACCTCCAAGATCCAATCTCATGCAGAACCACTCCACGTCTGTCCAATTCTGGGTCTCATCTTCTGACAGCTGCTGGCCAGGTGCCTCTTCCAAGCCTACAAGCAGGGTGTGGAAGTGATGGCGTTTGTGCATTGGGTACCCAGAGCTGTACATTGCCTTTGAACATGGAGGTTCCACTTAGCTAGCATGGCATCAGTGGTTGGGAGCCTTCTCATCCATGAATTCATCTAGACCAGGGTGGTGCTTGATGGTTTGTATTGTTTTAAACATCATCATCATCACCATCATTTTATTTGTATGCTGCCTTTCCACAGTTAAAAACAATGCTCAAGGCAGCTTACAACATGACAAGATTTACATAATTACAAAAATCATAAACAACAAACAAAACACATCCCAAAAATACACAACCAAATGAAAAACAATTTCCACATAAATCAAAATCTAAAGATAAGAATACAGCCTTAGTATCACAGTTTAAAATGACATAGGTAAAAAATAGCAGCAAATTAAACAAAAAACAAAAACGGAGCTCTCTCTGCCCAGCAGCAGGAGCAGCAGCAGCAGGAGTCCTTTATGGAGCCCGTCAGGCCAGGTGGTGAGTGGCAGGACTGGGGCCCTCAGGCACTCAGCAGGGGAGTCCTCCTGGGTAGCAACTTCATCTTCTTGTGAGTCTCCTTGAGACTTTGGTAGAAGGCGACTAATACGTGTAATGAAGCATCATCATTATCGAAAGCTCCCAGAAGAATGATGAGTTTTAAAACTCAGTAGTAGTAGTAGGTTTTTTAAATATATATATATATATATAAAACCATCTGGTCTAGATACAAAAGATTAATAAAAAATCACTCCACCATGTGCTGGAAATGCCAAAATGAGAGGTGATCCCCACCATCTGCTGGGAATGTGATGTTTCAAAACAGTGTTGGAATCCCACCATGTTGGATAATTATCCACTGGCTTCCAATAATCCATTTCTGGGCAAGGTACTGAAGCATGTGGTGGCACCGCATCTCCAGAGGTTTCTGGATGAGATGGATTTTCTAGATCCATTTTGACATGGTTTCAGGCCTGTTCTGGGACAGAGATGGCTTGGGGTCGCCTTGGTGAATGACTTATGCCAGAAATTGGACAGGGGGAGTGTGTCCCAGTTGGTTCAGTTGGACTTCTCAGCGGCTTTCGAAATCATCAACCATGGTATTTGTCTGATCCTTGCTGGGATGGGACCTGAAAGCACTGTTTTACAAAACCAGAAACTGGCGCTGAGGGACTCCTGTCTGATTCCTTGGCCTCTGGCCTGTGGGGTGCCACAGGGTTCTGTCCTGTCCTCCAGGTTATTTCACATTTACATGGTACAGGTCTTCCAGAGTTTTGGGGTTGGGTGGCACCAGTATACTGATGACACCTAGCTCTATTTCACCTTTCTACCTAAATCCAAGGAAGCTGCCTTGGTTCTAAACCAACGTCTGTCATCAGGAACAGACTGGAGGAGGGTGAACAAATTGAAACTTGATCCAGGCAAGACAGAGGTGCTCTTGGTCAGTCAGAAGGTGGAACAATAGGGCTCAGCCTGTAATGGATGGGGACGCCCCTTGAAGGCAGTTTGGGCATGCCCAGGTCTCTGTGGTGGCCAGGAGTGCATTTGTCTAATCTGGCTCCAGTGACACACACCTTAGCTTCACCACATCTGGAATAATGTAATGTGCTGTATGTGGAACTGCCTTTGAAAAGTGCTTGGAACCTTCAGCTGGCCTAGAGAGCTGCAACCAGACTATTAGCTGGGGCTAGAATATGAATTCCTTCTTACAACAGCTCCATTGCCTTCCTGTCTGTTTCTGAACACAATCTGAAGTGCTGGTTATGACCTATAGAGCTCTTTACATACCCAGGCTATCTGAAGGACTTAATTCTCCCATATGAACCTGCCCAGGCTCTGAGATCTTCTGGGGAGGCCCTGCTCTCAGTCCCTCCCCCCTCACAGGCATGTTTGGTGGAAACACAGGAGAGGACCTTTCTGGTGGCCACTCCAAGACTTTCCGTGTTTAATTTCTGTTTGTTTTAACTTTTGTGAGCTGCCTTGAGTTCCATTTCTGGTTATTCAGAAACAGAAGCAAAGGGACAAAAGCTGCTTTTGCAGAAGATGGAACAGTTTTGTTGAATACAGCAAAAATTAGTGGTTGTGGCCAAATGCAATGCCTCGGTTTGTATTTCCCTAAGAATGATCCAGATCGTGTTATATTAAGTTAGTAATGCTGAGTCTTCAGCAGGACAATATTTTTTCCTTCATAATAATAGCAAATTGTGCTCTGTTTAAGCTTGAAATTTTATGTATTATATAAATGTTGATATGTTGTGTTGATGATGATTCTTATGGAAAAAATACTTTAAACCAACCAACCAACCAACCAACCAACCAATGAAATGATGGGTGAATAATGCTATTTCAGAACTTCTGAATCCTGCTCCAGAAATGGCCACATTGAAAAGTTTGCCACAATTTCCATTAACTGCTATATATATATCATTGTCCTGGATTTAAATATCCTTGTTGCTGTTATCTCACTTCCATCAACCAAGTCTAGTGCACCTTCTGCATTCTCTTTCTGACTCTTCCCATCAACCCATTCCTTGCCTTCCCAACAAATCCATGTTATGCAAGCAAGTACTTTGAAGGCCACATGATGCTTGGATGCCAAAGCCCATGACAGGTGAAAAAACGGCAGTGCTAAAGAAGAACCGCATGAGACGCAGAGCAGCCAACTGTTTGACTGTGGAAATCTGGTGCTTGGGGCTTTGGAAACTAAGAATGGAGCACGGAATTCCTTCTGTGGACACCGTGCACTCTTCAGGACTAAACACCACATTTGCTGTGACAGTGGCATTTGGTCCTCAGGGCAAGGTCCTTCAGGGCACAGGCCCTAAATTTTCACAATTCCATTATAAAACAACAACAACCTGTAAAGTCGGTAAAATTTGTGACAGCAGCACCCAAGGTATGAGACCCAGAGAAAAGCAAGTGTGACTAAATCTCAGGGTCTGTGGCAGCCTGCTGCGAAAACCCAGCTGGCCTTTCCTTTATCTTCTGCCTTCCCTTGCATTCTTTTAATGTTCTGCCAGTGCAAAGCCATCCAAATCTGCCTAACGTTTTAGTTTAGGTGACTATTTCCACACATGCCATCAAGCATCCTCGCCCAATATGGACTCCTGCCTGCCTGGGAGAGGCCCCACCACAGCTACAACTGACGCAGAACCTGCAACCCTCTGGGGTCTCGCTTTACAGGACTGGAAAGACAGTGGCAGTGTCAAGGCCACCATCACTGCTCTCCTGGCTCAGCTGCCTTGCAGTGCTGCTGATCAGATGGCCTGGCTGGAGCACACGGAGTTCTGCTTTGCTAATCTTGTTTCAGCTACCAGATGCCTCCAAGGGCATCTGCAGATCAGCTTGGAGAGCTCTCAAAGCAAGGATAGCGGGGAGCAGGAGGGAAAACAATTAAGCACAACGGCAGGCTGAAGGCCGAGTGCTTGGAAGTAGCTGACAGGTGCCAACTGCCAGGGACTCGCGCTGTTTCTAGCTCGTGATAGCACCTCCCTGCAGCTCCTCTACAACTCTCTGGAAGCGGGCTTCTCCTTTCCAAATATGTTGCCTGACCCCAAGTGCTACCTGACCCAGGCTTCAAGATCTATCCCCTTCACACACCCTGGGTGCCACCCAACAGCAACAGACTGGTTCAGTGCTACGTGAACCCTCTAGTTCACTTGTCCTGTGCAAGGCTCAAGGGAACCTCCAATGTCTTGCCTCCATTACCATCCTCACTGCCTTCCCTCTGGCTGTTTGTGCATGACAAGACCCACCTTCTGATCGGAGAGCCAGGCTGCCTCGCCACACAACCCTTGGTAGCCACACAAGTCTAGCCCGCAAAGAAACTTTGTACTCCTCCTGCTCTTCTTGGAATAGGCCCACCTTGGTGTTTTCTCTCTCTGATCATGTCTCTCAGGGTCTCTCTTCACGCCTCCCCACCACATGTGCCTCCAGGGCTCGGTTGCTCCCTGCCATACCTCTTTTGCCCTCTGCCCCTCTCCTTTCTCCTGGCTTTCCCTTTTCCACATGACGGGTCCACTGAGCTGTCAGTTCAGGCCATATCTGAGCTTCAGAGCATGCACATCTTCAGCTGTATCCACTCTGCTAACCGATTCCTGTTTTGTAATACTATACATGCAGATTGGGTTGCTCACCAAGAGCTGCAGCTAGCCTGTACCCTATGGCTGATCTACCCCTGCTAATAACGTATAATGTGCCTTCCTTCCCTGTGGCTTACTGTGACTCTTGGCTTGAGATCCTGAATGGCACACCTTCCCTGGTAGTGACATGTGTTGGCATCCATGCGTGGGTGCACATGTGATTATGGACACGCATCAACACGCCCTGTCTCTTTTCCCCTGCCTCCCGCTTTCAAAATCTAGACCAGCCTTCTCCAGATGCTGCTGTTGGGCTCAGACTCCCAGCAGCCCTAGCATGGGCAGTGGACAGGGAGGATCATGGGAGTTGTAGTCCAAGGTCAGGTGAGCTCTACCCTTGATGTGCTGTGCTGACCAATTTGATGGCACTATATACAAATAGCGAAGTTAAGAGGCAGATTCCCTTATCTTGTGCTTCTTCTGCTGGCTAATTCCACTTCGTTTTCAACAGATCAAAGCACCTGCATGATCTGCCCTGCCCTACCCAGTGAGCTTCCTCTGCGGCCAGGACAGCAGGTGTCCTTCCTTGCCAAGGGAAGTTTCCTTCTCCTGCCTGAAATTAAAAGCCATTTCTGGAGGGCTGATAAATTCTGCCTGAATCTGCCCCCAAGGAGGCAGCATCTGGACCCCGTAATTAAGTGGCTGGTGGCAGTGGAGGCTCAGCCAGGTCCAGGAACCAGAAGAAAGAGGGTTGACTCTGAGGCAGGGCAGGGAATCAAAGCTCACCTGCAGAGGTTTGTGCTTCAGAAGCCTGGGAGAATGAAGGTAATTGGGGTGGGAGGAAGGAGACTGAGCTGCATTATGCAACAGGTGAATTGGGGGGAGAGAAGGAGGAAGAAGAAGCCTCTCCGGCGAAAGCCTGCCCTGGACTCCTGGAGGAGAGGAGGAGGAGGAGCAGGCAACACATTCAGATTCAATCATGGGCTAATCTCCTTCAGGGCAGAGAAATTTGGAAACATCAGGAAATCAAACTGTGAAGCCTGCGATAGAATGTGATTTATGTGGAAATGTGATGAAGCTAATGGGCTTGGCTCCTGGACTGAGCAGCAGGGCTCTGCTCTGGAACCCAATCGCAGGCCTGCCTGGCGAGGAGAGCGCTTGGCGCCCCCGGAATGTGCTCAGCCAAGCTCCACGCTCCCCCCTCCCCGCCTCACCGGAAGCCTGATCAGAATCTAAAGCTCCCACCCCGCAAATGCACACACACACACACACATCCCCTTTCCAACCCGAGCTGCATTTCCACGGGAGACTCTCCCAGGATGCGCATCCATAAACAGGGACGTGCAGATGCCTAAGCAGGCCGAATAATTGGGCAGAACTTTGCGCTTCCCTCCCAAGGCATAAAAGAGATTTACAGCCGGCTTGGTGTCATCCGCACGTCGTTTTTCCTGACGCACTGCAGATTTTAAAGCCGGCTGCCACTTTCCCCCTCCTGAGGTGCCCGGCAGGCCTTGGATTGATATCAGAGATGCCCTCAAAAGTTTTCCAGCTCCACATCTCCAGCCCTGGGGGGCAGTTTGGCCCCTCTCTTTAAGGTCAGGGCTGTGCCGACACCGCCTGTCACTCTGGCAGAGTGGAGCAGCAGCCCCAGCTGTTGTGTGCGCAGCAGCCAGGAAAAGGCAGAATCGGGGATTCTAGGGCCGCCCACCCAGTTTCTTGAGACTCTCGGCTTCTGTACATTGTGGGGAGGGGAGTCTTCCAAGTGTAACGGCTGCAGAATACGCTTTCCATCGCACAGGCAATGCTGGAAACTGCAGAACTTAAGCAACACCACTGGGCGAGAACTGTGAAGGGGCCTGAGTTGGGGATCAGAGAGGACAAAAAGACACCTGTGCCATCAGCCACACACGTGTGAGAGCCAGTGTGGTGTAGTGGCTAGAGTGTCAGGCTAGGACTTGGGAGACCAGGGTTCAAACCTCCACTTTGGCCAAGTCACTGCCTCTCAGCCTACCTCACAGGGTTGTTGTAAGGAGCAAATGAGGATGTACACCACCTCGAGCTCCTTGGGGAAAAAGCAGAGATAGAAATGCAACAAAGAAATTAAGTAAGCTGTACTCCTGATCTCCCTTACTGGGACCTTCCAGAGTTTGCAAAGTTGCAGCTCCTCACACCCCAAAGGCTCACAGAGAGGACATGGCGGCCCAGGCTGCTACATCCCCAGCAGGTTTGCTGGACCAAGTTCCCTTGTGGGGAGGTGGCGCTGTGGTTGCAATGCAGCAAATTGGAAAGCAAACTAGCAGTATCCTCAGTCTTTCTCTGTGGTCCATCACCACAAACAGTCCCTTGATCGCAGACACAATGTGGGTGGATCTTCTGGCAAAGGAGGTGGGGTTTTTATGGATAACTACAACCTGCCATCTCTTCCCACCCTTCTGACTTAAAATGGTGTTGCAGTAAATACTCAGGTAGGCATACTGGACTAGCATGGGGCCACCCAGGTCTCAGTTATACACACCAAACTGCCCCCCCTCAACCACAGTTGGATTGTGCATGGATGATATGATATCTGTATTCTGAAGATGCACCTCTTTACCCAGAGATACATATTTTAGAACCCACCCTATCCTTCTGATTTAATCAATTTTAATATTGCATCTTTCCATTGTCGTAACCCTCACCCGGGACCTTATACCATGAAGGCAGTTAAGAAATCAAATAAATAGTCTGTCTACGCTGACTGGCAGTGACCCTCCAGGGTTTCAGGCAGGATTCTCTCCCAGCCTTGGAGTTGATGAATCTCAGACCTTCTGCATGCAAAGCAGCTGTTCTCCCATTATGGGCTCTGCCACTTTCAGCCCAGCAAGGAAGTGGCCACACTTTCTGGGTGTTGGCCGATGGATGGTGCTCCCTTCGCTCTGCCCCCAAAGTCCACTTGCAATCTGTCCAGGCACTCCTTCTGCAAAAACAGTCCCTGGCTCAGTAGGATTCAGAGTGGAAACACTTGCAATATCCTGGGAACGAGGCTCTGAAGGAATGAAGGGGACAACTTTGTCTTGGCCAGGGCAGTGGATCTGACCTGGCTCATTCTCAGCCCGGCTTGCTGGCAGAGCGGAGGTTTCTCCCGTTTCTGAGCCTTTTGCACGGGGGCGGAGATGCCGGATGGCTAAAGCAAAGCAGCCACTCTCTGTACGGGAGGAAGAGCTGCTCCAAAATGCTCTTTGCACTTCAATCGGTGGGCAGACAGGAGGGGAAGGAGCCAAGGCAGCCCCCGCAGAGGGCAGCAGGAGGCAGGAGCCTAACAAGGAAATGCTTGTCAAGGCAACAAGTCAAACCTGCGTGGAACAGGCACATCTCTCTGTGTGAAGGCCAGGCGAGGGAGCCAGGCCCCGGGGCACAGAGGCCCTGGCTGTGTGGGCGCAGGTGGGGCCGCCTCCATTTGCCTCCCTTCATTTTGTCCTGCACGTGAGGAAGCCTCCTCAGGAGCCCCCTGCAAGCAACCTTGGCTTTGCTCTGACGCAGCAGGCGACTGTTGTTATTCATGGCAGAATGGTTTTGATGTCTGCGAGGCATGTAATGATTCTCACGAACGGCAAACGTACACAGCCTTTTGCTTTTCGGAGAGAGAGTTTCTTGGGCAAGCGCTGATTGCATCACCATGACTTTCAGGAGTAATAAGAAGGAGCCCCTCAGACATGCTCTCCTTTTCGTTTGCGGCTCGTTCTCCAACAAGCAAAAAAGAGTAGGCCTTGGAATCTGGCTCTGAGAGGTGACATGATCACAATCTTCAAATATCTGACAGGCTGCCATGTGGAAGTTGGAGCAGGCTTGTTGTCTGCGGCTGCAGAGGGGAGGACCCAAGCCAATGGGTCCAAATGGCAAGACAGTCCTAAACATTAGGAAGAACTTTCTGACAGTAAGAGCTGTTTGATGTTGGGACTGACTCCTTCATTGCAGGTTTTTAAACAGAGGTTGGATGGCCATCTGCCAGGGATTCTTTAGTTGTGAATTCTGCATTGCAGGACTGGGTGACCCCCCTGGCAGGCCCTTCCCACTCTGCAATTCCCTGAGTCTATCTCATCTCCTTGCTGCACCCCTTGCACTGCTGAAATTGAAACAGGTGTCTAATGGGATGGCAGCCAGCAGTTGGTAGAGCAGAAGACTCTTAATCTCAGGGTTGTGGGTTCGAGTCCCACGCTGGGCAAAAGATTCATGCATTGCAGGGGGTTGGACTAGATGACCCTTGTGGTACCTTCCAACTCTACCATTCTATGATCCATAATCCTCGTCCTGCAAATTCTGCAAGGTGCATTGTTTGCGACTGAAGGGCATGCAGAATGCATCAGCTACCTTATGCATGCCCAGGGGGATCATCCCCTGTCCCCACTCAGCAAAAAACAACCAACCAAAGAACAAACCAAAACAAAGCAAAACAAACACACAAAACACCACAGGGCCCTACTGCTTCTGGGGCCCCAAGTGCAGCAGGCCCTACTCACACATTGGCTTCAGTTGGCCAATCAGCTCCTCTTTCGTCCATTTTGCCCACTCCTTCTTGTCGGTGTTGATGGAGCACAGGATGGGGCCGCAGGGCTTTCCACAGTCCTCGATGGCGGGTACATTCAAGTAGTGGACCAGCACAATGTCCGGGTTCTGCAGGAAGATTGGTAGAGAACACACATTGTCATCACCACCACCAATTTATTCTAAAAGACCTATTGGCATCATTATTTCTTAGCAAAATCATAGCTGGCATCCCCCAGGGAATTCTAAGGTCTCATCCCCCATAAAAGCAAAATAAATAAACCAATCAGCACAGTTTTGAAACAGCGGTTGAAATCGGTGCCATTATAAGAAGCTAAAAGTCCACCATCTTAATTCAAAATGGCACCCAGTGGTATCCAAACGTAGATGAGAATTGCTCCTTGATCTCAGGAACCATCATACAAAATTTGGTCACAGTATCTAAGTATGGTTACCAGATGTCCCCGTTTCCCGGGGACAGTCCCCGGATTTACAAATCTGTCCCTGGACAAAATCTGTCCCCAGAATGTCCCCGGATTTCATTTAATGTCCCCAGATTTGTATATTAAGTGTTGTAGATTTATTAGTAGGAAATGAACGTTGTGTGATTGGTTCAACGGCACAAGACACATCATATGGGGACTTCCGGTGAGGCAAAATGGCAGGCGCCATGGCAGCGAGCAGCTCCTGAAGCCAGCCAGAGCCAACTACGTTATCAGGCTGGCTCTGGGCTGCTGAGACTGCCGCTGCCACTGCCAAGGGGGAACCGGGGATGCCCGGCACGTCAACTGGGGGAACTGCTGACTCCCCCGCAACCCAAATTGAGCCGGGAGTGAGAACGCCCAGGCACCTGGCCAACTGCCCACAGAAGAGAAGATATTACTTCTTTTTTAAAAAACAAACAAAACAAAAACTTTTTTAATAACTTTTTTTCCTCTTTTCAAAAAAAAAGTGTCCCTGGATTCTTTGAAAAAAATATGGCAACCTTGAATTCTAAAGAAGTGTCCAAATACAGAGTGAGCAGTCAAATCGCTTCCTGGAATATACAGCAGATCAGAGTTCTTCAACCTTTTTGAGTCCATGACTCCCTTGACCAACTACATTCTTTCTGTGGCACCCCTGCAGGGCTCAGGAGCCCAGTTATGTCACCCCTTGCCTGCAGAGCTGGCAGCCTCTCGCCCCTTTTCAAACACCTTCCCTTGTTGAGTGTCCCCTCAGCCTCCTCTACCTTTTCCTTGGGAGTCCTCTGGACAGCCACTGCTGCTGCTACTGGTCTCTGAGCTGCCCCCCCCCACCCCAAAGAGAGATGCCTCCTCACACTGCCCCATAGGGGCCAGGGACTTATCTGTCCATTCCCAACAGCAAGGGCTGGCGGGCGGGCTGGCTGGGCTCCCTTGCCTGCTTGCTTGCTTACTCCAAGGCAGCCTCAGCTCCTGGCAACCAGCACCCCCTGACCAGCCCCAGAGGCACCATTCACCTGGGCAGCTTGTAGCCAGGGCTTCTGCAACAAACAGCTGTGCAAGCCTTTGGGAGGCAGAGATGCGAGAGGAGTGAGGGAAGGAAAGAGGGACAGAGGCCAGTGTTGCTCGCGGCACCCCTGACCATCATTCAAGGCACCCCAGGGTGTCACGGCACACTGGTTGAAAGCCACTGCAGTAGATGATGATACCTTCTGGTTGATAAAAGCTCAAAAGGTGGTTTGAAACAGAAGCCAACAACATTAAATGACAAAACCACTTCAGTTCCATTTCCCCCATTTCTGCATTAATTCGCAAACTATTCTTAGGAAAGAAGTCACGCACACAAATTTACGTATGCACACAAACTTATGCGCCGTCTTGTATTCCTTTCTCCTCATGCATGCATTTTGGCGAATATATATGCACTTTTGCAAGAACATCCCCTAACATATGGTAGTTTTCTATGCTATTTGGGGGATTGTCTGCATTTCCGTGCTGCCTGCAACATTCAACAAGGTTGCTGAAGGATGGTTCTGTGTCGGTTGGTGTATCTGTTTGGAAACTGTGGGAGCAGGAGGTTCGTGTTAAAATGCAAATGGGGCATGGATTTGCTCCCCAGCCCTGAGTTCCCTTTTCTCATCCCCAAACTGCTGTCAATCGAACCTGGCGTCCTGTCCATTCCAGAGGCTGCTCCCTCCTGATTCTCCTGACAAAGCCTATCCGTTGCTTCAAGGCTTACTCTGGGCTTGGCTCTATCCCAGGCTTTGGGCTCCACATTAAGAACTTTGCTGCCTGTATGGAAAGTTCCTTGGGCTTCTGCCCCAAAGAACCCCAAGGAACTAGTGGACCCACAGAAGGCATCTCCAGCTGGTGGTGCTTGGCTTCAAGCCAGGTGGCAAGAATTTATTGCACCCGTGAGAGTAGTTTGGTCCCGGGATGCAAATGGGAGCTCCAGAAGGGGACATCTACCCCTTTCCTCTGAGCTCAGGATTTCCTGCAATTGCAAGGGCTGTGTATCCTTGCAGGGCAGTTTGTGCCCCTTTCCCTCAAGAAATAAATCATAAAGCAACAGTATGAAAAACCAGGCTGCAATATAAAGAGCAGCAGATTCAAGGACTCAGTAAAACAAAACAAAAAAGTTTTCGCCTGGCACTGGAAAGAGGTCAGAGGACATGACCAAGGGGGGGGGGGGTGAGGACCACAACTGGGCCCAATGCACAGTCATCACCTGCCCACCTCTCAACAAGGGGGTGGGCAGTCTGTAAGGGCACCCATGGGTGCGGTGGTGGGAAAGAGGTGATGTTTTCCCCTAGGGGGATCCCTGCCTGAGGCAGACTAGGTGGGGCCCAAGATGTTTAAATATAACAAGTGGCAAACAGCTTATTCATAGCAATCCAAGTTTCATTCATCTTTGTTTTAAAATATATAGATTGCACAAAGGAAGAATCCAGGTTTTACCGTCGTAACCAAGGTGACTTCATTCATATGTGACAAACCTGTTCTAGAGAGGTTGGGCATTTTCAAAAGTGACTGAACGTGGCACGAGAGGCGTTTTGACGGGCTCTTCCCTTGTAAGGTGAAGCCAAAGGAAAGTTTCGGTTTTTTTAAGCCTGAGAAGGTCAGCTTGGATGGGTGCGAAAAGGGCAACGGCCACTGAAATCTCAGAAGCTCATGGGGTGGGCAGGCGGAAGGTAGTTTCTGGCTCTGAGTTATGTAAAACAGGAAAAATGGCAGGATGAGTTGTTCATGGGAAAGAAATAAGAGGAATTGTGCAAATGGGCTCCGTTTGTATATTCCAGGCAGGGTTGGTCATGCTCAGCTTTTCCGGGTGCAGAATCGGGGCACAATTCAAAGTGTTGGTGCTGACCTTTAAAACCCTAAACAGCCTCGGTCCAGTATATCTGAAGGAGCGTCTCCACCCCCATCGTTCTATCTGGACACTGAGGTCCAGCGCCTTCTGGCGGTTCCCTCACTGCAAGAAGCCAAGTTACAGGGAATCAGGCAGAGGGCCTTCTCGGTAGTGACACCCGCCCTGTGGAACGCCCTCCCACCAGATGTCAAAGAGAAAAACAACTACAAAACTTTTAGAAGACATCTGAAGGCAGCCCTGTTTAGGGAAGCTTTTAATGTTTGATGTATTACCGTATTTTAATATTGTGTTGGAAGCCACCCAGAATGGCTGGGGAAACCCAGCCAGATGGGCAGGGTATAAATGATAAATGATGGTGGTGATGATGATGATGATGATGTGTCTGAGCAGCCACCCAGCACCCCTAGCCCACAGGGGAGAGGAGAACAGGAAGACAGGCAGCCTCAGACATTTGCAGTACCTCAGTATACTCCTAGAACTGGGGGCCAGAGAGCTGGCAGCAACCACAGAAAGTCTGGTCCCGCCGCAACAAACTTTCCGACAAAGAAACTTCTTCCACTTGGATGGTGGATAAATGAATAATCTTAAGAACAACAAGGCAACCAGGAAAGAACCCCCACGACAGACAACAACGAGATTGAAAACTTGATTCCTCTCCCTGAAGTCATTTGCTCCTAAATTCCACAAACTTTAATGACTGCTCTGGAATTATTTATAAAAATAAATAGGATAATGGTGTAATTAAAACTCTAATGTTTCATTAATGTTGCTAGAGCAGGGCTTGGGAGGGGGATGGGGGGGGGTCTGTGTCTGCACCAGGCAGCTCCCCCCTCCCCGCCCGACCTCGCCAAAAGGGAGTCGCTTTGCTGCTGGTGGAAGGTAGCAGACCATCAAATCAGCTCCCACACTAACGAGCATTTCTTCACTAATGAAAAAGATGCCGCCAGGCAATTAATTGCTTGTCCTTCAGATGGTTTAAACACACACCGGGGGCCTGAACTATAGGCTGAGACCAAGGACAGCAGGGAAACTGCCAAGGGGGCAAAACGGAGGCAGGGTGGTGGGGAAAGCCGCAAGTGAGTGGGGGCACTGGCAGGAACTGAGAGGGCAGCCGGCCTTCTTCCCCGCAGAAGCTATCAAGGCAAAGCACACTCTGGGGTTGCTTCTCCACCCAGATGGGGGAAGAGGACATCGAAGGCAAGCAATTAGAAAACAAATCACTTCATCTCCCTGCCCTGAAGGAGGGTGTCTTCAACGTGCATTTGGGTGGTGTGATTCAACTCTCAATTCAGGACAAGGAGAGGGGCCTGATCCAGCCCTCCGTGAACACCCCCGCCCCAGTCAATTGGATGCAGCCTGCAGAATGGCCAGGAGGACCGGGAAGCATTAGAAAGAACTTTTTGATGGTGAGAGCTGTTTGCCAGTGGAAGAGACCTCCTTGGAAGGTGGTGGACTCTCCTTCAGAAACCGAGTTTGTGTGGCTCCATTCTTTAGCTGCGATTCCTGCACTGCAGGGGGTTGGACTGGATGACCCTCCAGGTCCCTTTTAGCTCGGCAGTTCTATGGTTCTATGATTCCCCTCTATAAGCTTGCTTGGCCCCCAGAGCAGGACTCTCCACCTGCTTCCAGCAACTGGCCTCAGATGCCCACTTTGGGATGCCTTGTGAGAAGGTGGTTTGAACTCCTCATGGCTCAGTCCCCTTTCCAGGCAGAGGCTTTAGATGTGAAATATCCGAGTGGGGAGGTAGAGGCCTCTTCTGCCACAAGTGTGCTTGCATCCAGATGTGATGGTGCAGGTGGGGCACTTAATGCACCCTGCAATGCACTCAGGCGGCAGTTGGACACACTGTAGATGCTGAGCTTCCAGATTCACAGAATCCTAGAACTGTAGAATTGGAAGGGGCCCCTGTGGATCATTTGGTCCAACCTCCTGCAATGCAGGAATCTCAGCTAAAGCATCCATGACAGATGGCCATCCAGCCTCTACTTAAAAATATCCACCACCTCCCAAGGTTATAGGGCAATTATTGCCCTCCCCATTCTTGATCCAAAGAGGAGAAACAACCTCTTGACCTTTCAATCAGTAGAGGAGGACAGCAGGTCCAGCAATCAGCAGAGCCTCCAGCCATGCATCCAGAGGGGGAAGGCGGTGTATGGCAGCCACAGGCAATTCAGCTTGCTTGAGGAAAGGGAAGTGGTACCTATGGGTGTCTTAAGCTGGAGAAGAAGAGGACCTTTAAATCTGGACCCTCGAAGCTGCTAGCACAGCTTCAGGAAGAGACGTGCTGCCTCTCCCGATCCTCAGTTTCAAGGATGTTTATCCTCTGTAGTTTTCATCCAGCCCTTATTTCAAGGGCTTTGGAAGGGCATCTGGTGGGAATTTTGCCTCTCCTAACAGACCCATAAAGTGAGCAAATCAACCCAATGCTCGTGGGGGGGGGGAGGCAATCACCAACCCAGCGTTTAGAAAAAGCAATCGTGAAAGTTCCCAAAGGCAAAGAGAACTCCTCATCTCCGTTCTCGCTTCCATTCGTTTTACTATAATGGGAGTTATTAGAAATGTATCATATTTATTGTCCTGTTATTGTGAATTAATACTGCCCTGGATGCAGGTATTTCAAGGAGGCTGCAGAACGGCTCACCCCAATCGGCTTTTACGATCGCTGAAACACATCCTCCCACCTTCCTCATCATGCAGAGTCCTTCGCTCACCCCACCTTGATGACCTAGGCAAACTTCATAAATGGCGCCACGGTGCCCAATCAAAGCAAGCCCCATCCTCTTTGAACTCTTTATTTACCTGATGCCGAGGGCTTGAAGCTGAGTGCAGTTTTTTAAAAATAGAACTCACTACGGATGTTAGTTAAATATCAAGCTATATAACATCTCCTTCTTGGGAACAGCTCTGACTGCTAAATGCCAGCCCAGATAGAGAGGCTTCAGAGAGGCAAGAGTCACTGGGTACGTTCAGTTTCCCTACCCACTCTTGAGCGGAATACTTCTGCAGAAAATTGAGCTGCCGGTTCGGATTTCTGCCACTTCCAACACTGCATGTCAACCCCTCTCTTTCAGTTAAAGCTCTGCTCCCCTGTCAACCACCCTCACCCCCTCCCACACCTGCCACCGTCATACTGAGTAATATCCAAGGCAACACGATGACCAAACACAATGATACGATATCAATATACAGTGGTACCTCAGGTTAAGTACTTCATTCGTTCCAGAGGTCCGTTCTTAACCTGAAACTGTTCTTAACCTGAAGCACCACTTTAGCTAACGGGGCCTCCTGCTGCTGCCTCGCTGCTGGAGCACGACTTCTGTTCTCATCCTGAAGCAAAGTTCTTAACCTGAAGCACTATTTCTGGGTTAGCGGAGTCTGTAACCTGAAGCGTATGTAACCCGAGGTACCACTGTACACTCTTTATATAATATGAAATATAGGAAATCACACAAACAGAAAACCTATGAATCTCTGAAAGTCACAAAATATGTACTCTTAATGGATTCTCTTGAAAACAGAAAACCAAATAAACATAAGTCTTATAAGTCTCTGAAAGTCTTTGAAGACTATGCAAGTCTCTGAAAGAAGCAATGCATCAGATTCTTATCTGGTAAAAACAGACTGTAAAGCTTTGTTTATGGCATCCAACGCTGCCGAAGTAGTTTGCAAAAAGACGTTGTGAACAGTGATTCCGGATATACCCACTGTTTCATGGAATTCTTCTTCAGCACAGCAGAAGGATACAGAAATGCTTCATAAACCCATCTATATGGTGAATGGAAAAGTATAACAACAATTGCTATGGAGCAGTGGTCATAAAGTTATGTAGTCACTGAAGAGGCAGCAGCTCTGTTCCCAGTTACCATAGGAGTAAGGCCCACTGATGTCAGTGGAACACAAGAAGATCAGAATATCTTGCTGGATCAGGCCAATGGCCCATCTAGTCCAGCATCCTGTTCTCATGGCGGCCAACCAGATGCCTGTGGGAAACCAGGGAGCAGAACGTTGAGCACAAGAGCCCTTTCTCTTCCTGAGGTTTCCAGCAACTGGTATTCAGAAGCATCGCTGTAGAGGCAGAGCATAGTCATTGTGGATAGCAGCGTCTCAACGCGATCTGCTCATGCTTGGGAAGTGTGTCTGTGCACATGCTCTCATTGACCCAGAGGGAGAACACGGCTCAAGTAAGCAAGCAAGCACTAGAGTTTCAGAGGAGAGATTTTCCTTAGGACCACCAATGGGGAGGGGAAGGTCGACTCCACTCCCCATAATTAGCAGCCAGGTAGTGCTGCTTGCATTGAAAATTTAAAGAACTCCTGCACATTGCATTTAATAACAGCTGCCATTTGTCCATGAGACAAAGCAGGGCAAACAAACAGCAGTTGGAGGCCAGAGCCCTTTGGAAATGCAAGCTGAGGATTCGAGGCAGGTCTGAAAGCACTTTAAGAGCCATGCATAAAACAAAGGATTAATTTTATCTATTTATTTAAAGGGATTTATCGACCCGCCTAATCAAAAAAGATGACCCTCTAAACCGCTCACATAACGGAGCATAAAAATGCGGATCAAACCAACAAACTGTAAAAAAAATAAATATACATAATTAAATTATCCAAAAGCATAGAGGAAGTCAACAGAATTTAAAAACAAGCATACATAATAAAATTAGGTATCTGGGAAGTCTTTCCTAAACATAAAAAACTTTTTAGCAGGTGCTAGAAACAGCACAGGGACGCGGGTGGTGCTATAGGTTAAACCACAGAGCCTAGGACTTGCCGATCAGAAGGTTGGCGGTTTGAATCCCCGCAAGGGGGTGAGCTCCCGTTGCTCGGTCCCTGCTCCTGCCAACCTAGTAGTTCAAAAGCACGTCAAAGTGCAAGTAGATAAATAGGTACCGCTCCAGCGGGAAGGTAAACAGCATTTCCGTGTGCTGCTCTGGTTCGCCAGAAGCAGCTTAGTCATGCTGGCCATGTGACCCGGAAGCTGTACGCCGGCTCCCTTGGCCAATAAAGCGAGATGAGCGCTGCAACCCCAGAGTCGGCCACGACTGGACCTAATGGTCAGGGGTCCTTTTACCTTTAGAAACAGCACAGAGAAGGTACCAGCCACCGGGAGTCAATGGACAGGGAGTTTTAGAGTGTGACCTGCTGTCGTCGCACTGAGAGACTGATCACTCATAGATGCAGAGCAAACATTCTGTGGCCCCTGGCAAATTGGCGGCATATCAGCTATATTTGTATTAAAGTATATCGCCATTCCTTTGAAAGAGAGGCCAAGAGCATAAAAACACAAAAAATAAGAATAAAATCTGTATCAACAAAACATCCGTTACAACCACAGGTGCCAGAAGATGGTACTCCTAGTGGCCAGGAAAATTCAGGGTGAAGAGGGGGTGCTTTCAGTTGCTGGTGGAAGCACCCAAATGTTAGCACCTGCCTGTCTGGCGACTGTCTCTTGGTCACACTGGGCTTCCTGTGCAGCACACTCTCTGGTCCTCCAGGAGTTACACCTCAGGGGAAAGGGGAGCAAGAGGTTCCCGTTGCACAAGAGGACAGGCTGAGCCACAGGGTGAGTCAAAGAACCTGCTCTCTGCCTGATGCAGCCTAGTGTTTGCTACTAGCAGGAACTGCCTGGGAATGGAGTGGCATTATTCACTGGGACTGGGAGGATATGGGGTGAGGAGGTGGGGAACCTTGGTGCTGTGGGCCAGATTCCTATCAGATCCCAGCTGGCCAGATTTGACCCACCATTCAATTACCTGGCATTACAATGGCATCAGGTGACTGGGTGCTTTGACGTCCCGACTTGGAGACTTCAAAGTGCCCACGCTGGTCTTGCAAAGAGCCCTGTGTGGTGCTTAAAGCACCCAAGACTTGGGCTTGACTGCCCATCAGCTTTTGGTGACAGAGACAAACCTGCTTTCGCTTGCCAAGGCACCATCAGGGCTGGATTTTAAGCTATTAAGTCTATGCTCAGAGGCACCTTTACATTTACCAAGACTCAACTCTGGCAAGGCAGCACACTTCTGTTTTTCTAAACCTGGTAGTTCCTGACACAAAGAAGATATTTGGCTCCACTTTTGTGCTCTTCCCCTTTAGCTTGGTTGTGCACGATAAGCAGAAACCAGCTCAAGACCTGGTTAAAAATGCAAAAAGCTGTTCCCTTTGATAAAGAGAAATGCAATGGCAACAGCTGTTTGAGTCGTGGTTGCAGCTTCATCAATGCTAAGTGGTCAATAAATCAAGCTGGCGTGGCGTTGCGTTTCTTCTGCGGCTGCGTCATTAATCTCGTGCCACTTCTTATGAAAAATGAAGGAGCAAGGGGCTGGGTGATAGTGAAAATGTATACATTATCCAGAAAGTAATAATAGCTTGTAATGGTGCTGTGGACCTCCTGGCACAGGCGCCGGCAGGAAGGCGCATGCGCTAGGCTCTCTTTCGGCTGTGGAAATTGGGGGAGTAAATCAGCCATTGTTTGTTCAACCAACCCATTTTATTTCCCACATTAAGGAGGAACTTTCTCCCCAGGCCCCAGAGCAAGCAAAGTGCTCCCCCCCCTAGGTTTTGAAATAAGAAACATAAAACAGAGAGCAAGAGTCGCCAGGACACGAGGGCATCTTAGCAAGGCATGAATAAATAACCATGCCAAGGCCGGTGGATTTGACAGCTGCTGGCATGGAAGCAGCAGCGGCTTGCGGGGGGTGGCGGCCAGTGGCAAGGGACAGGCATAAGTTCCTGGGTGCCACCTCAGCCCTGAGAATTTCAACTCCAAAACCTTTAGGCAGGGAAGGTTCTCCAGTCAACCATCAATGGAGAGCTAGAAGGAGAGAAAATTATTGAGAAAAGAAGGAAGAAAATAGCACCACCAGCTTCTTTTGTGGGTAACCAAAGCTTAGAAAAGGAGCTGCGAAAACTGGGCCTGTGCTCAAACCAACAGAACCTTTCCATTACATTAAGCAGACTTCTTCAGGGATCTAAAAAATAATCACTGTTATCATAAAAGTGATTAGGAGAATCTACCCTGCAAATAGCTGCCTTCTGTCTCAAATGTTTGCACAGCACCCATTTGTTTCAGGACCCTTATTAACACCATCTACTGGTTTAAATTAAAAAAAGGATGGGGCCCATTTTAGTATTTTCTGCTTTCAGGAAAACGCTGAGTCTTAATAAATGGAGCAATTCCATCCTGGAATCAGGAAATACTACAAGTTATTGATATGTATGGGCACTCTTTGGAGATTTTGAACTCGTCAGAATTTGAGATGGCATCTTGCTACATAAAATTTTGTATTCAGAAACATGATTTTTTGTGCTGGTTGTACTTCTGCCTGCTTGTCTGAATATGCCCCTTGGTATGCCAAACTACCCATTTGGACTCCTTGACATCACTATGACACCAGTATTACAAACGCCAAATGGAGAAATGCTTTTGCGGCTCTGAAAGTACCACCTATGCAGTCTGCTATAGTTGAAGGATGCTATTGCCTGATTCTGTACGAAGAGTCTCTGTCCACGTGGGGTCATCTGCCTTAAGATGTACCCAACTACTTCCTTGCTTGCAATCTGCGAGGACTTAAGAGCAGCCTCGCTCAAAGATTTAAAATCTCTCAGCGGAGAGATGGATTGGGTACTTGATTAACTTTTTACTGAGCAACAGGCCCTTTTACACTTCTGAAAAGATATCCTGATTCATCTTTTGGAGTGGCAATTTTAAGGAGAAAAGTCTGTAGTGATGATAAGACAATTTCTTCAGGAGAGCAAGCTCCTATCCGATGGAATGCCTGGTTTTAATAATTATCTTACCTGTGTAATGCATTTTATTTTGTCTTGTGTATCTTGTTTTTCATAATGGCTTTGGCTACACAAATAAAGAATATTTGTATCACCCACCACCTTAAGAGCTGCATTTTGCTACAGCCAAGATCCACATTCCATCCTGGAACCATCCTGCACATTGGAGGGAGGACACATAAGAAGCTGCCTTATACTGACTCAGATCCTTGCTCCATCTTGTCCAGTATTGCATACCCTCCAACATTTCTTCAGTGAAAATAGGAATGTCCTACCATTCCCTAAGCAGTCACGAAATTAAACGAAATTAAAACATGAAATTAAAAGACGCCTGCTTCTTGGGAGAAAACCAATGACAAACCTAGACAGCATCTTAAAAAGTAGAGACATCACCTTGCCAACAAAGGTCCATATAGTTAAAGCTATGGTTTCCCCAGTAGTGATGTATGGAAGTGAGAGCTGGACCATAAAGAAGGCTGATCGCCGAAGAATTGATGCTTTTGAATTATGGTGCTGGAGGAGACTCTTGAGACTCCCATGGACTGCAAGAAGATCAAACCACTCCATTCTGAAGGAAATCAGCCCTTCAGGACAGATCCTGAAGCTGAGGCTCCAATACTTTGGCCACCTCATGAGAAGATAAGACTCCCTGGAAAAGACCCTGATGTTGGGAAAGATGGAGGGCACAAGGAGAAGGGGACGACAGAGGACGAGATGGTTGGACAGTGTTCTCGAACCTACAAACATGAGTCTGACCAAACTGCGGGAGGCAGTGGAAGACAGGAGTGCCTGGCATGCTCTGGTCTATGGGGTCACACGACTAAACAACAACAACAACCATTCCCTCCAACATTTCACCCATGAAAACATGGATGTCCTAAGTGGGGCATTCTTGGATCAAATAAAAAACCAAGATGGCTTCTGTAAATCTAGGACTGTCCTTGGAAAACAGCGACACTTGGACCTGGGACCTTCTCCCGGCAGAGCAGGCGCTCTGTTGCTCAAGAGCTATTCCAGAGCGACTGATCATGTGTTTGACTGGCAAAAGCACCATGACAGAGCAGGAGGGGCAAATCCCAGCCCATCTTTTCTCTCCTCGTCCCAGAAATCGAGCTGTTCTCCTCCCAGCCTGGGTTTCAGGTGAGTCCGCCTCTCCCTGGAGCTGCCAGCAATGACAGCTTCCCAGGGCGATGTTTATGCCGCCTCCGTGGTAATCGCAGAATTGCCTGCATTTGTTTTCAAGAAAATGGGAGCGGCGTGCGCTCCTTTTTAATACCTTTGTAGGACAAAAGGAAGCCTAATCACTGGAGTGAGGAGGGTGCTGTACATTTTATGACTAAGGGGTTAGAGAGCTGCTGCAGGGCAGGGCTCGGATTAGGAAATCAGAGTTCTGCCTTCTTGTTAGCTGCCTCCTTAATCCTTCTTTATCTCCACACTCCCTCCAGTCACTCCTGGCATTTGCTGATAACCTGGAAGCTTCCTTCACATCGCAAGCCCCATTTGTGGCAATACCTGCTCACTAACACCATCTGAGCGTCCCAGATGACATGAGCTCCCCCCCTTCCCTTCCACAACCTCCCCGCAGGACAAGGCAGCAAATCTGCATCCTTGTGCGAAAGCCAAGACAGCTCAGAAGCTTCTCCTCCTTTAGATGCCAACAAGGGGACATGCCACTCATTTTCAGAGACGGGAAAAGGATGTCGGGGAGGCAGGTCCCAGGAAGGGTCTTCTGATTCAGCCACGGGGTGGGGGGTGGGGCATGGCAAGGCTTGCTGTTCTTATTTTTAAAATGCATACCCCATATTTCTTATAAAAGAACTGAAGGTGGGAACAACGTACCAGGATAATCAACAACACAACAGTCAATCAATAGTCCCTAAAAGCATTCATAAAGACTGACTTTCCAAAGGAGAGAAGAATTCAAAGACAGTTCTTCCTTCGCCTTGCAGGGAGGTTTTGGGCTGCCTGCCCTAATCAGACGCCTTTCCAGGCAGCATTGTTCAAACGTTTCTTACACAGGGGCAGAATTTTCAGGTGGCTTCCAAACAGACCTCAGTAGAAGTTTGCCTTCATTCTTAGTCTCTGTGGGACTGAATAAAAAAACAAACAAACAAACAAACAAACCCAGTGCAGGGCCCTGAAGGACACACTGAGGCAGAAGGGAGCAAGGATGGTCACCCTCTTTATTTATAGATGATGCTGAAGTCTGTAGTTATCTGTAGGCTTTGGGGGAAAATGTTTTTTTGTGCTCATCAAGAAAACAGAGGCAAGGGGGTGGGGAGGAGGACTGCAGCAAAGAACACATTTGGACTGAGGTGTTTCTCAGAGTTTAGGGAGATGGCGTCTGGGATTGCCCGTTTCCTGGGGTTCCCGAGCTTCCTCCTGCTTCTTTAAAAAATAGATGCAGCTTTGAGGGGTGGTTGAAAATAATAAGGTGTAGCATAACATTATACAGTGGAACCTCAGTTTCCGAACGTAATCCGTTCCGGAAGTCCGTTCCGACTTCCGAAACATTCAAAAACCAAAACCTGCATTTCTGGAAGCATTTACATCTGGAAAACTCAATATGGAAGCCACGTGGCATGTTTGGCTCCCGAAAAGTGTTTGAAAATGGAAGCATTTACTTCTGGGTTTTTGGAGTTCAAAAGCCGAAACGTTCGTCTTCCAAGATGCTTGGAAACTGAGGTTCCACTGTACAGAGGTACCTCGGGTTACATACGCTTCAAGTTACAGACTCCGCTAATCAAGAAATAGTATCTCAAGTTAGGAACTTTGCTTCAGGATGAGAACAGAAATTGGGCTCCGGTGGCATGGCGACAGCAGGAGGCCCCATCAGCTAAAGTGATACTCCAGGTTAAAAACAGTTTCAGGTTAAGAACGGACCTCTGGAATGAATTAAGTACTTATCCCGAGGTACCACTGTAGTAGTCTTTTTAGGAAATTTGAAAGAAAGTCATAAAAAAAGAGTTTTCTCTGATGGTGCTCAGAGCTGCTGCCCTGATTCAGTCTATAACTGGAGTGTGTTGTTGCTGTTGTTAGGCTTTCACTAGCTCAGTCCTCCTGGGCTGCTTCAACCCACAGACAGTGCCATAGGTGCCTCTCTGCCCCCTTAGCAGGATCTCTTGTGCCCCAGCTTCTCCCTCCTCCACTTCAGCCCATAAGAAGCTAGCAAAACTAGAGGTCAACTTAGCAACCCAAATGCCATTTTCATCAGACAGCAATCTCTGCCTGAACAGAGAAGTCTGCCCTGTCATTGAAACCTCATATTGGTGGTCTAGAGTGTGGTGGTCTTTCCTAGCAGACCCTTGATGCTGACCACACCTGATGCCCCTCCACCAGCCTGGCAGCTCACAGGGAGCACCAAGGCGATGTAGACTCCCTTGGCCCTTCAACCTAGTGCAAAAACGCCCCCGCCCCCCGCCCCCTAGCACAGAGCTGACTTTCATTCTTCACCTGGATAAAGAACCCAGGAGATAAGATGACAATGGGAACTCTTTGCCTTTTCTCCCTGTGCGCTAATTGAAAAAGGTCTCATTAATCTCTTTGGGGCCCCTCCACCAAATTTGCATAAGGAATCGCTCCAGTGCAAGCTGCTCCTAGATAATGCTGTGCATCGTTCCCAGGGAGCCTGCAGCAAAACACTTTCTATGGGTTTGACTTTGCAATGTGCGTGAGTCGAGCAGCAATAAACACAACTTTTGTGGAGGAAAGGAACTCCACCAAACGCTGATGAGGCTGAGCCAAAATGTTTCAAGGAAATAATTTTCTGATAAAAAGAATAACCAGACTCCCTATGCAGTTGCAGAGTTTCAGTCCCGGCCCCCGGCCCCAGACAATATTGGGTGGCATCTCAGCCCTCCCCAGATTCTTGCCTGTGAACAGAAGTGGAGAACATCTTGAGCCTTTTTTGATGAAGCCAACCTCTGATGTTTCCAAAGACTGCCTGCACAGGTCCCTTCCCCAAAAGTCTTACAACTGAAAAAGAGTCCCAAGAGAGAGACAAAGGAAGTGGGATTGTGTGGCGGGGAGAAATGAGACAACATGCAATGGCTGCAGTTACATGCAGTGAGGCTGAGTTCCTGTGGGACGCCTTGGGCCTGAGGACAAGAGGCTCAGGCCAAAGATGAGTTTTAAGCAGGAATTTGAAGGGTCATGCAGAGGGGGTTTTGGCTGGCTGTTCCAGCTATCAGGGAAGAAGGGTGGGAAGATTTGAAGGGGCAGGAGAATTTGAACCATTGAGAGCAGTAGGCGAGTGTGGGTCACAGGCGGGGAAGTATGGGTAATATAAGGGGCAGGGGGCACAAGGCAACAGAAGCAGAGATGTTTGTGCAGCACCTGGGAGCAGAGAGATAGCCAGGGCAAGGATTTATGGCTGAGACAATGAGGGGGCTGATTTGGGCAGCAGGGTGTAGGATGGACACAAGAAGACTACAGCAAGGCTACGGAAGGCCAAAGAGAAGGAGACAGCAGTAGTCAAGGCAAGTGATTGCCCTGGGCAGCAACCAGATATTTTTCCTGAGGGGAAAGCGAGAAAGGGGCTCAGTTCGGCAATGTGAAAGCTGAAGGGAAGGACAATGGAGATAGCCTGATGATGGACTGAGAGTGAGGGGCAAAGGGAAAAGAAGAAAAAGAACAGGGCTGTCCACTGTAGTTAGCAATAGCAGCTTAACTGCCCCATGTTGAGAGGGTGAATGTCCCTGAATATCACCTGGGAACAAACAGTAAAGAGGGAACCTGTCACCTCCATGTCCTGGCTCTGGGCTTCTCAAGTCTCTCTTGGCTGTACTAGATGGGACTCAGAAAGGCTCCTCTTATGTTCTTACCTGGTTGCCAAATACCTGCTGCCCCCGTCCATGCCTGCCTTAGCTCATGCCCCACTGGGCTGCTTCTCTAGGGCCGGCTGGCCTTTGCCCTGCCTAGTGTGGCTCCCAGGATGCAGCTGTGGCATTTCTCCATTTGGAGCAGAACACCGCCTCTCCCCCCCCCCCAAACTCTGCCTTTCAAACAGATGGAGCTCCATTTGCAACTCTCCCATCCCTTCCACCGCTTAGAAATGCCAGTATTATACCGCAAGCCCCCAAGTGGCTCTTTCCCTTCCTTCCCCAGCTAACTCGAGGTTGCGATGGAACAATAGACGCAACAAAACAGGAGATATTTTAATTTCAAAGCCGGGCTGACATTCACCAAGAGCTCTCAAGGTTTATATCAACAGCAGGCGCCGCTGGAAAATTCGGCTTTTCAATTCAGACACTTCCACCTCTTATCAGTCGCAAGCTGAAGGCTCGGCGGCTTCATTAGTGGTGTTAATCTTTATTATTATTACAGTTACAGATAGGCAGCCGTGTTGGTCTGCCATAGTCAAAACAAAAAAAATTCCTTCCAGTAGCACCTTAAAGACCAACTAAGTTAGTTCTTGGTATGAGCTTTCGTGTGCATGCACACTTCTTCAGATACACAGATCTGTGTATCTGAAGAAGTGTGCATGCACACGAAAGCTCATACCAAGAACTAACTTAGTTGGTCTTTAAGGTGCTACTGGAAGGAATTTTTTTTGTTTTTTATTATTATTATTATTATTATTATTATTATTGAAACCAAGACATTGCTAAGCGGAGAGAACAATAAAATAATAACCATAATAATTAAAAACTTGGAGCTAGAAGTTCAGCCAAGGAACAGAAAGTCAAAGGGACTTTGCCAGTTGTCCCTCTGAAGCAGCTTCTATGTCCCAGCCATGACATGGCCATTAAAGAACCACAGAACTGTAGAGTTGGAAGGGACCACAAGGGTCATCTAGTTCATCCCCTGCAATGTAGAAAGTCTTCCCATGCAGCAGTGGCTCCTTGCTGGATTTGGGAGTGTGTGTTAGAAGCAACAAGCATCTGATATCCATCCATCTATTAATACTTGGCTGCCTTTGCATCTGGATTTTCCATTGAGTCACTGGATCTAAAGCTTCCCACCTCCACTCCAAGGAGATAGTGGGCAGACCTCCTTTCTCTTAAGCACCCTCCAACTGGGGCTTGCAAATGACATGCTAATGATGACCAGAGCCTCATGCCTGCCCCACCCCATCCATGGCAAGGCAGAGCAAGACAGGACAGGACCCTGGACAGCTCCCATTGGCTTCTACTGGCTGTATTAGGGAAGATAGGTCTCTCAAGCAGAGGCCAGAGTCACCTGAGAGCTTAAGGGGCTGTCAGGGCTTTCCCTCCCAGTGGCTCCTTAGCTCTTGGGAGGATAGCAAGCCCCCTTTAACCAATGGCTGGATCACTGCAATGCACTCTATGCGGGGCTACCTTTGAGGTTGGACCAGAGCATACAGCTGGTGCAGATTGTGGTGGCTAGGTTGCTTGTGGGGGCAAACTTGCTTGAGAGATTTGCCCTGGCTGCCGATTTGCTACTGGGCCAAGTTCAAGGCTTTGGTGCTAACAGCTTAGTCCCTATACAGTTCGGGTGACCAGGTTACTTGAGAGACGGCCTTATCCCTTATATAATGCCCAGAAGATTGTTGCACCCTGCGGGAGAGTCTTTCCTCCAAGATCGCTGAAGCCTCCTTCACAATAACTCAGAGCAGGGCCTTTAGAGTGACTGCCCCTGTTCTGCAGAACAGAATTCCCATTGAGATACAACAGGCACACACTGCCTGTGCTTCCTGGAAACAATCATTTCATTTTTCATTCTGATAGGATTTCCCAGCTGGATAAAGGGATCTTTTGCCACGTGTCTATTTTGGATGGCTTGGGTTTTGTTTTGTTTCTTAAATATAACTGCTGGGGTTGTTTTTTGTTGTTGCAATTTTTATTTTAGATCACCTTGAGATGCTTGTGTGAAGTTAGTGAATGAATGAATGCATGCATTATAGTAAACAACAACAACAGCAGCCGGCTGAAGTTGCATGCTTCCCTCATGAAAGTAAATCACTTTTTTAGCAATTTAGTAATAAGTCTAATCTAACCAACACCACCTGGTGCTGCTGGGTTCTCAACTCCTATCAGTCCCCCTCTCCCAATGGTCAGGGATACCCTCCTTGTACTGGAGTCTGCAGCGCTATGCTGGATCTGATTCTCCACCGAAAGATCTGCTCTGTAGGCAGGCTAATGAGTGCCAGGACTGTGAAGGGATGGAGGAAGGATGAAATGGATTTCCAGTTCAAGCCACTGGCCCCAAAGGATCAGGACTAGATGCCACCAGCCTCCTTTCCCAGGCCCAACCTCCACCGCGCGGAGGGCCTGTCGACTTCCACGACTTGCGACCGCAAGCGCTGAAGACTCCCATCATCAAAGACTGGCAAATCCTCCTTTTCATTCGACCATTCAGCTCCTTGAGGAGCCGAGTGCCTGCTAACAGCTGAGATAACCCAGAAATGGAGCGGTAAGTGCCGAACCCAGAGCGGAATGGAGGGCTGATTAAAGTTTAACAAGGGAGCGTTTGAAGTTGGGAGGATGTAAGGGAGGCTGAGCGCAGATCAAAGGTTCCTTTAGGCTTCTGGCATCCACAGAATCCATAGAAGCATCTGAGAAGGAGCAGGTAACACAGAGGAATAAACAGCTACCTTTTAGCAAGCCGGGGAAGAGGAATGTAGTCCAATGTGCAATGGGATAGCCCTTTTGCTGAGCAAACATTCCCCTCTCCAAGCAAGCAGGTAACCCAGAAAAACACCATCCGCCTGTGCCTGATTGCATAGTGCAGAAACAGGTGACAGGATGAAGCCCAGAACTGTCATGGTGGACCTGTTTTGTTGAATACAGTTTCCAATGGACGCCATGCCTCTGAGGAAGCCCGCAAGCACTGGGTGTCCAGGTGACAGCTTGTGGCTTGTCCCTCCCATCTAGACAATGCTGCTGCTTGGTGGATTTGCAGCTGCTGGATGGACATAAGAACATAAGAAGAGCCCTGATGGATCAGGATGGTGGTCCATCTGTTCCAGCATCCTGTTCTCACAGGATGCTTGTGGAAAACCAGTAAGCAGGAGCAAGAGCATTCTCCCCTTCTGCGGTTTCCAGCAATGGATGGTACCCAAGCGTTCTAACCAATGGCTCCTCATTCCACAAGTGACAAGGTGGAAGCTTCATGCTTCTGCCCTGGGCCTGAAAGGAGTGGAGGGGGATGCTCATAGAATTCTCAGATGACACCATGTTGGGTGGAGAAGCTAAATGGCATTTATGTGTTGATCAATTTGACAGAAGTGGTGACAGCAGCGCCTTCAAAAAGGACCTTGTGGTTTCAGCGCACCCCATGCTAAGCATGAGTCAGCCGTGCTATAGGGTGGCTAAAAAGGCTACTGCAATTCTAGGTTGTGTCAAGGAAAGTATAGTGACCAGAGAAGTAACAGCACTGCTCTAGTCTCCTTTGGTGAGACCTTAATTGGTACATTGGGTGCCACCTCAGAGGAGCATGGCAAAGGTGAGGGGCATGGAGCTCTTGGGTTGTGTTATAGAAAAAAATTGGGGGTTTGGCTTTTGCCGCCCAACTCCCCAAGGGACTGAGTCCCCTAAGTCCATGATCAGTCAGACATGAATGGGTGGAGGCAAGCTCCATAGAAAGCAAGGGAGATCTTTATTTTTCTGTTGCAACAGAGTTCCCTCCCCTCCTGGCAAGGAGGTAAGAGAGACCCAGAACAATGGTGCACAAGCTTTTGAAATTGCCCACCCTGTAGCCCAAGCCCACCCCGCCCAAGCATCATGCATACATCACAGAAGGAGGAAGTCTCCAGTAGAAATTTGAGAGTGTTGCTTCTCTCCTGTCTGCCAGGATACCTGATAATGCCTTACTTGACTGCATTTTCTGGGTAGCCTGGCCATTCCTTTGAGATGGTACATCCTGAATCTCTTACACATATTGATAGTTTGCTCAGCTTAGCAGATACTCGCCAGACTGTATTTGCAGGGAGGTGTTAGTCCCTACAGTCCAAAGAAAATTGGAAAGCTTTCCCCATTTCCTTCCTCCTTGCAGAGAAATATTTGAGGTCAATTTGGGAGTGCCAAAATGGCTTCAGGATTGCTCTCCTGTACCATTTCAGACACGTGGTTTATATACTTATGTATGTATTTGCCTTGTGCATTTATGAAGATTTATTCTAGATTTGAGACCTTAGAATTCTTGTAACAGTTGACTCCAACTAAGTCCTACTCAGACTAGACTGACTGAAATTAATGGACCCTATTTAGTTTTGTCTATCGAGTTCAATGGGTCTACTCTTTGTAAGGCTAGCAGTGACTACAACCCCCTGTGATGAAAGGTGGAAGCAGTTGGGGTATTATCACCAGGAGAAGAAGCACTTAAAAGGTATAGGAGTCATCTTCAAATATTTAAAGAACTGCCCCTTAGACGGTGGAGCAAATTTGTTTCCTGTTGCTTCAAAGGTTAGGACTGAAAACCATGGGCTTAACTTACAAGGCAAAGGACTTTGGCCAGAGGTCCCTGACAGTATGAGCCACTCAACAGTGGATCTGTCCATTTGCAAGACTCATGAATTCATCTTGAGCCTTGTTATTTACATTAAGGTGGGTTCCATATGCATTGTTCCAAAAGCTGAGTCACAGTAACATCAGCAAACAAGGGAATCTAGTCCATAAAAGCTTATTATGCCATCATAAATTTGTCCCTGCCTTAATGACTCTTTGTTGATTTGACTCTGGAAGAGCAACCTGCCTAACCCCTCTGGATATTACTTCCTCCAGCTGATTTCCAAACAAGGAGGCTGGAAAAAGACCTGAGGTCCACTACGGGTCTTCCCCTAGGCTGCCGGCAGCTTTCCCCCCTGGGCCAGGACAATTTATATGCTTGCTATCATCTTGATGCAAATTAGGAATTTTGGGGCCTGGATTAATGTTGACATTAACTTTCTTAACGGGCTTATTCACATGCAAAGCGCTGGAAAATATCTGAGCCTAGCATTTTCTTTCCTCCCAAGACAAAAGGAAACAACATCTGTTGGTTTTTAAATCCTTGCCTTGACACCTCCCAGAGGGAAGAGTCGGGGAAGGACAAAAGAGTCTATGCTCTTGGTGGGGGTAGAGCAGCACCTTAAGAAAATTTAGATGGGTGGGTTGAAGCCACTGCCCTCTCCAAGGAGGATGAACCCACTTACAATGAGGAGAGACAAATCAACCAGTCTCTGCTCTCCATAAGTTTTGGATTGCAACTCCCATCAGCCCCAGTTAGGACTGCAGAGGGGTGCTGGCAGGGGACAATGGGAGTTCACTTACCATGAACTCAGCAGTGGCCCTGCAGGTGAGGATCTGATCTGGGACCAGCCAGGGTACATGAAGGGCTGCCTAGCTCTGCACAAACCTCTCAGTCTGCAGAGATGACTGGAGGAGGAGGAGGAGGAGGAGGAAGAAGAAGAAGAAGAAGAGGAGGAGGAGGAGGAGGAGTTTGGATTTGACATCCCGCTTTATCCCTACCCAAAGGAGTCTCAAATCAGCTAACAATCTCCTTTCCCTTCCTCCCCCACAACAAACACTCTGTGAGGTGAGTGGGGCTGAGAGACTTCAGAGAAGTGTGACTGGCCCAAGGTCACCCAGCAGCTGCATGTGGAGGAGCGGAGACGCGAACCCAGTTCACCAGATTACGAGTCTACCGCTCTTAACCACTACACCACATTTGCTCTGAGTTCCAGAGGGGAAGTGGGCAGTGGCAGGACCTTTCCAGTTCCTGTGCCCCATTTCTGCTACAACCACCCTAAAGAAATTGGGTGAGCACAACTCCTTTTCCTTTAGGGAGCAGCAGCTGGGAGACGTCTCCCTGGAATGACTGCTATCCTGTTGTCGCTTGCTCCTAGTTTCAGTTCTTCTGATTTTATTCTGACACTGGTTCTGGTTTGTTTGCTTGTTTGTTTAAATGCCTTCACACATGCTTCTGCTTTGTTAACAGTGAAATAATGGCTAAAAGAAGAAACAACGTAAGCCACCACCTCTCATCATAATCTGCAATAAAGGGGAGAATAATGCTGAACGGCTTTGCAGGGTTGTTGGAGCGATTACTGAACGGAGGCGCAGAAAGCGGTTCGGGGAGGCAAAAGCTCAGCATCATATGTGATGACATCACTGGCCTAAAATACCCCCTTTTATCCTGGCTTGACATCCCTTCTTTGCTCAAGCACACAGATATGAAAGGGAGCCTGTCTCTACCTGTCTCTACCTGCCTTACTGCTCAGGTCTTCCCCAGCGGCCGTTTCAAATGAATGGATGATGTTGAGGTGGTTGGAGAGGGATTTCCAGGGGGTGGAAGAGAGGAGCTGAACAGCTGCTGCTCAGATCTCTAACTTGCCAGTGGGGGCAGATTTTGGGGGCGCTGGGAGGAAGGCTGTTCCAGAAGCTTTCTCAAGCAGATAATACTTGGGATTCTGGTGAGTGGGGAAACTCTGGCCTGGGATTATTTTGTGCCTGCAATCAGCTGGCGTTGGGAAGCTGTGCAGGATATACATATATATTTGTCTCTTCCTTCTCCTCCCTGAGCAACAAAATAAGCACCAGCCCACTGGCTGCCACATCAAAAGGAGGTAAAGGAGCTTTTCTGATGTGTGGGTTGGGTGGGAGTCAGAGGATGTTGTTCAGCCCCCCACAAACACAGGGAGTGACTTGGCATTGCTTCAGGCATGATCTTGTTTAGGTGATGGCCCCCTGGACAGAAGTGCAGACCAGCCTTTGGGAAGCCAAGACTGGCTTGGGCAAGATGTCTCTTTACATGGTTCCATTTTTGCTGCACAAGGGTACACTCTTGTAAGGAAAACATCATGGGACATAGTGCAATGAGGGACAAATTCAATTCAGTCCACATTTAAAGGCAAACCACCCAATTCACACTCCGCAAAACAGAACATGAACCAAATCATGTTTGTCTTGCAAAATTCACACTTCTCTGAATTTTACAATGCAGTTCCCTAGCCATGTTTAGTGTATAAAAATGCATATACTGCAGTGCATAAGATTCATATGCTGGTGAAAAGATTGCACAAAAATGCATTAAGTTAAGGAAAAGAGTGTTGCAAAAATGTGTAGATTAGGCAAAATTGTGCACCGATATTAGAAGTTCACACTAAGACCCTGACAAATTTTCACAAGGAATTTTTCGAAAATTGCAAGCTGGTGTGGAAATGTGGAGAAAGGAATTGAAGATGGGAAATATGGGAAACAGGGAGAAATCGACCGACCAGCCCGTCCCTAGTGGGAAAAAGCCCTTTGGCTGCTGTGCATGGAAGGGAGTAGCAGGAAGAGGGTGGCTGGAGTCAGGAAGTCACCTTCTGCTTTTACCATTGCTTCCCACCAGAAGGAAACAGCCACACTGGTTCTACATGAACCATGAATGGCTTATTGCTTATCACAGCATCACCTTGGTGCCTGCCCTGCTGAAAGGCATTTGCAAACTGTATTTCAGCAGAGAATGGGCAAAGGAGGACAGAGGAATGATGCATCATGAAGACGAGCCACAGCTGAGAAGAGTTCCTGTCCTCCCCTGAGGGCCAGTTCCAGCATGTGGAGGGATCCTGCTTGGCATTCTGGATGCTGGTGCCCCACAGGGACACAACTTGCCCACCCCATTGTTTAATGTCCCCATGGAGTTATTGGGAGAGATTTGGGCTGCATTGTCACCAACATATGCATAACATCCCACTTCTCTTTATTCTTTTCATTCTGCTTTGAGGAAGTTGTGGGTATTCTCAGGGCTGCAGCTGGACTTAACAAACTGAGGCTATATCTGGATAAGACAGGACTTCTCCTGGTCAGAAATGGGATGGACTTAAAAAGAAGGATTAAAACTGTTTCAAGTGGAGCAGGACTCTGCCTGAAGGTCCAGGTGTGCAGTGCGGGGAGAGGAGAGCTCTCAGATTTAGATTTCACATCTGGATGCAAGAAGATCTTCTGCAAGAAGATCAAAGTAGAAAGGGGGAAACGACTCAGCAGAGCGGCAACCGTGTCCCTTGCAAATATGCAAAAAGGCTCCATAGATTTTGCAATTGCGCTTCATGCAATTTTCATGCATGCAAAATGCAAATGGCATCTTGCAGTCTGAAGGCTTTGAATAGCTGTCTGTCAGGGCTTGCTGTTCAGCTGCGCCTCAACATTATTTGCATTCTTCCTCTGGGATTGCCGAGTTCTTTTCGCACAGTCAGGGCAGAGAACGGGGGATTGGGAAGGTGATTTATGGGAAATAAAAATGGCGCCTGGCATCTGCCTGGAGGAGCAGCAAGAGGAGCTGCTGCTGCAAAGCCGAAAAAAGGGAGGTAATTTTCCAAAACATTCAGCTCAGTTGTACAAAGAATGACAAGCTTCGAAAAAGAACTAATGGCTGCCCTTAATGTTGGATAGCCTTGGGGACAAAGGAGTGCCCTGCAGCACCCCACATCAGGGGCCAATGAGCACTCCTCCAGGGTTACACTCTGGACCTGATCCTGCAGGTAGGAATAGAGCCACCGCAGTGTGTGCTACGGACACCCATTTTGGATTTGATAGAGTTTGGATTTGATATCCCGCTTTATCACTACCCGAAGGAGTCTCAAAGCGGCTAACATTCTCCTTTCCCTTCCTCCCCCACAACAAACACTCTGTGAGGTGAGTGAGGCTCAGAGACTTCAGAGAAGTGTGACTAGCCCAAGGTCACCCAGCAGCTGCATATGAAGGAGCGGGGAATCGAACCCGGTTCACCAGATTACGAGTCCACCACTCTTAACCACTACACCACACTGGCTCTCAGTCGGTCATTTTGCAGTTGTTCCAGAAAGATACCATGGTTAATAGTATCAAAAGGTGCTGAGAGGCTAAGCAGAAGGAACAGGGTTGCCCTCCCCCTGCCCTTCCCTCTATAAAGGTCGCCCATCAGGGCAATCAAGGCCGATTCAGCCCCAAATCTAGGCCTGACCCCAGACAGGCACGGATCTAGCAGAATGTAGCAGCTGTAATGTAAGTGCAGTTACAGTTAATGCCACCAGTTGGCACTATGTAAGGTGTGCCAAGAAAAGGTGTGCCTGCTCCTTCCTACACAGCACCCACAGCAGAATATGACCCCTTTGGTGCCCGGGTCCGGGCATGGCCCTGTGGGTTCTCTGATTGACAGCACAACCGCAGCCGTGTCTCCGTAAAATCCAGTCCTATTGAATTCAACGGGGCTTCCTCCCGGATAATTGAGGTTAGGATGTCTCTCCTCTGCCTTGCTGCCCTTGCTCCTGCTGACAGAGGTCTAAGGAGGAGGTTCGGTGAAACAGAGCGCAAATCCTGCATCTCGCTCAAAGCAGGTACCACATCCTGCAAGGTAATGGAAGCACGTAGGCACTTGCGTCTTTAAATCCCAGCCTGGCCTAGTTTCAACACGGGGAAGAATAAAACGCCAACCCCACTCTCGCCATCAACGAATAAATATTTAATGGCGACAGAACTGCAGGTGTTAGCCAAAATCCTCTCTAAGATGCTGGGAATAGGATTGCTTGGCTGACGGGGGCATTTTCTCTTCCCCCTCCGTTTGCTGCATGGAGCTCATTTACTGATTTCAGTTTTTAAGCCTGGGTTTTAGAAGGAGGGGCTGGACACTGTTTTGCTGCCCCCGGTCACTTGCACTAAGCTCCAGTCAAAAGCAGGGAGAGTGGGGTGGCGGTTATTTTTTTACTGTGAGGTCCCAACTGTGTCCAAAAAAGGTACCACTCCCTAAACTTTTCATCCCTGGGGAAGAAGGGTGTTATTTTTCCTCAACTAAAATGGGAGGGACACTCCACTCTTACACTCCAAAAGGCACGCAGGCATTTGTTTTTTCCTTGACCAACCACCCGACTTGCAACTGTGAGATGGCCCAGTTAATCTTCCCTCCTGGAGTCCTGTCCTCCTCTCTGCAAAGTGTCACACTCCTGTCCTCATGCCAACTGGCGCTGCCCAAAGACCTGCCCCCTTCCCTGTCCTCATGGCACACAGTGGAAGGCTCCAATTCCCCAGCTGCCTGCCTGCCTGCTTGAAAACATAGCAGGGAAACACAACTGTCTTACAATGTGCTCTCAACAGATGCATCTCTTACAACTACAGTATCCCTGGTTGGTGGGCAATCCAGCCTCTGCTTTGAAATCTCTGAGGCAGGCTGTGCCATTCTCACACAGCTTGGACTACCAGAATATTAGAATTGTAGACTTGGAAGGAACCCGGAGGACCATCTAGTCCAACCCCCTGCAGTGCAGGCATCTCAGCTAAAGCATCCATGAGAGATGGCCATCCAACCTCTGCTTGAAAACCTCCAAGGAAGGAGAATTCACAACCTCCCGAGGGAGACCATTCCGCTGTTGAACAGCTCTTACTGTCAGAAAGTTCTTCTGTGTGCTTAGTCAGAATTTCCTTCCTTGTAAATTGAAGCCATTGGTTCGATTCCTACCCTCCTGAGCAGGAGAAAACAAGCTTGATCCCTCTTCCATGTGGCAGCCCTTAAGATATTTGAAGATTGCCATCATATCTCCTCTTAGTCTCCTCTTTTTCTAGGCTAAACATACCCAGCTCCTTCAAACACTCCTCATAAGGCTTGGTTTCCAGACCCTTGATCATCTTGGTTGCCTTCCTCTGCACATTGCTTGTCAACACCCTTCTTAAATTGTGGTGCCTAGAATTGGACACAGTATTCCAGGTGTGGCCTGACCAAGGCAAAATAGAGTGGTACTATTACTTCCCTAGATCTGGACTCTACTGTTAATGCTCTATCATCTATCTATCTATCTATCTATCTATCTATCTATCTATCTATCTATCTATCTATCTATCTATCTATCTATCTATCATCTATCTATCTATCATCTATCTATCTATCTATCATCTATCTATCTATCTATCTATCTATCTATCTATCTATCTATCTATCTATCTATCTATCTATCTATCTATCATCTATCTATCTATCATCTATCATCTATCTATCTATCTATCTATCTATCTATCTATCTATCTATCTATCTATCATCTATCTATCATCTATCTATCTATCTATCTATCTATATCTATCTATCTATCTATCTATCTATCTATCTATCTATCTATCTATCTATCTATCATCTATCTATCATCTATCTATCATCTATCTATCTATCTATCTATCTATCTATCTATCTATCTATCTATCTATCTATCATCTATCTATCATCTATCTATCATCTATCTATCTATCATCTATCTATGCAGAAATTCTGAGTCCTGGGCAGAGAGTAAGCAGACTAACATACTGCTGCTGCTGCTGCTATTATCATCATTATCATTGTCATAATCATTATCACCACCATCATCAACAATTAAATTTGTATATCGCCCTTCATCCCAAGATCCCAGAGTGGTTCACATCAGAAAAATTCAAAATGAGAACAAGAAGTACATAATGAAACAAAAACAAAAATGAATCACAAACGCTTTGCAAACCAAGCATGTTTGGCCAAGGTCTTGATGTAGGGGATCAGTTGCCAATCCACAGATTCACAGCAATTTTTATACTGCAATCCCTCCGTTTTCATTACAGCCCTTCAAATCACAACCTTCAGGTTCAACTCAAATAATCCTGGAGATCTCATCAGTTTATCCACTATATCCAACTCAGCTTTAGCCTAGAGTGGCCAATATAACCAGCTGCATGGTTGTCTATGATGCTTGTGGACTAGTTACTTGATAGGCTATTTTAGGAGTGGTTTCTGGAAGTGAAACGGCCCCATCTCATTTGGATTCCTTGACTCCTCCCTCCTCCAGTTGCAGGTAGGATGAGTCAAGCATGCTGTGGCAGTTTGAGTGTTAGGTAGCTTTGTGCCTATCCCACTCCCTCCGACTAACCTTCCTCACAGGGTTGTTGTGTGGATAACACAGTGTGTGTGTGGAGGGGGGGGGAATGCATACCCTGCCTTAAATTCCTTGGAGGAAGGGCAAGATAAAAATGTATGCCATAGAAACAAAGGGAACCCAAGGGTCATCTAGTCCAACCCCCCAACTCCAACAGTGACCATCCAGAGATGGAACTGGATTCTGCTTGTCTTCCTTATAACTCCCTGAGTCTTGCTGTAGTCCTGAGCATGGGGAGGACATAGGAGAAATTTGTGATATCACCTCACCGGTTGCAGGAGGCCCCTGATGCTCTTCTCTCCCTCTTAGGAGCAGACACAAGCATCCAGAGATAGGGGCTGGCGGTGGAGAAATGGAATCTAAAAAGCACTGTCAACTTGAATGATTTTCCCGGCGCCTGTCACTAAACAACCATCACCCTTCAGAGCTGAAGCCAGGCAATAAAACCAATAGAACTAATAAAGGGGAAGGCGAGTGGCACTTGACGGATCTGAGCGGCCCTGGCAGCTGACACTCAATTTCACCCAGGGGCAGATTGAAGCTGCGGCGGAACGTGTCCGCAGATGCAGCGACCCTGAGAACGGCGGCACAGGCTGTTAATCCTCAAGTCTCTCTCTCTCTCTCTCTCTCTCTCTCTCTCTCTCTCTCTCTCTCTCTCTCTGCAATGCTTGCTCTTTGGTAAGTTCTGCTTCAAGTTGTTGTTGGTGATGATGATGAGGAAGCCTGACATTTGGACCAGGGACCCAGCACTAGAGCAAGCGAATTAATCATTCGCAAGAGCTGGTGGAGCCTAACGCTTAAGAGATTGGGAGGTGGGGACCTTCAACCCAGCACTCAACTGTGGCCTTCTGCACCTTTCTATCAGTTTCTTGGGACTTCCCAAGCAGGAGTGGAGGAGGGGGGGCGGTGGGTCCGGGCTGCCCTGGGTGTCACCACTGAGGGGGGTGACAAAATGCCGGGCGGCACTCACCACGGGGCCTGCAGCGTGTGGCCCAAATGGTCCACCCGCTGCCTTCCCCCCAAATGTAGGGCAGCTGAATGGGAGGAGGCAGACAGACTCCAGAGGACCCGCAGTGCGCCCCACCCTATGGGCAGCTTGGCTTGCCCCTCCCCTATGGGCGGCCTGCCTTGCCCCTGGGCGCACCGCCCCAGGTGCCCGAGCGGCTTCCTCCACTGCTGTTCCCAGGCTCCCCCTCTCCCCAGCCACCTGCAGGTTCGATCCCCGTATGGGACAGCTGCCTATTCCTTGCACTGCAGGTGGTTGCACTAGAGTCTATACAATCCTCAGGGTCCATTCCAACTCTACAATTCTATGTCCTCAATCATGCCTCTTGCTTGTTTGTTTGGAGGGTGGAGCAAGGGGTGTGTGCATGTATGTAAATCTGACTTCTGCATGCTTGGAGGGCCAGCACGTCTGATGCTCCACCCACTTTTCCCTCTGGGTCCGCCCACCGCTTTTATGTGCACCCTGGAAAACTGCCCCTGGGGAAACATGGCCCTCACTCTGAGAAAGGTTCCCCACCCCTGGGTGAGGAGACACATCTGCCCACGAGCCCAGAAAGCGTCTCCGCCTCCCTCACAATACAAGAATCATCACACTACCCTACCTTAAAGGCTTGTTTAAGGAGGACAGTATATGTGAGGCTCTTCTAACATTCCAAAGAGTCTGTAAGAAGCAGGATTGGATTAGATACTGTACCTGGACTAGGGGACCAGTTATGTTCGTTCTGTAGTTTCATAAATCATGCGACTTTGTTGCTCCATTTGGTCTTTTTACATTTTTTAAAAAATGTATTGTGGCATTTCATGGATTGCAAGCTCGCTGTTCTTTTTTATTGATTATAGCCTAGCAATGATTTATTGTAATTGGTGAGAGTGAATTACTGTTTAATTATGACTTGCTGATATTCTGGTAGTTAATTTAATTGTGTAGTATTTATATTCTAAATGGCTTATTGAATATTACTTTATTTGATGTAAGTTGCTTATCTTAAAGCCATTGTTTTATTATTCTGGCTTACTTGCGTTGGATTAGGTTGTTGTAGGATGTGTGATCTTGGTTGTAATACCTTGTTGCTTCTATACCGCCCTGTGTATAGAAATGTGGCATACAAATTATTAGTGAAATGAAACGAGATGTTTCGGCTGTACTCTTTTGCCTTCCTTGCCAAGGGTTTGCTCCTTGTAAGCTCCTTGCAGCAGAGACCCTTTCTTAGATCCACTCCCCACACCTGGCCAGCTTCTAGGTCAAAGGGCTGAGAGCTTTCAGGTGAGCAGGAGCCCCAACACCTCTCCGTTCACTAACTAAGCACTCCAGGTGGCTTCTTAAACCTTCAGCTACTTAACATCCAACCCAGTCCTCGCTCACTAATTGCTCTTTAATTCCCTTTTGGAGAGTGATAATAAAGCAGACCCGAACATAGGCGCTGTGCTCTCTGTCCCACACCTGTGCTCCAAGAATGACACCTGTGCACAGTGATGCCTTGATTAGCCACTGAGGCTTTGAAGTGGCTTTTTTTAAGGGAGGGGGCAGGAGGCAATAAAGGAGGCAGAGCAAGGGTCTGCTTGAAACTTTCCAACTCACCCCCCCCATGCTCCATGATGCAACGCAGAGGTGTCAACAGACAGGGCTAATTAACAGACAGTTTGCTGCCTTCCCCTTTCCTGGTTCTTGCAGACGGCAGCTTGCTTTAAGCAACAACTATGCATCTTGTCAGCAGATTCACACAATCGTTTCTTCATTCTCCTCGACTGAAGAGCCACAAGGGAGAAGGACTTCAGGGAACATTTGGGCCTGGGCCACCCTGCGTACCCTCCACTGCAGGCGACTCATGGGGACTCCAGATCCCAGGCGCTTGTGCCACCCTCTTGATATGGTGGGGCTCACTTTCAGCCTACACTCCTGGGGATGCCATCAGAGCTAAAGCCATGGAGAAGGGGTCAGTAAACTTTTTCAGCAGGGGGCTGGTCCACTGTCCCTCAGACCTTGTGGGGGGCCGGACTATATATATTTTTTTTGGGGGGGAATGAACAAATTCCTATGCCCCACAAATAACCCAGAGATGCATTTTAAATACAGTGGTACCTCGGGTTATATACGCTTCAGGTTACAGACTCCGCAAACCCAGAAATAGTGCTTCAGGTTAAGAACTTTGCTTCAGGAGGAGAACAGAAATCGTGCTCTGGTGGCACGGCAGCAGCAAGAGGCCCCATTAGCTAAAGTGGTGCTTCAGGTTAAAAACAGTTTCAGGTTAAGTACGGACCTCCGGAACGAATTAAGTGCTTAGCCCGAGGTACCACTGTAAAAGGACACATTCTGCTCATGTAAAAACATGCTGATTCCTGGACCGTCCGCGGGCCGGATTTAGAAGGCAATTGGGCCAGATCCGCCCCCCGTGCCTTAGTTTGCCTACCCATGCCCTAGAGCAGTGGTTCTCAACCTGTGGGTCCCCAGATGATGTTGGACTACAACTCCCATCATCCCTGAGCTCTGGCCATGCTAGCTAGGGGTGATGGGAGTTGTAGTTCAACACCATCTGGGGACCCACAAGTTGAGAAAGGCTGCCCTAGAGCAAGGGAAAGCCTTCCCTCTTGACACTCAAGGCCTGGTGGTGGATGCCATGTGGGGCCTTGAGCAACGCAAGCTACCAGCTCTGCCACGGAGCTATAAGCCCTCTCCACCACCCCCAAAGCCTTGCAAAACTCACTCTGTTTTCACCTGCCTCATTCCACAGAACTGAAGACTTGCCCTTCCTGTTTTACATAGCTGTCAACTTTCAGATTTGAAAACAAGGGATCAGCAGCCTTGAAAAGAAGGGATCAGCAGCCTCACCTGTCCCAGGGACAGTCTACGGGATATCTAACAATCTGGGAGAGCAGCGGGAAGCAGTGGGAAACGGCGCTGGAATAAGGGAATTTCCCACAAAAAAAAGGGAAGGTTGACAGCTATGGTTTTAGCAGTTCAAAGCTATGCCCCAGCAAATGCAAAGGGAATTGCCACTGTTGAAGTCACTTGGCAGAAGAAAAAAAAACCAGTGGAGAGATTTCCTTGTCCATCCTAATCAGTATACTATGTAAAGTGAAGTGACTTCACTGCATGGCTCCCAAACAGTATCCAGCAGAGAAGCACCCTCAGCCCCCGCCTCCACCCCCTCATGGGCCAAAACAGCACCTCCTCCCATCCATAACACATGTTACGAGAGTGGGGTGCCTAGCCACTGATGGCATGAACAGGGAGGCACAATGTGATTCCTGCTAAGACGAAAGGGTTGCTTTAAACTGACCCAACACAAGAGCCGCCCCTCTCTTAATTTGCATTTCTTTAAAAAGCCCCAAAGAACTGATTAGAAGTTTTAATTGTTTCCAGAAACTTTGAAGCCGTCAAGCTGAGTGGCGGGGCCCCTGCTTTAAACAAGCCACGATAAAAGCGAGCTCCCAAAATCCTGGCCTTAATTTATCCGAGAACTTGTTAAGATTCCCCCTGTGCCGCTGCCAAACGAATGCACTTTTGAAGTCATTTACTTACTAATAAATTACAATGGTCTGAAATCATTAGCGGCAAAGTAAATTGTTTTAATTGATCTGAACTTCGTTACGACCCGGGAACCTCGTTTCTGCGCAACTGCACTTTCCAAAGGGCTGAAATAACAAATTAATCTCTCTTGAAGCTTGTCATTTTGAGACGGAGCCTTGCTCCCAGGGAGGAACAAGAGAGGCAGATCAGCAGCCAAAGGAGCGAGGGTGAAGGCGGGGGCTTTGGAAGCCGGAGATGACACCCTCGCTTGAAAGGCTCTTTGGTCTGGGGTAGGCAGTGGCCATGTAGGGCTCTTGGCAGAACAACCAGCTCCTTGACATCATTAGTTAATTACCTAAGGCTCTCTCCATTTAGGCTTCCTTCCACCTCGTACTCAGGAGATGAGGATGCTATACAGAATCACACACAACTCCATTGGATTCCCTTTCCAAACGGTACAGACTCGAACCACAATATTTCACCATCCACAGGGGTCCTAACCAGGGCAGAATGAAAATTCAGGGGTGCTCTGGAGCCTCTCTCCATCCATGTGCTGGTCCCGGGGGCTAACCAAGAGGTGAGGTCCAAGTCCAGTCCGAGCTCGATGGTGCGGGATGGAGGCTGTCCGTCAAAGCTGTAGCTGGGTCCAAGGCTTGGGGAGTCGGGTGGGGTCTGGAACTCTGGCAGAAGAGCAGGACAGGGTGCAGGCAGGAACAGGCTAGCAACAACGTTGCTCCTGCAACCTGGGACTGGGGCTGACTGGCTTTTATCTGCCCCGAGGCATAGGGCGGCCCTGGTCCACAGGTAACTTGCCTCTCCTGGCCTGGAGGCAAGCACTCCTCCTGCGGGAACTTAGTTCCCTCCGCCTCTCTGCCCTGAGCCTCTGCAGCTCAGGAGAGGCTGGAGGGTTACTGGACCCAGAGGCAACCTCCTCTTCCCCTGACGGGGCTGAGAGTGGAGCACCTGCAGGCAATGGGTTCTCTATCACTTCAGGGGCCAGAGCAGACTCAGCTGGTGCCTTCATCTGAGGATCCAGCACAGGTGAAGACCCTTCCGGCTCAGGCCCCAGCCCCGGCTCAGCTGTTCTGGAGGCGGGGACTCCTGTGCAGGCTGGGATTCCTCAGGTTCAGCCTCTGAGTCCGAATCCCAGGCCATCACAATCCATCTGTTTGACGGACAGCTTCCAATGTCCTCTCTCTTGGATGCAAACTCCCACCATTCCATCACAGTCAAATACAGTGGTACCTCGGGTTACGTACGCTTTAGGTTACAGATGCTTCAGGTTACAGACTTCGCTAACCCAGAAATAATAGCTCAGGTTAAGAACTTTGCTTCAGGATGAGAACAGAAATTGTGCAGCGGCAGCAGGAGGCCCCATTAGCTAAAGTGGTGCTTCAGGTTAAGAACTGTTTTAGGTTAAGAACGGACCTCCGGAACGAATTAAGTGCTTAACCCGAGGTACCACTGGATGGCTAAGGAATGGAGCCCAGGGTGGGGCTATGCAGATGAAGGGGGAGGGGCTTGGTTTATTAGCATAGTTACCATTACCGAAGTTTCTATACTGCCCCTTCACATGAGGAACCCAGGGTCGTTTGCAATATAAAAACTCAACATACCACAATAACAAACAAAAATCAATGCACCCCCATAAGGACTGACACTTCTCAGAGGATTGTGTTGAGTTCTGTAGGACAAATTAAGCAGGCTGTCTCTGGGGAAATAGCTCTGGCAGGATCGCTCAGAGGTTTCTGGCTAGCATGGGCAGTGCTTAGGATTGTGGGGTGAGGGACTGGTCTAGCTTTGGGGTTCAAAACACCTGCTTCAGCACCTGCTTGCAGCTTGCGCAGCCAGTGGGTTTGCTCATCGCAAAAAGTCTTTTCAGCTCCCACTATGCTCTTGTCGAAAAATAAACCGGCTCTCAGCTGCCCTAGAACGTTCCAGCATCAGGATCAATCCAGGTGAGCAAAGAGAAGATTCATTTGTGAAGCATAAATGGAGATGAGCAAATTTCCCCAGCTCAGATTGTTCCCCAGGTCCGCTCTGCCCTGGGTTCCACTCCTCCTGAATATCAATTTAATCTGGAGAACTTCTAAAATTAATCTCAGAAGCAGAGTGTGCACAGATTCCTTCCATCAATTTGCCTCCCTTCCCTCCACCTTTGAAAATGAGTGGTGCACAGGTACACTCTGATAGAAAGATGCCCAGAAATAAAGAAGGGGAGGGGGAAACGACAATATTTGGCTGTGAAATGCCCAATTGCCATTCTTTCTGTGCAATGTTCCACTGATGTGCAGTCGCACTTCTGCACACTGACAATACGTGGCATCAAAACATCAGATGTGGCAGGAAGCTGTGGCTCATGGCACACGTTCAGCCCTCCATACAGAACTGCGATGTTCAAAAACGGAATAATGGAGAATGCCCAATTCGCTTTGGAAGCTCGGCTGGGTAAGCTTGAACTCCCAAGAGCTGGGGAGAAAATTGGTGAAAGAGAATTCTTTCAAGCATCTTCCAAAAGCAGCATCACATAGCCTGCATTTCTCATTGCTACTGATGAGGTGGACAGATACCCAGGATGCTTTGGGGTGGCGGGGGTTGGGGGGAATCTACTGTCTAAAATCTGTTCATTGCCTTGGCTGAAAACATGCCAATTTTTGTCCCAGAGAGGTAAGTCCAGCAAAGGATCCAGAGCAGCTGCTGCCAGCTTTGATTTGGGAGCGAGTGACCACATTAAGAAAGACAAGCAAGCGCCAGTCTGTGCCTCTTTCTGAAGAGGGGAAAGGACCCCACCTAGGAATGGACAGCCCCTTCCCACAAATACCCCCTTCCTAAATAGCGCGAAAGTTGCTTACATCAGCTAGAGAAGCAGAAAACCGCCTATGTGTCAAAGCCACTCATTTGGCCGAGCCATGATTGATAGCGATGCGAAGCTGTTCCTGTCGCAGGCTGGACCCTAGCTCAACTCAGTGCCACATCTTCCTTGCTAAAACAGAACTGCGCATGTGCTCGCATGCGTGCACGCACACACATACCAGTGTTGCAGAAACACAAGTTGCAACACACACAGGGTGAATATATTCTCTCTCTTTGACAAGGAGGATGATTCCCTTCATTAGACTGCTTAGCTTTCCAAACACACACCATCCTAATTAGATTTTGCATTTAATTTCTTCGAGTAGCTTGTGATGAGGAGACGGCATTTGTCCTAGATAAATGTATTCATTAATAGAGTCTATTATAGTGTTTCCCCACTCTGATTCCTTCTGGTAGGAGAATGGCAATTAAACATGACCTTGGATGGATATATATATATATATGCATGCTGGCCATAGCTGGCTTGCTCTCTTCCTGCTAAGCCAGAAGTGTAGCCCAACCACAGACCCGTTAATCTGGATGCAGGAGTTCTAGCGCATGGCCCCCTCGATTGGATTATCACCTGGAATCTAACCCTTCGAACAGGAACAATTAACCCCAGGATTGTTCAAGATATCCCTAGTACAGGGGTAACAACTGCTGTGCCTTCTAAATGTTGTTGGACTACAACTCCCATCAGCACCAGCCAGCACAGCTAATGGTCAGGGATGATGGGAGCTGAAGTTCATCAACATCTGGAGGGCAAATGGGTAGTCTCAGTTGTCTAAGTCCTACTCGAAGTACACCTGTTGAAACAAATGGACCTAAGCTGGTCAGGCTGCTCATTGACTTCAATGGGTCTACTCTGAATAGGACCCATCCCTGCCATCCCAGAACTAAATAGGGGAAGATAAAGGAAGTAGCCCCATTTGCCTAGAAGCTCCATGGCCCAGGTTTCTTGGGCAGTGTAGACTTGTGTTTTTCTGCCCCCAAGAAGCATGCTAGATACAAGTGTCTCCCCACTCCTAGTAACAGATCTGTTAACCCAGGCTTCCTCAACCTCGGCCCTCCAGATGTTTTTGGCCTACAACTCCCATGATCCCTAGCTAGCAGGACCAGTGGTCAGGGATGATGGGAATTGTAGTCTCAAAACATCTGGAGGGCTGAGGTTGAGGAAGCCTCTGTTATCCCCTCTGCAAAGGCGTGTGGTTCACTCCCTTGCAGCCTGATCCTGTTCCTGTGCCATTCCTTTCAATGGGCTATGGGGTGACTTGCTCTGCAAAGAGTTGTGGCCTCAGTCCTTAGGTACATCTCTCTTTGGGACGCACATGAGATGAATGGATGAAATGTAACTTTAGGGGCACATACCCAAATCCATCATCCCCACAGCTCCCCCGAGCACCACCCTTATTGCAGAGAAGAGAAAGGGTCTTCTCCCTCCCTCCCTCCCTCCCTCCCTCCCTCCCTCCCTCCCTCCCTCTCTCAGTGTTGTGTCTGGAGTGGGAATTGTTCCATAGGCCCTTCGAACATCGCCATGAGGAACTGCTGCTGCCATGCAGACCAAGGATTGCCCAGGAGTGCTGACGCTGACACTGGGGATGTGTTTTGTGGATGTCAGCCTTCCAGATAAACACAGTGGATGGTTGCGGGGGTGGGCTGAGGTGGGAGGAGACCGGCCCCTTTGCCTCCTCTCCATGTAAACACAGAGTTGACGCCAAGTAAGCAACATTAGGCCTGATGTGCAGAGGCTGCAAGGCATTAGTCACCCTGATAAGTTTAATGTATAATTTAGAAACAGATCATCAAAATGGAAAGGAGAGGAGCTCTTAAATAACTCTGAAGGGTGTTCAGCTCAGGGTTTGCACACAACAGTTAATGTTTCAAGAGGAGCGCCTGAGCCCCGGGCGTGCATTTTAGCTGGGGACCAGAGTAATTTTATTTAGAAGGCAAGGATGCTTTCAGAAGAGAACTTGCTCATATCTGTCCACAGGCCTGGTGGGCACTCGGAGGCTTCATCCAACTTTGCCCAAGAGGCCTACAGTTCTGAAATGCAAGACCCTCAAAATGCATTGCTTGGGGAGAGACGAGTGCACAACTTCTCCCCGACCGTGATTAAGCCAGCCGTGCAAAATCTTGCCACAAGGACCCCGCAAAGAACAATGTCAGCTCTAGAGAGTTACCTATCAGGGCTATGTGAATGTTGTTCATCTCCTGATGGCTCTACTCTGTGCCTCTGTGGTCAGAGATCGCTTTGCTTCTGAATACCAGTTGCTGGAAACCACAGGTCTTGCGCTCAGGTCCTGCTTGTGGGTTTCCCACAGTGGACATCTGTTTGGCCACTGTAAGAACAGGATGCTGGACTAGATGGGCCATTGGTCAGACCCAGCAGACTCTTCTTATGTTCTCATATTCTTGGGGGAGGGAGGGACACCAAAAAGTTGCAGAAATGTGGCATTGATAGGATGGAAAATTCAACCTCCCAATAAACTCTCCTGGGTGCCTTGCAGTTGCTTGGCTAGGTCAATCTTTGACACCTGCTGGCCCCAAATACAGTTGCACCTTGGAAGTTGAATGCCTTACCAGTTGAATGTTTTGGCTCCCAGATGTCGCAAAACCGGAAGTGATTGTTCCAGTTTGCAAATGTTCTTTGGAACCCAAATGTCCACTGTGGCTTCTGATTGGCTGCAGGAGCTTTTCGAACATTTTGGAAGTCAAATGGATTTCTGGAATGGATTCCGTTAGACTTCTGTTGTACCTCTTTTCTTACCCATAAAGAATTATTTCCTTTCTGGGTACTGTGGGACATCACATTTTTTCTTCCAGGAATCTGGAAGGAATTTCTTAGGGCAGAGAGAAAATGCAAGAAGGACAGCTCCTCATGCTGCCAACTTTGTGAATGGCTTTATCACGTCTTTTTAGCCCTGACAAAACCCACTCTCCCACTTAAAAAACAACAACAAACCCATTATTCTTGCCTGTGCACCTCAGGCCTCCTGGCAGTTAATCTCCCTCCAACCCTAAAGCATTGGCGAGAATGAAAAATGGAGATGCCAAGCTGGCCCAGCCTCAAAAGACTATTGTTAGAAATGAGATTGTGGCAGTTGTCAGCAAGGGAGGAAAGAGAGCAGGAGGGGAAGAGGAAAGGGACATTTAGGGCGATGCATCTCTGACACTCTGACAGCAACAGGCACCAGGATCAAGAGGAGCACATCCAAACTGTCAGGGCAGAGGTGTAAACTTCCCTGGAAGATAATGTGATTTGGATTGTTGGCTCTCGCAAAACAGAAAAAGCAAGATGGAAATTATGTCCATCCAGGTGATACTTCTCTGTTTCTCTAGACAAATTCATTGGTGGCTACTAACCATGCTGGCTATATTCTGTGCCTCCACGGTCAGAGGCAGCCATGCTTCTGAATACCAATTGCTAGAAACTGCAGGAGAGGAGAGTGCTCTTGTGCTTAGGTCTCGCTTGCCAATTCCCCATTGGGCATCTGGCTGGCCAATGCGAGAACAGGATAATGGACTTAGATGGGTCCCCTTCGGCCTCATCAAAGCTGCAGGGTTCTGATTACGTCCTGATGGCATCATGTTGACTTGGATATGCCTTGATGCCTTTAAAGATCTTGCGATATGCCTTTCTCCCATTGCCTCCCATCAACTGTGCCTTCTCTGGGCGGAATCTCCACTTGGGGCCTCTCCAAGACTGCCGTCTATGGCTGGTCCACCCCTCTCCCGTACTGCCCCCCATGACCTGCAATAGAATGGAAGGTCATTTGGGGGAGACGCTGGCCATGCTGTCAGGAGACCAGCTTCTGCCTGGGGTATTGTGTGTGAGAGAGAGACGTGGGGGTGGGGAAAGAGAGAGAGAGAGGGACATGTCTTGACAGTGATCTTCACAGGGCCATCTGGGCCACATGAGGATCTTTAGATATGGGCAAGGGGCATGGAGCAGGGAGCCTTGTAAGCTCTCTGCTCAGATGAACAAAAAGCGAGTAAGTGAAAGAGAGAGATGGAAGGGGAAACCAATTTATGGGAGGTAAAAATAGCCAGCCTTTGTGCAGGGAGGGCTTCTTTTTTTAGAAGAGCGGAAAACATGGAACTCTTCTCCAGCTGGAGCCAAAAGGCAGCATTCTGTGAATAACAAAGTGAGAATCTGCTCTGATCCACTAACCCACTTTAGGGCAGCTTGAGAACAAAAGAGGAGGGGGAATCCAAGCAGGATGGTGGCGATTCGGCACTCCTGGCATAAGCCCAGCTGGCCTGGCTCCCACCTGACAGCCATCAGGACGTTGGGTCCTCTTTAAAGAATTAGTAATGAAATAGAGCAGTTGAAGGAGAACAGATAAATACAGTTCACGAGGAAGAAGAAGAAGAAGAAGAAGAAGAAGAAGAAGAAGAAGAAGAAGAAGAAGAAGAAGACTGTTTTTGATGTGCAGAGCTGTGTACCTGTTCCCAGGATGCTTTGGGGGAAGCCATGATGGTAAGACTACAGTGGACACTCAGGTTGCGAACGTGATCCGTGCGGGATGCATGTTCACAACCTGCAGTGTTCGCAACCCGCGTCTGCACACACGAGGGTTGCGATTTGGTGCTTCTGCGCATGCACAACTGCCGAAACCTGGAAGTAACCTGTTCTGGTACTTCTGGGATTCGGCAGTCCAAAACCCAAAAAGACGCAACCTAAAGAGACTGTAAGCAGAGGTATGACTGTACTTTCCATGTACAGTGTAGATATGGCCCAAGAGTGCAAACTACAGCTTGCATTGTGATATACTTCAGCCAGGAATTTGCAAGGTGTGTGTGTGAGAGAGAGCATTACTATTTAATTTTGATGAGTTTGCCATGTTTTGGGTTCTGATGGATTTTGGCTAGCCCATAGACAGCATGGCATAAGAGATGTGCGCTTGTGGGAAATGAGAGAGAGAGAAGAGGTGGGGAGGGGGAGAAGGAGAAGGGGGCACATTCAGACCTGTGGGACAGATGAGGACCCCTTCACCTTTTTGTAAGTGTCTCCACAGAGATTCGAACTCCAGCATCATTAATTCCTGATTTGGGTCTTGGGTACACCAGGTACCGCATCAATGGCGGGGAAGGCAGACATTTATTCTGGCCCACAGGCATATTTTGGTATTGATTCTACGTACATGAACAGTCACTGCAGAGACACAAAAATGAGTGGGGAAATTGCTCTATCAAGCTCCACAAGCCATTGATAATTCTCGATATAATGAAAAGCGATCACAAGTCACACAATAGTGTGACCAACATTCCATTGCATGATAGCACATCTAAGAAACAGAACCCAGGCAGGGGCAGATGAACAGGATAGGTGGTTAGAGGGGAGAGGGGGCAGGGGCCACCCCAGTGGTGTCCCTTGCTTTCCCTTTCAGTCCTGTAAGGGAAATTACACAGCTACTCTTTGGGGCCTTCTTGTAATAAGGGCAAAATCTGTCCTCTCTCTCTCCTGTGATTCACCAAGTAGGTATCAAGTGGCTTACAGGGATGAAATTTACAATATGCAATATTAAAAGCATAAATTAAACCTCAAGGTATGATCTCAACAGGAGGGCCTGGGCAGCTCAATTGGTTAGAGCGTGGTTCTGATAACGCCCAGGTTGCAGGCTTGATCCCCGTATAGGACAGCTGCATTGCAGGGGGCTGGACTAGAAGATCTTTAGGGTCTCTTCCAACTCTACAATTCTATGATAAGCAAAGCATCTGAGAAGCATTTAGGGTGCCAAAGCCTCCTGAAAGTACATACAGTGCCTGAGCAATGATGGGCAGGTACATCAAGCAGGGAGAGGAGTCCTCTCTTGCCAGGGTTTCTCCAGGTGCCATGATGTACTCCCTGCCCCCCCCACTGCTCGCAGAGACACTCTGCACATGCACATACCATGCTGCCCTCTTGATGGCGTTCCAGGGTGCCAGCGGAGCAGCTCAGTCAGGCCTGATGGAACGAAAGCCTTTCTTTCGTGCAACCATCCTGGCTCCCGCAGAGAATTTATGGGGCTGTGAAAGGTGCAAAGAGCTGCCGGCGGCTCTTCCTTAGCACCCTGCGCCTCCCTAACCCCCCCCCCGCACATGCTCTTCACTTCAGCACCATCGCCATTTCGAGCACATCCCTGCCCAGCCAGACCAAGCCTGTAAACAAGCTCACACTTCATCATCCCTTCGATTCTGGCAGCTCGGCTGCCTTTGATGTAGCTGGCCTGAGCCCCCTCTATGTGAGGCTCCTTGCTCTAAGTGCGTTTTAATAATGCAGCTCCTCTGTGCAGTGGCGCCCGTGGAAGTGCAGCGCTGGAGAGAGGCTGGGATCTGTGGTGAGACCGGAGAGGTGATCTGGGGATGAGCCAGGAGGCATCCCAAGTTTAGCAGTTATTAATTACGGACACTTTCCTGGAGAACCATTGGAAGGAAAAGAATAACTGTGCTCAGAGTTTGGGCATAATGAGCAAAGACTCTTTGGCATTGGGGAGGTGTGGCATCTTCCAGAAGGCCGGATCGATAGAGTTGCCCATCTGCTAATGTATTAAGCTGGCTCTCTGCAAACAACGCCTTTCCATGGTCTCCTCTTGCCCCTCCTTTTCTGCTGATGGAGTTGCCCTTGTCCTCGCAGGGAGACCTTTCCTGAACAGGAATGCGCCTCTGCAGCTCTACATACTTCATTTTCAGACTCTGCCAATGTCTAGGTGCCTTGTCTTCTCCCAGCAAGCCTCAGGGGTGGCTTCCCTTTGGAAAAATTCATGCTCCAGATTGCTCCCGATAACAGACACACACACTCTCCCTCCCTACATGCACATTGGGTTGTATCCAATGCCAGTCCTACACAGAGTAGACCTGCTTAGCCAGATATGGCCAAATATTCCAATACAGTGGTACCTCAGGTTACAGATGCTTCAGGTTACAGACGCTTCAGGTTACAGACTTTAGTGCTTTAGGTTAAGAACTTTGCTTCAGGATGAGAACAGAAATCGTGCTCTGGTGGCACGGCAGCAGCGGGAGGCCCCATTAGCTAAAGTGGTGCTTCAGGTTAAGAACAGTTTCAGGTTAACAACGGACCTCCAGAACGAATTAAGTTCTTAACCTGAGGTACCACTGTACAGTCATACCTCATGTTACGTTTGCTTCATGTTACGTTTTTTCAGGTGGCGTCCCGCGGTGACCCAGAAGTACCGGAAAGGGTTACTTCCGGGTTTCGTCGCTCACGCATGCGCACAAGCGCCAAATCATGCCATGCACCTGCGCAGATACGGCGCTTCAGGTTGTAGGCTTATCATGTTGCGAACGGGCCTCTGGAATGGATCCCGTTCGCAACCAGAGGTACCACTGTATTCTCTTGCTTCATACAGGGCTCTGTACCGAGGGAGTATGAGGCTCCCAGCTGCAGCAGGACAAAGTAGAGATCGGACAAGATCAGGACCTTGGAGAGCTCCCAGGTAGCCAAACGTTCCCCTCTTAAGGCGGCTACAGGATGGGGCATGTGGAGGAACTTGCTGGCTACTTAAAAGGCCTCTTCTCATTTGGCTGCTATGGTTTCTGTGTTGGTGGGGAGGCAGAGGTTCAGCAGAGGAGTCATCATCTGACTCAGACGATGGTTGCAGGGTTGAGTCCCCAAATAACAACCCCTCCCAGCCAAGAAAGTAACCTCAGAATCTGCAAGGTCCCTGGCTGGGAGTCATGGGTGTGAGATTACATAGGGCGCCCAGGGCCAAAATTAGACTTTCTGTCATCCGGGACAAAGACACAGTTTGGCGTGCACACCCCCCCCCCCCATGTACATTTACATACACACGCACAAAACTCATTTGTTCATAAAGGGGATTAAAATGTAATTTGAAAGAGGCCGGAGAAGAGATAGTCTCTCCAAATAGTAAAAGGCTCTGTGTATGTATCTGGCTTTCATTCAACCTTAAGTAGATCTCCGGAATTCTAAGAAGTATTATGACTGTATGACCAAAGGAAAAAAGAAAAAGTAAAAGTAAATTGTTTGTCAAAAGTAGAGCTTCCCTGTGCAGCAATTGTCTATCTGAGGTCAGGTTTTGAATTGGATTGATTTGGTTTCAAGGCTTCATTTCCATAAGATCAGCCAAGATACTCTGCTTTCCTGGCAAGCATTGGTCAGCTAGGCTGAATTGAAAGGGTTTGCACAGAAGAACATTATTTTAAAATACCTGAGTGTTTGTCTAACTTATCCTGTTTTCCTGCTACATATCTAGGGTGACTGGGAAATTAAGTATAATTAATTCATCAATTCATTAATTCTATATACTTCCCTATAACTGCAGGTCTCAGGATGGTTCACAAGATAAAATTACAATATACAAACACTAAATACATAATTAAAAAACCCCAAAACCAAAAGCAGCCCAATAACCCCCTTAAACACATTTTAAAATGGCATTGGCTTATTTTTTAGACATTAGTTAAAGGTCTGTGTATCATGTATTTTTAAAGTCTTTAAAAGTTGCAAGTCTCAAGTCCTTCCCCATTAATATATGGAATTGTAAATAACACGATTAAAACAGAAGGGGGAGTGAAATCTGAATCTGAAAAAGCCACCACGCATTATTTACAACAACCATATCACCGGTTCTCAAGACTCTCTAAAGAGAGAAGAAAGAGCCTCAGCGCAAATATAAAAAGTATAAAAATTATATTATAACAGATGTAAGATTAAAGCAGGTGGAATTTTTGGCCAATGCAAATTCTCCCCACACTCAAAGAACTCAAGTAGACCTCTCCTCAAGTCCTCCCTAGGTTGGGAATGATGAAGGTGCTTGTGAAGCCTGGTGGTCGGCTTGCTTTTCCCATGCCCTCCCTCCCACAGGGCCACAAGCTTTTTGGGAGTTTTGGGGAGAGGAGAAAGGGGAGGAGGAGATCTGGGGCCCAATGCCACCCCTTGACAACAGCCATGCATTGGACCAAAGCCTGAAAACCTTTGAGACTTTGGAGATACGCAAAACTTTCAAAAGAACTTCCTATTATCTTCTCGCCACAACTCTTTTTCACTCCTACCAATGTTTTAACAGAGATGGCCCTACCAAATCTACTGTAAATTTCCCTGTAGGGGAAATTCAGTGGGGGAAATGCTATCTGGCTGAGCACCTTTGGATTTTCCTACCTGTGAAACTGGAGTGAGTCACAGCCCAGTTCTGGTGCTGCTAGTGTCTTGTTTGTGAAATCACAGCTTTGTGGTGCTTTATTGCATTGTTTTATATGCATCACCCTGAACTTTGGAAAGGAAGGAGGGAAAGAGGAGGAGGAGGAGGAGGAGAGAGAAAGAGATAGATAGAGAGGGAGAGATCTAGAGAGCCAGCTACTGTCTGATGATAAGGGAGGGTTAAGTGAAATTATTAGTAGGAGTATTAACTACTTGCCCTTCAACTCAAGGTCCCAGGGCAGGTTACTATGATTAAAACACAATATTAAAAACAGTTTAAATTTAATTGCAGCCACAGAAATAAATGCTAAAACCATGCATCTCAAGTGTTCAGAAGCCAGGATGCATCTTCAGCGTTCAGCAAATGCTGTAGAGTGAAGGTGCCAGATGCACTTCAGTGGGGAGGGAGTCCCACAGTTTAGGGGCCACCACAGAGAAGGCCCTCTCCACAGCCACCCTCCAAGCTTCTGAGAATGGAGGAATGACCAAGAGGTGCTCCTCTGCTGAGCTCAGTACCCAAGAGGGTCTGTAGGGAAGGAGATGGCCTTTCAGGCATTTGGGGCCCAGCCATTTAGGGCTTTGAACACCAACACGAGCACCATGAATTGGGGTTATATGAGATGTAAACAGAACCACTGCCACATATCTGGCCGCTGCATTTTGGACCAACTTATGTTCCCGAATTGTCTTCAAAAGCAGCCCCGTATGGAGCACATTGCAATAATCGAATCTGGAAATGATCAAAGCACGGAGTGCAGTGGCAAAGTCATCGCTTTCCAAAAGGGGTGCTGAAGTTGAAAAAAGGCACTCCTAACCAAGTCAGAAGAGCAGTAGCAGCACAGCCCTATCAGGGGTCATCAGGTAGACCACACCTGTCCTGGAAGCTTTGTAGGGTGAAACATACTTCATCCTAGTCTGCCTACTTTGTCTGTAAAGATAAAGGTAAAGGGACCCCTGACCATTAGGTCCAGTCGTGACTGACTCTGAGGATGCGGTGCTCATCTCGCTTTATTGGCCGAGGGAGCTGGCGTACAGCTTCTGGATCATGTAGCCAGCATGACTAAGCCACTTCTGGCGAACCAGAGCAGCACACGGAAACACCGTTTACCTTCCCTCTGGAGTGGTACCTATTTATCTACTTGCACTTTGATGTGCTTTCGTACTGCTAGGTTGGCAGGAGCAGGGAGCGAGCAACGGGAGCTCACCCCGTCGCAGGGATTCGAACCACTGACCTTCTGATCGGCAAGTCCTAGGCTCTGTGGTTTAACCCACAGCGCCACCTGCGTCCCTTACTTTGTCTGTACTTCCCTCCTTTGAGGTGTTCCCTTCCCAGCCAGGAACACCCAGGCTGCATGTCTGCCTTGAGAATCCTCAGGTCCCAGGTTTAGCATATCCTACACCAGTCTACTTGAATCTCACTTGGCCCCCACAGTGCAAGCACCTGTTTAGCTCAGGTTTGCTCTCACCAGCCCTGCCTTGACTACAAAAGCAGCCCTGCACAGCTCCTGATCTCATGCTTCCTTGTGTCTGGGTAAAACCCTCATCTTCTCTCTTTCTCTCTCTTTCTCTTTCTTTCTCTCTCACACACTGCTGCTGCCACTTCTGGCTCTTGCACAGGTTCACTGATGCAAATTCCAGAGCTGCTTCTTGGGCAAAAAGAGTTAATTTCCAAGCCAAGCATGGGCGAGGGTCTCCCCATGGGATGCAGTAATGAAACCACTGGTGCCGGTTTCAAAACAAATAGATAAATCAATGTTTCAATTTGCTCCGTGTGAGTGAACGGACTGCGGTTGCTTAGTGATGCAAAGAAGAGTGTATTCCTCAGGAACTCTGTACTCAACCAAACTTCCCAGGTTTGCGTGCATATTTTTCTTTTTAGGAGGGGGGTGCTGGGGGAGCCTCCATTCTAACAGCAACAGCAACTCAAACTTGCAAAAAAAGGGGCTTTAAATCACCCCCACCCCTGTCCCGGCTTGCAACCAGCTGCATAACTAATTATCAGCATAGCATGCTGGGAATTGCCAGGAGACCCCAGCTTTGTGTTCTAAAAGGGAAAGGGAGGTTTTAATCAATAATGCTTGGTATTTATGCAGCACTTCCTTTAAACGGCCAGACTGCTCTGTGGACATTTTCGGAGTAATCTGAAAGCCCCAAATGGGAGGCCAGTGTTATGATTCTTCTCTGTTATAGAGACAGAGCACAGTGGCTCAGTTCATATCTGAAATACGGACCAGCCTGCAACTAAAAGGGGAGGGAAACTCACTCACATCTTCCTAGCCTTGTCGGCATTGGAGCAAGGCTGGATTGAGAAATTTTGCTGCCAGAAGGGAAGGGAAAGGTTCAGAAATGGGCATCCAAGAGGAACAAGGGGATGGAGCAATTCCCCTATGAGGAAAGGTCGCAGCATTTGGGAGCTCCAATACTTTGGCCACCTCATGAGAAGAGAAGACTCCCTGGAAAAGACCCTGATGTTGGGAAAGATTGAGGGCAAAAGGAGAAGGCGGCAACAAAGGACAATATGGTTGGACAGTGTTCTTGAAGCTACCAGCATGAGTTTGACCAAACTGCGGGAGGCAGTGGAAGACAGGAGTGCCTGGTGTGCTCTGGTCCATGGGGTCACAAAGAGTAGGATATGACTAAATGACTAAACAACAACAGCAAAAGTTTAGAGGAAAAACAACTGATGCTTATAAAATTATGCACATTATGGAGAAAGTGGACCAATACAGCTTTTTCTTCCTTTCTTATAGCTCCACAATGTTTGATGAAGCTGAATGATGGAAGATTCAGGACAGATGGAAGCAACAGCATTTAGTTAAACTATGGAAGCTGTTCCCACAGAGGGGAAGTGATGCCCAACAACATAGGTGGAGGAGAACAAGGCCATTGATGGCTACTAGCTAGGATGGCTATGCTGTCCTCCGGAGGGAGAGCTTCTGAATGCCAGCTGCTGGAAGCCACAGTTGAGGAGGGTGCTGTTGTGCTCAGATCCTGCTTCCCACTTTCCCACTGGTTGGCTGCTGTGAGAACAGGATGCTGGGCTAGATGGGCCATTGGCCTCATCCAGCATGCACTTCTTATATTCTTATGAAGGAAAAGATGGGGCACTTCCCTGCACAAATCCCAGGTACAGAACCTGAATGGCATCTCAGTTCAGCACCGGTAATAGGGCAACATCCTCCTTTGTCCCTGAAGGCAGAAGAGGAGCTTATTTCCTGGGCATGCAGCATACCCAGCCCTGTCCTCCACAGCTGCCCTTCAGTGCCTGCCGCCTGAGGCAGCCCGCAGCCACATCACTCTGCCAATGGGAGGGCCGGGCCCACCATCAGGAACCAGATGCTTTCGGCTGGCTTCAGCACCTGGCAAAATTTGTTTGGGACAGATGGAAACAGTGGAAATCAGAGATTGGGAAAAATAAGCAAGCAGAGGCTGGGTACTTTCTTTCCCTTTGACAGGATTCCTACTTGAAATGATGACACTTCTCTGCAAGTTTGTTTGCATTTTCTAATGAATATATAACAGCTGCATTTCAACCACTTGAGGATCTTTTGCTAAAACTCCACGTGTCTTACAAGTAATCATCACTGCGCTCAATGGAGCTTACTCCCCATGTTGCTATGGGATTGCGATTATGCTGATCCCAATAAACTGGGGTGCTGTGCGATACACAGTTGTGTTTCTGTGTGTGTGTGTGTGTGTGTGTGTGTGTGTGTGTGTGTGGCTCTTGCACTTCAAAATCAACCATTGCACCACTGGAGGCAGAAACCATAGCCCTATCAATTGCATGCAAATGAACTAGAGATTTCAACTGGATTGCCTTTTATATAGTCATGTCTACACAACAGGCTTACATAAGTTTTGGGATGATATACCTGGACTGGGTTTCCTAATGGAAAGCCTGGCAAGAGTGCTGAGAATTTTCTGTCCATGGTAACACTCCCCCTCCTCAAGAAACACATTCCACTGGAAAGGTAGACTGTTGGAACTCAAAGTTGCAATAGCCTTGAACTTGTGGGAGATCATTATAGCCAGACCAAGACTTTATGTTTTGCCAGATAGATGCATGAAGGGGCTGAGGATCACAGAGATTTGCTGTAAAATTTGCTAGAGAGAACTCAGTGAGATCACTTCCTTTGCCTTGGCAGGAAGCTTTAATTCGGCATCCTTTCTTTCTGACTGGGCAGCCTCATCTTTCTTCATCGTGCTTCCAAGCTGACAACATGCACGTGTCTGAGCTCTGCAGTTTAGACACCATTTTTGAACTTACATTTTGTACATTTTGCAGCATTTTGTAACTTAGTAGTTTTAAACCTGCCTTCATTTTGTTACCATAACTCCTGCTTCAAGACCTAGATTATGTAAGTAAATATGACCTTTATTTCCTCACAAAACAATGTGTGTGTGATGGTTGTTTTCAAGAGGAAAAAAGAGGCAATATTGGGAAAAACCTGGTCTGCCTTAAAGCATACCAGATTATTGTTCCAAGAAGGTTAAATCAACCTTGCCTTAGCTTCCAAGTTTAAGCTGCAAAAGATGGTACTCTGCTGTTCTCACTAATGTAAGCAAGCAAGCATAACAAACAATATATCCTCTCCTACTGCCTCAATACATTCCCACAGAACTGGCAACCTCAAGGATGCCAGGCAAAATTCCACCTGTTCCAGGAAGGCTCCGTGCCCCAAAAGACCACAGCAAGGCAATCTTTCCCTGACCTCTGTCGAAGGGTCCCAAAATGGTTGGAGCAACATGGAGTCAATCTTGGCGCTCTTTGCTGCTGAGAGATCCCCACATTGTGACCCCCACACACTTTGAGCTCCACCTGACCTTAACCAGAGCTGAGCTGGACAACAAAATTTAGTCCAAGCCAATGGAAGCCCCTCAGGGGGAAATGTGCCCATCCTCTACCCCAGGCCTCAATTGACCAGGGAGTCAAGGAGTTCCTCTTGCCATGACTTTGCTCCCTCATCTCTGTCTGACGCCAAGCAAATGCCTGGATATGCTGGGCTACTGTTGCCCGGCTCTTGATTCTGCTCTCCTGGCCCTCATCGGCCGAGTGCCAATGTGGGCACCTGGCAGCTGGTGATGCCGCTGTGAGCCGGACGGAGATTCTCAGCCCCGACCAATGAGTGAGTCACTTCCTTTCCTTTGGACAAAAAGAACACTCTGCGTCGCCTTTGTATGCTCCGTTTTGATTACTGCCAGGTGTGTGTGTGTGCGCGCATGCGCACGAGGGGAGCTGAATAAGGCGGCTGATCTGGATTGTACCAAAATGGCACACCTTGAGGAAAGGGCAACAGACAGCAAGGCTGAGACAAGGCTGGCATGTGTGCGGTGAAGGCGGACCTGCGAGTTTAGCAAGCTGCTGCTTTCGTGACGGGATCCCCCCTGCTAGAAACGCAATTCTGCTGCCTTGCCAAGCAGAATGTTTCTGTCAAATGGGCACCAGAGGGCGCTGTGACTTTGGCTAGAACACAGGGGAGGATTCCTTAATTTCTGAACGCTCATGGCTGAGGCAGGATTGCACTCCCCTCCCTCCCCCCAGCAAAGGGGTCCCTGGAACAAATCTGCCTGCATCATGTCATGCAGCTGCCAAGTGACTTCCTACCTGGTTGCTGCGGCCACCATGATGTCACCTGGAATACCCAAGCACTGGGGTTCCCCCCATACCAAAGAGCATCCCTTCCCCTTTACCAAATGCTTGGGGGGAAACGCCGAGCAGCTGAAAGTGGAACCAACTTTGATTCATGAAGCACACAGTCAAAAGGTGGGGCAGGAAAGGCGCAGAAGATTTTGCTGAGTCCAGAGGGAAATGTGTCTTGAGACACTTGCCAAGTTTTGGGGTGGGTGAAAATGAAAGCAGAGGATGCATTGCTCAGGTTATGTTCAGGGAAAAGAACAACTGTGCCCAAACAGGCCTTTTTTGTCTTGAGGCCATTGAGGTCTTCTCAAGATAACCAGGCCTGGTTCACACAGACCTGCATGGATGTCTCTCTGCATGTGTGAACGCACCACTGCAGATCAAAAGCAGATAGGAGTTCCTCATCCCCTCCCTCAATACAAAGGTGTGGGGGGGGGCAGACCACCCTGGGTATCATCGCTGAGGGGGGTGGCATTTGGCGCGCCGCCCACCCACGGCTCCCAAGCTGTCAAAACAAAGGGGGAAGGCCGCCGGCAAAATGGCGCAGCAAAGAGGGAGTTCATTGGGAGTTGTGGGCGTGCAGCGTGCCTGGGGGTGACATTCGGCACGCCGCCTGCCTGCGACTCCCAAGCCTACCCCAAGCAGTCGAAGGGGTCTGAGTGAAAGAATAAATTCCACACAAGGTACCACCTGACGGTGCTATGCCTCTGCCTCAATACAACCCTGTTCAGAGGAACCAAGTGGTGGCCTACAGCCTGCCTTGCTTGGTTCTTGGAATGGCTCCGTTTGGAATAGGCTTTTGACATTTTCAAAGGGAACTCATGGAAATGCCTGCTTCTGCTCACAAGACCTCTCTCCCAGAATTGATGCCCTTTTCAAAGCTTTTTTCTTCATCAATGGTCAAAAAGCACCTCCATACTTCAACTGTCCTTCACCCCTTCTTGCAGATTTCACTCAAGGCCCAAGCCTAATTGCAAGCCTAATCATAGCTCAGAGAATGGTGCTATGCATAAGTGAATGACCTACAAGGCACGACTCTGGGAAGTTTCTTAGAAGCAAGGACATTGTGCAATCCAAGAGCTTTTCTAGCAAATCTCAGGAAGCTCCAAGCTCTTATGGAGGTATATCTTATGGAGAGTCCCTTTATCGGCATTCAGTGAACCCTCTAGTTAAAGCTAGTGGCTCTTACCGCAATTAACCCTTGTTTTAAAACAGCCACACTGGTTGCCAGTGACTTTCTGGGCCCAATTTAAAATGCTCACCCTAGTGTTTAAAGCCCAAAATGACTTACTGCTGTAACTCACCCTGGGAATTTCTAGTGAAGGACAGGTAACCAATCTAATTACTACTACTACTAATAAAAATACAGTCACATGGTTGGAAGGAGGGTTTTATAGAGAGTAAACAAAAGGGACTCAGCCTAAATGCTGAGGGGAGGGTGCATGAATATTGCAAACTTTTTTTGGGGGGGGTGCTTGCATGAGTGTTGTTAGCATCACATTCCCCTAAGTCTGAAGGGGTCAAATCTGGAGCCTTCTGGCATGCAGAGGTTTGCAGGTTTCACCTCCAGAATCTTAAGCTAAAAGGATCCTGGTCGTCAGGGCTGTAGAAAAACGTTCCTTGCCAGTGACATAAGAAGAGACTTTTGGATCAGGCCAATGGGAGACCCACCTGTCTCAGCATCCTGTTTTCACAGTGGCCAACCAGATGCCCCAATGGGAAACCCACAAGCAGGATCTGGGAGCAAGAGAGCCCTTCGCTACTGTGGCTTCCGGCAGCTGGTATTCAGAAGCATGACTGTCACCAACTGTGGAGGCCAAACACAGCTATCATGGCAAGCAGCCATCAAGAGCTTCCATGAATTTGTCTAGTCTTCTTTCAAAGCCATCCAGGTTGGTGGCCTTCACTGTCTCCTGTGGGAATGGGTTCCATGGTTGGTGCTGTGTGAATGTCCTTTTTCTCCCCTGTCCTGAATCTTCCAACTAGGTCCACAAGGTCTGATATTAAGAGAGAGGGAGAAAACCTTTTTCTCTATCCACTTACTTCAGATCGTGCATTTTTTATAAACTTCTTTCATGCTACCCCCCCCCCCAAAAAAAAACTAAACAGTCCAAAAGGCTGTAACCTTCATGGACCACAAAGAGCTGCCAGCCAGTTAGATAAGACAAAACCAGATCAAATTGGGCAAAGGGTCTTCTGAGAACCAGTGTGGTGTAGTGGTTAAGAGTGGTGGACTCGTAATCTGGTGAACCGGGTTCGCTTCCCCACTCCTTCACATGCAGCTGCTGGGTGACCTTGGGCCAGTCACACTTCTCTGAAGTCTCTCAGCCTCTCTCACCTCACAGAGTGTTTGTTGTGGGGGAGGAAGGGAAAGGAGATTGTTAGCCGCTTTGAGACTCCCTAGGGTAGTGATAAAGTGGGATAGCAAATCCAAACTCTTCTTCCTCTTCTCCTTCTTCCTATGCTTATTGACTGGTTATGATCCAACATGGAAGAATGTGTTTATCTTTGCATGTGATCATTTCTCTTCCACCAACTAACCACTGTGATTTCTCCTACCCCCTTTGGATGAGAAGTCCTCCCCACTGCAAGCTCACAAGTCCTCAAGTCATCCTGTTTCTGCCGCTCTCCCTCAGATGCTGCTGCTGCCGCCTCTGCAGCTATCTGTTGCCTATACCAAGGTTTCATGGAAATGCAAATGTGTTTAAATCAACGAGAAAATGATTTGATCTGTTGGCGTTCCAGGTCTGAAGCCACCAGGCTTCTCAAGTGATTCCTCACCTCTACAGTGGAGCCAATGTGCTAAAGTGAAGCCAGATAAGACATTGAGGAAACAGAGGGAAATGACACTGGGGAATGAAGGAAGCCTCTCCAAAAGGGAGGTGATAACAGTGCTGAGAATTGTGCGGAACATGACAGAGGAACAATAGCAGACTGTCAGGTAGGATGCACATAATGGTGGGGGGGGTGGGAGGGAAAGGGGGGGCTGAAGTATATGCAATGCATAGGCAGGTTGGGATTTGATGGTGTGGCAGGAAGCCTTTGGTCTCTGAAGCAACCAAAGCATCAATTACACCAACCGCAGCTGTGTCCCCCTCGCATTGCTGCCGCAAAAGGAGCTGAAATCAAACTGAGCTAATCGAGCCCCTTTGTGCCTCTTCAAGCAGGTTGTTGAGACTCTCAAAGCTTGAAAAGCATTTGTCTGATGTACACAGAATCGTAGAGTTGGAAGGGACCTCAAGGATCATCTAGTCCAACCCCCTGCAATGCAGGAATCCTTCAGCCAATGTGGAACTCGAACCCACGACCCAGAGATTAAGTGTCACATACTGTACTGACTGAGCCATCCTCCCTACAATAAACATATGAGCATACATTTTCCAACCTAGTGGTTGTAGCTAAGGCTGCAGAAACTAAGGCTATGTGACCCCCCATTCCATGTTTTTTTTGGGGGGTTGATTTTCTTGAAGAGATCTTAATCAACAAGACATGTGCACTGCAGGTTGTTTAAATAGGGTTGCCACAGGGTTCAGTGCAGCTTCCCCCATACCTGGCACCTTTCTCAATGGTGCCAGACTAGATTTCCCAGCATCCCTGACCCTTGGCTGGGGCTGATGGGAGCTGGAGTCCAACAATAGCACCTGGCAGGCTGCTTTAGTAAACTATAATCCCAAGTGTAGAAGCCTGTATGTCACAAACCATTTCATCCCACACAAGGCCTCTCTAGGCGCACAGGGATGCAAATTCTTGATGGGGTGCTTTTGTCCTAAAGCCCCTGGAATTTGAGTCATGCAAAAGCAGCAGCAGTGAAGCCTATGGAGCCTATGGAGCTGAAGCCTATGGAGGTGAAGGCCTAAGGCACAACTCCAAGCAGTAACCCTGGGGGAGTTCCTAGTTGATGTGCATCAGCAGGACTCCCCCTACTGGTGGTTAACCCTTCCCGGACTTCAAGCGGACGGGCTGAAGCCGGATATAGTCGGTTAGGACCAATGCCTAAGCCAATACCGCTCATCACCTGTAACCAATAAAGCTGTGGCCTGATTTAGCCCATTAACCTTAATAATTGTGTCATGTGTCTTTATTTCCACTGGGGGGGGGGCGGGAACTCGCCACGCAATGAGCTTTTTGAGGGTTCCAACACACACACACACACACACACAAAAACACAGACACACACTATCTCAGTCGCCCAAACAAACACCCTGAAAGCTACACCAGCATTACAATCACTCACATTTTGCAGTTGGGGGTGTGAAGCAGAGATAAGAACTTTTATTTCTATTATTATTATTTTTAAAAGAAATATGGCTAATGTTCAAAGAAACTCAGGTCGGTACACAAACTAAAACACCCCAGGAGATAATAGCTTTATAATAATCCCCATCCAATAAATCACAGCTATGGACGGAGGGCAGACGATCTGCAGTAGAGCTTGGTGCTTTCTGCATATATCGGTGGCATTGAAACTCTGGGAAATGATGAGGCTGCCCAGGTGGGGGGGCAAGGCATCTAGGGAGAATTTGGAGGGGGAAACAATAGAGTCCAGAGGGACCCCAGTGGTAGAGAGAGGAAAAGCCTCCCCTCCATGGAGACACACTGGAAGAGGCTGGAAGAGGGCAGCATGGTGGGGACCTTTGGCGCTCCATTCCTCACGAACAGCACAAGAGCCATGCAGCAGGATCTGGCCAAAGGGGGCTCATCTAATGCAGCTTCTTGTTTTCACAGTGGCCAACCAGGCTCCATTCTGGGGAAGCCCACAAGCAAGACTTGCGTGCAACAAGCAGCAGCCTCCCCGCCTGTGATTTCCAGGCTTTCTCCAACAGCGGTGGCTGATCATAACTATGGTGGCTACTAGCCACTGGTAACCTTCTCCTCCATGAATTTCTCAGCCATTACTTCATCACATGACCTGAGACAAGCCATGCTTGCCATCGGTCTCCTCTCTGCAACGCAAAGATGATCCCACTAGGGCTACTGCACTAAGAAAACATGAACAAAGGCTCTGGACGCGCCAGTCTATGAATACTCAGGGTTGTTATTACTTAGTCCTCACCAACCTGGCAACCTCCAGAAAGTCTTGGGCTACAACTCTCATCAGCCCCAGCCAGCACATCTGTCCAAAACATCTGTATGGCACCAGGTTTGCCAAGGTTGATTTAGTTGACTTGGTTCTTGGGGAAAACGAGGGCTATTCGACAATGACAGTAGGTAGGCCCTCTGCTAGCAAATGTTAATCAGCAGTAGGGATGCGGGTGGCGCTGTGGTCTAAACCACTGAGCCTCTTGGGCTTGCTGATCGGTGGTTCGAATCCCCATGACGGAGTGAGCTCCCGTTGCTCTGTCCCAGTTCCTGCCAACCTAGCAGTTTGAAAACATGCCAGTGCAAGTAGATAAATAGGTACTGCTGCGGTAGGAAGGTAAACGGCGTTTCCATGCGCTCTGGTTTCCATCACAGTGTCCCGTTGCGCCAGTAGTGGTTTAGTCCTGTCCTGCTGGCCACATGACCAAGAAAGCTGTCTATGGACAAATGCCGGCTCCCTAGGCCTGAAAGCAAGATGAATGCCGCAATCCCATAGTCGCCTTTGACTGGACTTAACCGTCCAGGGGTCCTTTACCTTTTACCTAACCAGGAGTACAAGTTTGGGAATAACAATTCCCAAGTTGTAGTCCTTGGAAATCCCTTGATGTGGGGAGGATTTGCATTCCACTTTGTGCAGGAATGCTCCATTGCAACCCACACAATCGACTTCCACCTCCCCACCCTGCGTGATAGGAATGCAGAAGTTGCAAGGCGGAATTTGGTCCCGGAGTGGAGGGTCGTTGTCACCATGCATCGCCTGTCCCCAAGGAAGGGAAAGATACAAAGAACTCAGGGCTATGGTAGGATGGAAAACAAGCACCTCTCTGCCGCTGCCGTGCCAGTCCTTGCTCGCCTGCCTGCCTGGCTGGCTTGCCATAAATCATTTGTTCCCAGGCCAGGGAGGGAGTTTCAGCCACTGTGCTAGGGATGTATGAGTCCTGTTTGCTGCTCCCTGCAGGTGATGTGAGCCTTGGCGCTATCCAGATGCTGAATTGCTCCCAGAAGGAGAACATTAACATTTCTCTCCCCCCCCTCCCCCAGTTGCTCGCTGTCAAGCGTTCCTGGCGTCACAACCCCTTTCATCAAGCTGACATGTGGTTTTCTGGGAATCACTCACATTTAGTGTCAGAAGACACGTTCCCCCTCGGGGGTCCCAGCCCGAGGCTTGCAAGGAGAGCAAACGGCAGAGGCTGGCAGGGACGGCAAAAGCATACGTGGATCCCTACCAGAAGAAGAGGAGATCCGGCAATCTCAGCCGTGGAAGAACACAGTCCCAAGCAAGGGAAAGGGTTGGGCCAAGGAGCCAAAGGGGCTGGAGGCCAACAGTGTGTGTATGTGTGTTGCCCAGGTGGCAAATTGTGCTGAGGGAGAGAGGAGAGGAGAAATTTGGGGGAGCTGCCTAAGCCACACTCCCACCCCCAAACAGAATGCAAACCCAAACATTCCTGTCCTGAAAAATGCATCCATCTCCAAATTTTGCAAGGCAGTTCTCCAGCCAATGAATGTATACAAAAAAGACATTGGCTGAATGGGAATAAATAAAATAAAATAAATACAACCTGTATATTAATGAAAATGCACGATATTGAAGGTAGTTTGTGACGGGCAGACCTGTTTCATTCATTGATGATGACTACATTGATTTGCAATTTTGTATTCATTTTCGTGACTTGAATAGAGGCTGTTTGTAATAATAATAATAATAATAATAATAATAATAATAATAATAATAATAATGTTGTTTCCCATTGAATGGTGTCTTCCCATTCCATGCTGAGTTAATCTACTGGATTTTGCTCCCTTCCTGTGTAACACTGTGTGATTATGCTACTTTTGTCAGGGGATGGCTATTAAACAGAGCATTCTCAGAGTATGAGCAGCTAAATAGTAGCAGCAAAACCCAGCGGCTCTGTAAAAGCCTCAAAAGGTGCTGGCAGAGGGGGCTGAGCAGGAGGTCAAGGGACACCACTGGACCCACTATGCTCCATAGAGGCGCTTTGCACACCATTGTGGGATCCTTGTCATTGAAGCCCAGGTCACCCAAGATCAAGGCTAATGGATACTTGCCCCCCTCTCCTATAATGTTGTCCCCAAGTGTGAATGATGGGGATGAATGGCAGCCATTTGCTTACAGGGCAGAAAGTAATGAGTTTGGTCAGAGACACTCACAACCCTGGTGTGAATGCTGAGGTTTAGTCTGCCCCTGGAGACCCTAAGAAACAGGAGACAGGCAGGTTTCAGGCTTGTTGGAGCTACTCCCCCCCCCTTCAATAGAACTCTGAGCTCTCCCAAGTGAGGCCAGGTGAAAAGACATAGAATTTAAGGACCAGGTAGCGCCACTGAGCCTAGTATGAACCGAGGGATTTCTTCTCAGCAGAACTGAGCTCACAGCGCTTTTTCATAAAACATCCACACTCCTGGTTAGCTTCCTTTATTTTGAAAGACGAATTTAATTTTGCTGCTGCTAGGTCAGAAACCTTTGCCGATCTGCTGCAAATCATTCCGAGGCCGAACTACCTGTTGCTTTGAAACCACCCTTCTGCAAAAAGTCTGCACTGAGGCTTAAGAGATCCCAGGCTGTGCATGAAGAATGTCTCAGGCTGAACCCCAGTGAGCTCCAGGTTAGGGATGGAGAAGACTTCTGCCTGAGACATAGGCAGTCACTGCCGAATGGTGTAGGCACCAGTGAACTACCTGGACCAACGGCCTAATGCTAAAAGCCAGCTTCCTATGTTCTTATGCTATAAAGGAGGGAGCGTTGGGCAGAATGATGGAAACTGGTTTTATAGGCTGCAATTATTTTATGCAACGCAGAAACACACATGCACACACCTCCCAGCAGTGGGGAGGTTGATGCCTCCAGCGCTTTGTGCTAGTCTTGGATGGGAAAATGCGGGAGGGTCTTTTTTTCCAAGGCCTGCATTTGTCATTTGCAGCTGCAGGGACAAAAGCCACCATGAGTATTTGCATAAACACCTGGCACCAAGCAGCTGTCAACACCATAATTCTTCCAGTCCCACATTTCATTTCTCCTGAAGTAGAAAACAGTGGGGGAGTGATGGATGGCCTTCTGCCGTGGAATGGGGGCCTGGTTGCTGTGCAAGAAGCAGGGCAGGTGGGGGCCCTTCCTTCACCCCCCCTCCTTAGCTGGCCTGGATCCTTTATTGCATCACCTTTGCTGGGCAAAAGGGAAGACCTTCCCTTCCTGCTTTGAGCTGACAAGAGTCTTCTGTGGCTCAGGCCTCACTGGGACTTGACACTCGACACTTGAGTATCTGCCAGTCCCAGAGCCCAGAATAACACATGATGGGAGGTGATGGGAGCCGGGAGCCAAGCCACACCTGAAGGACATTTTATTGGCCACCCCTCTTCAAAGACAGTCTTCCGCAACTTGGTTCCTTCCAGATGTACAGTGAGGGGGAAAAGGTATTTGATCCCCTGCTAAATTTGCCCGTTTACTCGAGCTGAAGGTTTGAGTAGCTACACATCAGCCAAGAAATCTTACTGACTTGGAGAGGATCTGTAAAGAGGAGTGGGACAAAATACCTCCTGAGATGCGTGCAAACCTGGTGGCCACCAACAAGAAACGCCTAACCTCTGTAATTGCCAACAAGGGTTTTGCCACCAAGTACTAAGTCATCTTTTGCAAAGGGATCAAATACTTATTCCACTCATTATAATGCACACCAATCTCTAACTTTTGTCTTCTGTGTTTCTGGGGGTTTTTCCTTTTGTTATTCTGTCTCTCACAGCTACAATAAACCTACCATTAAAATTATGGACTGGTCATTTCTTCATCAGAGGGCAAACAGGCAAATTTAGCAGGGCATCAAATACTTTTTGCCCTCACTGTATTGGACTACAACTACAGCTGCAGCCAGCAGTTGCCATTGGGAAGGTTTGCTTCCCCAGGTCAGGAAGTCTGGATCCTGGAGCTTCAGCAAGCAAGCTCAGGTTTTAGACCTTGGCTAGGAGTTTGAGGCCCTGATCTATGCATGTGCTTCCTCTCCCTCCTGAGTGGCCTCATGCACAGTCAGCTGGGCACTTCGACAGCAGCCCTGAAGCTCCTTCCTCCCTCACCATCTCCTCCACTCCTGTGGCTGGTGGGGGGAGAAGTTAAGGGGGCTCTGGGAGCTGGGCAGGAACCCAGGCAGCTGGTGTGAGGACCTCCAGTCCTCTTGGACCAGGTATGTAGAGATCCAAGCACCCTTCAGAGTCACTGGCAGGGTGAAGGTCTCCTGAGATGTGGTGGTGGCGGCTCTCTTCCCCCTGCTCCTTCTCTGAGAGACCTCAGTTTCCAAGCAACTGGCCAGAGATGAGCCTTTTTTGCAGCTCACACTATCCAGTGTTCAGTCGGCTTTGGAGCAAGACTTGTGCCAATCAAGCGCTAGTCTTTGGTCTTCTTCATAGCCCAAAGCTTTTAGAATACTAGGAAACCACTTGGGCTCCAGTATGCCAATGAGGAGCCCATTTCATCTCACCATCCCATAACGAGACCAGGGCTTCGACAGCACCATCTGCTTTCTCCCCTGGAAAATCCACCCCCCCAAGTGTTCAGTGACACCTTTATAGATGCATGATCATTCTCAACTCACTACCTAGTCATCGTTCCTCCACAGGAGTTGGTGCAGAGGTAACTATTGCTTAAAACAACTTGCTTTTTAAAAAACTTATTGCATTTGATCATCTTTTATTTTTGCACGGCTGGGGGAGGGGAGGGATGCAGAACCTTGAGCATCTGAGCTGCTAGTGACGGCTCTGCTGCTGCTTTTATCTGCTCCTGTCCGGATCTGACACACTCCTCACTGACCTTCTCCCTCAAGCAAACCATTTATCTCCAGAGAAGATCTACTTGAGGGGGGTGGAGGCGACAGCTCCCACCTGGGGCACCTGAGAGGCAGGCAGGTGGCCCCTGGTTCAATCTGTGACAGCTCCTCTTACAAGGATGTCAAGGGGGAACAGCAGCAGGAGAGTTGAGCTGTTTCTCAGGGCAAATAAATGGGCAGCCAGAAGCAGCCATCCAGGTATCCGACCGGGTCCATGTTTCATGAGCTTGTGCATCAGACAGAAAGAGCACAGGCTGGACCTGCAAAGCTAGCAGCCAAAATAAGAGAACTTAAGGACGACGGTTTTATGGAAGAATGGAAGCCTTTTCTGGGCTATTTAAAGACCTATTATAACATGATGAATATTATAATGTGATGATGAGCAGGATTTGAACTATAGAGCAACAGAAATAATTAGAGATTATTGTATTATAGTTATGACAAAAAAGATTGAAGACGGGGTAAAGCAAGACAGAAGAATAATAATAATAAAAACCCCCATGGAAAATGAGATAGGAAGTCAGTAAAACAAAAGGAAAATTATTATGTGTTGGGATTTTATGTGAAATTTGTGGAAATTTTATAAAATATGTAGAAAGAAAGAAAGAAAGGAAGGAAGGAAGGAAGGAAGGAAGGAAGGAAGGAAGGAAGGAAGGAAGGAAGGAAGGAAGGACAGGCTGGAAGTTTCCTCTGAGGAAGCAAACAAACATGTATTGTCATCTCCGGTGAGATTTGCTGATTTTAGAGGTGCCTGGTGTTGATTCTGTGGAGATCTGTGTAAGGAAGGCTTCAATGAACACAATGTGCAGGGTGCTGTCCCCCTTGCCTCCTCCCCTCACATTCCTGGGTTTTCTTTTCTGCTTTTAAATCCAATTAAATTAAGATACCAGAACCAAATAAGGCTCTGCTGCTCATTAACGGGCCTTTTATCTTAATGACTACAGCGACCAAAATTACTCTCTAATTCTGACGGTATTGTTTTGCTGCCTGCCTCTATATCAGAGGACATTAATTTCAACCTGTGACAATAAGTGGGCAGGGTGGAAGGAAACTGCTTCAAATTAAGGGGCGGGGAGCGAGCAAGAAAATGAACAGGTGGCCTGTCCACCGGGCCTCATGTCCAGGGGGCACTGGGCAACAAGCCCCCTCGTTAGCCCCTCCCTCAGCTTGAGGGGACCCTCAGCCAGCCACTACCAGCCAAGGGAGACCCGGGTCCCAGGGGAGCTGAAGCCTTGCTGCAAAACACAAGGCACAAAGCTGAAAAGAGACTGAACCACAGCTCCCATTGCAACTGTACCACCTGCTTGGTGGTCCCTCAGTTTGCTAACTGGATGAGGAGGGTTTGGCATGATCTTCATGTGGCCAGAGGTCTGGGTAAAGGTAAAGGTAAAGGGACCTCTGACCATTAGGTCCAGTCGTGGCTGACTCTGGGGTTGCGGCGCTCATCTCACTTTACTGGCCGAGGGAGCCGGCATACAGCTTCCGGGTCATGTGGCCAGCATGACTAAGCCGCTTCTGGCGAACCAGAGCAGTGCACGGAAACGGCGTTTACCTTCCCGCCGGAGCGGTACCTATTTATCTACTTGCACTTTGACGTGCTTTCAAACTGCTAGGTTGGCAGGAGCAGGGACCGAGCAACGGGAGCTCACCCCGTCATGGGGATTCGAACCGCCAACCTTCTGATTGGCAAGTCCTAGGCTCTGTGGTATAACCCACAGCACCACCCGTGTCCCCTGGGGTTGGGGTGGTGGTGTTCAAAAACCCATTACAATGGTACCTCGGGTTACAGATGCTTCAGGTTAAAGACGCTTCAGGTTACAGACTCCGCTAACCCAGAAATAGTACATCGGGTTAAGAACTTTGTTTCAGGATGAGAACAGAAATTGCGCAGTGGCAGCGGGAGGCCCCATTAGCTAAAGTGGTACCTCAGATTAAGAACAGTTTCAGGTTAAGAACAGACCTTCAGAACGAATTAAGTTCTTAACCTGAGGTACCACTGTACTATTTCTGCAGCTAAGTCTCTGTTTCCATCATCCTAGAGCCTCCCCCATTAACACAAAAGGCGTTCTTTCTAGCCACTAGGAAGAAGTCTTCTCCTTTCCTTGTGCTGTTTGGAGCCAATCAGAGCAAAAGGGGGCAAGGACCGGCTCCTAGGGCCACTCTCTGGAGAAGGCATGCAGGAAGAACAAAGAGGAATCAGACCGGATGGCTCAGTTAGTTTGAGCATGGTGCTGATAACGCCGAGGTCACAGTTTTGATGGGGGGCAGCTGCATTTTCCTGCCTTGCAGGGGACTGAACTTTATGATCCTCAGGGTCCCTCCCAACTCTACGATTCTATGAATCATCATTCTGTACTCTCCAAGAGCTAAGCATTTAGTTACGTTGAAAAGGCAAGGGGGGTTTCACAGGAGAGCAGTGCACAAATTCTGTCATGTGCAATGGAACTTTGGGGAAAGCACAACTTAAGTCACTCTGAAAAAAGAAACTGGAGTAGTCCAAATCATTTGCCCATGTATGTGCACAGGAAATTGTAAGAATAAGAATAAGAATAAGAATTTATTATTTATACCCCACCCACCTGGCTGGGTTTCCCCAGCCACTCTGGGCGGCTTCCAACAGAACACTAAAATACAATAACCTATTAAACATTAAAAGCTTCCCTAAACAGGGCTGCCTTCAGATGTCTTCTAAAAGTTTGGTAGTTATTTTTCTCTTTGACATCTGGTGGGAGGGTGTCCCACAGGGCGAGTGCCACTACTGAGAAGACCCTCTGCCTGGTTCCCTGTACTTGGCCTCTCGCAGTGAGGGAACCGCCAGAAGGCCCTCGGCGCTGGACCTCAGTGTCTGGGCAGAACGATGGAGGTGGAGACACTCCTTCAGGTATACTGGACCGAGGCTGTTTAGGGCTTTAAAGGTCAGCACCAACACTTTGAATTGTGCTCAGAAACATACTGGGAGCCACTGTAGGTCTATAAAAACCGGTGTTATATGGTCTCTGCGGCCGCTCCCAGTCACCAGTCTAGCTGCCGCATTCTGGATTAGTTGTAGATGTAGTGGAAAGGGAACACATGGAGATCTGTTGCAATGCATGCCTCATTATTATTATTCTGTAACTATAAGGTTATTGTATATTCTGAGAAGGTTGCATAATCTCAGAAGTGGACATGGCTGTGAGGGTGTGTTGCTGTGAGTACCATGAATCTGCCACTCCCCTCCTGCGTGTCACTCACATTCACACATGGTGGGCAGTCCTAGTATGCCTGGCAGGATCAGAAACCCTCCAATCTCAGCAGCACGGATGGAGTTAACGCATGTGAATTTAGGAGGACAAAAAAAAGTCCCTAAATACATTTTAATGAGCTTCCTTAGAGGAAGGGGATGGGAGTTAAAACTTCAAGGGACAGCGAGGGCTGAACTCATCCTTTGTGCCTCGGTGGGGGGAGTGAGTGCTGCTCGTCACTCTTCTGCCTCTTGAAAGGGAAGAAAAAACCTCCCTCCCTCCCAACATTCAGGTGGAGGTGACTGTTTTCTCGCTCCCTCTTTTCAAACTCCACATGCGAGCCTAATAGAGCTGTCTAGGTCAAACTCCCCAGACGCGCTGCTTGTTTCTTCAATTTCTGAGCACTTCAGAAAAGAAAGGAAAAGGTGATCTGGGGAACGGAGAGCGCTCCTCTCCGCAGAGCCCTCATTTGTAACTGCGCCACTGAAGGCGCTGTCAAATGGAGGGAGGGGGCTGCTTGGGACCCCAAACCAATGGCAGGTGCTTCTGGAAGGAATCGAGGAAGGTAGAAGACACTCAGGGAACAGGGAAGCTAGGACAGGGTGTTTTTCTGTGTATGTGTGTTGCTCTATTTATCTTTATTTCTCTCTCTCACTCACTCACTCACACATTCCAGCAGGACTCTGGTGCCTAGATACAGAGATGGGCCTTGCACCCCAGGCCCATTTAAATCCTTCCAGGAGAGGTGGTGGCAAAGGTCATCTCATGGACCTCACAGCTCCCTGCCCTGTTTCCTGTTAAATGGACTTGAGAGAGTCCCTTCGGCGTGAGAACCACTTTTGCAGCCATGGCTCAAGGCTGGTCAAAAGGAGGCAAGGGCATTTTCAAGGGTCTCCAGGGGGCTCACCCCCCATGTAAGGATGCCAACTTGAATAAAATATGGGGGGGCAGGTAAGGCCCCACCCCACATAACTGATCACAAGACACAGTAGATGTACACCATTCGATTGTCAATGCCCATCAACTTTGGGGAGAGCCAGCCCTCAAATATTTTATTGGGAGGTGCATGCGAAAGGACTTTGGTCTCTAGGAGATGGCTCCTATCCCCCGTGTCTTCTGTATTCACCCCCAAATCTCCTACCTCATCTTTCCATTTTTCAGAATTTATTTTTTTCAACTAAAAACACCAACCCCTTTTAAAACCAATTTCCCCCTTTTTACTTTGTTCACCAAGGTGCCTGGGGGTCTGCAAAGCACTGGGCTGGTGAGTGCCCCTCTCCCCCGCTAACAGTCAATGCCATCTTCATTTGCCCAGAGGCACTCTTTACATGCACGTCCATTTGCATCATGGGCCTACACTCAGAGCCCTCATAAGTACCTAGCAACACCCCCTATTCACAAGTTAAAGGTAAAGGGACCCCTGACCATTGGGTCCTGTCGCGAACGACTCTGGGGTTGCGGTGCTCATCTTGCTTTACTGGCCAAGGGAGCCGGTGTACAGCTTCCAGATCATGTGGCCAGCATGACTAAGCCGCTTCTGGCGAAGCCAGAGCAGCGCATGGAAATGCCGTTTACCTTCCTGCCAGAGAGGTACCTATTTATCTACTTGCACTTTGACGTGCTTTTGAACGACTAGGTTGGCAGGAGCAGGGACCGAGCAAAGGGAGCTTACCCCGGCGCAGGGAACCGCCAACCTTCTGATCAGCAAGCCCTAGGCTCTGTGGTTTAACCCACAGCGCCACCTGCGTCACAAGTTAGTCAGAGCAAATAAAGCAGAGTCATTTCTCTTTGGAGCAATGTTTACCTCAAAAGCCATCTGCCTAAATAAAGTTGCCATGAAGCCGTTAAAGAGCCAATTGCAGGATGGGGTCCACTTCTTGCCCTCCCCAAGAGCCTAGCAGCATCCCTCTCTGGACTTTCCTTGGACTGTAATGGAAGGGAATGAAGAAAAGAACTGCCTTCAGCAAGCTCCCCACCCCCCAAAAGAAAAGAAAAACATCTTCCAATGGTTGCCAGGAGCTACCACCTACAAGTGTTTGGATGACAGAAATACTGGAGCAGTTGCTCAGAAAAGCTTCAGAGAAATTATCTGAGATAACTTTCCTGCCGCGTGGGTGTGAAAACCGATACCTCATAGGGTGAAAAAAAAAATCCCATGACAACAAAAGACAGCACAGAAATCTATTGGGCTGGCGGATCTGGGAATCACAGGAACACACACAAAGCCAACTTATTCCAAAACAAACCAGACCAGCAGCAGCGGCTCTCCAGGATTTCAGACGAGGGTGTTTTCCAATCCTACTCAGAGATGTCGTTGGGGAATGTGGCTCGTTAGGAGGGAGAACTGTGGTTTGAGTGAACTTAGGAGTATGTTCACAGGAGAAACCTTGGAAACATTTAGCTGTCAGGTTAAACAAACTCTGGAGTACTCACAGTTACCTTTGATTTACATACCTTTGAGTTAGGAAGATAGTAAATAAATTGCAACACATCCACGTCTCGTTAAGAGATCCAAAAAGCTTTGAAATATTGATTACGTCTAATAGACAAGCCAGGGGAGTTCTAAGAGATATATAAAAGCCATTCACTAATCTAGAACCTTCATGCTGTAAATATCAGGCAAACGGTAGCAAGAGTTGCTATTAGCAGTTCCAACAGGTAAGGTTTGAAGATAGGGTCCTGGATCTACCTTACACATGTATCTCTTAATGCTTTCTAAAAATAAAAACAAACTAACTGACTAGATCGTACATAGCATCAGTTTGACTAAATGAAATATACTGAGAAGCTAGTGACCACAGTAGGTAATGTAAAATGCCCAGAGAAAATCTAGCTCACATTATGAGGACTTTGGAATTCTGTATTGATCCAAGTGAAAAATATTTTAGATCGTGACCTCCTGAGATATCCAACAGTAATATTATTTGGATATCTCAAGGATTAAAACACCAGAGGAAGATTCCTCATTTGCTAACAATAAGCCAGAATAGCAGTACCATATGTTGGAACTGGGGAACAATTTCTCCTATAGAATCCTGGTTAGTTACAATCTGGGGCATCAAATAAATGCCGAAGTTAATCAACTTGGTTAAAGTCAGAGAGGCTAAGAAAAGGAATTTTGGCGTTTGTTTATCTCTTAATGGAACAATGAAGTGCAAACCCATATTCTTGGGGGAAGTTTAATGCTATATAACTAGCTGAAGTGTGGGAGTTTAGATCAGGCAGTATGAAAAAATGGAGGAAAAATGACTAATGTCTCTTTTTATATCTCTTTTTGGTATATATTTGATTCATGTATATACTTGACTGATGGAATTCCTTATCAAACTATGAATATTCTATTTCCAACAACATTATAGAAACCTTGGTGCCTTAAATATCATTAACTGTATATTATCTGTATTTACATTTGTATTCAACTTTTTATATGCATTTCATAATTAGAAAAAAATGCTAAGAAGAAGAGATAGAAAGGCAGGGTAGAATTCCTTTGCATAAATGACAAAACGATGGGGAGGAGGACTCTGTCAATTTTGATTTCTCTCAATTTCTCGTTTTTCCAGTCTTACGTTTTCATCATATCTCTGCATCAATTTGCTTTTTTAAATAAATAAACAAATCCTCATAAAAATGCACCAGCATTTAATATGCATATTTTGTATGCAGTTTTGCCCAATATAAATGTTTTTGCAAGTACATTTCCCTAATACAATGTTTGTCTGTATGTTTTCACTCATATTTGGAATTTTAATGCACATGTTCTCCAAATATATGCACATTTGCTGTGGCTGTTGTTGTTGTTGTTGTGATGTATTGCCTGCCTTTCACTCTAAGGTCCCATGGTGAGTAACCATTCCTTAAAAACCTCCAATGAAGGAGAGTCTGTCGCCTCTCGTGGGAGTCTGTTCCGTTGTCGAACAGCTCTTACCATCAGAAAGTTGCTCCTGTTGTTTATTCAGAATCTCATTTCTTGTAACTTGGAGCCATTGGTTCAGGTCCTACCCCCACAGAGCAGGAGAAAACAAGCTTGCTCCATCCTCCGTGTGACAGGCATTGAGATATTTGAAGATGGCTATCATATCTCCTCTCAGTCTCCTGTTATCCAGGCTAAACATATGATAGGCATTTTCAAATATCTCAAGGGCTGTCACATGGAAGATGGGGCAAGCTTGTTTTCTCCTGCTCTGGAGGGTTGGACCTGAATCAGTGGCTTCAAGGAGATTCTGACTAAAGATCAGGAAGAACTTTCTGACGGTAAGAGCTGTTCAACAGTGGAACCGACTCCCACAAGAGTGGGCGGACTCTCCTTCACTGGAGGTTTTTAAGCAGAGGTTGGATGGTCATCTATCATGATGATGATGATGATGATGATAACAATAATAAATAATAAATAAATAAATAAATACATTTTATTTATACTCCGCCCTCCTCAGCCAGAGTCGGGCTCAGGGAAGCTAACACCAGTAAAATTACAGTAAAAACATACAGGTAATAGGAGGGAAAACCCCAATTTAAAATACAGGTTAAAATGCAATTTAAAATGCAGCCTCATTTTAAAAGTAGCCCATAGATCAAAACCATAAGGGGAGAGAAACATAAAGGTCAGACTGAGTCCAAACCAAAGGCCAGGCGGAACAGCTCTGTCTTGCAGGCCCTGCGGAAAGATGTCAAGTCCCGCAGGGCTCTTGTGACAGAGCGTTCCACCAAGTTGGGGCCAGTACTGAAAAGGCCCTGGCCCTAGTTGAGACCAATCTAACCACCTTGTGACTGGGACACTTTAGTTGAGATTCCTGCATTACAAGGGGTTGGACCAGATGACTCTTAGAGCCCTTCCAGCTCTGCAATTCTATGAAACATGCGCAAGAGTGTGTTGCTACCAAAAGCACGTTGACACGTGTTGGAAACATAACCAGGTTTTGCTGTGGAGGGACACATCCATGGATCCTAGCAGACTACCTGCCCACCCCTAAGCTTCCAGTTTGGCACTCAAGAGGTGAAACAGGAGCTGCAGCCTAAGCTTGCCCCCTCCTTATGCCTGCCTGGGCAGCTCCATCTCCTGCTTTTTGCCATCTGCAAATGGGCCTGTGCTTTCCACGTCCCACATCTGAATAAAATGCAATTGCAATTGGGGAAAATGTGTGAGCCTCTGAGCTACGTGATCAATAACATGCTACAATAATTCCGGCAAGGCAGGATTTGCTTTGTGCTGGCATCCGATCACAGTGACTTTATCCCCCCGCTTAGGTGCTCAGGACCGTCACAATGCACCTGTTTCACTTCAATCAATTTGTAGTTATTGAACAAACATCATCGCCTGATTGGTCCTTCTGAAAGGCCCTCCTCCTCCTCCTCCTCCTCCCAATCACCTTGGATGTTGAGGACATGTTGCTGTTGTTGTTTAGTCATTTAGTCGTGTCCGACTCTTCGTGACCCCATGGACCAGAGCACGCCAGGCACTCCTGTCTTCCACTGCCTCCCGCAGTTTGGTCAAACTCATGCTGGTAGCTTTGAGAACACTGTCCAACCATCTTGTCCTCCGTCGTCCCCTTCTCCTTGTGCCCTCCATCTTTCCCAACATCAGGGTCTTTTCCAGGGAGTCTTCTCTTCTCATGAGGTGTCCAAAGTATTGGAGCCTCAGCTTCAGGATCTGTCCTTCCAGTGAGCACTCAGGGCTGATTTCCTTAAGAATGGATAGGTTTGATCTTCTTGTAGTCCATTGTTGAGGCTTTAATGAAGCTTTAATCCAATGGCCAAAGCATGGCCTGTCCAGGACGTTCTTAAGTGATGTTTACTTATGAGAAGCAAAGTACTCAGATATGGCATTTGAAGGACTCTTTCTTCACCTGCAGCCCCAGCCCAGCTTTGTAGTTGGTGTCACAAACCCACAAAACTTCAAATCAAACCCTTTCATTCAGGCCAGGCTCCCAGACATCTCTTTTTGGCCTACTGTTCATTTCAATTATCTCTTGAATGCTTTTCAATGCCCAGTTTTAACCGTCCTTTATCAATAATTTTAATGTTTTCTTTCTTTCTTTTTTGACAACCCCCTTCAAAGTTTTATTACAATCAAGAATGATATGAAAATTGTTAAGTAAAACAAATGAAACAAGCACACACAGGCTCAGTAAAATGCTTCCCATGGCCAAAGAAGTATGCTTGGAAATGTTTGGGCACAGTGTGGAATAAATCCTATTTTTTTCTGTCCAAATTCTAGACAGGAGTGCAAGTGGCCTCGGAGGGGACAAGACCCTCGCCCGACCACTTTCCTTTCAAGTTGTTCTTTTTCTTTAAACCTCACTTGAGCCTGACAACCCTTCAAACAGATAACTGTCCTCTGTTAGAGACTGGAAACTGGATGAAACTATCAGTTTCTCCCACATTCTCACTTTCCTCATCTTAAGTCCAATTTTCTACACCAGTTTTAAAGTCTTTATGAACTTTTTTTATTCAGTGCACATTTTCCCTAATACAAATAGAACATCATTCAATAAGCAAGTCTTTGCATAACAAGCGGATGATTTTCATTATTTCCTATGGGATCATTTCTAATCTGTGCTTTGTCCCTCCCTCCCATCTCCCTCCCTCCCATCATGGTTTCTGCCTGAAACTGCTGCAGCCAACCAGCAAAAGCCAAGCAAAGGAAAAAGCAATCAGCCAACCTCAAATTAGTAAGGAAATGGGCAAACTCTGGCTGGTTGGATATCTGAGTCAGCCGTTCATGTAGTGAGGTTTGGATATAATTCTTTGTGTTCAGATAACTGAGATTTCAGATAACAAGCGTTCTGATAGCAGGACTTGCATGTATAAACAAATTTTATGGTATGCAATTTTGCATAATTTATACACACTCTGCAAACATTTTCTCCTAAAAAAGCATTTTGTAAATAATTTTCAGTAACATGTGGTTCCCCAGATTCATGCATTCAGGTATACATTTCTCTGTTTGGGAAATGGCATTGCAAAATTCAGAGAAGTGCAAATTTCAAAGGCCAGCTACTTTTCAGCCCATGCATTGTTTTGGAAAGTGAGGTTTAGGTAGATTTGAATTAACATGCAAATTGAACCAAGTTTCTCCTTCTATCCCAGATGGGGTAGAAGCATTTAAGAAACAGGCCCCTGATCTTTGGTTTCCTAGTGAGTTCTGAAGACCTTCCAGAAATACACAAGGCTTTGCACAAAATGTGCAGGATGTTCCCAGCCAAGATTCTAAATGGGGTGGAAGGTTCCTTGTCTCTGGAGTGGAGCTGGAGCAGGTGTGTTAGTGACTGCACAAGTACTGGACAGTAGGCACTAACCACAGACGGTCTTTCCTCTGCTCAAACTGAATCAAGCTGGAAACAACAAAGCTATTCGCTCCTACCCCAAACATGCCTCACGGCAGGGAAGCGTCGCACACATTTTTGAGGGCAGGGAGACCACTTTCACCACTCTTAAAGTGCTAATGCTCCTCTTCAACCTATAAATTGCCTAGCAGGGACCACAGATTTGCTTTAATACACTAAAAGCAGAAGAACCAAAAAAGAGAGGAGAAGCAGGGAATGAGGAGAAAAAACAAACAAAACCCCAGAGAGCAAGAAAGGAATAAATTACCACAATGGTGGCAGTGTAATGATGCTGCCATGCAAACCAAGGTCGAGTGGCCCTTGAAAGTCACCTTGCATCCTCCTCGCTGTGCCTACGATAGAGTTGATGTTCCCCCTCCACTCCCAGGTTCTGAGGTTAACGCAAGCAGAACCAGACAGGGCGCCGAGCCAAGCTGTTCCGCGGCCGGCTTGTTTCCGAGAGAGAGCAACGACCTTCTCGGAGTTTCTGCAGAGAAGCAACTTTCTGTAACTAATGAACTAATTCGTTAAACTTCCGAGAGGCCCTTCTGCAAAGAAGCTCGCACGATCCCGTCAATTAATCACGCCGCTACAGTGGAGCTCGGTGTTTAGGCCTTAACAATCGCTTATGTGACCTTTCTGACCGCTTACAGGTCCCTCGCCGGCCTTTAACCCGGTGCATTATTCATGACCAACTGTCCAGCTGCTTGCCACCTGCACCAGGGACTGGGCGAAGAGGAGGAGGAAGGGGCCGTTTCGATGCGAGCCGATACACGTGAGGATTCGGACTAAGGAGTGCAGAGAGTCCAGCTGCCTTTTCCAGACGCCACCACTTCTTTCTCCACCCCCAGGAAACTGGAGTTACTTCCTGATAGGTCATGCCAGAAGTTTGCTGGTGATTGGGTTATAATTTATGGCTTTCCTGGGGATCATTCCTCTAACTATCAAGGTGGGGAAGGGGAGGAGCAGCAGAGCCCCTTTGCCTGTGCAGTTATCAAGTTAATGTGATGTGACTTCCTTCCAGAGCCATTAGCTTCTGCTGGCGGGAGAGGAGAGGTGGTGATGGGGAACTGTGCTTCCTTGATTCGAGCGAGGGCTGTGCCATCCCCGTGAGAGACTTTGCCCAGTCTCAAAGAAAACATTTCCTCTGCCCTCAGAATTCCTGCTCCTCGGCCTCTGAATTAATCACTGTTCAACAGGAGCCTCGAGTCACCCAGTGCTGGCACAAAACAATTGGTGGGGTGATGGGTACCAACTCCATGGCGCAAAAAGTCCCAGAAGAAGAAGAGGAGTTTGGATTTGATATCCCGCTTTATCACTACCCGAAGGAGTCTCAAAGCGGCTAACATTCTCCTTTCCCTTCCTCCACCACAACAAACACTCTGTGAGGTGAGTGGGGCTGAGAGACTTCAAAGAAGTGTGACTAGCCCAAGGTTACCCAGCAGCTGCATGTGGAGGAGCGGAGACGCGAACCCGGTTCACCAGATTATGAGTCTACAGCTCTTAACCACTACACCACACTGGCTCTCCAGGTTCTATCTGCAATGGCCTTTCCATGTAGGGCTGAGAAAGACTCCCTGCCTGAAACCTGGAAGAGCAGCGGCCAATCAGTGTCAACAACCCTTAGCTAGTTGGACTCTTTAGCTAGGCAGCTTCCCATGTTCTTATTTTGCTGCTTTAAGTGGGGCAGCCAAGGGGCAGAGGAGGCCTGCCAAGTTATTTTAGCAATGGACTAGGCGGAAAACCACACACCTACCTTCCCCCCTCCCCATGAAAATGCAACAACAAATTAAATAATTAATCATTTCCTGTCTTTTCATGACACCCCCAAAAATATGATGCATGAATGAGGTGGGCCTCTTCACTCTGCCTATTGCATTTCCCTGGCCTGTAATTTCCAAATTGGGGTGAGGGAGAAAGAGATGGCATGGGAGATCTTTTGCTGCTGATCAATGCTTCCCTTAATATAGACCTGAGCAAGATGATTCTCCAAACTTAGGGCGGCTGTGTGTCCTATTTTGCTGAGGACAACCCCCTAGTTGAAAGGCTGTCAGATCCAAGATCAAGAACCTCCAGAAGGGACATCAAGGAGGGGCCTTGAAGTGAGCAATCTGAGCAGGCACAGCCCAGTTGGCTTAGGAAACTTGGTTTGTCTCAATGATGACCTGGCATCGCACCCTTCCTTAACTAAGCCTCCACTCCACCCCAGACATCGCCAAGCTACAAAGGGCAGTGGGAAAGCAAGCCACATTTTTGAGAAGCGAGCCGTGATTTGTTGGATCATCTATGTGGTTAACTTGTGGTTTGTCAAACAAACCATAGCACCGTGTTATGTGCAAATCGGACCAACCTGCTTCCCGACTTGGGAAAAAGTCACCGGGCATGGGTGGTATTGAACTAAGTTCTATTTAAAGTAGACCTATTAAAATTAATGGGCCTATGTTAGTCATGCCTATTAATTTAAATGGATCTACTCTGAGTGTCACTAACATAGGAGACAATGCATTTTGTTTGTTTGTTGCTGTGATGACCAATAGCCTTAACACTGAAGTCTGCTACATAGCTGAGCTGGAGATGAACTCCTAGCTTTAGTTATTGTGGATAAAAGAAAAACCATTTCCACCTAACAGGATCCACACAGCCAGCAACAGTGATGGTGGGTTCCTCTTATCTGCTCTGCCATCTCATGCTCTGTAAGGCTATGGAAGCCAGGGCCAAAAGGTAGAGAAGAGGAGGGAATCTCCCATTGAATTTTGCTGTCCACAAACTCGCTCCCGTCACCTTCCCTAATTCTGTCTGGCTGACCAATTATGGAGGCATCAGCACATTATTAGATTCAGAAAGGCCTGAAATTGCAGGTTAATGACATTTAGAAAAGTAAATTTAGGAAATGATTCAAGGACAGAGAAAGCAAACACACCGCTCTGGTAAAAAAATTGTCTTGATGGGGATAGTCTCCAAAGGAAATGAGGAAGCAGAGGTGTTTAGATCACTGGTTGGTCACAGAAACCCTCTCCTCCTCTCAGGAATTGCTACAAAAGTCAGGAACCTAGAGTTGATCCTTGTGCTGCAAATCTGCCTCTTCTGATGTTCTGGACTAAAGTTCACATCAGCCCAGCGTACAACCAGAGGGCACCAGGTTGGGGAAGGTGGTCTTTACCCTCTATTCTCAGGTTCCTTCTTATGCCCAGAAAAGAATGGAAGAAGGATCTTAAGCATCAGTTTCAGGGCATAGCTATGCTAAGGAACTGGCTCCCACAGGAGGAAGTGATGGCCACCAACCTAGAGGGATCAGGCAAATTCATGGAGGAGAAGGCTACCAGCAGCTCCTAGCCATGATGGCTATGCTTTGCCTCCATGGTTGGAGGCATAATGCTTCTGAATACCAATTGCTGGGAATCATAGAATTGTAGAGTTGGAAGGGACCTTGAGGATCATCAACCCCCTGCAATGAAAGGATATGCAGCTGTCCCACACGGGGATTGAACTTGCAACCTTGGCGTTATCAGCATCAGGCTCAAACTGACTGAGCCATCTAGTGGAACCACAAGTGGGGAGTGTTGTTCTTGCTTGCAGACCTCCCACACGCACCTGGTTGGCCACCGTGAGAACAGAATGCTGGACTAGATGGGCCCCCATTGGCTGATCCAACAGGATCTTCTTATGTTCTTAGCGGCAGGCAGCATGAATCTTCTGCATTGGACAGGCCTTGCATACATACTGGAAATTAGGCCTTGGGCCCTTTCCTGGTCCACAGAGCAGGACCTTCTTCTCCATTTCAAACTCCAGTGTCTCCATTTCCAGAGAGGCCTCTGGGGGTCCCTGGATCCAGGAACCCTGGGTTTAGATCTTGCCCAAATTGCGAGCTGGTTTGGACTGTACACATGGAAGGTTATTCTTACATAACACCAGACAGCATGTCCAAAACAAAGATGAAAAAAGGCCACGTCTCTTTCAGGCAGGAAGGAGAGAGAAAGAAAGAAAGAAAGAAAGAAAGAAAGAAAGAAAGAAAGAAAGAAAGAAAGAAAGAAAGAAAGAAAGAAAGAAAGAAAGAAAGATGAAAAGCAACTCAGGGTCAGCCGGACAAGAAAATTAACTTTGGATCTACAAGGACCCTCCCTGTCTGCAGGCCTGTGAGTCTGTTTCTGCAGCCACATCTCCCTGTATTTGTCCCAAAAATAGCTGCCAGCAGGCGCTCCAGTAATTAATTACAGATTGTGGTGACTTGCGCTGCGGTGAGGGAAGCACCAGGAAGGAGAGACCCGAGAGAGAGAGCACAAGACATACGATAATTAAGGGAAGAGGCCGGCATCCATCTCTCTGCCCTACAGCTTGGCACCCTTCAGTGAGAACAGCCTGACTTGAGTCGGCTTCATTAGGGATTGCCTGGGATGCAAACTGTCATTTGCTCGTTATAAGACACTCTTAAGAGTTTGATCTAACTTGCTCCTCCAGCGAGAAAGAGCTCTGGCCGGGTGGAAAGGCTCCCGTCCCACTTCCCAGAATGTGGGAAGGAACAAAGGGAGCTCCAGCAGCAGCAGCAGCAGCAGTATCTGCTCTCCTCACTTCCTTCCTCCCAATGGCAGAGTAGGTTTTCATGGCACCCGGGGCCAGGAGGGTGAACGGAGCCCGCTGCACTCCAGCCCAGCCCTCGCAGCTGCCAGAGCAACACCAGCCTCAAGCCATTTTGCAGGGCTGGAATGATCAGATCTCAGCTTCGCAAAGCGGCTTGGGGAGGACAGCATGAGAAGGACGCCATGCGCCCTTCAATCCCAGCTTTGCCCTCGAGGTGCTGGGATTGAAGGGCGCATGGCTGCTGCATCTCTCTTAGGTCACCCTCCCTGAGCCACTTTGCGAAGAAGAAGAAGAAGAAGAAGAGGAGGAGGAGGAGGAGGAGTTTGGATTTGATATCCCGCTTTATCACTACCCGAAGGAGTCTCAAAATGGCTAACGTTCTTTCTCCTTTCCCTTCCTCCCCCACAACAAACACTCTGTGAGGTGAGTGGGGCTGAGAGACTTCAGAGAAGTGTGACTATCTCAAGGTCACCCAGCAGCAGCAGGTGGAGGAGTGGGGAAGCGAACCCGGTTCACCAGATTACGAGTCTACCGCTCCTAACCACTACACCACGCTGGCTCGCAGATCCCAGTCTTGCAAAGCAGTGCAGGGCTAGCTCGGGGAGGGTGGCATGAGCCATGCACCTGGGACGATCACCCTGGTCCTTTCTGCTTTCTTCTGGCCTCCATGCTGAGGTCTCCATGAATCTAAATGGCAGACGAGGGACCTTCCTGCCGGAAGTGTTGGAAAGGCAAATGCAGAGGAGGAAGTGCTCACTAGCAAAACAGAGAAGGATAGGCTGGTCAATTGTATTCCTTACACTGATTGGCAGTGGCTCTCCAGGGTTTCAGGCAGGGGGCATTCTAGGCCCTACCTGGAGATGACCTTCTAAAAGGCAAGGGAGGTGCTCCATCAACAAGTCACACCCTTTCCCCCATACAATGCTGTTGAGCTCAGCATCTGAATGCCGTGTTTCCTACAGTAATGCTCAGTGCATTCTACATCTGGTCTCAGCAATCCACACAGCAGCTTGCAAGGCATGTATCCTTATACTCTCTCTGTGCACAAGAGGCTAAGGCCAAAAGAATGATGTTTTTTCCTGATGGCCAGCTATCCAGCACATGGGAGGAAAACACGGCCAAGTGTGCTCAGAATGGGCAGGGGTGGGCCTGATACACATTTCCATGATGCACTTAAGTATCTCTTGCTTGGATAGGTCAGCCTGGGTCCGTGGCGACTCAAGTTCACCCCTAGAGGAAAATTTAGGGCAAACATTTTATTCTGTATTTTTTTTTAAAAGGGGGGAAATTTTAAAAGAGGGAAAAAATATGTTCTGTCCATCATTCTTCAAGAAAGAGAAAAAAATTAGTTTCCAATTATCGTATCTAAAATTCATGATTCCTCCTAAATTTCTGACTAATCAGGGATATCATAAGCCTAATCATTTAAGGTAATTATCTAAAAAAATGTAATTTGTTCTATATTTCAAAACATAATGAGCTCCCAGGCGTATCCAGAATGGAGAGATGGTGAAAGTTACAGATGTTACTGCGAGAGAGAGAGAGAGAGAGAGAGAGAGAGAGAGAGAGAGAGAGAGAGAGAGAGAGAGACCCCTCCTCTCTCTTTTTCTCTATAACAACATGCTGTAGATAAAAATGGGTGCTCTAATTCCAGCTAATTTGATGCAGCGGGCCAGGAGAAGCATCTGTGGTTGTGTCCAACCTGTGACAGGCTGCTCTTCAGGTAAGAGTTCTGACACCAAGCTGAGGGTGTCATCATCAGATAACTGACCACACATAATGAGGAACCCGATAAACATCAGAACATCACACTTAAATGCTGAAGAAGAAGGACCTCAGACTTACTACCAGTCGACTAGGGGGTAAATCTATTTTTATATTGCACCACTTCAGACTGCAGGTGTGGGGGAGATGTCACAACACAGAATGCTCCTCCACAGAAACAAAGTTCCCTACGCATAGAAAAACAGCATGTCTGGAGTCAGGGGAAGGAGGGGAGGGAGAAGAAGGCAAGGCTAGAGCTGTTCTCCCGGTACACTAGTTTTCTACATGCAGGATTTAGAAATGTTGAGGCAGGGGGTATTGGAAAGCATTCAGCCATAGGAGCACCCACATCACATGCAACGGAAGTAGTTTAGCTCAGAAAGTTTTGTTTCCTTGTCTGCTGTCTAAGGGTTTGTTTGCTGGTCCAGATGCCCCAGTGGGAAGCCCCCAAGCAGGGCGTGAGGACAACAGCAGCATTCTCCCCATCTGAGCAACTGCCATTCAGAGGCACACTGGCTCCAATAGAGGAGGGAGAATGCAGCCATTGAGACTAGCTTGTGAACACCAGGCCCTGAAGTGCATTTTCCCTAGGAGTGGCTACAAATAGCCATCAACTCTCCATTCAAAACAGCTCCATTCTTGACCAGGCAATTCCCATCCCATAAAATAATGTTTCCCCTAGAATTTCTCAAGATGTTTCACCTATGCATAAGAAACTCAAATCCACCTTTGTGTTCCCCTTCCCCCTTCCCCTTTTTCCCCTTTCAACTTCTGCACCTGCCAAAGGAAAGTGGAAGTCTTTCTCCACCAAGTCCCCAATTGCAGGTGGAGGACTGGAAGGTGACACAAAGGGGTACTGTGGAGCTTTATACAAGCTGGGTCTGTGAGGTTGCCCTGATGAATGCTAAAACTCCCTCCTCCTCCTCCTCCTCCTCCTCCTCCTCCTCCTCCTCCTTCTTCCAGGACAAAGCTGCAGAAAACTGTCCTCCGCTGAGATCAGTGCTGTGTCCGAAACAGTTTAGAAGAGGTACATGTGGCCCTCAAAGTCTCTTCCACGAGTTCCTCACCCGCTTGGCAGTTCATGTGTGCAAAGTGTTGAGGTGTGTGTGTGTGGAAGCCGAGCTGATTGAGCCCCCTCTCCTCCTGAGCCCTTGGAGAGCCCCTGCCCATCAAAAGGTGGGGCTGCCAGGCCGCAGGAGGGTCCGGGGGCCTGGCCGAGTCAGAGGCAGTTTCATCTGCTCACATAACCCCATTGACTCGAGGCTCCCATCCATCTTGCGTTTAGCTGATGTTATTATGATTCTCACGTAAAAGGAAGACTAATGGATTTCTTCCTTGAGGCAATTAAAAAGTGATTTGTCACCCGCCAAGATGTATGGCTTAGTATCGGCAGATATTACTTTGCTGTGCCACTGACTGAGGCAGGGTGGGGGGGGAAGAAAGAGAGCGAGAGAGAGAAAGACAGAGAGCGAACACATTAGGGGGTGACAGGGAAGTTCAGCTTGTTGCTGACAAAACAGGAAAGGCCTCACTTGGCAACTTTCATCACCTTTGAGAACCAGCCACAGCTGGCACAGAGAACTTTTGCAAGGGCAGTGGCTGGGGATGGGAATGTTGCCAAGGAAAGAAGCAGTTCAGCTCTTTGCAGATGTCCCATCCTTGTGTCAGGGAGTCAAGTGCTGTCCAGACCTCGAATCTGAGGTCTCCCCAGGGGGAGCAGGACCCCCCCCAGTACATTCCCATGCAGCCACTTGTGGTCCTGAGGAGACATTTGAGCTGGACACCCCCTGCTACAGTACCAGAGTGTTAGAATTCCTGCTCCATGATTGCAGTCATGGGGTTGTTGTCTATCACATGATGGTATATGTTTTGATTCCACAAAGTGGGAAGTGATGGAGACAGGATGTTTGTGTTACTGGATGTTTGTGTTACTGTGTTCCATGAAGTGGGACTATTGTCCTTTGTTCGTTTTCTCTTTGCTGTCTGATTCTAGAGAGAGAGGGAGCCATGTTACAGTGCCCTGTGCGTGTTTATATGTAAATAAAGTAGATTAGCCAAAATGTTGAGTTGCTGAGGTCTGTCACACAAACTGCACAGACTCTGCGGATCCCTAAGTGTGCCAGTGTCTGTTGGCATCGGTCGCTGTGATATTCGGGCTGAAGAAAGCTTTTGAAGCTCCCAAACAATCAACCAGGAGGGAGAGAACATGCCAGTTGGGCATGTGTCTCTGCCAGGGTCCTACTCGGATGTAGGACAAACTCCTGACACAGAGGTTCCCCCTGGTTGAGGGTTGAAGGATACCCGGAGGAGGCCTACAGAAGACACCTAACCCTGATTGACGCTCCTTAATATTGGCTTTGGGGTCACTCTAAGAATAGTTTCAGGGTTAGAGTTTGATTCTGTTTGCAACAGAAGCCAAATTTGTCAAATTCACACTTTCCAACACAATTGTGCGAACCGAAATGTAGCCATCCTAAAAAGAAAACCCCACACTCATCTGAATTTTGCAATGCGGCTCTCTGACCAACCGACATTTACAGAAATGCACATGTTAGGGGAAAGTGTATAAAGGTAGTAGAGAAAATGACAACAACAACGACAACAGCAACAACAACAAAAGTGCACTACATTAGGAGAAATTGCTTGGGGAAAAACATGCACATTAGTCAAAACATCAAAGAATAATGTGTTTGTAAGGTGAAAAGCCCTCTACAATGTTGATGAATTTTCATGAGGATTTTTTTTTTAAGAAACAAAAAAACCCCCAATTGCTGCAAAATGTAAAGAATTGAATTTAAGACGGGGGGAGAGAGAGGGAGGGAGGGAGGGAGAGAGAGAGAATCAGAGAGAAGTGAACTTGTCAGGTCATGACACCCATGAATGCTGGCTTTGGGTTTGTTGGCTGCAGAATCCAAGGTTGCCAGTTGGATCATCTGCATTTCAATGAATGGCTGCAGTCTGGCCATTTGGGGGCGTCATCCCCATGACTGGAGCAGTGGTTAGGGTAGCCACCAGTACTTCCTTCCTGTCTGTGAGAGGAGGCCTTGCACTTTCCTGGATCAAAAGGGCCCTTGTTAATGCACATGGTAACCTTCCCTTTCAAAATCCTTTGATCCCCTCAAGGCTCCCAGCTCATCAAACTTTAAAGGACTGGCATTATTTCTGAGCGCACAACAATACCAAAGTTCAAGGCACATCTTTTTATCTCTCTTAAAGAAAAAAAGAAAAGGAAAGGAAAACCCTGGAACTTTAAATCCAAAAAACGGAGCAGTAAGCAAACGTTCTCCAGCTTTCACCCATTAATGGTTCATAGGGATATTTTCTTAAAAAGAAAGGAGACCTCCCCCCTCCCAGTTTCCTCTTTTTTTTGTAGCAAGTGACCTTGTGGTAACCTTGTAGCCTCGACGCTGCCGCCCTCCCCTTTTCTCCATCTCCTTGGGGGGAAATGGCTTGAAAGCAGATGAAAGACCCTCCTCCGCTCTTTGGGGTTGTTTTATGGAACTTTCTGGGCCTTTAAAAAAAAAAAAGAAGAGGATGTCGCAGCACATCAAAACCCTTTCCTCACATAAAGGGAAGCAAGCGGAAATCACTTGATATTAAAAAACACACACCAAAAACCTTTGCTGAAGGTGTCTTTCCTTTACTTGCTGGCGTCCAGGATGTTTCTCTTTCTCATTTTAAACACAGCTCTTGAACGTCACCCAGGCACTCTTGAGTGATGTAACTCAGGGCCAGTTATGTTCCCCATATAATGTTGCCTGGGAGTTGTGCTCCTATACGCCACTCCAGAGACAAAAGGCATCATCTGTGAAGGACTTACACTTTGGCTTTCCTATAAATCACCCAGAGGAGCCCGCCTGGATCCCTCGGTATTTTCAGAGCGCCAGTGTATTAGCTACAGATGACCCCAAAATCTTGAATCCCTTTCCCAGCAGAGCCGGGGGTTCCAAAACTCCCAGTTCCCAAAGCGAAACTGATGGGATTAGGAATGCTCTGTGTGGTTCTGTTTGTTCTTATTTTTGGCTTCCCAACAAAGCCTCGTGGATAGGCAGTTTGCCACACCCCACCTTCCGATGATTCATCTCTTCCAAGACACTCACAACTACCGATGAACGCAGATGTGGTCGTACATACAGAGCTATTCTCCTGGTGTTTCCCAATGCAGAAGACAGCACCGACAGATCAGTAAAACAATAGGCCCTGGTGCATTGGCCTGATCCATGAATGGTCTTACATTCTTATGCCCCATTTCTGGCAGGGTCCTGCCTCATAGGACTGCGGCTCTCAAAACCGCCTTTCACACCAGCTTTCTACAGTATTTTAAGATCACTTTTTCAATCATACCTTGTTCATTAATTCAGAATCTATATCAAAAGTACTCCAACACCCTACAATGCCCGGCAAACTGGCTCGTCTTTGCTTGGCACCAGAAATATAAGTGTCTGCGCCAAGGGGAACATTGCACATTCCCACCACGGTCACTTTCGCACTCAGCTTTGACAGGCAGCCCTGTGCAGTTTCTGTGGCTTTGGTCCTTTCAGCTGCTATTTCAGCTGCTCCTATTGTTTATGCCGATTTACAGTTTATGGCTGTTTTAATGGCTCTTATGTAATTTCTGATCTGCAGGCCACCTCAGGGACCACGGCGATGGAGGGCGGGCAGTAAATCTGCGCGATAGATAAATAAATTAAGCTGAGTGCGCCTCTCATGTTTGTTTTAGACACTCTCCTGCTCAAACTAAAATCCAGGTGGCAGATCACAAAACAGCAGCAGCAGAAGGATGAGAATGGAACTGGGGGGAAGTAAATCCACTTCATTGCATCACATGGAACTCTGTGTGACCAGAAGGCATTCCTTTGTCTTCCTCTCAAAAAAGGCAGCTTTGGTGCCATGGAGGATGCCATTTGGATCAGGGCTTTGCCCTAGGGCTTCTTTTTGCAGGAGAAAGAGGAATGCCAGTCCCGGAAGATCCAACACTGTCAGCCCCTTTAAAACTCCCGGGTGTGACCATAAGCCTTTGCAAAAGACAACATCTTTCCAAATGCAGCCAGTAGGGTGCCTTGGTAGCTCCCTGGGCCTGGAATGTATGGCCATTTCCCCCACAGGCCCAATACCGCAGCGAAGCAAGACACTCAAAAGAGGCACCAAAATTTGTTGCTCTCTCAGTTGCGCCAATGGAATGGCCCTGCAGTCCTTCTCCTGCAGCCTGATGAAATGAACGGCTTCTGCAGGTAGGAGTGTGGGGAAGGGCCATAGCTCAACAGCAGAACATTTGCCTTGCATGAAGGATGTCCCAAATTCAATCCCTAGCATTTCCAAGTAGGAAATCTTGAAGATTGTGGGGAGTGGCTTTCATTCATGCTGCTCCTGACGCTGGGAGAGGGCCTTGCATTGCAAAGCATACCCTCTGCTCCTGAGCACTGCATCCCCACCCCAGCCCTCTCCCCTGACCAACTTCTCCTGGAAACCTGCCCTGACTTCCAGAGGCAGCCATGCAAATCATTTCTCCTCTCTCCCTCCCCCCACCGCCCAGCTTATCGGTGTCCTTCGCCGCACTCCCAACACTTACGCTCGAAGGGAAACTATTTGTAAGAAATATTTCTAATTTGCAGGCCTGTTTTTCACCAACTATTGTTTTCCTGAACAAGAGACATTTATTAAGATTAATGCCAGGAAAAATCAGATTCTTCTTTTCTCTGATTTCCCCCAGGCCCTCCTTGCACTTCCCAGTATATTGATGGAACAGAGGGCCTGCAGGAAACTCAGAGTTTTCTCATATAATAGATATGCTTTATATATAATGTACTAGCTAAGGGCCCATCAGTATGACAGGCAGTGAGGGGTGTTGAACCACCTTCCTCATGGCCCCAAGCGCCCCTCCTCCAGCATTTAAGCCAATTTATGCACCAATCTGAAACCTAACATACTTAGGAGTAAATCACTCTCTTTCTTGAGAACTCCTCCTGGCCTCTCTCCTTCCCTGCTTTTACTCTTGGCGTGCCAGTGCCTAAATGGCTCTCATATTCTGATCCCATCCCTGCCTCAGTCCACAGTGTCATGGCCCTTCCAGCTGCCATTGCCTCAGTTGCTGTGATGTCACAGAGGGTGTGGCTGCTTGAGCACTTGGGTGGATGGAGAAACTTTAGAATATGGAGCACACGTTCCACAAGAATGTTGTGTGGAATTAACATGATGATCTGGGATATGGAGTCACTGTGGAGGCCCCAGAAGTGAGCCGTGTGGCTCAAGGTGGGTATGGAAGATGCTCCAAGGGCAGCAGGCAAAGGGCCCAGGAGAACAAAATGTGCAAGAGATGACATCTCAGAAGAAGCCAATGAAGGAGCTGGGTGGTGCCATTCGAAACAGAGTGGTGGAGCTGTTGTGTCAGGAAGGTCAGGTTCTAATAGACAGCTATACCAGGCAAGGCCTCCTCAGGTGAACACTTTTTGAGGGCTTTACAGGTGATGGAGGAGAGGTAGTGGTCCTGCAGCATCTCTGAAGTCCAGGGCTCCATCTGCCAGGCTCATGGATGAACAAGTAGCAATTGTAGGAAGGTGGAAGAGCTTTGTGCTGAGCTGGTGAGGCCCACCACCCCCAGAACCTTCCATGGCTCCCCACGGAACAAGCCTTGCCTTCCCAACCCATGACCAGGGGGACAGTGGTCCATCAGAACAAGGCCTGTTTGAGAAGACCAGCCATGCTCTTCTGCCTTGGGAGAAGAACCCCAAAGGAATGAAGTGTTCACCTTTGCCAGATGCTCATTTGAATCTAGAGAGAGGTGGGTTGGGAGCAGAGCCCCTGACTCCCAGTTGCTTCACCTGATGCAGTGCCAGCTCTTTGAGAGCATCATGGACAGGCAACTGGTGCAGACCCAATGCTTTTCTCTGCCACTCCAGAGTGTTGTATGCCAACCACGGCGCTGCATTCATGGGCAACAAAAGAGTTTGGGGTTTTATTTCCCGCCGCCGTTCTTGTCATCATCTCAGCTCCACGTCGAGCCGCTTGTTTCTCAACAAACAAAGCCCCAGCCTCAAAAGCAGTGGCACATTGCTGCAATTTGTCTCTTTTATTACATTTTGGAAGAAAGGCACTTCTGTATGAATCGGGAGCCGGCAGAATCAATGAATTCCCAGTCTGTTATTCTGTTTATGATTGAGCTCTTGAGTGAGATGCTCCCTGCCGTGCTTGGTGTGTGTGTGTGTGTGTGTGTGTGTGTCTGTGTTTGGTTTTAAGATGAAGCCATTGAAAGGGAAGGCAGGTGTGAACTAGGCTGCTTTGTGTTGCTGCTCTGCCTGGTGGGGATGAGCTGGACTTCATGGGAAACACCAAACCATGATATAGGGAACGGACCATTGCAGATCAGTGGGAGGGTGTCTGGCTTGCAAAAAAGAAGAAGGTCCCGGGTTCAATCCCCAATGGATTATTTAGGTAGAATTGGGTGAGACCCCTTGGCTGAAACCTTGGAGGGACACTGACAATTAGCACAGACAATACTAGATGGAAGAACTTGGGTACAAAGCAACTGGCTGTGTCCATATCTTCTTAATCACCCCCTGGGTTTCTGCATAACTCATTAACTGGACCCCAAACCCTCTGTGAAAGGGGTACAGGGCAGTTTGCGGCAACAACCCACCATACTACTCCTGGCCTGCATAATGCAGTGGAATAATTGAATGGTACACTCCTGAACAGGGGACGCGGGTGGCGCTGTGGGTAAAACCTCAGCGCCTAGGACTTGCCGATCGCATGGTCGGCGGTTCGAATCCCCGCGGCGGAGTGCGCTCCCATCGTTCGGTCCCAGCGCCTGCCAACCTAGCAGTTCGAAAGCACCCCCGGGTGCAAGTAGATAAATAGGGACCGCTTGCCATCAGGAAGGTAAACGGTGTTCCGTGTGCTGCGCTGGCTCACCAGATGCAGCTTCGTCACGCTGGCCACGTGACCCGGAAGTGTCTGCGGACAGTGTTGGCTCCCGGCCTATAGAGTGAGATGAGCGCACAACCCTAGAGTCTGGCAAGACTGGCCCGTATGGGCAGGGGTACCTTTACTTTTTACTTTTTACACTCCTGAACTAGCAGGGTGAAGTGTACCAATTCAGACAGCTGGTGGGGGAACTCTTTCTATAGCTTTTAGTAGTGTGCCCTGTTGAAAACAAAAAGCAAAGCAAAACAACCCCCCCCCCCAACAAACATGAAAGAAAACTAAGGCACTAGGGAGAAATGTTCTGGTTCAGCTCTGTCTCCTTCTGGGAGAGTGCTTTTTCTTTAAATAAAAGCTGGCAAGCATTGGGGGGGGGGGCTCCTCTGGAGTGGCATAGCCCGGTTTCCCATGTTTGGACTCTTGTCTGTCCTGATCTGGCTTTCTCTTTGGGTCAAGGCGACTGGTCTACAGTGGGCAGCACCAATGCTGAGGAGCTGTCGGTGGCCTCCCCAAATTTTCAGGTGATAAAGCAACCAAGACTGTGCTTCCACCTGCCATTTCAGAATGACATCCAATAATTCTCCTTTTCTCAATGCAGCCTGAGAGATGCACCCCTGAGCACAGGGTAGGGAGCGTGCGCGCACACACACACATATATATATAATATCAGCTTCCTACAGTTCTCTCCTGCTCAGCTGAGTTCCATCCCAGCACCCGACAGGAGAAAAAAACGTTGGAGGGGATGAATGCTGACAGCTCAATATGAAGAGCTATAGAGGTCTCGCGTGCAAGAAGGCTACAGGCTGACAGCAGATATTAAACACCAGGGATGGTGGCGAGGAGGGCTTCCTCCTGGTCTTCACCAGGAGGAGGGGGCTCATGTGGTGCTGGTGGGGAAGAAACTCATTTTGTCAAGAATGCTAGACAGCTCCAGCAGTCAAGGGCGGGGAACCCCTTTCAGCCCCAGAGCTGCATTCCCCCATGGGCACTTTCTGGGTAGTGGTGGAGGAGGCTAGAGCAAAAATGGACAGAGGCCAAGAGGTACGACCTGGACCGTGGTGCAGGAGGCTACGTCAACTGTGCAAAAGCCAATTGGTTCTACAACCCATCCACACACTTTTGCATCCTGGCAAACGAGAGGTTTCATCTCAGTTCCAAGACAAATGCAACATCTAGAACTTGTGGACATCCAATGAAGTCAAACGGTGGACGATTCAGGGCAGATAAAAGAAATGACTTTATTCAGAACCGTGAGGTCTTGCATCTTGCTTCATATTTTCTAGGAAGGACTGCTGCCCAGTGGCAGAACACCTGCTTTGCATGAAAAAGGTTCCAGTCTCCAGGCTCACCATCCTTGGCGTCTACAGGTAGAACTGGGAAGGACCACTGCCTGAAATCTTGGAGAGTCGCTAACAGTGAAGAGGAAAGGGTCTTCAACATTTGCTACCTTTCCTCATCTGCCAGGGCACTCCTGAAAACCACAGGGCACTCTCTGTACACATTCTGTTTGGGGGGGGGGCACTGGACAGATGGGGGAGACCAGCTTTTTATTATTTAAAAAAAACCAAATTATTTGCAGACTCTTCTGCATGTTTTCTCAAAACGAAAGCTCACAATGGAGTTCAGTGAGGTTTCCTCCTCGGTGGACTCCAGGAGTCTTTCCCCGTTAGGAGTGTGCAAAGGATTACCCCTTTAAAGCGCTTTGAAGCACAACCCTTTCCCATTTTTATCCAGCCCCTGCAAGCAACCTCACCAAGAAGCTGAATCTGCTTTGCGAGGTTTCAATAATAAGTACCACCAGCTCCATTGTGAACCAAACAATCTAGTAAACAGTCTTGGGTTCTGAAAGACAAGCACCCTTAAAACACACACACAAACCACTGCACATCTCTTTGAGAAGCCGACGCAGGGTCATTCTACAGAGGATTAAATGAATGCAAGCCATGCTGAGTGGTGAAAGGTTTTTGGCAGCATGCAACGTGGAGGCAGCATCCCTCAGATTTGAGGTGTTACAAATCCACAAAAGTATCTGGCTTCCATCTGAGAAATGCTGGGAGCCACGCCATTCTGGTCTGAAATAACCCGGGCCTTGTGGGGTTATTTGAGAACAAGGGACACCCCCCATCGCTATGCCTTGGCGGGTGTCACCAACACATGCTGGCACAATGGCCATAGGAAGGGGAGCCGTGTGGGTGGAGCTTTCTGCAACCCCCCTCCCCGTTCACCCAATATTCCACCTGGTCAGATATTCTGGAATCTGTGTCATTGGATTTGGGTTGCATCCTTATCCCCAAATGGCTCAATGGTCTGGTAAATCCCCAACTCCTAAGGTGGGAGAAACACATCAAACTAATGGTTTCCTGGCAAGGTGTGGAGATGGAGATTTGGGCACATTTGTCATTAGCTACCTGATCACCACCTCACCCAATCCAAAGCCGAGAATGAGCACAACTGGAGACGCAAAACTCTGAAGGCTGCTGACAGATTTCCCCCCCTCAGAAACCCACCATTTCATGCTTCTCTGACTGCTCTCCGCCTCAGAGGAATCCCGGCAGCTGGCAAGGAAGCCTCCTGTGAAAAGCTTTGCAGGCCTGCAAGCAGTGGGCGCGTCTCTCAGGCCTCCAGAGCTCTCACCCCATTAGTGCCGGTGAGGTGAATCTGGGAAGTGTCCAATCCACAGGGAGTCCAGGGTGCTCGGGCCTCTTGCTGGGGGGATTCCACGTTCAACACCCGCCAGCATTTTGCTCTGTGGAAGAAGCTGAGCATTTAATAAGAGCAAACAGCCCTTCAGGAGTAAAATAATCGCAGTCATCCAGACATCCAAAGTGCTTCCTCTCTCCCTGCCACTGAGTGATAAAGACGTAAGAAGAGACCTGCCAGTGGTCCATCTAGTACAGCATCCTGTTCTCACAGTCGCCACCCAGATGCCCCCAGTGAGAAACCCACAAGCAGGATTCAAGCACAAGAGCACTTTCCCTTCCTGTAGCTTCCAGCAACTGGTATTCAGAAGCATTGCTGCCTCGGACTGTGAAGGAAGAGCATAGCCATTGTGTCTAGCAGCCGTTGATAGCCTTCCCCTCCATGGCCTATCACCTTCTCGTCTGCCACACAGCGAACCAAAGAGCAAACAGGCTGTGGCATCAACAGCTCTTTCTTCTTCTTCTTCTTCTTCTTCTTCTTCTTCTTCTTCTTCTTCTTCTTCTTCTTCTTCTCCCCCTCCTCCTCCTCCTCCTCCCTGCCACTGGCGTCTCAGCCAAGCAGGCTGCACTGATGAATGGAGGAGCCAATGGGTCCCCTCCTGGGATGTATGCCTTTTTTGAGGGGTGCCCAGATGTTCCCAAACTGGACAACTGCCCACCCTGGACAGGGTTGCACTCCCTTGGAAGGAGCTTGGTTGACTAGCTCAGATCTGCCTCTCTCCATTCGCAACTCCCGTGACCTCTGACCACGGGGCACGCTGGGTTGGAGCTACTGGGATCAACCGGAGGGGACCAGTTTGGGGAAAAGGCTGATGCACTGTGCAGGATGGCCCTGAGGCATTGTTGGGATCCACTTCCTTGTCAGTCCTCCCGAAAGAATGTTCTCTCTTCAGGACCTTTGCTGAGGAACCTGCCTCCCTGTTGCCTCTCTGATGATTAATGGAAAGCTGGCAGCCCCCCTCCCTCTGCTCAGCCCCCACTTTCTTCAGCTCTTGTGAGACGAGGCCTCACCTCACTGCCCAGGCCGCTAATTGGATGACAATCAGTTCCAATTTATTCCATTTGGCCCTTCATTTGGGCACAGCCAGCAGCACGGAGGCCGATTTCAGTCTTTTCTGAGAAGCAGGAAAGTAAAATAAAAAGCCGCAAAGCTAGAAGCTCATCAGGCTTCTGCTAAACAGAACCAAATACGTGTTCTCTCTCTCTCCAACTCCCCCCCCCCAAAAAAGCTGATTGCTGTGTTAATGAAGACAACTGGCCTTGGCATTTAGGAGTTTGCAAGCTTGGTGGTTTGGCTTCTGTCTCCCAAGCATGAAGACACAATTTTAACAAGTGTCAAAACAGAGCTCAACAAACCAGCAACAGGACACACGGGGACACACACACACACACCCATTGTGTGTGCAAGGATTACCAATGTAGTTATTCACGCCTTGCCAATGAGAAAGTTCCTTCAGAACTTCAATTCAAGATGCTGGTGGCTACAGCTGCAATCCTGGGCCTGCTTACCTGAGAGGAAGCCCCACTGAAATCACTGGGTCTTACTTCTAAGGTGACGCAGGCTGCAAACCTAAGTGCACAGACTAGTGAGCAAGTCCTCTGGAGATGAGTGAGACTCACTTCCAAGTGAACAGGCGTGAAGGCCAGGCTTGCGTGCCTATAAAAATGTCATTTCTTATCTCTTAACTTGTTTTGCTGTTTCTTATCGCGCCGCACTGCTGAAGGACTTATATTGCCTTGCTGGTGATTAGGAAGACGGATACTGCAGCTTTAGAGGGTTCCCCCCCTCCTTTCAAACAAGATGACTTGTGAAGAAGAGAATTCTGCATTTCATCATGGGCAAAGTTAGATGTACCTCTAGCCCAGCCTTGCCCAACCTGGTGCCCTTTTGCAATACAACTCCCACCAGCCCCAGTAGTTGTGGCTGGGGCTGATGGGAATTGTAAGCCAAAACATCGGGGGCGGGGGGATGACTGCTTTTGCACACTTGGAAGTTTTAGCCCCTCTTCTGTCTTCTACGCAAGGCATTTCGTATATGCTCAGGGAAGCATAGACCATTCCAACATTACAAAGAATTGTGTCTCCCTATATTTTATACTTGCCTCCATAACTTTTGCCCAAGCACACGAGCAGGGAAAAAACTGAAGCTAGAAGTTGTTCCAATTTAGCACATGGCTTACGTATATGATCTATTTTTTAAACTTCTCCCTGTCCTTGTGAAGCTTGCAGCGCATTATGGTTATTTATTTATTTATTTGTGCCATCCCACAAGGCACAGGAATGCTGCAAGGCTCAAGGTTTGGGAGCCGTCGCTGGAGACATTGCACTGCAATGCATTTCTGCATCGGAACCGGGGATCCAAACAATGGATTGTGCCATTAAGGTTACACATCAAACTTAACCGTGAACTTGCAGCGCTCAAGGGAACAATCACATTATGGCATGTTTTATACGTTTCCCGACACTCCTGAAAATGGGTGCCGAGCCTGGACTTGAAATATAGAATTGTTGGTGTCTAATCTGCCAACCTGGATGGCTTTAAAAGAGGGTTAGAAAAATTCACGGAGGATAAAGCTAGAAATGGCTCCTGACTCTCACGACTATGTTCTGCTTCCACAGTTGGAGGCAGTGTGCCTCTGGCTACCAGCTGGCTGGGAATCACAAATGGCGAGAACACTGCTGTTGTGCTCAGTTCCTGCTTGGGGGCTTCCCATGGGGGCACCTGGTTGGCCACTGTGAGAACAGGATGCTGGACTAGGTGGGCTCCTGGCCCGCCTGATCCAGCAGCATTGTCTTATGTTCTCATGTTCAGAAAGGGCAGCCAGGCACCAGGCAGATGATTTGAAGAACATGGACTATTTATAAACGTCACCTCCAGGTCCTCGAAAGATTCCATCAATGGTGTCTCCGAAAGTTTTTACACATCACTTGGGAAGACAGGCAAACTAATGCGTTTGTACTGGAAGAAGCAAAGTTCACCAGTGTCGAAGCAATGATTCTTCAACATCAATTTTGTTAGACTGGTCATGTTGTGTGGATGCCTGATTATTGTCTTCCAAAGCAACTACTCTATTCTGAACTTTAAAATGGAAAGCGTAATGTTGGTGGTCAACAAAAGAGGTTTAAAGACTCTCTCAAGGCAAATCTAAAAAAATGTAGTATAAACACTGGCAACTGGGAAACACTGGGGGGGGGGGAGAAACATGCTAAGAGGAAGGCACACTTGGCAAACCCTCACCATGATCATCTCCCACCCAGAAATCAATGTCCCCACTGTGGAAGGATGTGTGGATCCAGAATTCCCCTTTGCAGTCATTTACAGACACACTGTTAAAACCGTGTTTATGGAAGACAATCTTACTCGGCTACGAGTGATTGCCAAAGAAGAAGATGACTCACAAAACCCGTTCAGTCACCTTGAAAGTAAGGTAGGCACAATAAAGCCCACAAACCCCCACCCATGGAGATTTTACTGAAAATTTCTCTCCCCTTTTGCTAATTTTCAAGTGCAATTTCTTTTCTCATTAAAAATGGATGGAGAATAGTTGAATTAACCCCCCCTTTTTTTGAAGAGCACCACAAAAAACACCCCTACCCTGCATAAACACAAACATGAACTAAAATTGCATAATATAAAAAAAAAAACATATCCATACCGACAAAAGAGTCTAAACAGCAACAGTCTAAACATCAGCCTTGAGGCCACCTTGATATTCTTGAGCTTCGCTCACAAGGGTAATAGGAAACATGCAAGCCCACTCACCACGACAAGGTAATGATTCAGCGAGTGGGTTAATATGATAATATTATATGATAATATGACAGCAACAATTGCAGATAACAATGGCTCTCAAAGTGAATCATTCACAGTGGGATCAGGTGTTAAACAGGGTTGTGTTATTGCCCCAACTCTATTTATTATTTTCATTGCCATGATCCTACACTTTGTAGAAACTCCCCACCGGAGTAGAAATCATATATAGAACAGATGGAAAGCTCTTCAATCTGAGCAGGCTGAAAGCAAAGGGTAAGGTTACCATAACTTCCATCCTAGAGCTTCAGTATGCTGATGACAACGTAGTGTGCGCACACTCAGAGGATGACCTCCAAACCATCCTAAATATCTTTGCAGAAGCTTACGAAAAGCTTGGCCTATTGCTCAACATCCAAAAAACCAGAGTGCTGCACCAACAAGTACAAAATAACCCCTCTGCAGCACCACAAATCCAACTCAATGGTGTAACGTTGGGAAATGCCGATCACTTCTCCTATCTAGGCAGTTATCTTTCCAAAAGGGCCAACACTGATGCTGAAATCCAGCATCGCCTGAGCTCTGCGAGTGTGACTTTCTCCTGATTGAAGTGCAGAGTGTTTGAGGACCATGACATTCACAGGGAAACCAAAATGCTTGTTTACAAAGCTGTTGTACTACCAACCTAATATCAGTGTACTGGAAGAAGCAAAGATCACCAGTGTCGAAGCAATGATTCTTCAACATCAACTTTGTTGGACTGGTCATGTTGTGCGGATGCCTGATCATCGTCTTCTAAAGCAACTACTCTATTCCGAACTTAAAAACAGAAAGCGTGAATCTGGTGGTCAACAAAAGAGGTTTAAAGACTCTCTCAAGGCAAATCTAAAAAAATGTAGTATAAACACTGACAACTGGGAAACACTGGCCTGCAAGTGCTCCAGTTGGAGAACAGCCTTTTCCAAAGGTGTCATGGGCTTTGAAGATACTCGAACGCAGGACGCAAGGGAGAAATGTGCTAAGAGGAAGGCACACCTGGCAAATCCACACCGTCATCATCTCCCACCTGGAAACCAATGTCCCCACTGTGGAAGGATATGTGGATCCAGAACTGGCCTCCACAGTCACTTACAGACTCATTGTTAAAGCTGTATTTATGGAAGACAATCTTACTTGGCTACGAGTGATAGCCAAAGAGAAAGATTCTCGAGCACACTCTGAAGCCAAAGAGGCACATCAGCAAGTGGAGAACTCCCTGAAGAGGGAGCCCCTCTCCTTGCAGCAAGACGGGAGCACAGCTTTGTCTTTGCTGATCTCCCTAAAGGAATTGGCAGGCCAAGTTCCTCCTGCGTTTGCTGCTAAGAGAACTGACGGCGTGACTAGTCACACACACACACACCCTGGCTCCATACTTTTCCCAAACACCTTGCAAACACGCACACCTTTCAAAGGTCAAGTGGCTTCCTCACAGAAACCCTCCTCAAACGTCACATGGTTTCTCCCTGAGCTGTGTTCGGAAGAAAGATCCAGCAGAGAAGTGAGGGGTTGAGAATCTTTTGCCCAGCCCTAGAGAAAAGCAGCCTTTCTCTTGGCTTCTGGGAGTGAACTAGAAGCCAGCCACATTCCCCTGCCCTGACAAGAAGCCAGTCCACTGCTGCCCCCAAATACTGTGTCCCTCAAACAGTCACCACTGCGGCTGAGCTGCATCTGCTCCAGATGGGTCATTTCAGAATGCTCCCAATTCAAGCTAGTTCATTTAGTCCTTATTTCAGCTGGGGGTCAGTTTGGATTGGGCCACTCCCCCTAGACTGGAGCCCTGGGGTCTCCCTTGTCCCATACATACCTTGGCCAAGGTAGCATGGTTGGACATTTTTTGGAGCAGCCTCATCCCTTAAGGTGGATGCCTGGGCACTGCGGTACACCCCATGGTCATGGGGAAAGTGGGGAACTGCTTTCTGCCACTCTCAAAAGCATATTGAGGAGCAGCAGGGCTCTTCTTCCCCCACAGCTGCTGGTGAGTAAGTCTGGGTGAGGCCGCGGTGGCACAGAGGGCTTGATGCTGGCACCTCTCTATGTAAGGGACAGAGTAAGTCCTGCTGGCCCCAAACTCTGGAGGGGTGTGTATGTCATTCAACGTAAGCTAAGGGAGAAGAACACGGGCATTCCCGGGTTTAATCCATGAATTGCTCCCCCTAGTTCACAGCTGGTTAGTCAGGCTCAGCAAATTGGACAGTTTGGAAGGGAAGGAGAGGTCAGCCAAAGTTCCTTGACCCTTCGGACATCAGTGAAACAGATGCAGGCAGGGCTGCCTGCACCTCAGTCTGAATGATATTTGCCTGCTAGAATCTCTTCCCCCCTCTCCATCTAGCCTCCAATGTAGTTCTTCTTCACCTGCAACTTGCGGGCTCATTCCAATTCCTCAGATGGTATAAAAATTAACAACATTAAAATGTCATGATTGTCCCACACTGATTACGCACCTAATGCATAATTAACCTTTGACACGTTTTGGTCACTACCTGCACTTATGTGCGCATGAGAGAGGGGGAGAAAAATCCCTCCGTGGTGGTAGCAAGCAAGGCAGGGGACCATCCATGCTGTTGTCATGTTACAGAGAGGGAGACAGACAGAGAGACGGAGAGACAGAGTTCTGCATGCAGGCACCTTTGGCTGGAGAAGCACCCGTCTCAATTTCCCAGGCTCATCTTCTTTGCAAACAAGGTGGGGGCGAAGAGAAAGCAAACCCGCCTGGTGATTGTGAAGAAAATTGCTTAGCCGGAGCGGCAGCAGCAGCAGAGCAAGCGCCTCTTGTCAAATTCATTAGAATTGCAGAAGTCCTGGAACGGCTGTGACAAGGCGGGGGGGGGGGGAGCGCAGCGGAGCCCTGGCTCTAAACTCCTCGCCTCGTCTCAGTGTCAACTGTTTAGCTTCCGTTGCTATAACGACGGGAAACATCTCTATATTGCTTTCGTGGCGCACTACATATTTCCGCACAATCTCTCTCTCTCTCTCTCTCTCTCTCTCTCTCTCTCTCTCTCCAACCCGCCCCCCAGCTTTCTCACTTTCTGCCTCAAAGTATTATTTGATGTGATGTGGAAACAATGAGACCAGCTTTCCATTGGAGGGAGATTCGTAGCAGACAGGGGCAAAGTAAACATTTCGCTTTGCTTCCAGCAGACAAACTGCCATGGCCACAGAGGCACCGAGAAGGAAGCCCGGGATGCTTTCAGGCACATTCAAGACCGGCCCTGTCATTGGGTGCAGTGAAGGAGCCGCCTCGGGCAGCTGGTTCAGGGCGCCCTCAAAGGACAGTGAATTGTTACACTATTTAATTGGCCATCACTGTGTTTTTACCACCAGACGCTCATGGGCTTCTCTGCCTCCGGGGCTGGAATAACTTGGCTGCCCTTGGGTGCTAAGCCTTGGGGAGAGCAACAGGGAGCCCTTGGCTGCTCACCTCAGGCAAGAAATGGTCTTGGGCACATCTGGGATCAAGAGAGAGCAAGGGCTTGCCTCCAGATCTTCACAGAATGTAAGAGCCAGCTCTTGCCAGACTTTATTTTTCTGTCAATGGGAACATTCCTGGTGATCCACAGGCAGGAGAAAGTTTATTGGGGGGGGGCAGGAATAAGGATGCTGAGCTTTGACAGGCTTGGGAAGAGATGCTGACCCACCTGCCTTTGGCAACTGCAGGTCTCCTCCAGCTGGCCAGGAAAGTCCAGAGTTCTAGGGTAGGCCATCCCATCCAGACTGAATAAAAGCTTTCAGCACCATGGACAGCTCCCAGGCTCTGGACACTTCTGAAGGTTCACCATACCAATTCTTCTAACAATCTTTCCAGTGTTGTTATCCCCATGTTGTGGGAAGTGGGGAAGGCAGCTGAAAGAAAACCAGCTGCTCAAGACCACAGAGGGTGGTGCCTGCATGCAGGGGTATGTGTGGCTATGGGCATTAGGTGGTGCACGTGGCATGCTGTTGAAAAGCATTTGTTATTGGTATTTGTCATGGAGCAAGCCAGACAGTAAATCATACGGTTCAATGCTGAAGTTAACTCTTTATTAGACAAACACAAACTTCACAGGCTTGGCTGGGTTTCAGGCCTAATGAGCACAAGCAGTTCATGCCCTGTAGGCCCCACTCCATGAAATCAATTCCTGCACTTACCGCTACACCATTGTTCATTCCTTAAAATGCCATCCGTTTCATAAGTCTGAGCCAAAATAAGGAGTCCTTGCTGGTGACAAACCTATGAGCACCAGAAAACCATTATTCCACCTGCCCACCCACCCTAGTCGTCCCCTTGGAACAACCGTTCACAAAGATGTAGCATTGTTCCCATGGGATTATGGGAAATAAAAATGGCAGCCACCCAGAAATACCTCATGGTGAAACCAGAGGCAGGAACAGCAGCAGCAAAACATGAGAAGGAAAGAAAACACAACAGTGTGCCAGGAATAGAGGGGAGGTGTGTGTGCAGAGGCTCAGGTTTTTTGTCCCCCAAATTTTGAGCAGAAAGTTCTCACAGAGCAACTTTTGGCTCAGCTTCTACTTCCAAAAGCCGATCTGTTAGTTCTTGGCACGAGAGAGAAAAGCCCCCGATTTCTCCCTCGCTGGTCTTTGAGCTGCCTCTGCCAGAAGGTTGCAACATGATGGCAGTTAATGAACAAAACATGCCCTAATATTTAGAATAAGGGGACGCATTAAAAAGGGTACAAAAGGCCAGAATTGCTGGCAGATTGAGCACTAAAACAAAGGCAGAAAGCAACAGATGTTTCTCGCTCCTAATTTAGTCCTCTAGGATCTCCTCCAGATAAAACACAACGGCGTTTTGCTTCTTAATGAAGCATTTTCATCTTTCTGTACAGCAACGGTAAAAAAAAAGAAAAGAAAAGAAGGACAGAAGACTCCCCAAGGGCTAAAATGCACCAGAATCTGGCAGAATCTGACTCGCTGCCTTTGGATTTTGCAAAGAGAAGTTCTCTCTCCCTTAGTTGGAAATGAAAATGAGGATGGGAGAGTGTGAGAGATAAGTCTTTCCCCCAGATTCAGACTGTGGCCAATTCATGGTGGCTATGGAAAATGGAAACGCAGAAGGGAACCTAGGAGATCTGGTTCTCATATTTGCATGTGTGAGTAATATGAGTTTGAGGCTAATATCCTGACAGGCTAAACTTACATTTCCTTTTAAGGGTTGAAGAAGGGTTGAAATCCCTGATGTAAGGAAAGCCTGCCACCCTCACCCCCCTGTTAGTAGACACAATTCACTATAAAGGATCTGAGTCATCTCCATTAATTTCTGTAGGATGTGGGGCCCTTGTTAAAGTTAGTAAAAGCAAAGTTATTCCCCTTCTTCTTCAGGCTCTGACTCTCTTGCTTGTCCATAAAGCTGGCCAAGTGGCCACTAGGCTCACCTTGTTGCCACTGCAGTCTCTTTGGGCTGTCCATTGTAGGACAACTGGGATTTCATGATCTATCTATAACCAAGAGAACAATCACCTTTCTAGGCCTTTGAGTTGGCAGAAGAGAGGGGATGGCAGGTGGGGTGGAGTAATGTTGTACCTAACCCAAGTTCTTGAGATGGGTAGTTCATGGTGGCACCTTCAAAAACAAGCTTTCTGTTCTTGCCTCTTTCTCATCAGACACTCCCTTTTCAGGTGCTCCCTGCTAGCCTGCATTGATGTAAGGTTTCTATCTTTTATCCTGGGTAAGGATGGGCAGTTCCACCGTTTCCACCCTCCAAGGGTGGCCTGGCACCGAGTTCTCTATGTGGGAAAATGTCTGAAGATCCTGAACCAAGGAAGACGAGCTGGATCCTGTGAGCCAGTGATCTGCACAATAGCTCTAACTCTGTGTGATTTATTTATGATGTGATCTTTATGACTTTCCATAATTTATTCTGGCTTGGCTCCTGATGGACAGGGGCCTTGAGCAATTCTGGAACCAGTTCCCCCTCCTCTTGCTTTCTCCCTACTAAAAAGCATGAGAAGGAAATAGAAAAGAACGACAAGCAAAGCCAGGATCTTGGTGGGAAAATATTGACATTTGGACCCAGGTGAAGTGAGATTAAAGGTGAGCCTTCCTTATAAAACCAGCATCATTACACCTGCCAAAATGTCTGCGGCAGTTACGTTATGCATTATGCATGTAAGAGTGGATGTGTTGGTTCATTTTTTTGTCTTTTTGGGGGGAGCAGGTCTTAGATTAGAAATAGTGGGCAGTACAAAGGATAGAAAGAAGAAGTAGAAAGACGGTAAAAACATCCTCCCTAAAGGCTGTAATTCAATATGACTTAGAAAACAACAGCAGCAACCCCCCCCCCCCCATTTTAATGGATTCTTGTGGCGTTTGCAGCACCTGAAACGAAATTTTATAGGGTGTTCCTTACAAGGCAGCATTCTGGAGGCGAAATGAATGCAGCACTCTCCGTAATAAACTTAAGAGAAATGCATTTCCAGGCAGAAAGAGGGATGCGGAAGCAAAGGGAGGAGGGGACCCTCCCTGGACTCTTCCTTCCCCTCCCTCATGTACAGGGGTGGGAAGGGGAGGCAAAAGGAAGCTACCCACCACCTTTCCAGCTGGAGACTCCCAATTTGCCTCCCTTTCATTCGCAAGCTGTGCCTTTCGAAGCAGAAACTTGAGCATCATACTCCAATACTGATCAGCATGGTGGAAGGAGAACCCCACCCTGCCTCCAGGTTTGCCACTGAATCTACACTGAACAGGAAGCAGAAGGCTAGCATAGCTCCTGCACAGACCTTCCAAGGGTCCCTATTTTCCAGGGACTGTCCCGGATTTACAGAAGCCATCCTGGTTTCTGATTTGGTTCCTTAGGACGTCTCTATTTTCATCGAAGAAATGTTGGAGGGTATGGAGTTATGCAACCCATGAGCCAAGGAGATAAGTAACTAGACAACCTTTAGAAGACATCTGAAGGCAGCCCTGCATAGGGAAGTTTTATTTTAATGTTTAATGTTTTGTTATGTTTTTAATATATGTTGGAAGCTGCCCAGAGTGGCTGGGGCAACCCAGTCAGATGGGCAGGCTATCAATAATATAATTATAATTGAATAGGATGCCCCTATTTTCATCGGAGAAATGTTGGGGTGTTTGCCTTCAGGGTGAGTGGACCTGCATGATACCCAAGCACATATTTGCCCCATTGACATCTTACCTTTTTAGGACTGTGCTAAAAGTGCTCTGATGACTGAGTGAAACAGTCCTACAACTTGCTTCCACTTTGCAGGTAAGCAAATGAGGTTTCATATCAAGATCACCTTGACGAGACATTAATGATTGCTGCTTCCTGCCTGGCAGGGGCTACTCATGAACTGAGAAAGTGAAGAGCCCTCTCTGTCTTCACTTCACACAACAATCAATATGCCCTGCTCCCGGTCTCACACACAGAAACACCCCCATTACATGGCCAAAAGATTTTAATTCCCCTCCCTCTCCGAAGTGCAAGACGCAGTCGGTCTATTCTGGGTGTTGGCGCACAGTGAAAGTTTTATGGCCAAGTTATAAAGCTCTGAAAAATGGGGTTTATAATAGAAACTCTGACACCATCTAAAAATATAGCTGCGCTGTTGGGTGCAGCTATAATACAGCCCTAATTTATAAAGCACTCAGGAATCCTTTGCTGTTTCAAAACTTATGGATAATAATCCGGCTAAAAAAGAGTAAACCAGAAGGGGGAAATGGCCCCAGCGCCTGTGAGCGATGACAACCGGGGCCAGCGAGCCATTTGGAAATAGTGCCGGATGCCTTGATCCACGGAATCTCGGACCATCATGCAAAAAAACCAGGCTTTGCCAAGAATGTGGGCATATTTCATCCCCTATGACGGGCCATTTTACTTGCTTTGGTCTGCTTCTCTATAGCAAGGGGGGGGAAGGACAGCAACAGAGGATGCTTTCCACACATTTTGGGGGTTGACATAATAGATGTTACTGCAAGAAGGACTGCAATGTGGGGGAGGGAGGGAGTTGGGGGTGGCAGTGTAGAATAAACCAATTGTTTACTCACTGGAGACTCCAGTTTATCACAAAAAGATAGCCAGGAGCTCTCCCTCTTCGAGGCCCTCCAGCTTTCCGCTAAGAGGTATTGGAAAGACAATCACTCACTGATGCAGGTCCTCCATCTCCTCCATCGGGGCCTGGGAGCAGGGATGCTCACCATTGGTTTTCCTCCCTCAGCTTGACCAGGACCTTGTTCCAAGAAATCTTTAAAAGGATGCTGAGATGCTAAGAGCACAAGCCACTGCCAGGGCTCCATGGGGCTTAAGGCCAGTTGGGAGAAGAAGCTTCTCTCAGTCACTCCCGAGGCCTTTCTTATTGCCACCATCTCAATGCAGCATTGTGGGTTTTGCGTGCGCACACACACACACACACACAAATGTACCTGGGGAAAGGAGACTAGCACACTTCTCTGGGCCTCAGCTCTGAAGAGGCCAGATTTCACCCAAAGCGTCATTTCCTGGCAAATAGAATGAAACCCCAAGCAGGAGACCCTCCTCAGGCATGTCAAGATGTGGGTAGCGTTAGCCATGTTTCTTGGAAGCTGGTGGGAAGGTTGTCTCACCTGGGGAGGCTGCTTCAACAAGGTAAATGGGGCACTGCCCCAACAACCTCAGTCTGGCCTGAGGCAGCCCTCACCTGCCTGCCTTCTGACTTACAACTGGTTCAGGAGCTAGACCTGCCTGTCACCTTCCTCTTAGGTGCTGTCCTTATTATTGTGGAGAAGAATGGGGACAAATCTAGAATAACTTGGCTCTGGTGCCACCAACTCTTTGGACTCTCCACCCTCTGCCTGACTGGTCCTAATGGGCACCAGCCACTGCTGAGTATCATTCTCTCCCCCCCCCCCCAATATTTACACTGGCTGTATCTGGAAATCTGATCTAATGCCAGGCAGCAAGATGTTTAAGAAATACATAAAATATTGAGATTCTTCCATTTCCTGTCCCAGTAAAAAGATTCTTTGAAAATCCTACAAGCGGCAGGAAAAAGTCTATCAAAACAACAGTAAACTACTGATGGGGCCCAGACATGGTTTGTTTGGAACAACACAGTCCTGGTTTTCGTTTGGAAGAATGACCCCCCCTTGCAGCAACTATCCAGGTGCCACTGGAGATACCCAGACAAGGATGTCAGTCCCCCGTCACCTGACTCCAGTCTGGTTCCCAGAGGTAGACTGCCCCTGAGCTATGAAGTTCTACTTAGACATAATGGCTGGGAGTTGTCAAGCTCGATCTCCTCTGTGAATTTGTCATATCTTCTCCTATACAAGGCCTCTGCTGCTGCTCCGGCCTCTGTTTAAGAAAATGCTGCACTGTAACCAGCAGAAGTAGGGAGAGAGAAAGGCCCGCCAACATGGCCACGGATACCGGCTGGAGCCACACCCCCTCACGGCATCAAGCGCTGCCTTAATCCCCTAAGTGGATTTGGGCGAAGGATTTCTGACAGATGACCCTGGCAAGTTTGAGACGACAGCGTCAGCTGCCCAGGCTGTGGCGTGCTGAGCTAAAGGAGCATCCTTTTAGCATTTTAATTGAAAATTACAGAAAAGAGGCACAGGGCATTGGGCCTGGGGTGTGCCTGTCCCAGGAAATGCTGGCAGGTGGTTCTGCTCAGCAAAGGGCAGGACCAGAAGTTAGGAATGGCAAAACGGCTGGTGCTGACTTCATAGAAGTTTTGTGGCTCTCCAGAACGTGCCCCTGTTGCCAATCTAACAGTCAAAGGCAGAAGATAAAAACCACAACATGTAATGAGGCATTGGAGAGATAGACAGACATACAGATAGATAGATAGATAGATAGATGATCGAGATAGATAGATAGATAGATAGATGATAGATAGATAGATAGATGATAGATAGATAGATGATCGATAGATAGATGATAGATAGATAGATGATAGATAGATAGATAGATAGATAGATAGATAGATAGATGATAGATAGATAGATAGATAGATAGATAGATAGATAGATAGATAGATAGATGATAGATAGATATATATATAGAGAGAGAGATAGCTAGATGATAGATAGATAGATAGATAGATAGATAGATAGATAGATAGATGACAGATAGATAGATAGATAGATAGATGATAGATAGATAGATAGATAGATAGATAGATAGATAGATAGATAGATGATAGATAGATGATAGATATAGATAGATAGATAGATGATAGATAGATAGATAGATAGATAGATAGATAGATAGATCCTAAAACCCAAGAAGGCATGTGGGGAGTGGCTATTCTTCTGTTTCTGAAATGCTGTTTGCATCTTAGCAGCACTTTGGGAAACCAGCAGTGTCACTTGCTGCCCATGAGGCTCCTGTGTCTTTAAGAGTGTGTGTATGGGAGGGGGGGAGAGTCAGCAGCATCCATAGGGACCTCGTTGCAATGTGCCTTACCAAGAGAGCACACAGAAAATCAGGCCACCCTCCTGAAGTCCAGGAAAACTAGTCCTGAACCAAAAGTTATATTCAGTTCGGAAGTAGGCTGCTCACCTTTTTTTTTAGCCACTACGTATTTCATGGTCACAAATGACAATTGGGCCCCTAGAAGTTCCAGTTGCTGAGAGGCAACTTTTTTTTTTTGCTTGCACACAAGGCTACAGAGTGAGGGCATGGAATCTCTGCCCTTTCTCCGAACTGGCTTTAGGGTAATGCCTCATCCCCACATGGCATCTCCGCAAAGCAATCATTCTTACAGGGTAAAAGAAATGGCACCAGACCTTCTGACTGGTGCTGTTACTCCTTCATTCCTCTTATCACCATGCTCCCCAAGTCGCTAAAATACCGCCATCCTACCCCACCCATCTCTGGCTGTGAACAGTGTGGCAATCTTTGGCTTGGTGGTGGCTTAGCAGGCAGACTACAGAGGCTCTGCTTACAACCACATGAGCGCCCCCCCTTTTTTGCTAGTACAACATAATAAATGTTTAAATGAGCAGGCAATCAACCTATTCAGGAGGGACCTAGTCCTTCCAGAAACAAATGGTTGCATGGGAGCTGCCACACCGAGCTCATTCCGGAGCGAGTGATTAGATCCTGTTCCCGTTCTTGATAAGTCTCTGCCTTGCTCTGAAAAGAGCTCGAGTGGATTGCCAGCTGGGGTCCACTTCAAGCTGACCCAAATCACACAGGAAACGGCCACGTTCCTCTTCAGCTAAGGAAGAGCCCCCTGAAGGAAAGGTCTAGTGGCAGCAAGGAAATCTGTCTGCAGACAGAGCCTCCAGCCCGCCCCCCCTCGCCAAGCACTTGAGTATATCAGGTCCACGGGAAAGGAGGAGGGGAATGTTGTTCCTTTTCCCACAGAAGCACTTCTCCAGTCAGTCTGGGCCATTTGCTGTGATGAATAAGAGGAAGCTGCCGGATAATGTCTCTGAGAGGACCAAGGTGCAGGCCTCATCATTCTTGATGTGAAACAAACAAGCTACACAGATCTGAAGAAGGCAGAAGACTGTCTTCTGAACTCTCTGTGGTCTATTGGGGAGGGGGGACGGGTCGATTCTCCTCTATGCCACCCAGCTAGGGTGCAGCAAGCATGTCCCAGTTTGTTTCCAAACCTCATTCCAACTTGTCAGAAGCTCAGGTCATGCACAGTGAGGATGTTGACTGCAAAAACAGACATGGAAGAGCCGGACTGTCTTTCTACTTATTTAGTATCCCAGGGATTGAGATTTGTGGTCTCCCAGGTGATGCTGCAAGGAAGGGCCAAGTCAAACTGAGCACAGGGCAAGAGGAACTTGCTGGCTTAACAGTTTCCATGTTGGAAGCAGACAGGACAGAAGCAGCATCCTCATTTTTATAGGGATCCATTGTGGAACTAGAAAACCACAGGCCAGTAAACCGGATGTTAGTTGTGGGAGAAAGCCCCCTCTGCTCAGTTCCAAATTGGGTTAGCAATTTCAGCAGCCATTAGAGAGCACCAAGGGGGTGAAAAGACCATCTATTTTTGAGAGATCTAAAGTGACTCACAGCATTGGTTGGACTTTATTGTTTTCAACTGCCCTTCAAAACTTTATTCTTTTGCCTTGATCGTGACACCAATTACAATTTGGTCAGAGCAGTGCAAATACCTCCAAGGAAGGATTGTGAAGATCTGTGGGGAAGCCTAAGGCAGCACTGAAGCCTTGGTGACAAGCAGCTGTGCAACCTCTGAACTTGTCAAACTGAATGCCCCAGTCTGCAAGACTTATGTGCAGCCTGTTATCCCTCCCTTTAAGCTCCACTTTCTTTCCTGTTTTAGCTTATGGTGAATTTCCCACAAGCCTCAGCAGTAATGCAAATTAGGTGCTTTTAGCATTAGAACTGTAGCAAAAGCAATAAGTAACAAAATGATTATTTTCCCACTTTGACCAAAAGACCAAATGCAAACTCGATGCTTCTACTTGACCAGGTGTGAGGAACCTCTGGCCGTCCAGATGTGGCTGAACTACAAGTCTCATTATCCCTGGCCTTTGGCTATCCTTGCTGGGGCTGATGGGGGTTGTAGTTCAGCAGTAACTGGAACATCAAAGGTTCTCTGTCCCTCCACCAGACTCTAGTGACTACAGAGACTTAGCTACAAATCTTTTGCAAACAAACTTTAGCAAAGTCAAGCCATTGTTATGACATTGTTGGGTTGTTGTGAAGATAAGTGGAGACACCACTTTCAGCTCACTGGAAGTGTGAGACAGATAGATGATAGATAGATGATAGATAGATAGATAGATGATAGATAGATAGATAGATAGATAGATAGATAGATAGATAGATAGATAGATGATAGGAAACAAACCATCAGCTTTTGCTTCATCTTACTTATCAGTAACAACTGAATCCTTCTTTTCCAAGAGTGGACTTCTCGTCTCTCAACTAGAGAGGCAAGATCAGATGTGGCAACTACTTGCCCTTGGCCACCCAATGAGTTTTCCTCAACCTGGCTTTCATACATCCATACCCTGTAGTCTAGGAGCTACTCTGAGAATGTCTCTCCACCCAGCCCTTGCAAGCAAACTGCAGCAAAGTCAAACCTTCATGGTGATTTTCTCCAACTCCACTACAATTCCTGCTGATCTGGATTTCAGGGCACACCCAGGGAAGATCCACACAGTCCCATCATGTCCACTATGAGAAGGATGCCCAAGATACATTGATGCCCTGAGGGTGGTGGACATCATGGAGAAAGACCCTATGAGCTGTAATAAGCCTTGCGGTTGTTGTTTTGTAGGCCCATTTCTCAATCCTCCACATCCTTGTGCTCCCAAATGGCTTCGTTTTGCATGCTAAGCCAATGTGAACCTCAGAGGACAAAGAATCAAAATTTACTACAGCCGCACTAAATGTGGCAAATTTATTTCTTCTTCTCAACAGGCTTCACAACTTTATATCCACCAGGCACAGCTGGCTCCTTGTCAGCTGCCCATTGGCTCAGGGGTGGCTTCCTCTCAGTTGGTATCATTCAGAGCCAACCTTGCGACTTCTACATGGCACTTCACAAATGGAAGGAGATGGGAGAAGCACTGATGATGTGAAGAAAATGACTCAAGATAAGGGCCAGCTGCACTAAGTCTGGCTCTGGAGCATGCTAAGGTTGCATAGTAGTAATTGCTGCAAACAGAAGGTTCATGCCAGAAGGTGAAAGGAGAAGCCCAGATCTCCTAGTCTTTATCCCACACCTCACCATTTCAGATGCTTCCTCCTCCTGTCCATCAGAGGAGGCAGTGCTGCTGACAGCTGTTCTCCTTCCTGCCTGAAGAGGGCTCTACAGATGTTAGAGTAGACACATAGGAACAAATTTACATAACTAACTTCGGGCCATTAATTTCAATGGATCTACTTGAAGCAAAACTTAGTTGGATTCAACCCACCGGATTCAGACAGTTCTCAGTGCCAGATCCAGAGCTCCCCATAGCAAGTCCCAGAGTCCCCGACACATAGAGAGCAACCTAAATATTGCTCAGGGAAATACTAGGATGAGACAATCTTCTCCTTCTTCCTCTTCCTCTTCCTCATAAACTGGTTAACAAGCTAAGAGTTCATTTGCAGTGCCAAAAAGAATGCACTAAAAATGGAATATACTCCAGAGGTGGAATCCTTAAAAAGATGATTCTGCTGAGCTATAGTGCCACATCAAATTTTTATTGAATGCGTTCCTGCTCAGAACTACTGCCCTAAACCCAGTCAGAACGCTGAGAGAAGGGAATAAATCCCATGCACAGGCTCCTCCGTGGTGTTCCTGCAGAAGGGCAAAAGAGGCATCTTTCTTCAGAAGGAGGGCAGGCCAAAGTAGGAACGGAGGGAAAATTTGGGATGGTTCACATTTTGGAGCTTCCACAAGCAAAGAGGCCTTTCAAAACCTTCCTGTGAGTGTGATTGCTGAAAGCGACACATTTTATTCAAGCCTTCAACTACCAAGAGAGCCAATAGATTGCTATGTCATTGCATTATGTGTGACTTGTGATTTTGGCAACATAGCTGAGGAAGTGATTAGAGACTGCATTGTTATGAAAACCTCTTCATCCAAACGTCAAGAGACACTTCTACTGGAAAGAAAGCTTCTTCTTTTTGGGGGGACAGCTGTTGAAATAACTGGCTGAGAATGCCATTCACAGTGCCGAATCCCTCTCCACATGTTTCTCGGGCTTCTCCACTAGAGCATCAGAACTTAAGAAGAGCCCCGTGGATCAGATCCATCTTTACCAGCATCCTGTTCTCGTAATCGCCAACCAGATGCCCATTATGGGAAACCTGCAAGCAGGACCCAAGAAGGATTCTTCTCTTGTGGTTTCCATGAACTGGTACAGTGGTACCTTGGGTTAAGAACTTAATTCATTCTGGAGGTCCGTTCTTAACCGGAAATTGTTCTTAACCTGAGGTACCACTTTAGCTAATTGGGCCTCCCACTGCTGCTGTGCCGCCGCCACGCGATTTCTGTTCTCATCCTGAAGCAAAGTTCTTAACCCGAGGTACTATTTCTGTGTTAGCGGAGCCTGTAACCTGAAGCGTCTGTAACCTGAAGCGTCTGTAACCCGAGGTACCACTGTATTCAGAAGCATTACTGCCTCTGACCAGGGAGGCAGACTGTAGCCATCATGGCTAGTAGTCATCAATAGTGTTCTCCTTCACGAATATGTATAAAAACAGAAGAAGAGCCATGCCAGGGAGGGAAAAGGGTGTTTGAGACAACTTCTCCAAAGGGGGTGGGGAGGGAATCTGCTTCCGTTCTGCCTTGTAAGGCAAATGTGCAGGGCAAAGTTGTTTCTGCTACCGTTGAGGGGATCCAAACCGCAAAGCTGATTTCCAAGATTGTCTTGTTTGAAAGGTGACTTGTAACAAATGCCGCAAATAAAGGACATTTTGCAAATAAAGGACAAGTGTGCAAGTCTATTATGAAAGTGGTAGTGATTCAGGGGATTTTGATGGAAATGATGATGAAATGCCTCGGGACAATTTCTTAAGTGTGATCATGACCCGTCGCACACCGTCAGGTGAAAATAAATAGGCATGAACCAAGAATGGCTTCAGGCCCCCTTAACCCACAATTCCAGCTCAGTTATATTGGGTGCTATTTTACAAGCTATGCTTTAACTTGGAAGCTCCAGATGTAAACCCAGGGGTTTATGGAGGATCCCCTACTGTTATCAATTGATGTTTCAAAGCTGCTCTGGAGTATAAGGGCCCTATTTCAGAAGGTAAAATGTAGGTTGCAAAAGTTCCCATAAAAGGATGGAATCAGCAGCAAGATCTCCACATGACTTTGGATGCTAATAGTGTAGATCCTGCATTACAAATGAACAATGAAGCATGTAGAGACATAATCACCTATTTTTTTCACTGACACTCCATGTTATGCCAAGCATTCCAGACATAAAATTCAGCTGAACCTGGCTGTAATACCTGTAATAATAACCAGATCTCATCAGAATGGGTTTCTTCCACTGTCTTGATAACAGAAATAGAATGGAACTCTTCAAATGCTCATAGATTTGAGAGGTGCAAACTAACGTTGTTGCAGGTGGTCTCCCCTTACCTAACACTGACAAAACTTCTTTGTTTATTAAATTTATATCCTGCTCTCCCTCCCAAAGTTGCCCAGAGAAGCGATCAGGAAGATATAAGAATAATAATAAAAAAACCCTTTAAAATGATTCCAATACAGATGCAGCCTTGGAAAGATCTTAAATGGTTTGTTGAAAGGGAAAGATGGAAAAGAGGAAAGCAGACGCAGAAAAGACAACAGAGGAGGGGAAGGAATTCCAAAGAGCAGGTGCTGCTTACTTCAAAGTAGGCTTCAGCCTTTATATCTTTGGATCTGACACTCGCAGATCATCAGATTCCTTTCGCTACATGGCATTTAGCACCCCAGAAGGGCTGTTCCAGCATAAAGGATGCCATTTGGATTAGTCTCGTCACCCTTCAAAGAATAGCGCATCACACACTTTTTTTGGCAATACCTCAGATGTTGCGTACTTCTCAGTGTATGGCAAAACTGCTGTGGAACATGGTGGCATTTCGAAAGTGGTGTAAGGAGAATGGCAACAAAATAGTCCTATGAAAGTGCTCATTCCGTACCATCTCAGTGATGTATTTGGGACACACAGTATTTCAGAAAGGCATGCAACCTAAGCTGAACTTAGTGGAAGCTATAGAAGAAGTGCCAGAGCCCCAGAACAAAGACATGCTTCAGTCCTTCTTAGGGAATAAACACTATTTACACATCCTTATAATTAGTGCTTTCCCCCAAAAAATAATGTTTAGGGGTACTCTCATTTTCCAACTCATATTGAAATACTCAATGAGGCCAAACTTAAGATTAACAAAATGTTTAGGGGTATGCGTACCCCTGTGTACCCCCCAGAAAAAAGCACTGCTTATAATAGATTGTGAGAGGCATGTGACCAGGAGTCAAGAATGCAAAAAGAGTGGCCGGTGTCAGGAAGAGAGACTCACTGTCCCACCTCGTGAAACTGTAACTGCGTGAGCGTGAGATGCCAAATAGGGCTTATACAGTGGTACCTCTGGATACGAACGGGATCCGTTCCAGAGCCCCGTTCGCATCCTGAAGCGAATGCAACCCGTGTCTGCACGTGCGCAGGTTGTGATTTGCCACTTCTGTGCATGCGCGTGACATCATTTTGACCGTCTGCGCATGCGTGAGCGGTGAAACGCAGAAGTAATGCATTCCATTACTTCCAGGTCACCGCGGAGCGCAACCTGAAAACTTTCAACCTGAAGCAACTTCAACCCGAGGTATGACTGTAATGGTTTTGAAAGAGGACTAGAAAAATTCACAAGTTATCGGCCAGCCAGTGATTACTGACAACGTTCAGTTATACTCCTAGGACTGATATCTGAGCAAAACCAATAATTTCAGAGTCACCTTCAGGCATAGGCAAACTCAGCCCTCCAGATGGTTTGGGACTACAACTCCCATGATCCCTAGCTATCAGGACCGGTGGTCAGGAATGATGGGAACTGTAGTCCCAAAACATCTGGAGGGCCAAGTTTGCCTATGCCTGGTCACCTTGCTACCTCTTCCTGCCCCTCAGCATCTGCCGCCTGAGTTGGCCACCTTCACTCTGCCTCATGGAAGGGCCAGCCATCCCAGCAAGGGAGCATTCAGTGATGACTTATCTAGCCCTCCCCAGATGATGATGATGCATGTATTGCCTTGGACAGCAAGGAACCTAGATCCTCTGAGGTGGACTTTGAAGGCCCCAGATTGGATTCCGACTGTAGCCCAGTTGAGATAGAACTAGAGAGAAAAAAATTCAAGTGTGATGATGTGGAGTTCACACTGCTAGATCAGAGGCCTTGTGGTTAATTGATGCAGGATTTTTTTCACACCAGTACCCTGGATCCGTCCGTTGTGCATTGGGAAGGGGGAGGAAGCAATCCGTGTAAGTGACCTTGAAAGATGTTGCATTCATTTTTCTTCCTACATTCCCTCTCCCTTCCCCCCTCCCTTGTGCGTGATGGATTTAATGTTCAATAAAATTCAAAGAGTAACAGCCACTGAATCTTGAGCTCTTTGTATGGCCACCAAACTCTGCTGGGAAATTCGGGGCTGTTTGCTGCACCTTTTTGGGACACAAATGGAGAAGCGCATTCTGCTTTCAATGGTGCCAGGGAAAGAAGAAGAAGAGTTTGGATTTGATATCCTGCTTTATCACTACCCGAAGGCGTCTCAAAGTGGCTAACAATCTCCTTTCCCTTCCTCCCCCACAACAAACACTCTGTGAGGTGGGTGAGGCTGAGAGACTTCATAGAAGTCTGACTGGCCCAAGGTCACCCAGCAGCTGCATGTGGAGGAGCAGAGACACGAACCCGGTTCCCCAGATTACGAATCTACCGCTCCTAACCACTACACCACACTGGGAAGGGGTTGTTGGCCACTGCGCTTGACACATGCTCATGTGCTCTTTGTAAGCCTCACAGAGAGTCTACAGCACCTGGAACTCAGAGAGAGGAAATGCTAGATGGCCTTCTGGTCTTGCTTGGGACACAACAGCTTCTCCATGATGGAAGGATGGATCTCAATCTCTTTCTGGTCTGTGCCACTTTCTCAAGTGATAAGCTGATTCCGGATCATTCATTCTCATTCTCATTCTCATATATTCATATATATATATATATATATATATATATATATATATATATATATATATATATGCTTTCGTAGATTTTCACGGGTACAGGAATGCAGGTTTTGGTGTCCTCGGGTGTCTTCCCGTGTAAAAGTTGGGGTGTCTAGGCGACGTTTCGACGAGGTCTCACTCGTCATCTTCAGGCTGGTGCTTTCGGCTTCTTGTAACAAGAAGCCGAAAGCACCAGCCTGAAGATGACGAGTGAGACCTCGTCGAAACGTCGCCTAGACACCCCAACTTTTACACGGGAAGACACCCGAGGACACCAAAACCTGCATATATATATATATATATATATATATATATCACAATCTCATCTCAATGCACCTCTAAGACTGGTGCCTTCCACAAGATGTTTGCCTCTCCAAAAGGGCAGAGGGTGCTCCAGGTCAGGGGTCGGCAACCTAAGGCCCATGGGGCGGCTCCAGTGCGCCACGCTAAACCGGCGCAGAGAAGAATGGGGACCGCCTTCCACAACACTGGCTGGCTTCCCATTGGCTGCAAGAAGCTCCTGCAGCCAATGGGAAGCATGCATGCCCGTGCACTCTGGCCCACCCTGGCGTTTGCGGGACCGTGAACTGGCCCAAGCCACAAAAACTTTGCTGACCCCTGCTCTAGGTGGAAGGAGGCCATGATGGAAGGCAGGAGAAGGACTTGCCTTTGAGAGTGAGGGGTTGTTGTTCCTTGGAGAGGTTCTCTAGTGTCAGGGATGGACAGACTGCTCAGTTCCAGTTCTCTCAGTTTCTGATTTTTCCCCAATCTTAAATTCATTCTTCCACATTTCCACATAAATTTGCAAATATATGTATATGTATATGTATGTATATATATATAATTTCTCATGAAAGTTCACCAGCATTTTAATGTAAGTTTCTCCTAATCAAGACTTTTCTATGCAATTTTGACACATACACATTTCACAAGCACTTTCCCTAAATATAACACACCTTTCTGTGTGTTTTTCACTTATATATACATTTCTTTGCACACTTTGCTCCTCTATGCATCTTTGTACACACCGCCTGCTGAATAGCAACATTTGGAGAAATGTGCATTTTGACGGATAGCTGTGTTCTGGTTTGCATATTGGTTCAAGAAGTGCAAATGAGTTAGTTTCTCCTCAAAAAGTGAATAAAATAAAATTTCTTCCCTGGCACCACTTAGCCCTCCTTTAAAGAGTGCAGGGTGGAGGGGAAGTGGGCAGTAGGCAGAGGTTCAAAATGCCTCTGGTCTCATCTCCCAACTCTGTTGAATCAAGTTGCAGCCTTGGATCTCTCCATGGTGCTGAAACTGCCAAGATGTTTTGCTCTGTAGGCTACTCCTCCAGCTGCACCATGGCTTTCAGATATGGACTGTTTTGTTCTCTGTCTGTGTGAACTCTTTCTCCACCACTATCCCCACCACCACCACCACCACCATGAAATGGCTCCTTCCATTCTGTTAGAAAGACCACCATACATGGCCTTTAGCATCTTGGCCAACAGTTGTGCATTTCTGAGCCTTGGCTGAAGGTGCTCCCATCACCTTCTGTTATTTATCCTGGTTTCTTGAGCAAAGTTTCATCTGGGTGGAGAAGGAACCAGGATGCTGCTTATGTGCAAGAGCCCGATCCCTGAGCCCAGTCCTGCCATCCCATAATTCTGCCACATTCCAATTGCTTGCTTGCTTTGTTTTCTTTAGGAACTGCAGGTGACTACCTGGGAGAGAAGCTGATACACCTGCGGAATATTAAACGCAGTGGCTTTTTCTTTGTTTTAATGTCTCCAGCTCATTAAGCAGAGACAGATTTCCTGTTTCCTGCCTTAATTTGGTGGGGGAAAAGAATCGGGAGGGAGGGGAACACGAGAATGCCAAGTCTACGGCTACAGTAGCAGCAAGATCACTGTCCTGGGAGGCAATTCTGACAAGGCAAGAGAGGAATCACTCGGACAATGAAAGACCCACTCCACTGATTATTTATTTAGACTTGGTGCTGAGAGCGTGAGCTGTGAGCCAAGCGGCTCCAGGTGCCTCATCCATACATTAAGTGGTGTTAGGCAATGTTTATCAACCTCAGACACTGAGCCCCATATGCTATGGGGGGGGGGGAGGACAACAATATTTGCATATTTTGCTGTAAATATTACTGCATTAATGTAACTGAGGATCTATGAAGTACAGGACCTGTGCAATATGTGCAGCACTTTATTTATTTAACACAGTGGTATCACATCTTTCCCCCAGGCAACTCAAGGTAGCCTACTGGGTTCTTCTCTCTCCTTCTGCCACATTTCATCACCATAACAACCCTGTGAGGGTTGCACCACACACCTGTGTACCTTCCTCATATGTCAAATACTCTACAGGGTTCTTGGAGTATTTTTCCAAGGTCTAAATTTTCCATGCATCTCAATTTTGGGCTGACCCAGTATCAAAACAAATTTAAATGCCTCACCCAAGCCTCTCCAAAACTTGCCCTTTGGGGCTTGTGAGGTGATCAAACAGCAACTTTCTGACCTGGGGAACTTCTCGCATGGATGCTGGCTGCAGTGAGAGCTTACTAGGCCCAGAATCGGAAGACATGACAGGACTTAAGCCTCTCATTGTGGCACAAGAATATGTGCACTCTGGCTATTGCAGAGAAAATAACTCACAAATTATGGGTTTTAAAGGGTAGACCTGGAATAAAGGAAAATCTTTAACATTTCTACATGATTTGGTGGGGTTTAATTTCTTCCATGTCAAATTCATATACCCAAAATTTTGCCTGCCCACAAGCCACAGAATTTGGATTGTGTAATGTGTTTTGCTGCTTTTATTTTTCACCTGCTCTCTCTTTATTTGGAAAATGCAACCTCTGCTCCAGTGTTTCGTAACTTTGCTTAGCCCCCCGCCCCCCCGTTGCAATGTTTATTTTTTTTATATATAAATATTTTTTATTAAGTTTCACAAATAAAATTTCCATCAAAACACATCATTCACCATTGCACATAGGATCCTCTGAATCCCTTGACTCCTCCCTGCTCTGGCTTCCATTATTCTCCCTTTTCCCATACAGCTTTTCCAATTTTATCTAAATTATTGTTAATATTATCTTCTTTTCCATTATATTATTTTATATCACAAGTATTAATCTAATCCTGCCAAAGTTTTTAATTGTCTGCAATGCTCTTTTGAATACATTATAAATTTCTCCCATTCTTTCTTAAATTTCTTCTCCTCATTTCGGCGCAGTCCATCTCATTTCGGCGCAGTCCATCTCATTTCGGCGCAGTCCATCATCTTCATCTGCCACTCTTCTCATGTTGGAACTTTGTTTTACTTCCATTTCAGGGCATGTAAAACTCTCGCTGCTGTTGGCGCATACATAAAAAGTCTTTTCTGCTCCCTTGAAATTTCTGTGCCTAAAATGCCTAACAAAAAAAGCTTCTGGTTTTTTAAGCAAATTTTATTTTAAACATCTTTTTCAACTCGTTATATATCATTTCCCAGAAAGCTTTTATTTCCTTGCACATCCACCACATATAGTAGAATGTGCCCTTTTTTCCTTTGCATTTCCAACAAACATTGGAAGCAGTTCACTTAGGTTCTTTCTTGATTGATTGGACTTTTGACTTTTAATAAAAATAAATTACAAAAAGCAAACAACCCTGTGTGATAGGCTGAGAGGCAGTGACCGGTCCAAAGCCACCCAGTGATTCTCAAGGCTGAGTGGACACTTGAACGCAAGACTTTGCACCCTAGTCTGAGCAGCACATTGGACAGTTGCCTACATCAAAGGACCAGTATCATTTTGATGTCAACAATGATCGCCGTCGGGAAGGAATTTGGCAGCAGGAAGAAAGAGGGCATGGCCAAGTTCACAAGGGATGAAGGTGACATAAGGAAGCAGCATGTACATCAGGTTCATTTCATTTGAGGAGGAGGAGGACTCAAGGTCCCAGGTGAAGACTTCATTTATTTATCCATCTATTGCATTTATATCCCTTCCTTTTACTTCAAGGATCTCAAGGTGACGTACATGCTTCTCCCCCTCCCTGTTTTGTCCTCACAACAACCTTCTGAGGTAGGTTAGGCTGAGAGGCAGTGATTGGCCCATGTTCACCCTGATATCTCCCATACTGATACGCTACGATACAATAATCTTTATTGTCATTGTCCCATACAGAACAATGAAATTGTAAAAATCTACATCAGACATTCAAAAACCAACAAGCCTGCAATCCCAGCTATCCCAGCCTGGTTAACCCCCTAAAAACTCTGATGCCCCATAATTAAATACAATATACTCCCATAAAGACTCCTTACACTGCGTTTAAAACCAAAATCGCATTTGGATAAAAACTGTTTCTCAGGCAGCTAGTCTTTGTCTTTATAACCCTGTACCTTCTTCCAGAAGGCAGAAGTTGAAAGAGATCATTTATGGAATGCGAACTATCCTGCGCTATCTCTGCAGCTTTCTTATGACACCTGGAAGCATAGATTTGATCCAAGATGGGAAGAGTGCACCCAATTATTCTCTCTTTACAACCCTGGACAGCATTGTTTCCCCCCTGACCTCTCAGGTCCTAGTTTGAAACTCTAACCACCACACCACACTGGCTCACTTCACAGGGAAGGTGGCTTCTGGGGAGGAGTTTGAAGGACTATAACAATGGTTGCTCTACTCCCTAGCCCTCCATTGCCCTGTGAGAGGGAGCAAGCTGAACTCGTTGGCAGCCATGCCCAAATCCAAGTGGGGAGTAGGAGCTCTCCAGCCTGGTCCCTGCTGGAGCTGAGGCATCGGGCTGAGGGAACCAGAAGATTATTTTTATAAGGAGGGCTGGCTAAGGCAGAGGCCTTGCCAAAGCTCTACCCTAGGCATAGGCAAACTCGGTCCTCCAGATGTTTTGGGACTACAATTCCCATCATGCCTGACCACTGGTCCTGTTAGCTAGGGATGATGGGAGTTGTAGTCCCAAAAACATCTGGAGGGCCGAGTTTGCCTATGCCTGCTCTACCCCAACGGCCCCTTCCTTCTGGTGACTTTGGGAGGCTGAGTGCATGGTGTGGGGTCTGCTTTAAGTTCATGAGTCTTTTGCTAGGCTTTCCCAGCGACCCTCCTCAGTTCTGTCGCCTGTCACCATCTCAGTTTCCTGTCCTCACAGACAAAGGGCAGACTGAGAGAGAGAGGAGTGGGGAAGCAAAGGAGGCGTCGGGATCACAAGCGATAAATGCAGGAAGGCAAACCCTTCCTTTGTATGCCCAGAAATGCCTGATATTTGGAGACCCAGCAGGATCTTCTCGATATACTTATGCGTTTTGTCTCCCCACAAAGGGAGGAGGGAGGAGAGGAGGCCTTTGAGGCAATCCCATTACTTTGCTCTGCCCCTTCAGGCACCACAAACAAATATCTGCCCGTCATCTCGCAAGCTTTTGTACAGAAAATCACATGGGGTGACTTCTTCTAAAATGCTATTATCTGGCTTGAAAGCAAGAGATAAAAGGGGGTCAGAGCAGCAAAATTATATTTGCTTAAACTCTCTCTCAATCTCTCTCACTCTCAAAGCATCTCCCTTTAACTGGGTTCTTGTCCCTTCCAGAAATTCATTCTTTTAAAAAACATAATCATATATATATTTTTTAAAACCTTCTTTGGTTTCACAAGTATCTAAAATTAATTACTCCATTTCCATGCCCCCCTGCAGGTACGTTCATTAATGAGCCCCCCTCTACAAGCATCCAAGGGGAACTTTGAAACACTCAGAACTCAGAGGGCCTCTTGGAAATGTCCTTCCTTCTTAAGCTGCTTGCGTACCTCCTCCAAACAGTGACAGTTTTATATGGATTTTAAAAGAAGCCCTGTAAGCAAACCGCAATGGATTGCAACCTGATCCTCTGACCTTTCGCTCCCTCGCTTGGGCTGACAATTACAGCCTCGCTTGCTGACCACGGCACTTCTGCAATCAGGTTAACTTACCTGCAGAAGATGGTGTGGGTGCTGCTTACTTTATAGATCCCCCAACCCCAGGAAACAACACAAAACAAGTGGAAACCAGAATATCCCAATAGGAGGCTAAGTAAAACCTCCCAAATTAATTTTTCATGGAGATATCTGCTGAACGTTGGGAGAAAACTCCACATCAAAATTCGCAGAGGGGTGGGGATTCTCGGGCAGCAAATTCCTCTCTGTTTCCCAACTTCCAGTCTTCCCAGTTTCCTCCCCTTGGAACATGCACACCTAAAATTCTGCCCAGCTGCAGTGGCCCTTTCCAGAATCTGAAAGGCATGACTAACCCTGACCCCCACCCCTTGGGAGATGAGGAGCCACAGCCAGCCACCTCTTCAGTCTTTCAAAGCACGCAAGAGCGTTTGATTTATTCATTTGCTTTGCCGCACTCGGGAGCAAGCAGCCGATCTCTGAGCCCTGCCAGCGTGATGGCGTCGTTTCTCGAAAAGCAGAACCGTTTTAACGAGAATCTCCCCCGTTTCAGGCCAGGCTTAATTCCAGAATCTATTTTAAGGTGCCCGAGCCAGGATTTATTCCCTGTCCGTGCCTGTCAGAGGCGTGACAGGCTGGCTAATGAACTCTGCATGCCAGTAGCTGCCTGGCAGCCGCCTGCCCTCACCTGCTCACCCACATAGAGGCATCCTCTGCCCAGCACCAACCGCTCAGCTCATCCATGTCACCAGCCTGACAGCCGCCTCCTGCCCTCCATCAGTAGTCAGGGTGAGCTTGTAGCTTGGCTGTGAGGAAGCCCCAGTCCGGGCTCATTGCAAACTCACCAGGAAGGTTGTTTGGGTGCCTTCTGGAAGTGCTGCCACTCTCCAGATATAACACGGGACATTCAAACCTCTCCTTCACATTATATTCCGACAGCACAAGGACTGCCCTGCTGCATCAAAACAAAAGTCTGCCTTGTCCTTTCTGGACGAGAGGAGGTGAGGAGTCAACGGTTAAGTGTTTCTGCCATGTGGAAACATGAGGCCTGTTTGCACTTCAATGATGCAAAAGCTGAATGCTCAATAATTTACAGGGGAAAAACTTAAATCAGCTTTCTGGGGAAGCAAACAATGCCAAAGCATTTGGGGATTTTTAATTTGTGAGGGGTGGGGAGGCAGCTAACGGAGGAAATGATGGAGTTGTATAAAAGTTATGCACAACTTGAAGAAAGTGGAGAGAAAAGGACAGGAAAATATGGCTTGGGACCATCCAAGAAAACAGATTGGTGGGAAATTCCAGACAGACAGATGGAAGCAGTGGAGGCTGTTGCCCATTGGGACCAGTGTGGCAAAGTCAGTAAGAAGTCTACAGATATGTTTTTTATCTTTAAGAATTCTGAGTTTTGAAACTGTGCTAATGTTGGCACCACTTACTGTGTGCTTGCTTTTTCACCTCCAATAATATCTGATCAACTTCCATACATTTCTAAACAGTTATTACAAAGGTAAAATCTGCTCTCTAAGGAAGCTTGCAGGACTATCTTATACATGCTTACTCAGAAGTAAGCTCCCAGGTAAGGGTTTATAGGAATGCAGCCTTAAGGAAGGGGTGGGTGGGTGGGTAAAGGAGCACAAAAGAACCCCCACTTCCAATTCTTGTTTTAACAATCCTCAACAGAACGCAGCATTTGACTCCATGAAAACAGCACAATTTCATAAGTCATTTACCCGAGATCCGAGGTGGAGTCAATTTACCATGCACAATGTCTCAAAATAGCATTAGAATGCAATTTAAGTGCTGCCAAAAATGAGAGAGGCTAATCTTTGGTGTACAAGAACTCAATAAAAAATCACATCGCCTTTAGTTTGATTTTGTTTCCCACTGAGCTGTGCTGTTGTCAGACTTCAGCTCTCGCGGCGAGGATAACTCATGGAAAGCATCAAAGATTCGGGTGGGGTGGGACCAAGTGGTGCCTGAGCTGCAACGGCGGCGGCAGCGGCGAGGGGGCGGAAACAGAGGAAGAATGAGTGAAGCATCCATAGTTCAGAACTGAGGAGTTTGGTTTATGAACTTAAACTGTGCATGTGAAAGGAGTGCCATGAGCCACCCTAAGCTCCTCGGAGGATTTGTAGGACAAATGTTTAGCAAGCATATGCACCTAGCAAGCTAAGAGGTACACCTGCAGATGTGAAGGAATAAAAACCAGGGTCATTTTAAGGACTTCTGGGTGTAGGGGAACTCACATTAAACTGACCTACAGCTCACCTGGTCAGTTCAGTTGTCCCAGAGAACCTGTTTTAGACAGCTATCAATTTGATCCCAATATCCAAGTGCAACAGCCTACAAAAGAAACCCAGGAACACAGATGAAGAAGAAGAGTTTGGATTTGATATCCCGCTTTATCACTACCCGAAGGAGTCTCAAAGCGGCTAACATTCTCCTTTCCCTTCCTCCCCCACAACAAACACTCTGTGAGGTGAGTGGGGCTGAGAGACTTCAGAGAAGTGTGACTAGCCCAAGGTCACCCCGCAGCTGCATGTGGAGGAGTGGGGAAGCGAACCCGGTTCACCAGATTACAAGTCCACAGCTCTTAACCACCACACCACACTGGCTCCCTCTTGCTGTCTTGCCAATGTAGTCAAATGTAAGCATCTCAACTCTCCCATCTCATTCATCTCCCATCTCAGTTATTGCACCGAGCAGAACTCAGCTCAAACACATCAGACCTTTCTGTGAGCAAAGGGCTCCCAAATCTGCCTGGGCATCATCATGAGATGAGATCTAGGGATGTATGCATGTGTGCCAGTAACATATATCAAACCACGGATCTTTCTCCTGTTATTGGCCGATAAAGGTGGAACAAACTAAGGTCACCTCGATAAAGCCTTCTGGTGTGTGTGTATGTTGGAGGGGGGGTAGTTGGGGAATCAGAATTGCTTTGAAGAAATGTAAGAATAACCAATGGCCCAGCATCCTGTTCTTGCAGTCACCAACCAGATCCCCAGGACCCAGGCACAAGAACACTTCCCCCACCAGTGGTTTCTAGCAACTGGCATTCAGAAGCAGGACTGCCAACTTGTCACTTGTCCCAACCAGGCCAAATCTGCCCCCCTCCCCCGGTTCTTGCTGGCAATTCTCATGCTGTGCTGCTATTTTGTGTGGCGCTGGCTGAGCCAGCGGTGAGTGGCAGCAAAGCCGCAGCGATAAAACGACAGGCCTCTCTCAGCCTCTTGAGTCTGGTGTAAAAGTGCAAATGATACCTCGGTTCCACACAGAGCCAGGAGCATTAAATCTGCTTTTTGGTCCCCTCACCCCCCAACCCAGCACGAATCACCCCTGTTCAGTACTCTCTTTTTTATGGGATTTCGATAATAAACCCCTAGCAATTAGCAACCCGTGCACATCCCAGGGCAGACTGGAAAATACATCTGATGGTTTATTTAAGCAGAGACTTGAGCTCCTGGCTGGCTCACTGGCTTCGTTTTGCACTTATGTCAGTTTTTTTGTATGCCCAGGGAAGGAACCTTTATGGGTTTTGTCCCTCTGTGTGTGTGTCCCCAAGACAAAAGTGGAAGAAACCTCTGCAAAAATGAAGTTAGGTTGGAAATTTCATTTCTGCACTGTGCAGTCCATAGAGGCAGGCCTTGATATATTACAACTTCCCATAAATTTTACACACACACACACACACACACACACACACACCCCTTTTGGTGAAATGCGTCCTGTATTCTTAAGAGCGGCTCATTTGGAAAACCCACATTCACTCTTCCTGAGCCAGAACATCAACAGAAGGTCAATTCAACCTTTGGATGCTATCCCTGGTTTTTACTCATCCTATAGGTCGGAGGCAGTGATGCTTCTGAATGCCAGTTGCTGGAAACTGCAGGGGCTCGGGACAGGGTTCCTGCTCTTGGGTCCTGCCAATTGGGGGCATCTGGTCAGCCACTTTGAGAATGGTGGACTAAATGGACCCCCTTTGGGCTGATCCTCTGCACTGATCTTATGCTCACATGTACAGGCACATTGTCTTTTTTCAAGAAAAAAAGGTGCCGGAACTCTCCATGAAGTTGCTCCAGTAAGTCGCCGGGCAACTCGGGGCAGCCCTGAACAGATGCCGGTTTGACAACAGCCGCATTCTCCACAAGCAGAGGTGCTAAAAACTATGGTGAAGCCGTTTCCCTAGCTGGACCAGGGGTCACCCCTGCTTCTGGTGCAGGTCAAATGAATGCACCCCTGTCTCCCTTGCTCTCTTAGATTCAGGCAGATGGTTAAGGCAGCTCAGAAGGGCCCTTGCGCAAATGTGCGTGTGCGCAATGGTAGAGGCCTTGCTGGAAAGCTTAAAGCCAGCTGCCGCAACATGGGAGATGGATTGAATAAAAGGAAATACGAATTAGGCCTGTCCTGTAGCTTGACCAATCATGGCTAGGAGCTAGGTGGAGTCACAGATCTAAGGAAAGTGCAGACTCAGCACTTGAAATGTTTGTTTTAGGCTTCTCAGACACATGTAAAGGCAAGAAGCGGGTGGAGAGACGACCGGCCCACAATGGCGCCCACATGAGAGGTGCTGGAACTGAGCTTTGATGCACTCCAGCTGGAAAAAAAGCATTCGTCATCCTGCAATAATCCTGCTACTTTGGGAAGAGACATGTACCCTGAAAAGGGAGCAGGATGCTGTTAGTCCTTCTCAGGCACCTCATCTGCAATATGGTGTGGGATAACAATGACAATGACAGTGTGGTGTAGTGGTTAAGAGCGATGGACTCGTAATCTGGTGAACCGGGTTCGATTCCCCGCTCCTCCACATGCACCTGCTGGGTGACCTTGGGCTAGTCACACTTCTCTGAAGTCTCTTAGACTCACTCTCCTCACAGAGTGTTTGTTGTGGGGAAAGAAGGGAAAGGAGATTGTTAGCAGCTTTGAGACTCCTTCGGGAAGTGATAAAGCTGGATATCAAATCCAAACTCTTCTTCTTCTACTGAGGCAATTACTGTACGTACTGGATTGCCACAAGGACTACGGAGTGCTTTAAACCCTTGAATGCACCACAAAAGTGTTGTTCCCTGCATAGCTTCCAATCGGCGGGAGGGGACAATAACTGCTTTCAAGGTTCCTCAACATGAAGTTCTCCTTGCAAGCACAAAACCAGAGGGGTATGGATCTTTCTCATTGAGGTGCTGGGCTTGTTTGTTTGCTAGAAGAGGGAGCTTAAAAGGGGGAACCTGGGACTCAGCACCTGTGTGTGTGTTTTGGGAAGAAATGCCCATTCTACTACCTCAGCAACCCCTTTCCAACCTCACTCTGCCAGGGTTGCCTAGTGGTTAGGCTGCTGGACCTGGGAGACCAGCTTGCTGGGCGCCCTCAGTCGCCCTTGGCTTAACCTACCTCACAGGATTGTTGTGAGGATAAAATGGGGAAGAGGAGAATTATGTCCGCCACCTTGAGCTCTTTAGATGAAAGATGGGCATATAAAGGCTGTTGTTTTTGTTCTGCTACCCTCATGAACCAGCCCCATTCTCTCTCCCCCCCCACCCATGGATAGCAACTGACCTCTCTGGCTCTCAAAGGAAGCCCCTCCTAGACCCTTGCACAGAGGAAAGGAGCACACAATAGAGCCCCCTCTTCCCCGCACCCGCTTGAAGCGAGCAAATGAGAACAAGGTTTCCGGCGGCAGCAAATGAGCATGTTGGAACGAACAAGAGGAGCTGTCTCAGCAGGTGACACTCAACGCCCATCACAAGCAGCAGCTGAGACAGTTGCCTGCCACTCCACACTGCCGCAACTCCCTCCTCCTATCGAGACACACAGGGCCTGGCACGCCTGAGGCAGAGGCCGGGATGATCAAAAGAGGAGCTGACAAAGACCAGACCGGCAGCCGCTGAACTCTTGCAAAGCGGCTGCTGGAGCTTTCCTCTCGCACCTTCCTGACAGCTGCCTCAGAGCAGGTTGCCAATTGGACTGGACAGGTGGGGTCAGGCCTGCTCCGGATGGGCTGACCCTCCCTCTGAAGAGGCAGGTGTGCAGCCTGAGTGTGTGTGGGGGGGGGGGGAACGGCACTTCTAGATCCACTACTGTTGCAGGAGGAATAGGAAGCCTCAGTGGGAAGAAGAGCCTTCCACCAGCTTTGACTGGGTGCAACAGCCATGGCTGTCTGGAGGCTAGAGTACTGCAATGCATTATACGTGGGGCTGCCTTTGAAGATAGTTCAGAAATGGCGGTTGGTGCAGAATTCAGCAGTCAGACTGCTAACTGGGACGAGAAAATTTGAGCGGGCAGCATTGATACTGGCATGTCTGCACTGGTTACTGGATAGTTTCTGGACTCCGTTTTAAGTGGTGGTCTTGACATATAAAGCCTAAGGACCCCAACGCGTCTCCTCATCAAAACCAACCTGGATCCTGCCTTGATCATTTGAAGTCCTTCTCCAAGTGTCCCCTGAGGGAGGCACAGGGGGCGGCAACAGGAGACGAGACCTTTTCAGTGGTGGCTCCCTTCTTGTGCAACCCTCTCCCCAGGGAAGAACACCAGACACTACCTCCCTCTATCTTTAGGCAGCAGGCAAGAACAAGCCAGGCTTTGGGAGCTTAATTTGGATACTAATTTGATATTGTGCTCATGCTTTTAGTGGAGTGAGCAGGATTCATCCTTTTATATAATGAAGACAACAACAACGCACAAGTAGCTGCCACTCTTTCTATGCCCATTCCATTGCCTCAGAGTGCCTTTATCAGGCATATTCCTCCACAAGATGAAAGGAAAATGTTATACAACTTGAGAAAGCAGAAATGTGAGTACTCAGAGGCATGTTGCTGGTGGGCACTTTGGGGATGCCGTGCCAGACAAAATGGAGCTTTGTCAGATCCAGCAATGAATAGGAATAGGAAGCGTTCCCCTTAGAGATGCTTGAGGAATTCAATATATCTCTGCTCTTATCATTAATTTAATTTGCCAGCCGCTTTATTTTGCCCTAGGCAACCCAAAACAACTTATTTTGTATCAAACCGACTACGCTGATTAGAATGCAGTCATCGCCTGCCTTGGTTTTGTACCAATGAGAAAGCTGCATGGAATGGGAGCAGATTTATTCTCACAAGCATACCTGCTCTTTTTGTCCTTTCATTTTGAATTCAGGTTCCAGTTTGGGGTTGGGGGACAGTTCCATATCTCCTATCTGTGGGCCTGGAGGTCACAGACAGAGAGGAAAGGTCCAGGTTCGCAAAACTAAGCCTACCTCCTTTCCTCTGCCCCTGGCCACAGCCACAGAGAAGCGGTCAGGAACTGGGTCATCATAATAGGGCTCTCTGCCCCTCTATCTCTCCCCACTGCAGTGGAAAGAGGGCCAGATTCAAGCCAACTCAGGAGCAGGAGTGGGTAAGGGGCCACAAAGATCCACTTCTCCCCCTTCTCCTCCTCTCCCCATGAGAAACACCAAGCTTTGCTCTGTCTCTGGAAATGCAGCACCGGATTCTGTTGTTGCATCTCACTTTCCAGGCCGGTTTGCTTGTGGCGTAGCCACGTACGAGGGGAAGAGAGGTGAGTGCTTGTTTGGTCTGACAAATAAAGACAGCAAGCAAAGCAGCCGGCTTAGTGCTTCTGATCGCAAAGCAATTCTTTCGCAAGGCTGACGGGACACAACCCTGGCAGCACAAAGCCCTGAGCATCACGAAGGATTAGTCAACTGACAAGCTCCGGATAATAAGTCTAATTAATAATTTCCATCTCTAAGGACTCCGCATCTCATTCAGCTTCCGTTTGTCTCTTCCCTTTATCTCTGGGCTTAACTCTCTGGGTCCTCTAAACTATGACGGGAGACTGGAGATTGGAAAGGAAGACCGGAGGAATCGACGGAGGCGTGGCTGGCCTCAGATAAAGCATGTGGGGCACGTGGAACGCCCTGCCACAGCCTCCTTCCAGCACATGGGAATCACATGTCTGGGACGCCTGCTCAAAAATGGGGAGGGATTGCAGGTCCGTGTTAGAAAGTTTGCTTGGCATGCAAAATGCCTCAGATCTGGCCTCCCTACACCTGTCCAGTGCCAACTCTAAGCAGGACTTGGAGAGAACCCTGAATCTGCAGTCCTGGAGAGTCGCAGGCAATACGGACTGAAATGGAGCAATGGTAAAGCAGTACTGAATGGTCCCCATTCAGAGGCACAGGTGAGGAGTGCAGTGCAGATCCCCCATGCATGTGGGCTTTTATTCTCCACTGTGGTCTCCACCGTGCATCACTGGCAACATTGGGTGGCAGCATTCCTGGGGGAAAGGGTGCAAGAAGCTAGTGGGCACTGAACCAGACAGCCAGTGTGGTGTAGTGGTTAAGAGCAGTGGACCCATAATCTGGTGAACCGGGTTCAATTCCCCGCTCCTCCACCTGCAGTTGCTGGGTGACCTTGGGCTAGTCACACTTCTCTGAAGTCTCTCACTCTCCTCACAGAGTGTTTGTTGTCGGGGAGGAAGGGAAAGGAGATTGTTAGCTGCTTTGAGACTCCTTAAAGGTAAAGGGACCCCTGACCATTAGGTCCAGTTGTGGACGGCTCTGGGGTTGCGGCGCTCATCTCATTTTACTGGCCAAGGGAGCCGGTGTACAGCTTCCGGGTCATGTGGCCAGCATGACTAAGCCACTTCTGGTGAACCAGAGCGGAAACGGCGTTTACCTTCCCGCCGGAGCGGTACCTATTTATCTACTTGCACTTTGACGTGCTTTCGAACTGCTAGGTTGGCAGGAGCAGGGACCGAGCAATGGGAGCTCACCCCGTCGCGGGGATTTGAACCACCAACCTTCTGATCGGCAAGTCCTAGGCTCTGTGGTTTAACCCACAGCGCCACCCGCGTTGAGACTCCTTAGGGCAGTGATAAAGCGGGATATCAAATCCAACTTCCTCCTCCTCCTCCTCTTCTTCCAGAAGGAGCTGGTGGTCCTGTGTGCTTTCTTTTCTGCTGCTCTGGAGAGCCACTGACATGAGAAGCAGCTACCTTCCGACCTGCTCAAATGGGTGCTCTCATGCCACAAGGGAACCCATGATGTCAGAAGTCTTCCTGATTTTATTCATCTCTCGGTCAGGCAGAGTCCTGCGTGTATCCAACAGCTTGTCTGTTCTCTCACACCAACAGAAAATGTGAAAACCTCACAAATATTGCTTAACACTTTGCAAAATGCTCTCTCTCTCGTCTGCCTTCTGCGCTGAACCCCAGCTGTGGGGTCTTTTCTTTCTATAGCATTATGATGCCATCAAAGCACAGAGAACAGGAAAATAAAACCCACTGCAAATTGGGCAACCTGAGTGGGCTGCCTGCCTACAGAGCAGGTAAATAAAGGGGAAATGATGAAGAGAAAATGGCAACATTTCCACTAGAGTGGATGTTGCACTGGTACACCTTTCTGGTACCTCAATAGATTTATCTACCATAATTATGTACAGAGATCTGTCTGTCTGTCTACCTATCTTAGTGCTGATCCAAAAATAGGTGCCAAGTATGCTACTCCATTTTTCAGGCAGAGAATTTGGAGTCCAAAATGCGAAACAAATGTTTTTTTTGGGGGAGGGGAGGAATGGTGTGCAAAAATCTGCCAAGATTTAAAGAGGGTGTGTCCATTTGAGGTGTGTGAGTGCCACAGATTATTCTTTTTAAAATCCTTTCCTGCCACCAACTCTGTGTCATTCTAAGGCAATGGAGGAGTGGGTCATAGCAGCTATGGCTCTGCAAATGTTGTGGGACTTCAGCTCTGGCCAGCATGACCAATGGTCAGGGATAATGGGAGATGGAGTCCAGCAATATCTGGGAGACCACGGGTTCCCTATCCCTGTTCTAAGGATGGAAAAGAATGGTGGTTGCCGTAAATGGATTCCTTACCCCCAGAGTTACATCACATCCATGATAGGGTGCAGTCAACAGGATGTCCTCCAGATCTTCCTGAACTATAGCTCCCACCACTGTGGACCACCGGCCATGCTGGTATCATTAGTAGCTCCTTGACAGAGAGGAGGCAAATGAGCTTGAGGAGATGGTGTTGTTTGATGAGCTCCTGAGCCAGTTCACTGCTTGAGAGAATCTGGGCAATGAAAGGCTTGATCCACACTGATCATGGCATTACTAGTCTGCTAATGGTGGTTATGCACAGGGAGGTCTCACTGTAGTTTGACTGCAGCTGGTTGGAAACCTGGGCTAGCAAGTGCCTGGGTATCCTGACCCCAAAGCCCAATGTGTCCAGAACCTCCAAGCTCCTGAGATGTTGGCCCCCAAACTCTGGACGCAGCAGGTGACAAGCCAGGTTAGCAAAGATGCCTTCTGAACACCAATAAGCAGATCAAGGCCAGTGCTGTTGCCATCCTGGGCTCCTTCAGGTGGAAGGGCAGGGTGTAACTTGGAGTTGTCTGACTCCTGCAAAAGCTTCCAGAGCAGGTCAAGAGCCCCATAGGTGGTAAGGAGTTTAACACAAAAGATCTTCACAACCCACTGCAAAGCAGCTCGTCTGTTGAAGGTGAGCAAAGAGAAGAATACAGTGGTTCCTCGGGTTACAGATGCCTCAGGTTACAGACTCTGCTAACCTAGAAATAGTACCCCGGGTTAAGAACTTTGCTTCAGGATGAGAACAGAAATCGCATGGCAGCAGCGTGGTGGCAGTGGAAGGCCCCATTAGCTAAAGTGGTGCTTCAGATTAAGAACAGTTTCAGGTTAAGAACGGACCTCCAGAACGAATTAAGTTCTTAACCCAAGGTACCATTGTAATCTCCTTCACCCATCCAAGCTGGAAGAGAAACTTGGGAGGAAGATCTGGAAAACCGCCGAGCATCGTGAGCTGGGCAAATGAGTCTCCTGCCCTGGGAACAATGCAGGTCAGTGCCACCATCACTCAGGATGTTCCTAGATCCCAAAACAAGTTCCTTTACCAGGAGTTTGGGTTGACTGGTGTGCTGAGGGCACTTCCAGGGCAGACACGTCTCTGAGCCTTTATTCAGCCCCCCCCCCCTTTCTCTCATGCACACACACATGCACACACTTGCAGCTGCAAACCTTGTCGCCTTGAAAATAAAGGATCCCCAACATGGTCAAATCAAATCACAAACATGCTCTCAGCAACTGGGGAGGGTGCCTTGGTATTCTGCCCCCCCCCCCCCAACAGCCTAATCGGAATGAACATTTGGCAATTCATTTCCTCAGCCTGCCTGGCCCATGTTCTTGTCAAGGAAAAAGGTATTGCTGACCTCCCTTTGTTATGACTTTCCTTGTCACCTTATCGGCCCCGGCGCAGCAAGCAGGGGAGATAGTTTTGAAAAGACAAATAATTAAAGGGATGAAATGTGAAAGGGAACAAAAATCTACAGTTCAGCTCCATTTAAGATACTGTGAAGTCAACACTTACAGTCAAGGTGCCAATTTGAGACGCCTTTGCCACCTTGTTATGAAGCGATAATATGTAGCCTCTGGCTAAGTTCACAAGAGCTTTTAACACCCTCCTATACATCAGGCAGACATATATGATGGCGTGGGGGGGGGCAGAGGGGCTACTTACCAACCATGATTTCAAGGCGGACAGGGCATGTTTGTGGAGATGGGTTAGAGTTATTGTAATGGGAGCTACCCAAGCGCACACACGTGCCTTTATTGTACATTTATGGGTAACAGAGGCAGGAGTTCACACTTAGGGCCTCTTTTATCACCCAGTAATGGTGCTTGTCTCCCAAGGGAGTGGTAAATTAACACATGCCATCTACAGCATGAATTTACACCCCTTTATATAAAAGTAACCCAACACCCAGCCTCTGGAGGACCAGCTATCTCGGAATGCCTTCGGGCAAAGAAAACATTGTTATGCCTCCCGGCACCATAGTGAGCAGAGGAGAGGATTCTCTGTGCACAGTTCAAATAAGCATGCTTATCCCTTCCTTCTCCAAGGAGCTCAGAGTGGCTGCTATGAAACACAGAGCGCCCTCCTGCCACCTTCACAACAACCCTGTGAGGAGCATTGGGGTGAGAAACGCCTGCAGCACCACGGACTGCCTACTCCCTGCCTCAGCTACTTGCCTGCCAACCATATGCCTGCACGGTCAAGGAATGAATGGGACGGCGAGAGATTTTTTACTGCAAACAAAAGACTTACCAGTTTTTCTTTTTAAAGGGACAGCCTTACAAAGTTCACACAGAAACATAATAATGCTTGCCTCAACTCACTTGTGGAAACAATTCAGAGGTTATTAAGAAGAAAAACAATAACAACAAGAAGATCGAAAGATGGGACTTGTGAATCCAAAAGCAGCAGAAATATGAGATGATCAGACCCTTACTGAACTCGAAGCAATGGGAACCCCCAACAAAAATTTAAAATTTGGCAAAATATTTGGACTTTTCGATATGCATTGGTATAATTTGGAATAACTAATGTGAAAATGATTGGATTGTTAAATGGAAAACTTAATAAAAAAATATTTAGAGTTTTTTGGGGTGCTAACTATGAACCCCAGTTTGATGTACCGTCTCTACCACTCAGTTTGTTTGTTTGTTTGTTTGTTTGTTTGTGTGTGTTGCAAAACACGGGGTCTGTGCTGCAAAACCCTGAAAAAAAGAACAGCAGAACTTTGCCACCAGTTTGGAAGGGGTCCCAAATAAAGCGGAAGAAGATTGCTCTCGAAACGTACAGGGAAATTTTGCAACAACTCCTTGAGCAACTTCCAGAGGACCAGACGTGCTGGTCTGTTGCCACAAAAGCAGCAGCGACTTGTTAAAGACTAACAGATTTATTGTGGCAGAAACGTTTCGTGGACCGGAGCCAGCTTTGTTGGAGGTGTGAAATGCTACCCTCTGCCGGCGAGCGCACACAGAGTTGTACCCAGTAGTCGTTCTGCTCAGAGTAAACCTTTCGACGGGTCTTCTTTGAGGAAGTCTGACACCAGAGGCAACTCGAGACACACACAGAAAAATGGATATGAAGCAAAAGAGGGACAGGAGGCCCGTGACGTTTCAGCGTGAAGCTCAAACGCACCCAAGATGAACATGTTGCCCCTTCACAAGAGCAGAAACTGGCCACCAACCAGGGCGGCTTTAAAAAAAGGATTAGACAGAAAATTCATGGCGTGTAAGGCTACCAGTGGCTACTAGCCAGGATGGCTAAGCTCTGCATCTGTAGTCAGAGGCAGTGATGCTTCTGAACACCAGTGTGTGGAGGCTGCTGGAGGGGAGAGAGCTGTTGTGCATGGATCCTGCCCACAGGTTTACCATAGGCATCCACTGTGAGAACAAGACTAGATGGGCCCCCTTTGGCCTGATCCAACATTTCTCCAATCAAAATAGGGATGTCCTGTTCCATCATCATCATATTATTATTATCCCACCCATCTGACTGGGTTACGACTCTGGGCAGTTTCCAACACCTATAAAAACATAATGAACCATTAAACATTAAAACACTTCCCTATGCAGGGCTGCCTTCAGATATCTTCCAAACAGGTTGCATAGCTACTTATCTCCTTGGCTTGGGGATCGCCCAACTGCATACCCTCCAACACATTTCTGATGAAAATAGGGACGTCCTAAGGAAAAGGGGGACATTCCGGGATCAAATAAGAAATCAGGATGGCTTCTGTAAGTCCAGGACTGTCCCTGGAAAACAGGGACACTTGGAGGGTCTGCTATTTTCTTATATACTGCTTTACCATGCTAATTTAAAAGCTCTCATGGGAAAGGAAACCCAAGGTCTTGATTGAGTCCTAAATGAACAGATCATAACAATGATTTTTTATTTATTTTTTAAAGCATAACACTGATGAATTCTAAATAAATCTGCCCCCTTCTTTTTGAACCAGCACTTATAGGTTGTTATCTGACTAAATCCTACTCAGAACTGACCCACTGAAATCAACAGATGTTAGCCAGGTCCATTCATTTCCATGGGCCTACTCTGAGTAGGACCAACATGAGTAGGACCAACATTGGCTCCAACCCTATGCTATGCTATAGAAGTAATGTATGGTTTGAGTTTAAGACTGGAGACCGGAGCCTGCCAAGATCCCACAAATCTGCTGTGCAGTTGGGGGAAAAACCAGAATCACAACGGTGAACTCGACAGCAGGATGATGCTTGGCAAATGGCAGCCAGCCCTGCGATCTCACAACAGCCAGATGTGTTTGAGTCTCCCAAGCTACTAATTCTCAACAGCAGAAGGGAAACACTCCATTCTGCCATTCAGCTGGGCCAAAACTGACAGCAAAGCCAACTCGCATTCCTGGCAGTATTAATCGCTGTAAATACAGGCCTGTTTTCCATTGCTAGAAGTCTGGTGCTGTCTAAACACACACACAAACTTGTGTTTCTCTCTACACACAGAGACAAGTCCTTCACTTTGTCAAACAAGTCTCTTAGCGCAGAAGCCTTTCCAAGGGTTTGAAAAGGAACTGGCACAGATTGCATCCGAAGGAAAGACATTCCCTTTGCTGGTGAAGAGTGCGAGTCCTTCTAGAAAGCAGGGCTATTACTAAAATTTATTCCGCAGCCTGCAGTGGATCTCTTGGCACTACAGAATATGTGGAAATACAAGAGGCAGCCTCATTACAAGATGCTTCCTTCCAGCCTACCTACCAAGGTATAAATTAGGAGTGGTTCAAATCTCAGAGGCCAAGGCCAAGAAGCAATCTTCTCTGCTGGAAGAGTTGCAACCCAACAGCCAAGTGTTTTACCCTCCTAGCTAGACCCTGACCCCTTCCTCATCTCGAAGAGAGAAAGTGAAAACTCTGAGACGCAACACAGGGCACCCTAGCCCAGGATAAAAGTCACCTGCGGATTCTCTCTCTCTGGGCTCAACTGCCTTTTATTAATTATTACTCTGTTCATCGCCAGCAGACATGGCACTTCCTAGAGAAAAGATAAAGAGGTCTGTGCTCCACAGAGCAAACCCTTTAAACACGGGCAAAAAAGGGGGACTGAGAGAGGGAGGGAGGGAGGGAGGGAGGGAGGGAGGGAGGGAGGGAGGAAGGAAGGAAGGAAGGAAGGAAGGAAGGAAGGAAGGAAGGAAGGAAGGAAGGAAGGAAGGAAGGAAGGATCACTTCCCAAGCATCCAAGAATGCTAAGAGACTACACAGATTTTCACTAAGGGATGCTGGCTGGGTCTGCCTGCCAACTATCCATGCATGCATCCATCCTTTCTTTTCCCAAGAAGCCTGAGGTTGAGCACAACAATCAAAAGCATAAAATCATCAAGTTATTTAAAAAATAAAAAATTGAACAATAAAGAGGCCAGAGATAGAGAGATTAATCCTATCTGTAGAAAGGTCAATTGGTTAGAGCATGGTGCTGATAACGCCAAGGTTGCAGGTTCGATTCCTATATGGGACAGCTGTGCATTCCTGCACTGCAGGGGGTTGGACTAGATGACTCTCAGAACCCCTTCCAACTCTATAATGCTATGATTCTGTGAAATCACTTTGCAGCAGTACATTTGCCCACAAATGCTGGTTCTGGGTCTTCCGATTTCCACCTCAAAAGAATTAATTTGTGCCTCCCCTTCTAAAGCCGTCTATCTTTGGGGCCATTGCCACACTTGGTGGCAGCAACAGTTTTCCTCAATGTGAACCACAGATCTGGAGGTGAGGTAGCACAATTATGTTTTTTCAAGTGTCTGTTGATAGAGGAAACGATTTAATGCCTATATTCTACCAGAGCATGGAAGGTGTTATCAAGAAACATTGCCCTGATGAGGTAACTCACAAGGTTGGAGCAGAACATGTAGGGAGGAATCCTTACCCCATGCGAAGGAGAACTTCTAAGTTTTCCATTCCCCACCTAAAGACATCTAAGTCCAGAACCAGATGATCAATGTTTGCTGATCAGATGCCTGGCTCTTTCTCTCTCTCTCTTCCATGGGGGCTGGGAGAGTCGACCAATTCAGGCATTTTGTTTATCACCGTTTGTCCTTTGAAAAGGCAAATTGTAGGGCTTAAAACATTAATCCGGAATGATTAATTGATTGCCTCATTAATACAGATTAAGCTGGGGATTCTTAAATAGCTGTTTAATTGGTGCTCATCTTTTGTCAAAGAGGGTCCTGTTCTGATGGCATTGTCGAGCACAATCGTTTGATTCCAATAGTAGGGCGCTTAGGATGGCTCGAGAAACAAGAAATGGCTTCTTCTGTTGTTTTGCTCAGGGTAAAACTACAATCTCCCTTAGCTGCTGATTTCAAATGTGATACCTTCTTGCTTTAGTGACGTGTTTTTGTACAATGCTTTTGGAAATTTATGGGTGGCATTCACCTGATGGGCCCTGTCAGTAAGAGCCTCTGCACATGGCGTTTGGCTTACAAAATGAGGCATCCCTCCCCATCCCACTGAATTGTCTTGGAGGGGTATCAAGGGAACTCCCAAAACAGTGTTGGTTGGGAGTGGAGAAGGGATTGGTCCATTTAGCAAGCTGAAAAGCCTGTAGAAAGGAAATGAACATCTGTAGCAACTCAGTGTTGAATCTCAACCTTTACAGATCCTTCTTTTTGTATGCATTTTTAACATGGAGAGGATTGCTTTGCAAACAATGGAGGAGAGCAGCTTCCGAAAGAGAAGTGGGTGTTCTGGTCCATGCATAGCTTCAGGAATTGCAGATGAGGGAGATCTATATAAAAGCCAGGGCCCAACCCTACCTCACACTGATGGAGTGAGCCAATCTGATGTTTTGATGTGCTGTAAACTGCTTTGAGATGTTTTGCTTAAAAATATATAACGCAACCTAGAAAGGAAATGAACAACAACAGCAACAGTAACAGTAACAACACCAACTCTCTATCATAGACATCCTCAGCAAGACAGATGCCTGGCCTGACCCTCTCTCCAAGGGTGAACTGACATAAACTATCTGTCTACCAGCATTAAAAGTAAGTAGTTTCACAGAAGAGAGCCTTTGTGGGGCAGAAGCTGGAGGTAGTGTTGAGAGCAGGCACAGCACACACACACCCCACATCAATGGAGAAATGAATGTTGAGTTGCTTACAGGTCATCAAAGGTAAAAACAGGCTTGAGAATAGCTCTGGCTTTAGAGAGCAAAAGGAACAGCAACGCAAAAGAGGCACATGAATTTTTAAAGCTATTTTCTAATTTTAACAAGCTGTTGCCATGAACTAGGAACCCAGTTCTGGACAGAGAGTCGAACTGCCACTGCGTGTATAAATAGTTTGGCTGGCATCGCTCTTGCGTTGAAGGGGAGGGGGGGGGAAGAAACACACACACACAAAAAAAAGTCCTTAGGGAGCCTAAACGCAAATTTCCAAACTTGAAAGAAGCTCAGGTCAGGACACCAAAAGCTGCGTGCAAACTCCACATGCAGGCTCACAGAGCTATTTTTCAGCACTGAAGTCTGTTTGCCCTCTTCGGGAGGGTGGCTTTGCAGACAGGCTGAATGTAGGTGGCATTCCCCTGGATGGAGTGCCAACTGACCAGTAGCAACACTTGGCGCCCGCACCCAGGGGAAAGTTAAATACCCAGCCTGCAGGGCCTTTCGGCCTCTTGAGAGCCAGCGTGGTGTAGTGGTTAAGAGCGGTGGACTCGTAATCTGGTGAACTGGGTTCGCTTCCCCGCTCCTCCACATGCAGCTGCTGGGTGACCTTGGGCCAGTCACACTTCTTTGAAGTCTCTCAGCCTCACTCACCTCACAGAGTGCTTGTTGTGGGGGAGGAAGGGAAAGGAGAATGGAGAATGTTAACCACTTTGAGACTCCTTCAGGTAGTGATAAAGCAGGATATCAAATCCAAACTCTTCTTCTTCTCTCCGCGCTGGTTGCCCTCCTCCCCACCAAACTACAAGAGGATTTACAGGTGGGGAACCAGCCAGGTGCCTTTGAGAGTGAAGGCTGACATCCACGGGGATACCAAATTTCCAGCTTCAAAAAGTCAAAGTGGCACAGAACACCATGTTTGGAATGAAATATGGCCAGGAGCTGCCCGAGAATCACTTACACAGGCCTGAGCCCCAAATCCCTCCCTTGTCATGCTCTGATATAGAGGTATCAGCAAGGACTCTGATCATGGATGCTTCATTTGGCACTGCGAAGGCTTTCCATCTTCCTTATCCCAGCTTTCACCCTTGACGCGGAATGGATGCCTCATGGAGGTATCTGAAAGGGGATTAGCCATCTCTGCCCACTGCATCCCCATCTTTGCAAAGCTGTCTGACCTTGGAGAGGTGATCGAAGGATGCCCATTTCCGCCAGGAAGATGCTCACATGAATCACACGCTTGCACTTCAGCACAACAAAGGCACAACCCGTCCTTGGGGCTGATTAAGGCAATTTAGTTTCATGAGGCAAGAGCTGCTCATGGACGAGCTCACACCAGAAAAAGGGGCTTTTGGTCGGCTCACCCAATTCCCCATCAATTCTCCAGGCAGAGGAGAGATTCACTAAGGAGCTGATTATTCCCACCAAGGAAAAGATCCATGGAACAGAGTCATGAGACAGGAGTGAGGAAAGAGTTAGAGGCCCCTTCAAACGGCCATTTTCAACTGAGGCCAAAGAAATGACACTACAGCCACAATGTACAGTGGTACCTTGGGTTAAGAACTTAATTCATTCTGGAGGCCCGTTCTTAACGTGAAACTGTTCTTAACCTGAGGTACCATTTTAGCTAATGTGGCCTGCCACTTCCGCCATGCCACCACCGCATGATTTCTGTTCTCATCCTGAAGCAAAGTTCTTAACCCGATGTACTATTTCTGGGTTAGCGGAGTCTGTAACCTGAAGTGTCTGTAACCTGAAGCGTCTGTAACCTGAGGTACCACTGTACCTCAGTTTAAGAACAGCCCTGTTTAAGAACTATTTGGTTTACGAACTCCGCAAAACCAGAAGTAGTGTCCTAGTTTACGAACTTTACCTCGGTCTAAGAACAGAATCCGAATGGTGGAAGGGCACTAGCAGCCTCATTAGGGAAAGCGCACCTTGGTTTAAAAATGGTTTCAGTTTAAGAATGGACTTTCAGAACAGATTAAGTTTGTAAACTGAGGTACCACTGTATTTCTTTTACTTTACTTATCTCCTTTATATCCCACCTTTTTCTCCAAGGAACTCATCACACTTGTCAAGCACTCTGAAGGAAGTTGCATGCATGCCTTTATCAACCTTAACAACAACGCTGCCAGGAAATGATCCTCATTTTGCAATTGTGAGAGGAGGGCTGAAGCTGGCTAAGCAGCGGCTTCCTTAAGGCCAGCTGGACTCTGATATCAATAAAACAAAACTAAATTAAAAAAACCCTTCCTGTGGAAAACCAGGTGTCAGAGAGAAGAAGCCTACTCTAACATTCTCCCAGGTTTTGCCAGCTGGGTAGCTCAGTTGGTTAGAGTGTGGTACCGATAACGCCAAAGTTGCAGGTTCGATCCCTCATATGGGGCAGCTGCATATTCTTGCCTTGCAAGGGGTTGTATGAGATAATCCTCAGGGTCCCAGCTAACTCTGTGATTCTATGATATCCTAGCTTTCTGGGCCGAGAGAATATATGTTTACAGCGGAACATTCAGTCTTGTGGGCCTTCTGTGGTACAGTCCCAGACAGTTTTCCTACCTCATCCTGGCTATACTAAGTTAGTTGGTAGAGTCTGATACTGACCAGCTCAGCAGCCCCTCTCCCTGATGCAGACAGGGGGCACCCAAGGGCCAAGAGTTCCTTCATGCTGGGAGGAGTGCAGGCTGTAGCCTCTGTACCTTGGACCAGTGGTTGAGCTCTCTCCTCCTTAACCCCCACTCACTCCATCAGGAGGCAGATCCCCAGCCCCACAGCAGTGACCAGACGAGAACCAGGCACAAAGCAGGATTTCAACCCTGCTGTGCTGCCAGTGACATAAACTGGCATGCAACAGAATCTGCAAGGGCGTGTAACTGGAATAACTGAGCTGGTTTCTGGATTTTCCGAGCCCAACAGTGCGTTGAGCTGCCTGCCCCTCCTTGCCACCCTTCAACCACCTCACACTCCCTTAAATTGTGACTTCTGCTTGGCTACACATTCCTGGCTCTTTCACAACCCCAGAGCTCCTTTTGACAACATCTCAAGCCTCAGAATGCCCAAGAGTTCCTGCTTGCCCCCCCCCCAACTCCCAGGTCAGAAAGAAATAGCTGATCAGAGCAAAATGCTCCAGGTTCAATGGCCTCCCTTCTCAATTTTCTTTCTTAAATAAGCTTTTCCAGTAGCTGGGCTGGGGAAGGTCTTTGCTGGGCACATGCCTGCTGATCTAGACAGTGCCTAGGCAGACCAAAGGCCTGATTGCTGAGGTACAAAGTCTGGTCTCTGGTCTCCCAATGTTCCTCAGAAGAGAAGGCCAAGACTCAACTCAACAGATAATTAATTGGCTTAGGATTTTATATAAGTTAGGTGATGAATTAATATGTTTAATTTCAAAATGAAAATATTTAAGGATGCTAATGTTCAAGTTAAATTTTATAAGAACTGTGATTTGGAAAACCGTTAAAAGGATATGCATTGAAATTCAACCAAGGGGAAGCAAGGAAGTCACTTAACAATGTTAATAAGTGCAATTTTTAATAAGGTTATGATTTATGTTTGTTTGTTTATAGTTTTGTGAAAATTAATAATTTTTTTTGGAAAAACCCCAAAAAACTCAACTCAACTTAAGTTCACTCAGGGAGGCAGTGAGAAGAAAATGGACCCTGGATTTCAGAGCTTTGGAAAAAGTCTTCTGTTCTTATGTCAGCCAAAAACAGAAATGCTATCACTCTTAAACTCTGACACGTTTATTTCTCCATTGATTATAGCAGAGCTGGAAATGAACATTCTGTCTGGCCTGATGGACCTTTGGACTACTCTGGAAGATGAAAGGAGAGCAAATAAGGAGGGAGGGGCAAAGAGCGCTGTCCTCTCCCCAACCCATTTTGCCGCCCTATGCTGGATCTTCTCCCTGTCATCCGCCAGTTTCCTCTGATTGACACAGAATTTCACACAACCATTAGAAGCCAGTAGATCCCACTGATGGTCAAGGGACAGAAGGGTGGGGCCATGAAGCCCGTTTTCTCAGGATTACGTCCTTTTAAAAATAAAAATAAATAAATCAAACTAAACACGGAGCCGCAAACCTTAACCTGCATCCCATGTGGAAATAATGTTCAAGTAGCTGATTTGTGGTTAGTAGACAGCAAGCAATCCTTAAAACAACTGATGGGAGATCGACCGACCGATAGATAGAGGCTAGATACGAGTTTATTTTGCTGTGCTTTACAAAATGGAACAGGCTATTGGCACCCCCTGCCTCACGCCACCTCTCTCTAAAAGCATCCTCAGGTCTCCTCACAAACTCGCAGGGCCTCTCACACGGAAACAACGGGAGACCCACAAACATTCCTACAGTGGCAGCACAATAATTCTTCCCTTTTACTCAGGATTGCACGTCCCATTTCAAACTGACACACAGGCCAGATTTATTTTTTAAGAGAGAGGCTGAACTCTCGAGCTCACAATTTCTGCACCACTTGCAGCCCAGGGATTCACAGTGGAAGGGGCGAGTGAGGAAAGAGCTTCCCCACCCTGGGCTCAGTCACAAATCATCTCCACTCAACGGCGAGGCCTGAAGCTTTGCCAGTAAGTAACGCAGACGTAACTGGAAAAAGAGGCAACAGCCAGAAAACCCCTTCGCCGGCAGGGCTCGACGGAGAAGGCTCCCAAGGCTCAGCCAGTATTCACCAACCTTACAACTGAACTTCAGAGCACAGAAGGGCGCCTCAGCCTACCAGAATCGGATGGGTGTCAAGGGGGTCTGCAACTTGAGCCCCACCACCACCACTTGGCTCAGGCAAAAAGAGGGGACCAGACAGACTTACAGCCCCTTGGGCGCTCACAAGTAATAAGGCTTTTCTGGTGAGGTTTGAGGTCTTGAACTGGCTTCCATTCACTTTCTCCTCCCTCTCAGCCTTGCATCCTCTCTGCCTCACCTACAACTTGACACCAAAGAAGATAGTTGACTTTGATGCCTCAGGTAAAGATACCATAAATAAAATTGCACTCTCCCCTACAATTTCCTTCCTAATCCAATCGCTGTTGTTCACCCACCTCTGTTCAACGCAAGCAAGCTTTCTTTCACTCTGCTGGTGCAATTAGTGCAAATTGCTCCATTTCAAAGTCACCAGTCTTGGTTCCTCAGACTGGCCTTGCAATGCCTCTGCAATTTGTCCCTTCAGCACACCACAAGAAACAGAAAACGCAGGTCTCCTCATCAAAACCCTTCTCACAAACAACAACAATGGAGTCTGCCAACAGGAATTCTTCAAAAAAGAAGCAGCCATTTCATTTCCAATCACGTGGCAAAGAAAACATCTGTGACAACATTTGTGCGACGGAAACGCTTCCCCAAACTGCAGGTAGCTGAGATCCCTTCAGAATCCTCAAGAGATCTGCTTCTCACCATAAGATACAAAGGCCATGTCTTACCTGAAGAAGCCAGTAGCACCTTCTGTGGAAAGTGGGGATGATTGAAGAATGGACGTAGCAACCATACAGGCACTAAAGACGGGGAGAAAGAAGAGAAAAAAATCCAGAGTTATAAGAGGGAAACCATGAATCTGCATCAAGCACAGCAGCGCTAACTGCCCCCACTTCCATGGCTGCCTCTTGGCAAATGGAGCCTGGTGACTTTCTGCCTCTGAACTGAGACATGGACTTTTCCTGCAAAGCAGTGCGTGCATTTCTGGGGAAGGGGCATATAGGGCAGAGACTTCACTCAGGTGAAAGGTCACCAGCTCTCCCTCTCAGCTTTCCAAACATGCCTTCCTGGTGCACACCGGTTGCGCCAGTGAGGAGGAAGAAGGCGCAGCCAGAAAGGCTCACAGATCTACAGGGCAATATTATGTAAGCTTTCGGAAGGAGCCGCATTTGCTCCAAAATTGCATGGGAAGAAGAGAAGGGAAAAGGTGCCAAACTGATCTGGATTTCAAGTTATTACCACTGGAGCCTTTTTTTTAATACTGCCTCAGCAAGCAAGTTTAGCACCCTTCAGTGCCAAAGCATTTTAAAATATTAACGCTATTAAGAGCTATATGCACTGTAAATATTTTAAAACGAGCTGCTCTGTGTAAATATTAGCAGCACCCGGATGCCATAAAGCAGAGGATTAAGATAAAGCAGGTCTCGGATAAAGCAGAAACTTTCGCTTCCTGCCTCTCTGCTTCTGAAATAAATACCAAAACTAAATAAGTTATGAGATGCCACTTCTCCTTCTGAAGATATTAACTCCCCCACCCGAGTTATTTCTGGATTTCTTAAGGAGTTTTCCCAACGGCACAAAATGCCATTCAGGAATCATCCCAGGAGCTGGTGATAGCCAGAGGTCTCTTCCATCAGCTCTGGAGGGAGAGATTATTTGTGTCTGCTTTTATGAGGGCTGAGTTCTTCGGATTCCTCTGAATATTTCTGCAGTCTGCAGGCTAGCACTGGATCTTTGGGACCCTCGTCTACAAAAGAAGGCAGATGTGCTTTTCGAAGGTGGATCTGAATTCACGTCCTTTGAAGCTGGCTTAACTGTTTGCCATGTACCACACATGTTCCCAACACGGTGCCCTCCATGTTTTATGGACTACAACTCCCATCCATCCCAGCCATGCTGGCTGGGGCTGATGGGAGTTGTAGTCGAAAGTATCTGGCAAGTACCAGGTTAACAAAGGACGATGTACCCCATTCCAGAAAAGCACCTCTTCAAGCACTATCTAAGCACACAGAGGTGAATTGTTCTTATGTATCACAAACATTTCACTGCACATCTCCTTCTGGCAACTCTTGCAGCCAAGCTGGTGCCAAACGTATTGCTCTGTTTTCCTTTGGACAGCATTAGTGAGGCCTAGAGGGGGGTTTTGTCATCTGGGCAGCCCAGGACCTCCATACACACTACCCAGGCTTATAGCTTGGGGAAGCCCCCCCCCCCCCGGAGGTGCACTCCATTCTATCTTGAGACAAATGGATGCCAACTACAACAGAATATATATCATTGAATTTAGCATTCAGCTAAGTTTTACTTACAGTAGACCTATAGAAATTAATGGACTTGACTTCCTCCATTTCAGTGGGTCAACTGTGAGTAAAGCTTACCTAAAGAACCGTCCGTTATCTGCAACTTGCTAGCTGCACTTCAACTTGACCATTAAGTTGCTTTCTGCTTTAACAACAACAACAACACCATCAATACCACGTACCGGCAGCTCCCAGGGCAGATTACAACAATGGAAACTGCAAACAGTTAGAACAGCTTACAACCACAGCAATGGGGTGGGCCTTGAAAGCACACATCACAGGTGTCAAAAGTCAGGATAAAGAGGTGCATCTTCAGCAAACACTGGAAACTACATAGTGAAGCAGCAAGGTGTCCTTCTGTGGGGAGGGAGTCCCAGATGCCTCCACAGAGAAGTCCCTCATCCAGGCTGTAATTCCCAACACTTCTGAGGGTGGCAAAACTACCAAGAGGGCCCTGAGAGGGTCTGTAGGGAAGGAGACAGCATTTCAGATATTTCATGCATCTGATGATAACATTCTCAACCCTGCTGCCTGTTTGGGACACATATCTGTTCTTGTGGCCTTTCACACTGTCAGAGAAGATCACAGATATCCATCATGCCCTGACTTTATTGTCAGCTACTAGCTGTCATGCCTTTGTGTGCTGCCTTGTCTCTATGCTACGCCTCCCCTCTGCCTTAGGGCTGTCCTGGAAATCACCCTGCAGTCACTAACCCTGTTTCTGGGTGATGTTCTCCTTCTCATTTATTTTTCCCTGATAGCAGCAGGCTCAGAATCCAACATGCAGAAATGTTAAAAAAGAAAAGAAAGAAGGTTTGAAATGCTGGCACCTTTCTGCATAACAGGATCAAGTGAGAATGGGCAAGCACAGAGATGTATGCAACATACGAACATACAAAGCATTATCAGAGATTGGATTTGGGATACTCACGAACCCTAGCCCTAACTTCAACAGTGGTTATGCTTGCACAGAACAACCGCATGATGATGCTTGGCTTGCATGCTTCCCCTTCCCTACCTCTGCCACAAGGCAGAGTTCAGAAGCTTCCGCTTCCATTTTTGACCTCATGACATCTGAACACAAACAAACCGCAGCTAAACTTCACAATGGTTTGTTGCTAAACTGTGGTTCCTCAGAAATGGAAACAAGCTTCTTGACCTCCTCTGAGCAGCTGTGCCAGCTGTGGACCCAAGGGTCAGCCTTGCATGGCTTAGCATCATGTGGAAATACAGCTAGTGCCTTGAAGACCTATATCAAGGGCTAGCATTGTCTTCTGACTCCACATGTTTGGTCAAGGAAGCGTCTGTGGGAGAAGTGTGTGCAGATCTCTATGAAGTGGAGGGCTTGAGGTTGGACTAGGACCCCAAAAGCTCCTGGGAGTGTACAGACTGCGGAGTGCCCTGTGAGCTGACACAGTGTACAGACTGCGGAGTGCCCTGTGAGCTGACACTGGAGATGATAGTGATTAAGAAGGAATCTGTGGCCCCAAGCCAGACCTTGGAGCACCACACCATCGTCAGAGTCTACAGCAGAAGACAAAGGTTCTGTTGGGCTCTGCTGCTTGTTGGAGCAACTTTGTGTGGCCTTTGAGCTGTCCTTGGTCCTGGCTGGTTTTCACAGAGGCCTGGCTATTTCTCAAGCCTGCACATCCCAAGTGTTATGCCACTTGCTCATACTTCTGGTTTCCACCGCCAGTGGATGGCCTCATGCTTCTTCCCATGGTTGCCTTGGTCTTGCCCAGCACCCCACAAACCATACCCCACCAGAACAGGATAAGAACCAAAAGCCTTAAACTCAATTGTTCATCCTCTCCTTGCCTTCATTTACAATCCTTGTGCCCATGCACACAGACCCATATATCCTCCTTGATGCTGGAATCGGAGCTATTTCATCCCCACATATTTGCCTCCACCAGTTCAGATGTATAATTCTTCAGCACCAAAGATCCTTTTCGCAATGAAAAAGAAGAAGAAGTATATCTTTTTTTTGAAAACAATAAGAGCATTTCCTGGCTTTACATCATTAGCTGGGCCCATAACAGGATTAGTGGGAGGGGGGAAATGTCAATTCAGGTGAGTCATTAAAAAGGACATGCTTTATCAGGGAGCACACTCAGAGGAAATGCCTCCTTTTGCCACCCAAGATAATCACTCACAAGGTTGGCTTGAATTAAGAAGGATTTTCAAGGCCGCCAGCTTCTGTCACGGAGTTATTTTTATGAACACAAAATGCCAGCGCTTAATAATATTTCCAAAACATGTCTAGGGGAAAAACATTGACACCCCCTGCTGAAAATAAGACTGAGAAGGGAGGGAGCAGATAATGTTAGCCAAAGGAAAGTGTAGCACGTTAATCCCACTATTGAAAGGGGGAAGGAAGTGAATTCAGTTTATCACATAGCAGGCAGAAGGCGGGGGGGGGGGGGACACTGCAGGTTTTCACCTGCAGGCTCTGAAACTGGTCAGACTAATAGTCTTGTATGTTATGTGGGACCTCAGAGCTACAAAGGAGAATGAGGGTGTGCAACACCAGCCCTTGTAACCGGCTGGCAGCATGCCTCTGGGCTGTCCAGGGCTTGATCTTCCTTAGTTAACACAGCAGTAACCCTTTGGTTGGTGCATAGCCAGCTCTAACCTTCCCTATAGTAGGGATGCAGGTGGCGCTGTGGTCTAAACCACTAAGCCTAGGGCTTGCTGATCAGAAGGTTGGCGGTTTGAATCCCCACGATGGGATGAGCTCCCATTGCTCTGTCCCAGCTCCTGCCAACCTAGCAGTTCGAAAGCACACCAAAAAGTGCAAGTAGATAAATAGGTACCGCTCCAGCAGGAAGGTAAACGGTGTTTCCGTGCACTGCTCTGGTTTTGGTGTTCCACTGAGCCAGAAGCGGCTTGGTCATGCTGGCCACATGACCCGGAAAGACTGTCTGCAGACAAATGCCGGCTTCCTCGGCGAGATGAGCGCCGCAACCCCAGAGTTGTCTGTGACTGGATGTAACTATCAGGGGTCCTTTACCTTTAACCTTCCCTGTAGAGCTCAAAATTCCTATAGAGCATGGGTAGCTCACCTCTGGCCTTCCGGATAATGTTGGTCTGTAACTCCCAACTCCCTTGACTACTGGCCATGCTGTCTGGGGCAGATGGGAATTGCAGCCATTCAGATGCTACCTGCCCTGGCTCCCACTTGTGGGTGTGGCGCTTGGACTCAATTATTGCCAAAAGCTTTATTCTAGAGTTCATTACAATCTCCAAACATAGATCAGGTGACAAGGTGTGTGAGTCACGTGGTCGCAACAAAGCTCTAGAGTTAACAGCTAGATGTCAGCTTTATCTCAACACTTGGCATGCCCCCTTGAGTGACACTTTCAAAGAGCAGAGGGGACACAGTCATTCCCCTGTGTCCCACCCCAAGCCACAGGACTGGGCAAGCAACCCTTCCCTGCTCATGCTGGCACAAAGGGTGGTGCATCCTTGGATGGAGGTGGCCTTGATGCTGTCTGTTCACTGTCTGACCAAGGCTCCAACACCTCCCTTCAAGTTGGTAGTGTCAGATGGGCCAAGCCAAGTGGCTCTCCCTTGATGCTTGTGACATCTGATGCTACCAAGGAAAGGATTTCTCCCGACAGCCTGCTCAGACTCTCCTCAGCACCCAGCTCAACACTGTCTAAGCTACTGGGCTTAGGTTCCACATTGCCACCCCATTCCTCCTCTGCATCTGACCTGCCTGGCCAAGATGTCTCCTTGTGACTCATGGCCCAACCTCTGATGTAGAGAAGATACAGTCATGGATCCCAGGGAACTTGCACCGCCAACAGGCATCCCAGGCCTGAAGTTGGGCTGTGTGGTCCTTTGAAGTTTCCCATTCTAGGATTCTTTGAAATGGGACCTGTGGTCCTTCTCCAGCTGTTGTTCAGCACCAACCTCAAGAAGCCAGCAATGCCAATGGTCAAAGATGATGGGAGTTGGGAGTCCAGCAATGTCTGAAGAGCCAATTCACAGAGGAACAGTCTATCAGTGGCTACAAGGCATGATGCACTTTGATGATTACTTTGAAGGTGACCCTGAAACTACAACTAATCCAGAATGTGGCAGCTAGACTGGTGACTGGGACCGGCCACCAAGACCACATAACACTGGTCTTGAAAGACCTACATTGGCTCCCAGTATGTTGCCTAGCACAATTCAAAGTGTTGGTGCTGACCTTTAAAGCCCTAAACGGCCTCGGTCCAGTATATTGGAAGGAGCGTCCACCCCATTGTTCTACCCGGACACTGAGGTCCAGCGCCGAGGGCCTTCTGGTGGTTCCCTCACTGCGAGAAGCCAAGTTACAGGGAATCAGGCAGAGGGCCTTCTCGGTAGTGGTACCCTCCCTGTGGAACGCCCTCCCACCAGATGTCAAAGAGAACAACAACTACCAGACTTTTAGAAGACATCTGAAGGCAGCCCTGTTTAGGGAAGCTTTTAATGTTTAATAGACTATTGTGTTATAATATTCTGATGGAAGCCACCCAGAGTGGCTGGGGAAGCCCAGCCAGATGGGCAGGGTATAAATAATAGATGATGATGATGATGATGATGATGCTTTGCCTGCACACTTGGAGGCAGTAATGCTCCTGAATACCAGTTGCTGGAAGATGTGGGGCGGCTCTTGTGTTCAGGTCCTGCTTGTGGGTTTCCCACAGGCATCTGGTTGGCTACTGTAGGACAGGATGCTGTTCTGGGTGGGCCTCTTTTGGCCTGATCCAGCAAAAAGCTGTCCTTATGCTCTGACATTGGACCCCTCCCCTCGGACCTACGATGTTCATTTTGTCTATTCTTACAAATTATCCGCAATATTCTGGGTTGTCTCAACCGGGCTCCTGCAAAGCTGTCGCCCACATTCTGAGGCTGTGGCTAGTGCAAGTCGTAGATCAGACCAGCCGATTAAAATCCCATTTGTCCCCTGACTGAGAGCGGAGAGCATGGAACTCGTTAACCAAGAGAGAATTGCTCCAAAATTAATTTTAACTAAATGGATTCCAATCTGATTCTGCCTCAGGTGCAAGGAGGATGGAGAACGGCTGGGCATTGGGCTAATGGGGGATGGGGGTGGAACTGAGCTTTGTAGTAGACAAATGGCACCCCATCCCTGAAGCTGCAGAAGTGGCTAGCAGGCAAAAGGCTCTCTTCAGGAGCCAAAAAATCTCTGGATGGCGCTACAGCCCTGGATCCTTTTCCCCTACCACAGTCCAAAGCTAGCAAAAGACGCTGGCCCTATAAGCTTGCTCAAGGGTAGGGGCAGCTTGCAGGCTCCCTGGGGACTCCAGATACACCCTGCCTTCCTATGAAATGCAGGCAGCCCAGGCTGCTCTGCTCCTGGAACTTCCAAACATACACTGTTGGAGGAGAAGGATGAGGACCAGCTGCAGAGGAAACAAATCTTAATAAATCCAATTGCTGGAATGAAGACGACATGAGTGAAGACTGTAATAAAAATTAAATGCATTTCCAGATAAAAAGACATAAAAATAATGTTGAAGACATAAATTTGTGAAAAGGAAAATATACATCTATATATCTATATCTATAGTGGGTGGATGGCTTCCTTTTTTTGGAGGGGCAGGAAGCAGGGTTTCCGAGATTAATAATATATTAAAGGGCTATAAAGTGAAATAACAGCTAAAAAATTGATAACATGCTACAATTGGATTGAAGGGAACCAGGAAGCATGTGTGGTGGTGATTTGGGGGTGGGGCTGGATTTAATTGGCAAGAGGCTCAAAGCGATGTTCTGGGGAAAGATGGGTTGGAAGGAGAGAGATACTCTCTGGAAATGACAGCCCCAGAGGGTAGGAAGTGGAGTTTTTCTTTTAATGGATCTTTTGCTTCTACATGGCTCCTAGGACGTGAACTGGGGCATAACATCCTCAACAAGGTGCTCTCAATTCTCACAGTCGGGCACAGCCATTAATGGTGTCTCCTCGGCCTGCTCCCATGGTGATAATGCACACTTCCCTCTCTCTTGTTGCAGGTGAGTCTCACTTGGATTCCCTGTTAACCTGCCGGCATCAGCAGCTTCCTTTGGGAACTTTGAAGGGCAAAGTCTGAACTCCGCCTGATCTTCCAGGTTGGAAGGCAGAAAAGCTTCCTGGAGGAATTTCACTAGTTGTGGCCTCCTGCTTTCAACACACACACACACACACACACACCCTCCCAGCCCTCATGCTTTGTCGGTGCAGGCAAGCATTATGATCACCGGAGCAGAGCAACTACCCTATGAGAAAAGGTTACAATGCTCGGTGCTTGTTAGTATGGGGGAGGCAAACGGCTGCTGTGCATAATGTTCTGCACAGTGTGGAGAAAGTGGAAAGAGACAAGTTTTCCTCCCTCTCTCATAACACTTATCAGATAATTGTAGAGTCGGAAGGGACCCCAAGGGCCATTTAGTCTGAACCCAGGCAATGCGGGAATCACAGCTAAAGAATCCCTGGCAGGTGGCCATCCAACCTCTGCTTAAAAGCCTAGAGTCCACCACCTTCCAAGGGAGTCCGCTCCACTGTCAAATAGCTCTTACCCTCAGAAAGCGCCTCCTAATGTTTAGAACTCAAGGACATCCAAGAAGACAAGCACAAGGCAGCCACATGGACTGGGTTGCATGGCTGAGTCTTCCCCACCCAAAAGACTTTCTTGACATAACTACCAGAAATATCTACGACAGAAAGCCACGTGGGGGTGCTGGTGAGATGTGTCGAGGTGCAGGTGTGCAAAGGTTGCCAGGTGGTGATGGTGGTGGTGGACAACTTTCCATTCTTGACTGAACATTGCACCGAAAACCAGAAAAGAGCCCCAACTTGTTTCCACCTGTTTTCAGCGACAAGTTAGAGAGGATGCCTTGAGTTTGTTCTCCTGCAATGGAAGTCGTAGCTTTTAGCTGCGTCGCTTTTTATGACAGTCCCATTAATGCTAAACGAGTTGATTCTGATCAGTTTATCGCAATGGATTAATGATAGGGAGATGAAAGCCTTCCTCTGTTTACAGCAGGCGCTCTTGAAAAATCGGATTTCCAGCCCTTCCAAATGAATTGCTGAGGGTCCTCAGCATCACTGTCTTTGCATTGGGTGGACATCCAAAGGGTTATCTGGAAGCATCTTCCAAGAGGTGGAAGGTATGACCCATTGGCAGAGTCACATAAGGAAACAGAGCCCTGCAGCTGAATCAGGATTTTTAAGCAGAGGTTGGATGGCCATCTATCACTGATTCTTTAGCTGTGATTCCTGCACCATAGGGGGTTGAAGAAGAAGAAGAGCTTGGATTTGATATCCCGCTTTATCACTACCCGAAGGAGTCTCAAAGTGGCTAACATTCTCCTTTCCCTTCCTCCCCCACAACAAACACTCTGTGAGGTGAGTGAGGCTGAGAGACTTCAAAGAAGTGTGACTGGCCCAAGGTCACCCAGCAGCTGCATGTGGAGGAGCGGGGAAGCAAACCCGGTTCCCCAGATTACAAGTATACAGCTCTTAACCACTACACCACACTGGTCCATACATGATCCTTTGGGGTCCCTCCCAATTCTACAATTCTATGATTCTATGAACCCTAAAAGTCAGCAAAGTGAAGTAGGTGGAGGAATTTGAGACAGCAGGAAAAGAACAATGCAAAGAAAAGCAGGATATGTATTTTTGTGTTTGCCAACTGGTATAATAAAATGAAGTATAACATTATAGCATTCTATTGATTGCTACATTTAAGATGGCAAAAGCCCACCCATTTTCACGCTGGATTGCTAATGACCATTACCATCTCCTCAAATTGCTCAACAGAGTCTCCAGTTGGGATGGTGGTGGTGGATTAGCATCAGCCTATGAAAAGATCCTGCTTCAGGGCTAACACAGGCAAAACCATTAAGCACAGACATTATAGGGCTAATGGGACCAGGAACCTGATTGCATCTAAGGCACAGCTTTCTGGGTCTCTAGGTTCCTGACTTTAGAAGCATCCCCAGTTGGGCAGTGGGGAGAGAGACACGGAAGAGAGGAGGAAGAGTAAGGGAATAATAGGTTTCTGCCGACAATGTTGGATTGGGACCAAACAGGCTCACCATTAAGCTGCAGAAGGTATCGGAATGTGGGCATTTCATGGGAAGCCAACAAGAATCTCTCAGGTGGTTGTGTACATCTCGATCACCTTCTACCTGAGCATGGGCACACCTGCATGTCTCCAAAGATGGCAGGATAAGAACATAGGAAACTAACTTCTATTGAGTTGGATCCTTGGCCCATCTTAGTGTTGTCCACAATGACTGACAGTGGCTCTCCAGGGTTTCAAGCAGAGTCCACCCCAGCCCTACCTGCAGATGCCAGGCATTGAACTTGGAATCTTCTGCATGCAGGCAGATGCTCTACTGCTGAGCTACAGTCTTCTCTTAGCCTCTTTGACTTCCTTTGGCAGCCTGGGAGCCGCTACAGATCTGCCCTCCGCCCGGCCCAGGCTCCTTCTTCCCTCCCCAACAAAGAAGGTCCCTTCCTTCCCTTCAATCAATCCCCCACGCAGGCAGGAGCGGAGCAGGCACCCGGGCAGCCCTTCCTCTAATTAGAAAATCAATGCCTATTTGCTTGTGTGAAGCCTCCTGGCAAGGCTCCTGCTTACCATAATTTAATATTTCAATCAGCTCTCTCACGCTCCCTTTTTGTTGATTTCTGTTTCACCAACGCCAGCAAAGTGGCCCAGCCCCTCTGCGATGGGGTGGAAATGCGTGCCGCTCCCTGAAGAGGATTTAATTATTCTCACAGTGGATTCCATCTCCGCCGGTCCCACGGCGCGTGCGTGTGCCAGCCTCCCTCCAGGGCAAACTCTCAAAGAGACCAACTTCAAAGGACGTTAAAGAGCCACCTCTGAGAACGGGGACGTGTCCGCCATGCACCGCACTCCCTTTTTGCACGTCCCCATTGGTGTGTGTGTGTGTGTGTCCATATCCTCCAGAGACACCTTCATTGCTTTATCTCAGGCTGAGGCTGCGATATCCCAAGCATAAGTTATTTGGGAAGCCAAGTCTTAGAGAAATCCACAGAAAGTGCTGCAGAGTGTGATTCATGGTGCTTAAGAGATTCTATCCATTTCTTGATTCTCAGACCCCTCAAATGCAAACTTACAAATGCATTTCTTAACATTCTCTGCCTTATCTGCCAGCAAGGGTATCCCCCATTGCCATCCCAGCTGTCTGTTTTAAGCAGAAGCTCGACCTTAACAACAGATCAGTCTCCCCAAAGAACGTCTGTGTGGTGGTTTTTTTTTTTTTTTTTGCCTAAGGGTGGAGGCAGATCTGGGGAACAGCTGGGTTTTTATATTTTAAAAGCTATTCAGCTCCTTCGGAAGGCGATGGACTCTCCTTCGTTGGAGGTTTGTAAGCTGCAGTTGGGTGGCCATCTGTCAGGGATTCTTCAGCTGTGATTCCTGCATTGCTGGGGGGTTGGAATAGATGGCCCTTGAGGGTCCCTTCTAACTCTACAGTTAGATGATTCTTTGAAAAATGAAGGCTCAACCACGGTGTGTTTCTTCTTCCAATCAGTCTTAGGGGCAACCTGAAACCTGCATGTCACTTAGCGGAGGGCTTGGATCCTGCTTGTGGGTTTCCCAGAAGAGGCATTGGGTCAGCCACTGTGGGTACAGGATGCCATTGGCTTGAGCCAGCAGAGTCTTTCTATGTTCTTATACTGAATATACTGCCTTGGCCCACCTAAGTGAGTACTATTCTCTACATGGGTTGGGACCTTCTGCACGCAAAGCTGCAGCCCTTCCTGAGAGCGAGCAGCAGCAACACAACAACAACAACAATTTATTACTTATACCCCACCCATCTGGCTGGATTTCCCCAGCACTCTGGGCGGCTTCCAACAGAATATTAAAATACAATAGTCTATTAAACAATAAAAGCTTCCTTAAACAGGGCTGCCTTCAGGTGTCTTCTAAAAGCCTGATAGTTGTTTTTCTCTTTGACATCTGCTGGGAGGGTGTTCCACAGTGCAGGTGCCACTACCGAGAAGGCCCTCTGCCTGGTTTCCTGTAACTTGGCTTCTTGCAGCGAGGGAACCGCCAGAAGGCCCTCGGTGCTGGACCTCAGTGTCCAGGCAGAACAATGGGGGTGGAGATGCTCCTTCAGGTACACTGGACCAAGGCCATTTAGGGCTTTAAACGTCAGCACCAACACTTTGAAGTGTGCCTGGAATTGTATGGGGAGCCAGTGGAGATCTTTCAGGATTGGTGTTATGTGGTCTTGGTGGCTACTCCCAGTCACCAGTCTAGCTGCCACATTCTGGATTAGTTGTAGTTTCTGGGTCACCTTCAAAGGTATCCCCATGTAGAGCGCATTGCAGTAGTCCAAGCGGGAGATAACTAGAGCATGCACCACTCTGGCGAGACAGTCTGCGGGCAGGTAGGGTCTCAGCCTGTGTACCAGATGTGAACACCACAAGTATAAACTGCGATATCCTTGGTATTCAAGGTTTTGCATGCAGGTTTCCCACTGGGGCATCTGGTCAGCCACTGTGAGAACAGGATTCTGGGCTAGATGGGCCATTGGCCTGATCCAGCTGGCTCTTCTTGTGTTCTTACATATAATGAATTGCAGTGGATCCTCATGGCAATATCCCTCTGTGGGTTGCTTTTTAATAGACCAGCATGGCATTTTTTTAAAAAAAGCACTAAATGTTATCCCTAAACTTCCAGGCTGTTGCAATAAGAAGGGGCTACTCTGCCCCTAAATCTCTCCCCCCCTCCCCAGAAAGAATAGGACTTGCAGTCAGCCTCCATATGTTGCTTAACTCCTAACACAGCTGATGGCTTTTAATACTCTTGCATTTCTAACAGAATTATGCATCTGTTGTCCTTATAAGAGTGCCCACCACCCATTTGATGTACAGTGTTGTCTTCCTTGGCTAATCTTCCATCCAAGGAAGCGGAGGGCAAGGGGAAGGAGGGGGAGTTGCTCCTGCAAAGGCCAGAGCCACTATCAAGAAGCTTCTTTCAAGCGCATCCGTCATGTTGGACAAAAGCCCTGGAAGCTCTCCTGCTCTGTGCCTATTCCTGGCAGGAGTCAAGCCACACAGCCAGGGCTACTGGGAGCCAGGGATAAGCACTCCCCATTAGCCAGCCTTAGCCTGCTCACCTCTCCTTTGCCACGGGGAGCCAGCGAGTCATTTATAAATGCATAGAACAAAGACTGCCCTTCCGGCAGGGATGAGGCCTTTCACCTCCAGGTCTTGTCTTTCACATCTTGCTTGGCTGGAAGCTTCTCCCAGGGCAGCATGTTGTCATTCACAGGTCAGACCACAGGCCGCGTGTGCGTGTGTGTGTAATGACATCATGCTAGGAGCCATTCTCAAATCAACCTCTCCAGAGGAGCAGCTCTACACATCTGTGGTGTTAATGGAGAAATCTGAGGGCTCCGTTGGACAAAAAAACAAGGACACCAGCCAGGAATACCAGAGCAAAACAGCAGCCAGTAGGCTTGGTCTTTATTGAAGACTGTCATGACAGGACTCCCACCTGCCACAAGGTGGAACAAGATGGAAGCTCCGAACAAAAGAGCACCCAAACTTTTATTAGCTGCTAATCCCCATGTTACACCCCCCAAACTACATCACTCATACATCATGGTTACATCATGAAAGATGAGGTCTGGTGGCAGTAATCTGAGCATCCTGGACCCTGCCCCATGGTTTTCCTTGCCCTCCACCAAACACCCATCAAGTGTAACAAAATAGATATTGACATTTCCCTGTTTCCCAGCCAAGTTAATCACACCCTTTTGTTTTGGGTTTGTTATTTCTGGAATGGCTACCTGTCTGGCACTCAGGATGCCAGGAATTATCACTCAAGCAGAGGGGCTGCTGAGTAGCTGAGCTCACGTCTATATGAATTTCTGAAGTTTTCCCAGTGAGCCATTACATGGAGACACTTATCAGTGAATTGTTACATTTGGTATCGTGCAGCAAAGGCCCTTTGAATAGATAGGAAGAAACCGTGATGAAGTGTTTTGCGAGGACAAATCACAAAAGTCACAAAAGTGATTGTGCGGGTTTTGGTAGTGGGCTGCATGTGCATGATATCTGCTGGAGGGGCAACCCCCCCCCAACCTATACATAAAATCCTGTAACAGTGGCAGCAAAAACAACCAGGTATCCTGGAGCACTTTACAGGTTACCAAATGGATTGGGGCAGGAAGACTCCGGTTTGACACATGCAGGTGGACACTCTGATGCCACCAGCATCTTCTGAGCAGCTTAGGAGAAAGAGAGAAAGCCCACTCCTCCATAATTCAATGGCTGCTCCCCACCCCCTGTATCAGGCAGGCCCTCTCCAGCCACCCTATGGTTGGAGAGGGAAGGAGAAACAGCAGGGACCCATTTTTTATTGCAAAGGCCGCCATCCGCTTTTCAATCAACATCCAAATAAATTTGAAACAAAGAAGACCCACTTCTGCAAGACCAACAGGGAATACTTCAAAAGGTGCAACACAAGGAAGAGCCCTGCAGCAGATGATGGCCAGCATTCTGTTCTCACCATGGCCCATCACAGACATAGGCAAACTCGGCCCTCCAGATGTTTTGGGACTACAACTTCCATCATCCCTGACTACTGGTCCTGTTAGCTAGGGATGATGGGAGTTGTAGTCCCAAAACATCTGGAGGGCTGAGTTTGCCTATGCCTGGCCTATCAGGTGCTTCTTCTAGGAAACCCTCAAGCAAGATCTGAGTCCAAGATCATTTCCCCCTCCTGCAGTTTCCAGAAACTGGTATTCAGTATCATTTACTGCCTCCAACTGCAGAGGCAGAGCATAGCTACCCAGGCTAGCAGCCGTTGATAGCAAGAGGAAGTACTTGCATGGAGAAGGTAGCTATCTATCCCTTTTCAAGATACTTGATCTGCTCTATCCTTTCCTTAAACCCCATGCCCTCCAGATGTTTGGGCAACAGAAAGTAATGGGTGAATTGGCCCGTTCTGGCTTCTCTAAGTTTTGCTCCATTCCTACCTCTCTCTCTCTCTCTCTCTCTCTCTCTCTCTCTCTCTCTCTCTCTCTCTCTTGGAAGTCCTCCAGAAAATCCTCCTGCCCATCAGCATGCCATAATAATATACACATTTTGTAGGCAATTCTGCCTAGTATGCGCATTTTTGCAAGCCATTTGTGAATTTCCGTAATATTTTCACGAATATATGCGCTTCCTTTCCCCACAATATATGCATTTTTCTGGGCACTGCTTGTTGCTGTTGCAGAACTGCAGTGCTAAATTCAAAGATGTGCAAAGTTTGAAGGAAAGCTGTGTGTCCGATGGAAGTTTTTGTTCAAAGCATCTGGAGGGAACCAGGTGGAGGAAGGCTAATCTACAATCTTTCCTTTGCCATGATGCTCTACCCATTCTCAGGAGAACTTCACATGATCACGGAGAGATAGGGACCACCTTCCTGTGGCCAGGAATTTCCTGGGTGCCCAGCAGAGGGAGTCAGCATGAGGAAGAAGCCAGATGAGGGCAAAAGAGGGCAGGGACAAGTGAGGGCAAAAGCAGGAGGAAGGTGTTGCAAAGAAGCAGTAGCAGCCGGCCGAGAGTACCATAGCAGCGTAAATCTTCGGCGAAGTGAGCATCCCATCCTGTCTCCAGCAGTAATTAGCTTGGCTGTGTCAAAGATGCTAATTTTGAAGCAAATTTCAAAATTAGCAAACATTTGGCATAGGCTGATGAGGCCTTCAAAAGCGCTGGCAATTCTCCTCCAAATGTCAGCACACTCCGGGCTCCGTTTGGAGCATTCCAAGACTGCTTTCTCCTTGAAAGTCCTCCCTTCCTGGGTGGCCTCCTTTGCAAGGCACAATGCCATGCTGTTTGGAGGGGGGGGCACATGTCCCGCCACTGTCACAAGGGCTTTCTCTCTCTCCCTCCCCTTCCCTTTGCAACAGGAGGGAGGGAAACCTCACTTCCTCTTCCTTTTTTAATGCACTTTTAAAAAGGAGTTCTTAAAATGAATTCTTGCTTAAAACATGCAAAGGGAGTTTCATTAGCTTGATTTTTTTTAATTGAAGAGGTTAAAAAAAAAAGAACACCCCCCAACAACAACAACAACGAACAACAGAGAGAGAGAGAGAGGTTTGTGTATCTGTGGCTCTGTTAATGCTCTGCTGGGCTGGCTGCCAAGGCATTAAGTGAAATCGAATTCCTAAAACTAGCTTTAATCAGCAGATTTTTATGGTTAGAATTACTCTCTCCTCTAGAAAGCTTGCCAAGGTTAATTCTGTCCTGAGCATGCAGAATTAATGGGCTGGACAGAGACGGGTGGAATTCCATGCGCGCACGCACACACACACCCCGACCCATGATTTTCTTTTAACTTGACAAAAATAAAAGAAAAATTTCACAACGGAGAAAAGAGCAGCAGCCTTTCCGAGGGGGAGGCAAGAGGGGGGCCTCTTCTCTTTCCAGGGCTTGGCTTGGCAACATCCAGCCGCTAACCCCAGGTAGCCCATTGACTCTCCAAGCTATAAATAACTCCAAAACCAGAGAATAGCTGCAGCGCCAGAGTCTGGGCTTCACTCCTTGGCCACTTTCTCCTTGCTCTCCTGCTAGTCTGAAATCCCAATCCCTCTGACTGAGCCCTCCTTCATGACCTACCCCTAGCCTGCCATAGTCTGGGCTGATTCCCTCTTGCGCATCTGCCACTTGGAGATGTTTTGTGTGCATTAATGAAATAAACAGATACAACCCCGCTCAACCTTGGCTATTGGCCATGCTGGCAGGATAGCATATGACAGCTACAGGTACTACACATTATGGGTTTTATCTAGTCCTACTCAGAGTAGACCCACTGAAGTTAATGGACGTGGCTGACTTAGGTTTCTTCATTGCAATGAGTCTGGTCAGATGCAACTCACAGCCCTCAATGTATCACACCTCCTCCCCTCCAAAAGTAGGGTAGACAAAGTGTGTCTTCACCTGCCTTCTAACCAGATGTGATGTTGAGGCCAGACAGTGGGAGATCATTCAAGAATTCTAGAGCTGCCACTGAAACAGCCTTGCAGCCCCCTCTCCAATATGATTTCTATCCATCAAACAGACCACCAGGAAGAAGCACCTCATTAAATGATCTTAAGAACCAGGCAGGATGGTATGGGGGGGTGCGTTTTCTCAGATACGGTATTTGGGTTTCAGGCCATCCATGGCTTTAAATGTCACATCGGCACATTGAATTGGGATTGGGAGATATTTGGCAACCTGTGCAATTGCTTTTGTAATGGCAGGGTCATGCGCAAGCAGCATGCCACTTCCACAAGCATTCTGGCTGATGCATTTTGCACTACAGTGGTACCTTGGGTTGCATACGCTTCAGGTTACATACGCTTCAGGTTACAGACTCCGCTAACCCAGAAATACTACCTCGGGTTAAGAACTTTGCTTCAGGATGAGAACAGAAATTGTGCTCCGGCAGTGCGGCAGCAGCGGGAGGCCCCATTAGCTAAAGTTGTGCTTCAGGTTAAGAACAGTTTCAGGTTAAGAACAGACCTCCAGAACGAATTAAGTACTTAACCCGAGGTACCACTGTACCTGCAACCTCTGAACAGTCTTCAAGGGCAGCCCCACATAGAACGCATTGCAGTACTCCAACCTGGAGGTTACCCAAATATGGAAAACCATGGCTGGCTACTCTAGCCACTGAGGCCACCTGGGCATCCAGTGACAAGGAGGTTCTTGGAGTAACCCCAAACTGCACACCTGTTCCTTCAAGGAGAATGCAACCCTATCTGGAATGGGATGCTCTGCCAACTCCCACACCCAGGAACCACCCGCCTAAAACAACTACATTTTATTTGTGTCCAGCTTCAGTATGTTGGCCCACATCCAGTCCAATAACTGCCTCCAGATCCTGATTTGTGTTTTTACAAGCTGAAGAGCTGATCATGCATACAGAGGAGGACCTGGCAAATGGAGCATTCCGATTATTGGAAGCCCCTTCACCATGTCCCCTCCAGATGTCGTTTCTGGATTCTAACTCCCAGCAGCCAGCCTGGCCAATGACCAGGGAGGATGATGGGAGTTGTAGTCTAGCAGCATTGGAGGGGGGAGACATAGGGCAACCACCTCTACTTTCCAGAATTCAGTGCTCAGCTTTCAGATGCCAGGCTGGGATGGAGCTGGCTGTGTAATGCTGGGGCCAGGGTTTCACACTGATTTCAACACAAGAGTACCCTGCATGCGTGTAAAATGTGAAAAGGGCTATGGAGCAGGTTCATTTGAGATAGAGATGAGAGCTTGACATCCACTAGTTTATACTATACAATGAGAGTTGCTCATCATCATCATCATCATTTATTATTTATACCCCACCCATCTGGCTGGGTTTCCCCAGCCACTCTGGGTGGCTTCCAACAGAATATTAAAATACAATACTCTATTAAACATTCAAAGCTTCCCTAAAGAGGGCTGCCTTCAGATGTCTTCTAAAAGTCTGGTAGTTGTTCTCTTTGACATCTGGTGGGAGGGCGTTCCACAATGCGGGTGCCACTACTGAGAAGGCCCTCTGCCTGGTTCCCTGTAACTTGGTTTCTCGCAGTGAGAAACTGCCAGAAGGCCCTCAGCTGAATGATAGGGGTGGAGACGCTCCTTCAGGTATACTGGACTGAGGCCGTTTAGGGCTTTAAAGGTCAGCACCAACACTCTGAATAGTGCTCAGAAATGTAGTGGGAGCCAGTGTAGGTCTTTCAAGACCAGTGTTATGTGGTCTCGGCAGCCGCTCCCAGTCACCAGTCTAGCTGCTGCATTCTGGATTAGTTGTAGTTTCCGGGTCACCTTCAAAGGTAGCCCCATATAGAACGCAAGAACAATCCTATGAGACCCAAAGCAAGCACGGATTTATAGAATCTTAGAATACTGTAGAGTTGGAAGGGATACCAAGAGTCATCTAGTCCAAACCCTCGCAATGCTCTGCGAAATAATCCCTGACTGATGGCCGCCCAACCTCTTCTTAAAAACCTCCAATGAAGGAGATGCCACCACCTTCTGAGGGAGTCCGTTCCACTGTCAAACAGCTCTTAACATCCTTCCTAATGTTTAGTTGGAATCTCCTTCCTTGCAGTTTGAATCCATTAGGTCAGGTCCTGCCCTCTGGAGCAGCAGAAAACAAGCTTGCTCTGACTTCCATGTGGCAGCCCTTCAGATAGTTGAAGGTGTCTATGAAGGTTGCTGGTGACCCAACTCCAAACTGTGCTCACTTTGATCCCTGCATGATCATCATTCGTGAAAACGGGCAGAGAAGAGGATGCAAAGCAGGAGATGAATTTCCCCCTCCCCCCTCCCCACCCACCTGCTGCCCCTCCGTGAAGCCCTCCAAGTTTCTGTGGCTTATTTAAAAATAATACAATAATGCTGAGGTGTTTTCCCTTTAATGAGACCACCTTGGGGGATGTGAACGGGAAAAGCAAAAGAAATCAGAAATTCAAGCTAAGGTTGGACAAGCTTTGAAATCTACTCCCTGCTGAATTGCACCAGTGGAGAGAGAGAAATATATATTTAAATAAAATCTATTTCCTCCACCATCACCCCCTTCAACCCCCCCCCCCCGGATTAGGTTTAGTTTTCTCCATATGCAATTCCCCAATTCCCCTAATAAGAAGCTAAATCAATCTTTAGAGAGAACAAATCACATAAAAACCTCTGCTCTAAAAAGTTTATATATGCAGATGTGGGTAAATTATGATCCCGGACCCGGTGCGTTCCATAATGCATCTCGTAACACTCTCTGCATTGACAGAATAGTGGGGCGTTGGGGGAGGTAAGTGACTAGGGACTTCTGTCCTGATGTCCCTATATTGGGTGCAGAACTTTGGGAACCCTAAAGGTGGAGCTCCAGCATTTGGGTACTGCACACCTGAGCTGTAGGTAAGGACGCCACACACTGAGGGATTGATCCCTTCCAGAGGGAAGGACCTCTGTATGTCACCGTTTCAGGCTGCCTCTTCCCACCCATTGCCTCCTCCTCAGTTGGAGTCAGGTGTCCGACTCTCACCTTCTCCCCGTTCCTGGTCTTTAAAAAGGCAGCGGTAGTGTAGTGGTTAGAGTCGTCTATCAGAAGACCAGGGTTCAGAGCCCAACTCAGCCATGAGTCACCGTATCACAGCCTAACCTACCTCACAGGGTTGTTATGAGGATAAAATGGAGAGAGGGAGAGCCACAGACACCACCTTGAGAGCCTCGGAGGGAAGAAAGTGGGATGTAAACATAATGATAGATTAAACAAGATGGTGATGACTGTATTCATTTATACCTCGCCTTGATCCCAGGCTGGGACTCAAAGGTGGCTTACAGATAAACAAACAAAAATAAGATAAAATAGAAAAAAGGTAGAAACATAGAAAATACAATCATTGAAAAGTAAGGTAAAGGGATCCCTGACCATTAGGTCCAGTCATGGCCGACTCTGGGGTTGCGGCACTCATCTCGCTTTATTGGCCAAGGGAGCCGGCGTACAGCTTCCGGATCATGTGACCAGCATGACTAAGCCGCTTCTGGTGAACCAGAGCAGCGCATGGAAATGCCCTTTACCTTCCCGCTGGAGCGGTACCTATTTATCTACTTGCACTTTGACGTGCTTTCGAACTGCTAGGTTGGCAGGAGCTGGGACCGAGCAACGGGAGCTCACCCCGTTGCGGGGATTCGAACCACCAACCTTCTGATCGGCAAGCCCTAGGCTCTGTGATTTAACTCACAGCGCCACCCACGTCCCCACAGCACCACTTGCATCCATTGAAAAGTAAATGAACACTAATGGAATTAAAACAATAGGAAAAAAATCTATTAGAAAGACATGCAATGGCAACAATAAAAAACACCATAGCCCCAGCCCTTTCCTTTATAACAGTCAGTTCCCAGTGGTCTGTTGAAACAAGAAAGCCTTCACCTGCCAGCGGAAGGACAGCAAAGAGGGATCCAGTCTGGCTTCTCTAGGGAGGGAGTTCCAGAGTCTAGGAGCAGCCACCAAGAGTGCTTTTGAAGGGGCAGGATCATTGTCCATGCTGGCTGGGGGAGCTGGAGTCCGACAGCAACATATTAGGGATCACCATGTCAACGGTCCCCCTGACCTGTAATAATCAGTCATAGGGGTGCTCCAGAAGGTTGGGGAGCAAGGTTCAAGGTTCGATTCCCAACATCTGCAGCTACAAGAGGAGCATTTGATAGCAAGTGATGTGGAAAGCCCCTTCTCTCTTCCTGAGACCCCAGAGAGCCCCAGTCAGTCAAAGGAGAGCATCCCAAGCTCAATGGACCAGTGGTTTGGCTCATTCGACTCAGATCCCTGTAGTATCCATCAGTGCTGGAAACAACCTGGCAGATAGTAGTGGCCAGCTCTCTCCATAAGAAGTCCCTGGAATGCTGACATGCACCTATTTTGTGCAGGGACATGCTTTGCATAATGATGGGGGGGGGTAGGCTTCTTTCTCCTGACCCAGCTGAGCAGTCTTGGAGTCCCTCTCCAAGCAGTGTCTTATCAGCACATGATCCCCCCCCTCTCCCTCAACAGGCAATTTCTTCCTCCCCCCCCCCCAATCTTCCTCTCTCCTCCTGACATCCAATTTCTCATGCCTAACTCCCTTCTCTCCAAAAGGAGGCTAAGAGATAGAAGAATTAACCTGATAGCAAAAAAAGGGAGGGGAGGTTCGGGTTAACCATGCAGGACTGAAATCCCGACTCAAGACGGACTTCCCAATAAATACAGTCGCAGCAACTTCTGAGCGAAAGAAGCTGGTTGGCAACAGGGTTTAAGCAACCGCCACAACCACGAGACAGTGAAATCTACTTTGCAAAGATCTGTCAGCATCTGGGGAGTGGGGGGTGAAGGGGAAGGAACTGCCTCCCCAATCAGTCCAAAGAGAACAGCCAGGCACTGAGATGAGCAGCAAAGGGAAGGAGCATCACACAGGGGAGGGAAGAGACATCAATGACCTGCCTCCCACCCAGCTGCACTGGCCAATTTAGGCGCCACTGTCTTTTCAGCAGGGAAAACCAAATCAGGATGGAAAATGGCAAGGAGGGAGTAGGATTAAGAGGGAGGACAGGGCAGCCTCCCAGCAATGCAGGGCAGCTCATTGCAAGCCCAACCAAGACATCCAAAGATGACAGGTTCTTTTGTGGGTGTAACTGTGGGGGGGTGGGGAGTGGGGAATGCTCCCACCTTCCCACCACCCTTACAAAGTGATGCATCCTGCACACAGGCAGTTCATAGGGTCGTGTCCAAGTGGGGGCCATGAGAGACATTTATAAAATGATGCCTGACCTGCAGAGGCTGGGCGGGCATGCATTTTGTCGCTGTCTTTCAGCACTCTGGAACTGTAAGACCCAATGAAACAGATTGACAGGTGCTGATGAAAAGAGCAACCAGGAAGGCCTTGTCTTTTTCTTTTTTTGCATTTTGACCACCTGAGTCAAGGGCTGACCCTTTGAGGCTTGAGTTTAGCTCAATAGGAACTCACTTCGGGTCTCTGGCAGTTCCTGACATCCACCCTTTTCTGGCTGGCCACTGCGAGAACAGAGTGGGCCCCTGCGGGCCTGATCCAGCAGCCAGACTCTCCTTAGGTTGTCTTCTTATGTTCTAATGGCTAAAGACTTAAATGTGCGGAACAAGGACTTCATGGCCATAAGGACTAGAAACTTATTTTTAGGAGAGAGCAGAGCAGAATTGAAGAGTTGGAAGGGGCCATGAGGACCATCTATTCCAACCCCCTCTAATGTGTAGCTGTCCCATATGAGGATCAAACTTACAACCTTGGCATTACCAGCACCACACTCTAAGCAACCTAGCTATCCAGAGAGAGAAGGAGAGAGAGGGAGAGGGAGAGAAAAGAAAGAAATGAAGGAAGGAAGGAAGGAAGGAAGGAAGGAAGGAAGGAAGGAAGGAAGGAAGGAAGGAAGGAAGGAAGGAAGCTGGATCTCTTGACAAATTCAAAGTCTTCTATGCTCTGGGGAAATTGCAGTATAAACACAGCCCCATTTATCCCTCCGATTGTTCCAGGAGTTTTCCTTGGGGAATAACAACATCCTGTACAATAGCAGGAAACTTCCAGGGAGGAAGGGGAGCCAGGCCCTAACCTGAGCCGCGAGATGCAGGTCCCTTAAATTAAAAGGCTGTCACCAGGTTTAATCAGGAGCTGCTCATAACCTTGGCCCTGGACCTTATTGGCTACGTTATGGATGAGGCTTGGAGAAGATGGACCTGCTGCGTTTTAAAACATGTAATGGCGTGTCGGCTGCATGGGGTACACATTTCTTAGATGTATAACAGGGTTTCTGTCGCCTGCAACAAAATGCAACTGCTTTAAAATATGAGCAGTCAGGCTTCAAATACAGCCGTATTGAATTTTGCAAGTGTAATGTAGGAACTGGTGGGCCTCCGAGCCCCCTAAGGCATGGACGGGTAATTTAGTCCCTCCTGTTTCCATGATGCTTACCAAGGCACCCCGGTGTTTTCTGGCAGGGAGGGGAGACACATACACATTTCAAATGCAGCTTATTTGTAAGGTCTGATAACCCCCTCTCTACCCCACTCCCAGCCTTCTCTTAATGCGACAGCCTTCCAGAATTGTGTCTTAAGAAGCCAACAGATTGATGTGCGTCCTCTTTCACTGGAAGTCAAACCCTTCAAAGGCAGAAACTCCAAAATATAATAAAATACCTGCCTAACAGGTTACTAAAGTGGTGTTTACTGCAGCTACTCTGCCACTACTTCGGACAACATCAACACAGGTGCTTGGGGAGACAGCTGTGATGAGGGCAAGCCATGCCAATCCTGCTTCAGCCACCCACTACGTCTGGGCAAAATCTGGTTTTCAACAATGTGATATATCATCAACAAAACACTGAGATATATCATGATGTCCGAAATAAGGATGAAGCTATGTAGAGGCATTGGCTGGCTTCACGGTTTTCCCCACATTGCGATGCTTGCACAACACACACACACACACACACACACACACACACACCATGAGCCACTACATATTGCCAGGTCAAAAATGATGACACTGATATCACGATATGGACTTCAAACTATTTTGAACAATATATTGTGGCCCTCTCAGAGCTTTTTAGAAGGTGTCAGCATGCCCCGATGACTATGACTGTCATGTCCTGGCAGTCACAGAGTGACATAGCCTCATTCTTCAGCTTGATCAGGAATGATGGAAGCCGCAGTTCATAAAAACCTAGAGGGCCACAGGTTTCCCATGACTTATTTAATGCATTTCCACCCTGCTTCTCCTCGAAAAAGCCCAACTATCAGCCATGGGGAGCACAATGCAATTGGGTGCTGGGGATTGTCCAGACGCATGCAAAACGACCCCGTCAATTTGTGCTGTTTACAATACCCGGGCTGAATGGGTTCATGCCATCTGCACGATGCTTGAGGACCCTCTTTTACTGCCTCTGTTGCACCTGTTGCAGATAGGTAGCCGTGTTGGTCTGCCATAGTCAAAACAAAAAAAATTCCTTCCAGTAGCACCTTAAAGACCAACTAAGTTAGTTCTTGGTATGAGCTTTCGTGTGCATGCACACTTCTTCAGATACACAGTTGCACCTGTTTCTAAAAGGCAAGGGAACGATGCGCTCAAAATCATCGAAATGCCAAACAGGTTGCTGGTGTGCAAAAGACATTACACTCAGGAGCAGGTTTCCCCCCCCCCCCCATCTGTGTTTGCGAAGGAATCCCTCCGGAGGGACATGTATGGCTAACTGGTCCAGAAAGGAGAGACTAGCGTAGGGAGGGGACCAGAGGCCTTTGATCTGCAGCTTTCACACTCTGCTCCAGCCAAATCTGAAAAAAAGTCTTTTAAAACAGAACAGAACCCTAAGAACGCTGAGACACAGAACCTCCTGTTTTATAAACGTGTCATTGGTCTTTGGCAGACCCGAAATCCAGAGCCTCTGAGCCATGCAGAGCTTCCCTATCATGCAGCAGATGGCCATCCCTTCAGGACTCGGAGGCTAAAACCACAGACACATCCCCAAATCCATTTAAACACCAGATTACCCTCATTCCTGTCAGCTAAAGGAGCTGGGAGACATCAGCAGTTCCAGCCCGCTCCATTAATCAAAATTCAGTGAGAACAGCCAACGTACAGCTATAAAGCCCCCCTGACTCCCAGCCAACGACAGGCCGAAGCAAGCAGGCTCCATCAATCTTTATTTTTCAGGGGCCTGGCACTCAGGCCGAGGGGGAGGCGGGGAGGCCTGGTCCTCACAGACCTGCCTCGGCTCCCAGGCACCCCCTTCCTCCTCATCACCTTCCCCTTCTTCCCTCCCTTGGCTTTTCCAACAGCCAGGCACTAGGATGGAAGCTCCCAGCGGGCAAGATGTCTCTGCCAGGGCCATTCTGCACCATCTGGACTTTTTACTGGGCTGGAAGCTGCACCTCGCTAGTCCTGACCTTCCGGTGAGTGTGAAGCCGAGGGCTTTCCTGACATAGAAACACACTATAGGAACGTAAGAACAGCCTGCTGGATCAGGCCAATGTCCCATCCAGTCCAGCTTCCTGTTCTCACAGTGACCAACCAGATGCCTGTGGGACAAAAACTTCCATTTCCTCTCCTGTGGCTTCCAGCAATTGGAATTCAGAAGCATTGCTGCCTCTGACTTTAATAGACCTCTCCTTCATGAATTTGCAGACCCTCCAAGTGTCCCTATTTTTCAGGGACAGTCCTAGATTGACAGAAGCTGTCCCAAGTTTCTGATTTGATCCTGGAATGTCCCACTTTTCCAATTTTCATCAGAGAAATGCTGGAGGGTATGGAGTTATGCAACCCGCTGTTAGCAATTTCGCTCCTCCAATGCTGCAATTGTGATTGGTCAGATGCCACTCTGAGAAGAGTGTGGGAAACGGAAGACAGTCTTATCTCTTCTGCTGTATGTACTTTGTAATGTACAGTGGTACCTCAGTTATAGACGCTTCAGGTTATAGACGTTTCAGGTTAGAGACGCTTCAGGTTACAGACTCTGCTAACCCAGAAATAGTACCTCGGGTTAAGAACTTTGCTTCAGGATGAGAACAGAAATCGTGTGGCGGTGGCACGGTAGCAGCAGGAGGCCCCATTAGCTAAAGTGGTACCTCAGCTTAAGAACAGTTTCAGGTTAAGAACGGACCTCCAGAACAAATTAAGTTCTTAACCCAAGGTACCACTGTACTTTCACTTTGACTTGTGCCTCTTGTTTCTCTCGGAGCTGGAGAGAACGGACGCCATTATGCTTTTGTCTGTACATACTGTGTAAATAAATAGTAGATTAGCTATACGATGTCTCACGTTTCTTGCTGTGTTCTGCCAGAAGCTTAGTGTGCATATATCATTATGATGTATGTCGCTAGAAGCGCACTGGAAGAGAAGGGAGCTGCCTTTTCTAGAGCTGTGCATACCAGAGGACGCTCAGAGTTCTGGGGGCTTGCAGGCACCCCCAGGGCATTTTCCAACACCCCAAAGCCAAGGAGATTAGTAACTATACAAGCTTTAGAAGACATATGAAGGCTGCCCTGTATAGGGGAATTTTTAAATGTTTAAATGTTTTTATAGATGTTGGAAGCTTCCCAGAGTGTCTGGGGCAACCCAGTCAGAAAGGCGGGGTATAAATAATAAAATTATTATTATGGAATAAAACATCCCTATTTTCATCGGAGAAATGTTGGAAGGTATGGAATCTGACCAATCCTCTTTGAAGGTCATCGCTTTCGAACCTCAGGGAAGATGTTGAATTTTGGGAAGGCACCAAACTCAAGCACAGAAATGTAGCACATCAAGGACTTTTCTCCCTGCAGGGCTACCTTCATTCCTGCGTGGAGGAAGGGCCTGAGGTGGAGACATCAACAAGGCCAGAAGGGGGCGCTGTGCTAAGAAAGGACAGGCCAATTTAATTATAAGGGCAGTTGAAAGAAGGCCTGCAAAAGGCAAAAACCTTCCTTTCCCACAAGCCTGACTTGCTCCCTCACCTCCAGAGCAGCCCCTTCCCACCGCTCCCGAAAGCACGAGAGCAACACCCAAGTTGGTTTTCATCTATCAAACACTTAAACTTTTACGACGGTAATTCTTTTAATAAGAGTTCTTTAAATATTTACGACTCAGAGGCATGCAGGCTGCACAGCGAGAAATGATAGCTTTAATCTCGGCAAGGCTCCCTCCACTTACTGACATGCCCTCCAGAAGCTGGAGCTGAAGAGCAGAGCTGCCATTTATTCCCCAAGTGGGAGAGGGGAGCAGTGGAGACTCCGGGACTTGGGAATTCACCCAGTGGTCCACCTTCAACTCTGGGCACTCCAACACCCTGGGGGTCAGGGCAGGAGCAGCATTCATCCCTGTGACTGTAGGCATTGTAAGCTCTCTGAGCAGGGCAGGCCTGGTATATCAATAGCTCATGGGGACCTGCACCTTCTGCCTTCATCTAAGTCGACAGTGCAGACCTTTCTCGCCTGCCGTACTTCAAGCTCCAGCTTCTGTGATTCAGGTTCTCAGCAATAGTGGGTGACTTCAGAGAAAGTGGGCTGGATGAAACTCAGCCTCTGTGGGCCCTAGCTTGCCTCTCATTGAATTGCCTGGAATGGTCGCCTTAAAGCAGGCTTCCTCAACCTCGGCCCTCCAAATGTTTTGAGACTACAATTCCCATCATCCCTGACCACTGGTCCTGCTAGCTAGGGATCATGGGAGTTGTAGGCCAAAAACATCTGGAGGGTTGAGGTTGAGGAAGCATGCCTTAAAGGTTTGAGATGCATATTTCTATGGCAGCTCCACTTGGGGAAGGGCCATAGCTCAGTGGGAGGGCATCTGCCTTATATGCAAAAGGTCCCAAGTTCAATCCCCAGTGGCATCTCCAGGTAGAATAATAGATTTTGGAGTTGGAAGGGACCCTGAGGATCATCTAGTCCAGTGGTTCTCAACCTGTGGGTCCCCAGATGTTGTTGGACTACAACTCCCATCATCCCTGAGCTCTGGCCTTGCTAGCTAGGGGTGATGGGAGTTGTAGTTCAACAACCTCTGTAGTTCAACAACAGGTTGAGAAAGGCTGATCTTGTCCAACCCCCTGAAATGCAGGAATACGTGGCTGCAACCTCGACGCTATCAGCACTATTTTCCAACCAACTGAGCTACCCAGCTGGGAAAGACTCCTGTATGAAACCCCGGGGAGCTGCTGCCAGTCAGTGCATAAAATACTGAGCAAGATGGACCAATGGATGTACTCAGTATAAAGCAGCTATATGCTAATCAGAGTAGACCCACTGAAGTTAATGGGCATCACTAACTTAGGATCTCTTGTCGAATGGGCTGGAAATGCTCTTTAAGACCTCTGGAGTTCATCAATGTGCTTCCTTAAAGCTTTGAGATGCACATTTTGCCAAGATGGGTCTACAGCGCCTCCATTCAGAGGCAGGGTGCTAAGGAAGATCAGCAATTGGAGGGTCACCAGTGAAGATGGTGGTGATGATGGGGTGCCTGGTAACATCACACGCTGCTGGTGGCCCATCTAAAAGTGCCTGGCAGATCACCGCAGGAAGGATGGACTAGATCAGCCTTCCCACACCTGCTGCCCTTCAGATGTTGCTCACCATTGACATCCCAGATCACCGGCTCAATTGTTTATCATCTTCAATGCTTTCATAATTCAGTCACTCCTAAAACGCATTGACATCCCAAGACTGCAATGCAATGGCTGTGCCTTAAAGCATATACTGTGATTGGACTTCAGCTAAAAAAAATAATAAAATTAGGAAGAAGAGGCACTTGCTACCTGCCTAGAACAACAGTGATAAGGTGAGCTACATGCAAAAAGTGTTCAACACCACAGCATGGAAAGCAAGGCTTTCTCTAATTGCAATCTTCTCCAATTGCAATATTCACTTCAAAAAAAGCACATGAGATAATAGAGTGGGGGAAAACACCTAACAAGTGTCAAGGATGCTATTGGGCTGCTGGCGCTCCTTAGCAACCTCCCCTCCTCCTGTATACTCCTCAGTCTAATTGGTGTCCATAGCCCTTTCTTCTCATTGGCTGTGGGAACTCATGTGGTTCTGATTTGTGTCAGACCAAGTCAGCTGGGCCACCTCAGCCAATCGGATCCAGTAGCACTGTGGCCAAATGTGGGCAGGAGCAAAACAAAACAGGAAGTGAAGCCCCATCTAGACAACACAAGAATTGCTAAAACAACAACAGCAACACCCAAAGTGAGAGAAAGATAATACAAAACCAGAAAAAACAGAGAATTCTCTGCAGTCTCAACTGCTTTGTGGCACCCAGAAGGTTTGAGTCTTTGCACTTGCAAGCCCCTTCCAAGTTGGTTTTGAGTCTTTGCACTTGCAAGCCCCTTTAGGAAGGGCAGAGCAGTGATGCATTTCCAATTGGGTGTTTCCTCCCCAGTCCAAGTGCAGACATGGGCAAAGCAAGCCGTATCAAGCCTTCTGTGAACTCAAAGCGGGAGCATGTGGAGTTCTACATATCATGTCAGCATCAGATCTCCTGGCAGGACTGAGAACAACCCACAATTTGCATGCAGGCAAAAGCCACAGCATATTTCTTCATTAAAATGACCTGGATCTGATTTCATATGTGGGGAAGAAGCTGCCTATAATGAGAACCTACTGGATACACTGGGTGCATTTGTATTCAAGGTGATGCGCCGCGTCTGTCAACACGTTTGCCGCTTATATCTACCACCTCTTATTTATAATCTAGCTCCGATTAATGAATGACAGTGGTTCTCATTGCAGGAAATTTGATTAATCAATTTAAGTGCTTAATCACAACAGCCTTGGTGAGAGAACACTGGCGATGAAGGTACCTCTCACTTTGATGTGCGAGAATTGGGGAGGGGGAGAGGGGAATGGAGGGAGGGAGGGGGAGAGATTAAAGTGGCTCCTATAGAAGGAGTTGGATCAGAGGAACAAATGAGAAACTATTACAATGTATGCCCTAATCCAAGTAAAAGGCTGCCATTTTTTCTGTTAAGAACATCATAAGAGCCTGCTGGTTCAGGAGCATCAAGTCCAACATCCTGTTCTCAAACTAGCTAAACTGATGCCGCAAATGTATCCCACAATCAGAACCTGAGTGCAGCAGCAACTCTTGTCACTTGTGATTCCTAGCACTGGGAATTCAGAGGCATTTGCTGCCACTGACTATTCCAGTGGCGCGCGCGCACACACACATATATGGAAGTAGGGGACATGGAGGGAGACAGCACCCAGCAAAACATCACCACAGGCAAGGTTTTTTTTCAGCTGGAACTCACAGAAAGTCAGTTCCGGCACCTCTCAGGTGGGTACAGTTGCCATTGTAAGTCAACAAGGGAGGTGTTTGTGGTGATTTCTGGCACATTCCCCCCCCCCCTAGAAAAATAGCACTGACCACAGGTATATCTCACCAAAACAGCCAATATCCCAATTAAACAGGTCTCTCCCTCCACAAAATGGCAGCCAGGACGGTCTTCCTGTTATATACCTGCTGGGATTGGGATTGACAAGGCATTTGATCCTCACCTGAGCCTACTCCCATTGAGGAATCACACACCTCCTCCCGGAGCTAACGAGCCCCACTTAGGCTGTCTTTCCTTGCCTGCCTTCCCTCAGAGCTTGCAAGTTCTCACCCAAATCTCATGAGATCTTTTGCTCTCCTTGACATCTTGCAAGACTTTGGTGAGATCTTGCAAGAAATCAGCAGGATATCAGCACCTATACTGGGTGGGCTGGCCTTGAACACTGGTATCTGTTTTCCTGTAAGCACACACCTTTATTTATTTAAAAAATTACAAGTTACTCAATCTACCAGATTTGCACAAAACAGCAGCTCCATGTGTGTGTGTTGCTCCAAGCCAGGAAACCTGAGATCCATGGGTATTTGTTTACATGTACACATAGACCTTTTGTGATCTACTACGCTTACACAAAAGAGGAGTCCAGAAATAAAAACAAGTGATACCTCACTCCAAACTAGGTACGGATTTGGAGTTGTTCGCATGAAAATGCCTGTAGCTTCATTTCCTCCTGCTTTCATCCCCATCTCCTGTACCCATGAGCATAGCCAAGTAGGGGTAGATCCACAAATATTATTGAGAAGCATGGAAAGTACTTGATTATCTGAGTCCCCCCCCCCGCAGAAGCCTGCCCCCCCAATGTCCTATTTACAGGGTATTTCTAGCTGTGATTTCCTAAGAAAAGCTCAGTGTGATTTCCACACACAAAAAAAACCCACACCAAAAAACCCCCAACCAACCAACCAAAAACTTTGGCTCTCCATACAAAAAATCTGGCCTTGCCCATAAGGGAAAGGATCATAGGTTCAAAGTAAAATCCCACCCAGTCTAGCAGCAAACAGCCAGATGTTCCTGAGGACGCCTGAGCATCCTCACGGACCCCTGCAAATCCTCAGATATCTCAACACGCTTTGCCCGGGGTTTCTGAAGTGGTGAAAACAGTAAGTCCAAAGTGTGTATAGTTGGGAGCCAGGTTGAAGCAGCAAAAATGGCAGCAGTGATGCAGCTGGATGTGCACTGGCTCCATGTGGCGGCTGTGTGGTGAAGTACATTAGAGAAATGCAAGGGGCTTTCCCCTGCTCCTGAGCTGTTGTGCAATGCCAGTAAACCTTCTGGAGTTGCACCATCCACCTCCTCTTATTAGGCTTGGGGAGGTTGTCCAAAACACTGCCTGCACCTGGGAGAACTTGGGCTTATTGTTGCTATTGTTCTTTGTTTGTCGAACCACAGCAGCAGTTGAATGTAGTTTTTTTTAAAAAAACACCTTATTTTTTTTAAAAAATATGTTGCTTGGCTTTAACAACAACAACAAACCAACCAAGCAAGCAAGCAAGCAAACAAACAAAAGCAGACGTCTTCAGAACTATGCAGGACACATTTAGGAGAGTCTTCCTCAACCTCGGCCCTCCAGATGTTTTTGGCCTACAACTCCCATGATCCCTAGCTAGCAGGACAGTGGTCAGGGATGATGGGAATTGTAGTCTCAAAACATCTGGAGGGCTGAGGTTGAGGAAGCCTGTTGTAAGGTGTATTTTCAGGGGACACAAACAACTCCCGGAAAGGAAAGGCCGGTGTGAAGCTGTAAAGTTTTAAAGAATGTATAAGCAAGAAGGCACACTCTTGGGCCACCACTTAATGACTTTAAGGTAAGAAAGAGCAAGAGACAACTCTCCCATGCTCCCCACACCCATATAAGGCTTTATGGAGAAAAGTGAATCCCATTTGCTTCCCCCTTCCCCCAAAAGTCCGTAGACCACATCTACCCTGGGGAAGCTCCTGCACCTGCAAATTTCACCCACTTTTGCACATTTTTAGATTGCCCATTATAGTGCATGGTGAAAACAGAGGTTCGTTTTACAGATACTAAGAAACAGATATGATTTTTTTTTAAGTGCACAGATACAGATGCAAGGCACATCTTGCGGGTGATATGCACACCCCTGGAGATTAGCATCATGATCCTGCAGTACTGGGACAGCTCCATATGGGAGCCCTGGCAATGGCAGCAAGCAAATCCACGATCCAAATGAGCCTTCTTGAATCCTGGGCCGGGATCCAATCTCCAAGTCATCAGGCATGGCTACCACCACATGTGCACAAGGAAGATCTCATTTGGACTATCAGCATTACTTCTATGAGAGTTTGCCATAAAAGACAACCCAGAGGTTTGTCAGCTGGCCCATGATATGATTCTCAATTGGCACTAGCAGTAGCCAAACCACCACCCATTTGCATCTAAGGAACACCAACCCATTTGCTTCCAGACACAGTTTCTTACCATGTTGTTTCTCACCTTGAAAGAGCTACAGCAGGGATGGAGAACATCAATAGCTCTCCAGCTGTTATTGGACTCCAACTCCCATCAGCCCAAGCCAACAGAACCAATGATCAGGAATGGTGATGGGAGTTTGAGGCCAGCAACATCTGGAGGGCTACAAGTTTCCCTGTCCCTGGTATTCAGCCTTCCTGAATCTGGAGATGTCAAGTACAGCTGGGAATGCCCTGTCTGAAACCCCTGACAGCCAGTGTAGACAATCATATTGAGCTATGTGAACCAAAGCAGTATCTTCAGTACAAAGCAGCCTCTTAATTGGATTAACATCCAAAGTGGTTCTGTAGGCGGTTAAAGGCTTTAAAAAAATATTGATGCAAGTTTACATGGATGCTCTGTTATGTTATGGTATAAATAGGTTGCTTGAATAAAATAATCAGGGAAGAAAGTGTCAGAGCCCTCCCTTTGCTGCAGAAGACATTTGGTCAGCACATTTCTAAACAGGAGAAATCAAAGTCCAAGTGTTTGATCACACCTCCAAACGCCCTTCCTTGCGTGGTCCAACATTCCCCACCAACCTGCCTCCATCAGCCAGGAATCTGAAGCTGGCCAGATGATGTCTGTGTCAGAGCCAACCTCCTTCCATTTGTGCTTGAGGGCAAAGAGGGTCATTAATTGAACTCGCCTGAGTCTGAAGCTTCTTAACACTCGTCCTTTTGTGAAAGGAGAGCAAACAAACTCCTGACACTACAAAGCTGTGGACTCTCATCCAAGTCTGCAGACTGCCTAATCCACACAAGGAACAATGAGAAGAGAAGGGAGGGAGGGGGGGAGGAATCTCCCCCCCAAAAAATCCCCCAACCCCAGCTTCCCTAAAGACCCAAAGAGAGTGGCGGCATTTTGGGTGGGGGACAAGACACAACAATGCAGATTACTGGCTGCTGCTTCGCTCTGCATCCTGCCAGTCGCATCAAGGGGAGGGGAAAGAATTGATGGCAGAATAAAAAGTCCCTCTTCTAATCCTGTTGTCTGTGGTTAGGGGAGAGATAAATTCTAATTAAAAAGGGAAATAATCATTAAAAGATGTATCCACGCTGAACAGCGCAATTAATCAAGGACTTTGTTAATACATATTCATATTTGTTGCCTCACTTTTTAGTCAGGAAATTGGATGTAGCACGCAGGCACATAGCAGAAAGCAGCCGAGGCAGCGAGTGGACCATGACGGGGGCCACTTGGAATCTCTCCCCGTTCTCCCCACACTCCTCTCTACTGCCTAGAAACATGTGGAATCCTTTGCTACCGTCTGCCGCAGCTCTCAAGTCTTCTTAAAACTAAGTTCTGTCAGTGCCAGGGGAGAGGCTTGGTGGCCTGCAGAGAATGTGGGCCAGAAACTGGGGGAATGTTATGGAGGCAACAAGATTCTCACCACGGAGGCTAGAGGGGATCCCTTAGAAGTCTCCCTCCTAGAGGAAATTTAGATAAATAACTCAATAGGCACACGGACCTGAATCTCCATTCCATATACATGATAGAATGTCGGTGCTATGCCAATGAAGAAAGACTGGATTGTGACGTTTCTTTGGACAGGTAGACTTGCTGTGACTCCTGAACCAGATGACGCTTTGGGTCCCTTCCAACTCTATGATTCTATTATGGCAGAGACACATGCAGTTAGGTGTGTGTATCTCAAGCAAGAGAGCCACACTGTGGCAAACCAGATTTTGAAACCAACAAGGCTCCCGTCCAGCCTCCCACAACCTTGAGAAATGGCAAACCACTAATCTCTACATCTGAGTGCAGTGGTCTGATCAGGAATCAAAGTGGTCGACTTGGAGAACCAGTATACAGTGGTACCTCACGTTACAGACACTTCAGGTTACAGACTCTGCTAACCCAGAAATAGTACCTCAGGTTAAGAACTTTGCTTCAGGGTGAGAACAGAAATCACATGGCGGTGGTGCAGCAGTAGTGGGAGGCCCCATTAGCTAAAGTGGTACCTCAGATTTAGAACAATTTCAGGTTAAGAATGGACCTCCAGAACGAATTAAGTTCTTAACCCGATGTAGCACTATACAAGAGTGGTGGACTCTGGTTCCGTCTTAAAGCAACATTGGGTGAGTCGTTAACCTAAACCACGGATAGGCAACCTAAGGCCTGGAGGCCGGATGTGGCCCAATTGCCTTCTCAATATGGCCAACGCACGGTCCGGGAATCAGCGTGTTTTTACTTGAGTAGAATGTGTCCTTTTATTTAAAATGCATCTCTGGGTTATTTTGGGGGCCTGCCTGGTGTTTTTACATCAGTAGAATGTGTGCTTTTATTAAAAATGCATCTCTGGGTTCTTTGTGGGGCATAGGAATTCGTTCATTCTCTCCCCCCCCCCAAAAAAAAGCATTCCAGCCCACCACATGGTCTGAGGGGCGGTGGACTGGCCCACAGCTGAAAAAGGATGCTGACCCCTGGCCTACACTACCTCACAAGGTTGTTGTTGTGGGGATACATACAAAGGGGGATGTTACACACTTCTTTGAGGGAGCGGGAGGTTTAAAACCCAACACAAAAGTAATCTCTGGTTTTGAAGAGGGCTTAGACAAACTTGCCACTAACATAAACAGTATATGGAAACTGTGCAGCAGCAGACTGCCTTTGAATACCAATTGTTGGTTGTTTTGGGAAAACAAGAAGGATGGATGCAATCATCCTCTGCTTGTGGGCTTCCAGAAACCAACTGGTTGGCCACTCCATGGAGCAGGATGCTGGACTAGATAGACCCTTGGCCTGATCCAGCCATTTCCTCTGATATTTTATTTGGTATTATATATATATATATATATATATATATATATATATATATATATGCCTTTATAGCCCATCTTTTCTTCCAAGCAGCTCAGGGTGGTGTGTATGGTTCTCCCCTTCCTCATTTAGTCCCCACAACAACCCTGTGAGGTAGGTCGGGATGAGAGAGGCAGTGACCGGTTCTAGGTCACCCAGGGAGTTTCATGGCTGAGTGGGAATTTGAACCCTGGCTTCCCAGGTCCTAATCTAACCCTCTAACCACTGCACCACATTGTCTTTCTGCTATTTTGTTCTTATGTCACGTAATTCTCTCTCCTGCTGCCCATCTGCATTGCATAGAGATGCTGAATTATAGTGCAAAGAAGCTACCTTAAAAAAAATATCTATTGCATTTGAAGCGGTTGCGATGCACACCAGAAAGGGCGCTTTCACAAGTTGCATCATCACAGGGATTCATTAGGAAGAACGACTCAGCTCGGCCTCCCGGGGGCCTCTGCAAAAACAGAACAGAATGAGCCCCGCAGCAAGAACACTAGACCGAAAGGCATCCCACCAGTGTGGCTGGGACGGCGTTTGCTGCCCTGACAGGGAATATCCATCACTGCCAAGGCAAAAGGAATAATTAAGTCCAAGAGGAGTTGGGTAATTAGCAGCTGATGGGGAAACTCGGCAATAACTCTGGTGGTGCTCACATCACAACCTGGATATGACCACAACCAGCCTCCAACAGACAGAACAAATGGGATCCTTAGGACCTTTTCGGTGGAAAGAAAAGTCAGGCAGGGAACTTCTCCCAGGTCCAAAACCTGGGACCTTCTGTTTGCAAAGCAGATGCTCAGATATGGCTTTTGCTTCTTATATCAAGGGGAGAAAGGAACACCAAGACCCAGTGTGTCTGTTTGTATTACAACCTGTCAGGGTTCAGCCCCGAGTTCTCCTTAGAGGAACAGCGGATCACTCCACTGTCAGAGCTGTTGGATCTGGGGTCCCTGGCTCTGGACACCCCCAAAGTGGCTGTCTGGACTCCTAGATGGGTATCAGGATGTCCCTCATCTCTGCTAGGGCCACAGGAACAGAAAAATTGCTGAGCCAGGCAGGAGCATCATGGTTGCCATGAGAAGAGACCCCCATGTGAGGTTACTTGGAAGGAGGGAGCAGTGCAGGAAGTCAATCGCCTGCATCAGGGCTTGGCTGAGAGCCAGGAAGGTCTGGAGCCACTAACTCCCATTTAAGCTCTCAGCCTGAGCTGCTTCGCTGTACCACAAATCCCTAATAACAGAATCATGGAATTGTATAATTGGAAGGGACCACGAGGGTCCCTTCCAACCCCCTGCAATGCAGGAATATTTTGCCCAGCCTGGGGCTTGAACGCAGGACTCTGAATTAAGAGCCTCATGCTTTAACAAGGCAAAAGAGCCATGAAAAGCTTTATAGAGTTGTAGAGTTGGAAGGGTCATTTAGTACAACCCCTGCAATACAGGAATCACAATGTACCTGCAGGTAAATATGGGCACACCCCATATTTCCCTGCAGGTGCATTGCTAAAGCTGCAGGTCCCAGAAGGCAAATGGGACAGCTTAGGCCAGAGGTGCTGGGGTTAGCCGCCAAGGACAATGTACTGCTAACCTTTGGGAGAGTGAAACTGACTTAAACCAGAGGCAAAATAGGGTAAAATGTCAAAGCAGGACAGGGAGATCTGTCTGAAAGAGATTCAAAACAAATATTAACAAAACCACCAAAACCACCAGATTCACACCACATGTTGTAAAACTCCTCTGCATCAGAGGGCTTTGCTCTGTTTGCCTCTCTCAATTGTTTAGGAAGACATCAGATCTGATCTCTCCTGAGCTGCCAGGAGGCAAGCTGAACGCTACGGACCTCTGCATCCCATCGACCAAATGAACAGGAATGTGGAGGCAAAGGAAGCGGCCTTGACCCAAATCATCTAGTGGGTCTGCCTAGCACAGTATGGTAGACACTGGCCAGCAGTAGTATTCCAGGGTTTCGGGGAGGGATGAGGATTGAGCCTGGGGCGTTCTGCATGTAACACAAGTGCTGTCCCACTGAGCTACGATGGCGTGACTACATGCTGGCTGTCAGATGCTGAACTCTGCAGCAGGTCAGGATTGCATGCTAGTAAAAGCTGAAAACCAATGTGAAGGTCAAATATATCTAGCTATGGCTATAAAGGTAAAGGGACCCCTGACCATTAGGTCCAGTCACGGATGACACTGGGGTTGCGGTGCTCATCTCGCTTTATTGGCCGAGGGAGCTGGCGTACAGCTTCTGGGTCATGTGGCCAGCATGACTAAGCTACTTCTGGCGAACCAGAGCAGCGCACGGAAACGCCGTTTACCTTCCTGCCGGAGTGGTACCTATTTATCTACTTGCACTTTGACGTGCTTTCGAACTGCTAGGTTGGCAGGAGCAGGGATCGAGCAATGGGAGCTCACCCCGTTGCGGGAATTCGAAACACCAACCTTCTGATCGGCAAGCCCTAGGCTCTGTGGTTTAACCCACAGCGCCACCCACATCCCTATATACATCCTTATATATCCCTATAGTAGGGGTCTGCAACCTTTAAGACAAAAAGAGCCACCTGGACCCGTTTCCGAAGGAAAAAAAACTGGGAGCCGCAAAACTCGTCATTATAAAAATAACTTTTTTGTCACTTTTTTATTATTTCTTTGTTTGACCCCTCAGAATTACTCCTCCTCATAGAAATAAACGTTAAATTAACAAGTTACCTTTTTTTTTGTGTGTGTGTTCTTCACTCCCCTTCAAAACAGTGACCAGCGTACATGCCCCCTTTCAATGCAGTGACCAGCATACATGCCCCTTACAATGTAGCAGGCGGGCGGGCGGGAAGGTGACGTCGGGACGGTACGTGACTAATGCACGCACCGCCCCTATGCGACGTCACAGCCAGTACAGCGCCCGCCACAGTGGGGTGTGTCGGGGCGCACAATGCGCCTCTTCCCCTCGCTAGTATCCGCCCCGGAGCTGCGGCAAAGGTGTAAAAGAGCCACATGTGGCTCCGGAGCCGCGGGTTGCAGACCCCTGCCCTATAGCATCCCTATACATATCCCTATAGCTATATTTTGGATTGTCAAAAACAGGACGAGATAACCTGTCCCTTCTGGCTGGGACTGTCGGGATTTGTAGTGCAGAATATCTTGAGGGCACCAGGTTGAGGAAGCCTTCCTTATACTGCCTGACCCGGAGTGGGACCCATTACCTGCCTCAGAGACCCACTGCACAGAATTGGCAGGTACCCATCGCTTCGGGCTTCAGCAACCCACTGGCACAGTCACAGTTCATTACCACAAGTTTATATCTGATTCCCACCCTGCTTCTGCTCCCCCCCCCTTTTCTTGCTGCCGATATGATGAAAACCTTCTAGTAAAATCTTCATTAACTCCTGTCACAGCTCAGCTCCAACATTATTTTTCCTTATATTAGGATTTCCAGCTCGACTCTGATGTATTTTTTTTTATTGTCAGGCTAGGAGGAAAACACTTGTCTAATTTGCAACATCCCCATTATATGCCTTTTATAACGGTTGCTAAAGGAGAATAAATATGAAATAGTTCTCTGCATCGCAGCCGTATTTCCATATGACTTTAATGCTCGGGATGATTTCTCTCCCTCCCTGCCTTCTGCTTGCAATTCTCCTAACCTTGTGACGACAGTCAAGACATTGTCATACCTGGGAGGGCAAAGGCGCCTCTGGCCAGGTGATGGGACAAGCCGCAAGAGATGTCAGGGATGGATTAGAGGTGCAGCTGCTGGAGTGTCCTAACCTTGCCAACGTCACTTTTCTTGCACAAACAACTGTCAGAAACCTAAGAGGCAGGGTGGTATGGGTGCAGGTGGTCCAACATTTGGGGCTGCTCAATACATTGCCTTGGGAACATCTTAAAAGATGGGGTGGGAACCCCTAAAACAAACAGGCACATTGCCAGGGGGAAAGAGCTTGGTCCAGCTTGCTTGCTGACATGCATGCTTCCCAAGTGAAGTGAAGTTTGCTACACAGAGTCATAGGACTGTAGAGTTGGAAGGGACCCCAAAGGCCATCCAGTCCAACCCCCTGCAAAGCAGGAATCACAGCTAAAGAATACCTGGGGTGCTGCCCCACCAACCTCAGCCAACCCTGACTTGCTTGCCTTCTCACTTAAAACCAGTCCAACTGCCTTCCAATTATTATTATTATTATTATTATTATTATTATTATTATTATTATTATTATTACCACCACGCCCATCTGGCTGGGTTTCCCCAGCCACTCTGGGTGGCTCCCAACAGTTTAAAAACAGAACAAAACAATCAAACATTAAAAACTTCCCTAAACAGGGCTGCCTTCAGATGTCTTCTAAAAGTCAGATAGTTGTTTATTTCCTTGACATCTGATGGGAGGGCATTCCACAGGGTGGGTGCCACCACCAAGAAGGCCCTCTGCCTGCTTCCTCCTCATTCAGAAGTTTCAGTCTTGCTCTTTCTGGAGCTCAGCAGGGAGGAGGATGGGAGCAAAAGGAGCAAGGGTAGGCTCTGTTTGTCATTGGATCCTGCTCCATCTGTTGTTTGGGCTCCTTGCCTTCTGTCCTACAAGCCACAATGGGTACCAGCCTCCACCATACACAGAAGAATCATTAAACTGTAATGATCAATCGAGCAGAGTGGAAGGGTTCAAATTCCTACAAAATTTCAAATTTCACAAATCGAAATTGTCGCTGAGACCAGACCTCCAAGACTTGACATTTGGGTTTCAAAGCTGGAATCTGGCATGAAACTAAAGATTTAACCATTTGGGTTTTCAGATTATTTTGAGGTTCAAGATCAGGGAGCAAATGGAATGAATGAGCAACCTCCCCCCACCCCCACCCCCCATATTAAATGCTGCAGAAAGTCAGCTGACTTGGGGGCTGTCACATACGTTGAGGCTGCTGCTGTTGCCTAATGTGAAATATCGTCACAGGTTGACATGCGACATGTCAGATGCTGTCAAAGTCTGGCTGCGATTGCATATCAGCTGTCAAATGCTATCAGATACCAACTGGCAAGTCACATCAGCAGTGAAATATTGACACTAAATATCATTGGATGTCAAATGCTGACTTGGAATATTCAGGGCTGACTCAAAACGTTTTGCTGCCTTGAGGTGAAGGACAAGATCCATCCCCTCCTAGCAGTTTCACATAGAGAAGTTGACTAGGCTGGGAGCTGAATCTCATCAGCATTGGTGACAGGGCAGAAGAGGAGCTTGAGGCCTGGACATGTATGATACTCAGTGCTTCCTTCCACTGCTGCCCTTCAGCACCTGCCACCTGAGGCAGCCACCTCACTCTGCCTAATGTTTGGGCCGGCCCTGAGCGTATCGAGTACCAGCCAAATATTTGCACATCTGGGGAACATATGGGAGTAACTTTCTTTCAGCTCTGGCTGTTGAGTCCAATGGGGCTCCCCTATCCTCTAGGATAAGAATATATAGGATTGCAACCGTGGTATACTTCTAGCACAGCATCACAACCAGGTGACAAGGATCCACAAGCCACATGGAGACTTGACTGCCAATCTCTCTGCTGATCACTACTGAGCCAAGAGGTGGTGCAGAAATGGGTCATATTTTATGTTCCCCTTGGGTACCTTTTTTTCTTTGCAGTGATGATATTGGGGATTGCACGGGGTCTTCTTCATTACCTGCCTCTTCCTATGGCCCCTGGATGTGGATCTTGGAAGATGCTGTGTGGAACTATGCATAAATTAAGATGTTCTCTCCTTCAGGGGTGGTTGGGACTTTGCTGGACACATATTGCACTGGAAGGTGGTGGACCCTCCTGCATTTCAGGTTTTTAAGCAAAGGTTGGATGAACCTTTGCTTAAAGGTATGAGAGCCAGTGTGGTGTAGTGGTCAAGAGTGGTAGATTCATAATCTGGTGAACTGGGTTCATTTCCCCGCTCCTCCACATGCAGCTGCTGGGTGACCTTGGGCCAGTCACACTTCTCTGAAGTCTCTCAGCCCCACTCACCTCACAGAGTGTTTGTTGTGGTGGAGGAAGGGAAAGGAGAATGTTAGCCGCTTTGAGACTCCTTCGGGTAGTGATAAAGCGGGATATCAAATCCAAACTCTTCTTCTTCAAATCCAAACATCTGTCAGGGATTCTTTACTTGTGATTCCTGCATTGCAGGGAGTTCGGCTAGATGACTTCTGGGGTCCCTTCCAACTCTATGATTCTAGGATCCCATTGTTTCTTTCCCTGCCGACTAACAGCAGGTGGGCCCCATGTCCTTTCAGGCCAGCTCAGGGAGAGTCCTGCCCCTTCTTCCAGAGGCCTCAGCCCCATAGATCACATGTGGGGATGAAAGAAATTTAGAAGACTATTTTCTGGCCTAAAGCAAAATGGGAAGGACTCTTCTCCGTGCACCTTCAAGGAAGGCACAGTTCCTACTGCTCACTCCTAGCAGACAGTCCTAGCTTTAGAAGATGCAGGTTCTTTCCTATTATAATGTCCTCTCTCCTTTTGTGGTACAGAGAGCCTTGCTCAAAAAGGGACTTCTCCGAAATGCATCGTAAACTTCCACACCTGGCGTTTTGTTTGCTTCTCTCTGGCTCTTTTCCTACGGCTGTGTTTTTCATCCTCCCCATTGTTAGCCCGTGATGCATTTTGTCCTCTGACCAGAATGGAAAGAAAAGAAAAGAAAATGGAACGTTTCCAACTTTGCTGTGAGCCAATTCATTTGATGGCCCTTAGTTTCATCCTACCCCTCGATTATCTTTAAAGATAAGAAGTCATTACACTCTGGAGAATTAATAATTATCAGCATTCAAAGCCTTCCCTGGGCATGATCAATTTAAACTCCTGAATGGGAGGGAGGGGCTGTTGTGGAGAAGGCAGGAGGCAGGAGAGAGGGGCTGAGCCCCTTTGGATATTGTACATAGGCCATGCACACACACACACACACACACACACACACACACACACACACACCAGCTCTCACTTTTATGCGGTTCCAACTATTAAGGATCCTCCTTGTGTCACGTCAGTTTAGGGTTTGGAGAAAGGCTTAAAACTGCTTTGCAGAGGTCAAGGTAGAGGCGACAGAGTAGAATGATGTTGGCAAAAGCTGGGGGGGGGGAGAGAATCCAACCTACTTAAGCTGTTCTTCACTTAGTGCCCATAAGTAATTCCCTTCTGAGAGAAACTGGCTAAAAATCAAAAATCAAAGTATAGTTAAGTTGGCAAGGGGGGTCATTCAGCTCCCCCTCTTTGGCCTACCCAGGCTGCACCTCAGTCCTCTCTGCCCTCCTTTAGAAGCAGTTGATGGCCCCGGATCAGGTCCTTCCTGCCGCCACTTCTCGTAGCCCACCACTAAGTGTGCTCCAAACATGGAGAGGTCTGACCTTCAAGCGTCCTCTGGACAACTCCCTGCTTGTTATGCTATTTATACAGCTAAAAGCAAATTATTGTGTATGCCTGTATTAAATCTTCCTGTTCCAATTTAAAAGCCTCCCAGCCTCCTGCTATAGCTCACCGGCCCTTGGCAGCCGTGACAGTAAGTAAGCCTTTAAGAAAGGCTTTTCTGGACAGGCCTCGGCGAAAATACCAAGTTTACATTGCCCACAATCAACCAATAAATTTTTCATGCCTCCCCAAAACCCAAACGGGGGCCCATTCGTCTCTTCTGATTAGTCTGGAGAAATTTACCAAAGTTCAAAACGAGCCCATGGAGCTCAGCTTTCTTGACATTCAATAAGCAGAGAAAAAGGTCGACATTTACTTGTATTAATTTTTTATCAAAGCTGAAAAGCTCATTTTCATGGGAGATAATAAATGCTGTCCGAGAGCTGCTCTCGTAAGATATACGGCGCCGGTCAATTCCACCACATGAAAAATGGCAAGGCTTGGGAGCCCTTCTCCCTTGTCTTCTGCTCCGACCTTATCTCAAAAATCCCGTAAATTACGGCTGCTTTGTTTCATCAGGAGTTGTCGGAGTTTGAGGCTCAGCAGAGACTGCTGAGCAAGGGAAAAGAATCTTCCAGAGGGAGAAGTAGCAGATATACCTTGAGTTCTTCTCCCAGGTGGGGAAGGCTTAGGAAAGGGGAGCCCCTCCATCCCCTGTAACTTATTTATCTATCTAAACAAGTCCTTCGCAACCTCGGAGCCCCAGGTGTTGTTGGACTACATCTCCTATCATCCTTTGCTAGCAGGACCAGTGGTCAGGGATGATGGGAGTTGTAATCCAACAACATCTGGGGACCCAAGGTTGAGAAGGTAAAGGTAAATGTACCCCTGACCATTAGGCCCAGTCGTGACTGACTCTGGGGTTGCGGCCCTCATCTCGCTTTGTTGGCCGAGGGAGCCGGCGTACAGCTCCTGGGTCATGTGGCATGACTAAGCCGCTTCTGGCGAACCAGAGCAGTGCACGGAAACGCTGTTTACCTTCCCGCTGGAGCAGTACCTATTTATCTACTTGCACTTGACATGCTTTCGAACTGCTAGGTGGGCAGGAGCTGGGACCGAACAACGAGAGCTCACCACTTGTGGGGATTCAAACTGCCGACCTTCTGATCGGCAAACCCTAGGCTCTGTGGTTTAGACCACAGCACCACCCGCGTCCCTAAGGTTGAGAAAGGCCAATCTAAACAGGGTACACCCCACTTTTTGTTCAAGCCCACTAGCAACATTGCCACCAAAACAATCAAAATTACACTAACTCTTAATTCCAATTATCAGTAGTAGGGTAATTCTTTTATTAGGTTAACCAAAGTGGCACAAAACAGTGGAAACTACCTTATACTGAGCCAGACAATTATCATTAGTGTTGCCTACACTGGCTGGCAGCAGCTCTCCAGAGTTTCAAGCAGGTGTCTCTCCCAGCCCAACGTGGAGATGCCACTAGGGTTTGAACCTGGGACCTTCTACATGCAAGGCAGATGCTCTGCCACTGAGCCAAGATGGCCCCTCCCCAAGCACTCCGAAATGTGCAAGCTTTAGAGTTCCCCAGCTAGATGGTAAAACACAGGCAGAGGGCCCAAGAGTAGCATAGAGAAAAAGATTGGGTGCTACTAAGCACTGCATCTGGAGAGAGTAAAAGGAGATGACAGACCCTGGGTTACACCCAATGCTGTTCCTATCAAGAGCAGTCCCACTGAAGCAAAGGCGCACCACTGGCTTAGGTTTCATGAATTTCAGTGACTCTTCTCTGAGGAGACCTTAGTGTTGTGATGCATCCAGGGAGACGGGGGCAATTGGCAGGGCCCCAGCTGGCTCCAGCCCTCTGGCCGACAGCCGGGCAAACTCCGATTCTCAGAACAGTATCAAAAACTGCGACTCAAGCCTCAGAAACCTTTAGAGACTGAGCATGCAAGCCAGCAGAGATAAGAACTCTTTGTAATGGAAGTAGCAGACAGAGGCATATGTAAGCATATTTACAGGCATTTATTCAGCATCAGGACAAAGGAAAACATGTCTGCTTCCCTTCGTGTCCAAGCAAACAGCAGCATAGGCAAAAGCTATATACAACGGAAGTTCCCAGCAGACTGTGCTGGAAGTAAACAGACATGTGACATACAACAACTTCACATGCCTGTTCTAAAGGTGGAATGGAACTATATCCTAACACTTGGGTACCACCCAATCCAATGGAGCTCTCTGTGAGACACTATGCAGGGCTTCAGTGGTAGCAAGACCTGCTGGGAAGGAGAAACAGGTTGCTCAGGTCTGTCTCCATCCTTGGTGGGTGGGAAGCAGAAGTCAAGAGAGGTGAGGAGGCGGTTTTTATATTAACAAAACTGAAAATTGATTTACTAGTTGCAGACTTAGGTGGCTCCAGCATAAGCTGTTTCTCCCCCCGCACTCGACAACCCTTTGTTTACCTGATGAAGAGTTCTGGAAAACTCAAATGTTTGCACGCAATTTGATGCAGATTTTTGATTTTTTCCCCCCTTATGTGGCCGGAATGGCTACCATTGCTTTTTCTGAAAATGCCTGGGACATCAAGGATTGTTCAAGTGCATTTTTGGCTGGATCCAAAGGCCTCAGCCCTAAACCTCATGTGCGGGATGACAATACGCTCTTCCTCTCTACACCTTTAGTACTCCTCTAGTTTACTCTGCCTTCCCACGTGTTCAGTGCTAAAGTATTGCAAAAAACAAACAAGCCCTACTATTTAAAATAAAATATTGACCAGGGTTCAAGTTTGCATTTGGCTTTGAATCTCTCTGCAGTGAGGGCCAGTCACTGCCTCTCTGCTTAACCTACCTCACAGGTTTGTTGTGTGGATTAAAAGAGGAGAAAGAACCATGTACACCATCTTAGGTTCCTTGGAGAAGAAAGGTGGTAGAATTATATATACCGTATTTTTCGCTCTATAACATGCACCCAACCATAACACGCACGTAGTTTTTAGAGGAGGCAAATCCGTAGGCATGCCACCCGTAGGCATTTCCTCCATAACACGCACAGACATTTCCCCTTACTTTCTAGGAGGAAAAAAGGGAGTGTTATGGTGCAAAAAATACGGTATATAATATTAATGTTATTGTGCACAGGAGCACACAGAGATTTCTTTCCTTTTGCCTTGTTTTATTCAAGGTGCACTCACATTTTTGGGGGTGTTTGGTTGCAGAGCAAAGATAAGAAGGAAATGAAGAAACTAAAAGCTGCTGCAAACTCCACAGGCAGAAGAAGTTCTCCTGTACAAAATCCAGGTAGGGGAAACACAATTCCTAATCTGCCGGTTCCACCTTGTAAACAGCATCATTTAACCACCTGCCCCCACCAAATACAGGGTAGGAATGTGGATGATGAGGCAGGGGGAGTCAGAAACATCCAGTCAGCCCAGGGCATTTTGCTGCCTGAGACATTTTCAATCCCTCTCAGGGATGGAGAGGAAATTCAATTAAGTTCACATTTAAAAGGAGAACAGGCCAAATCTGCACTTTCTGAAACAAGATGCAAAACTGAAAAACAACCACCCGTCAAAATCCGCACTTCTCCCAACTTTTGCAATGCAGTTATCCTTGCCTCCTCCAAGTAAAGAAAGAGTGCAAAAAAAATGCATCACTAGGACAAAGAATGCTTAAGTATGCATATATTAGCAAAAACAGCATTCAAAGATACATTATTATATGGTGGGACTTTTTAAAAAAAGATATGTATGTTAGGCAAAACTGCACGCAAAAAATATCTTTATTGGGGGAAAATCTGCACAGAGACACCGGCAAATTTGCACAAGGCTTTTCTTTGAAAAATAAATAAATTGAAAATTCCTGCAGAAATATGGAGAACTGGATTTAAGATGGGGGGGGGGGAGGAATGAGAAACTGAGAGAATCAAGAGGGACGGCTCCATCCCTGCCTACCCCCATGCAAGCCAAGATGAACTGCACCCAGAGGCGAAGCAACCTGCTCCGGTACCCGGAGCAGCGCGCGTCCCAGGGGGTGCCGCCAATCGGGGGTCAGCATTTTGTCACACACACCCTTTGGAATGATACCCAGGGCGGACCATCCCCCTGTCCCCCCTCAGAATGCCCCTGACTGCACCCAAAATCAGGCAAGTCACTTTGCTACCTTCAGCAGGAAACTCCCCAAGTGCTTCTATCTTCCCCTTGCCTGGCAGAAGAAATAAAATCCTAACACATTAGCTAACAACTTGCTGCCCTTTTGTGACTCTCAGTGTCCTGAGGTGCCCACTTCTCCCTGCTAATGGTACGGCCAGACTTGTAGGGCTTCCGAAATGGAAGCTGTCCATGGGCAGATCCTGCTCCTCTCATCTGGCAACTTTGCCTCTTCAGAGAAGGAACTGGGAAGTTCAGACAACCTGGTCTCACCCCAGGGGGGTCTGGGGCTTCAGAAGGCTGGCTGGCTGGCTGGGATCCTTCCTTCCTTTTCTTAAAAGTAGCTTTTCTCAAGCTACTGACTCCAGGACATAACATCCACCTTTCATTAAATGCGGACAGCCAAAACCAGGGCTCTCTCCCATCCCTCACTGCCCCCATACAACAAGCAAGTTAATCTCACAAATTCTATACATGAAAAGGCAGTGTGGGGAAGGGGGGGTGTCCACATCTGCCCCCCCAATCCAACAGCCTCTTATGTTTTATAATGAGACAGAAAACGCTAAGAAAAGAGTATCAATCCAATCAATACGGTTATTTAGGCGATAATAGGATCTCAGCCAGAAGGACTGGCGTCGGCACTTTCCACACAAAACCGTGGCTATTCCAGGCTGTCATGCTCAGGTGGCGGATCGATGCTCTGAGACGGGGCCCAGCTCAGGCTGAAAGGCAGCTGCCTGGTCGGGTTTCTCCAGGCTTCTTATTCCAGCTGAAGGCACCAAGAGATACTTGGCTCTCCCTTGCAAGCGACCCAGCCATGCCAATTTCCTTGGAAGCCCATTCTTGGGGATGCAGGAGGTAACTGGGGTTGACTGGCAACTAGAGGGAAGCAGCATCAGCCCCAGAGAAAGGACCAGGCAAAGACCTTCCAAGGGGTCAAACATAGTTTGCACAGAGTTGCAAGGGGGACCTGTATTCCCACCAACCCGCAGACCGCAAAGCAGCTTGAGGGGTCAAACAGGGAAAGACCCAAATACCCATTTACTCCTTTCCCAATTGAAGCTTCCTAGAACTACTTTGGGACACGGGTGGCGCTGTGGGTTAAACCACAGAGCCTAGGACTTGCCAATCAGAAGGTCAGAGGTTCGAATCCCGCGATGGGGTGAGCTCCCGTTGCTCGGTCCCTGCTCCTGCCAACCTAGCAGTTCAAAAGCACGTCAAAGTGCAAGTAGATAAATAGGTACCGCTCTGGCGGGAAGGTAAACGGCATTTCGTGTGCTGCTCTGGTTCACCAGAAGCGGCTTAGTCATGCTGGCCACATGAACTGGAAGCTGTACGCTGGCTCCCTCAGCCAATAAAGTGAGATGAGCGCCGCAACCCCAGAGTCGGTCACGACTGGACCTAATGGTCAGGGGTCCCCTTTACCTTAGAACTACTTTCCTTTTTTTTTTCAAGAGTCGTACAGAATTCTACCCTAAATTGTTTAGAAAAAGGGCAATGCATTCACAGAGGAGGAGAGGTCTATGAATGGCTATGATATCTGAGTGGAACATCCATATATAGAAGCAGTCTACCTCCAAAAACCACAGGATGAGAACAAACCAACAGCAGAAGGCTACAGCTGTCCTCTCCATAGGAGCTTCTATGGGGTCAGCGACTGCTCCCAGAAAGATGCAATTTATTTCTTTAACAGAATTCATCATGCAAAAGGCTGGAATGGATGAATCCCAAACCGGAATTAAGATTGCTGGAAGAAATATCAGCAATCTCAGATATGCAGATGACACAACTTTGATGGCAGAAAGTGAGGAGGAATTAAAGAACCTCTTAATGAGGGTGAAAGAGAAGAGCGTAAAATATGGTCTGAAGCTCAAAATAAAAAAAACTAAGATCATGGCCACTGGGCCCATCACCTCCTGGCAAATAGAAGGGGAAGAAATGGAGGCAGTGAGAGATTTTACTTTCTTGGGCTCCTTGATCACTGCAGATGGTGACAGCAGTCACAAAATTAAAAGACGCCTGCTTCTTGGGAGGAAAGCAATGAGAAACCTAGACAGCATCTTGAGAAGTAGAGACATCACCTTGCCAACAAAGGTTCGTATAGTAAAAGCTATGGTTTTCCCAGTAGAGATGTATGGAAATGAGAGCTGGAATATAAAGAAAGCTGATCGCCAAAGAATTGATACTTTTGAATTATGGTGCTGGAGGAAACTCTTGAGAGTCCCATGGACTGCAAGAAAATCAAACCTATCCATTCTGAAGGAAATCAGCCCTGAGTGCTCACTGGAAGGACAGATCCTGAAGCTGAGGCTCCAGTATTTTGGCCACCTCATGAGAAGAGAAGACTCCCTGGAAAAGACCCTGATGTTGGGAAAGATTGAGGGCACAAGGAGAATGGGAAGACAGAGGATGAGATGGTTGGACAGTGTTCTCGAAGCTACCAGCATGAGTTTGACCAAACTGCGGGAAGCAGTGGAAGACAGGAGTGCCTGGCGTGCTCTGGTCCATGGGGTCATGAAGAGTCGGACCCGACCAAACGACTAAACAACAACAACAAAAGGTACATCACTGCACCTCCAGGATCAATGTATGCACACAGAAAACAAGGCAGCAGATATGATCCAGCCCAGCAAATCCTTACGGGACTCACCTAGAGTCAGAAGGCTCTTCTACCCACAGAAAGAAAAATAAAGCTTCAGGGTGGAGATTGCCAGTACATCCTTCCCTGAAAGACCACCTGTTAACAACTCTAGTACAATATGAGGTGCCCATCCCCTTCGTTAAGCCAAGGCTGATTACTAAACACAATTAAGGCGGGAGGATCTCCTTCCGTCTGGAAGTTCCCCACAGAGTCATTTCCGTCCATGTCTGCATTCTGATTACAGAGCCAGCATGGGGTGATCATCAACATGTCTTCCATGATTGGCTAACAGGCTCCTTCAAAGTGCCCTGGAACAGGAAAATTCCCACCCGCAAGGGAAGCTCACTGGGCTGGCAAACGGGCTTCTACCAAATATCACGCAGTCCTGCCTTGCTTTTCCTTTCATGTGCCTCCAAATGCTCCTCTCGCCTCCATGTCTAAAACTGACATACCACACAGCTTATCCCTCATACTTGGACTGGATTAAATTCTTTCTCACTGATGGGTTTTGTTTAGCTTCTTTTTTCTCTCCGCAATGGATGGTATGGGAGAGATCTATTTTTTGCGGGGGGAGGGAATGGATTAAACTTTTTTTTTTAATGACCTACGGGCTCAGGATGGTCCTAAAAGCCCCTGGAGAAGGCTAGGACACAGCCCAGTGCCCCCGTGCTGACGGTCATGCTTCAGAAGTGCAGCTCTACTCTTCTCTGCAGGACTTAAGCCACAGAGCAGTCCACTATTAACCTTTCCATAGCTGGACTCAGAAATGTAAGTGAGCTGGAACTGTGTGGCTTAGCAGCCTTTCCCAGCTGCTGGCTGGAGGAGATGATGTGCTTCTCCTATAGCTCAAGCTCTTATCTAGGCCAGTGTGTGGATTGTCGTACCTGTGACTATTCGGTGTGAAAACCAGTTTGCCTGCAACTCACAGAGCTGCAGAATCATAGAATTGGAGAGGACCACATGTGTCCCTTTACTCCAGGCTTCCTCAACCTCAGCCCTCCAGATGTTTTTGGCCTACAACTCCCATGATCCCTAGCTAGCAGGACCAGTGGTCAGGGATGGTGGGAATTGTAGTCTCAAAACATCTGGAGAGCTGAGTTTGAGGAAACCTGCTCTAGTCCCATCCCTGCAATGCAGGAATCACAGCTCAATAATCCCTGACAGATGGTCACCCAACCTCTGTTTAAAAACCTTCAGTGAAGGAGAGTCCACTGTCTTCTAAGGGAGTCCGTTCCACTGTTGAACAGTTCTTACTGTTAGAAACTCCTCCCTTGGGGGTGTCAGGAAACAGGGAATTATGTTCACATGTGGTGGAGGTGTAAATGTGTACATTTTTTTTTTTTGGCAAAGGATGTTTAAGGAGATAACAGAAATCACTGGGTTAAAGCTGACCGAAAGTCCAGAGGTAGCATTATTGTCAATGTACAATTATCAATGTATCAGTGATGGAAGGTTCATGGGCTATGAAGGACTTGCTCACAAATGTATTGACAGCTGCATGAATTATTATAGCTAGGAAGTGGAGGGGGAAAGCAGAATATAAAAAGGAAGAATGGTATAAAGAGGTGTGGGATATAGCTATCAGTGATAAATCAGCACATGCCATTCCTCGTAAGACTTGCTTTCCAGACTCTAAATCATCTTGGTCGCACTCTTTGGGACATGTTCCAGCCTGTCAGTATTTTTCTCAAACTGTGGTGCCCAGAACTGAACACAGGACTACAGGACTCACACATCAGGTTGTCTTAGCTTGTGCTGAGTAAGTCGATGGACCTATTGTGAGGTCAAGATATATGGTGGATGGGAAGTACGGAAGTTGGAGAAAACCAACAGAAAATGGGAGTGGGAGCTGCTATGATCTGCTTGTTCATCAAAGGCCAAGAATGGAAATCATCAAGTGTTTATGAGCAGTATTCACTATCATTTTTTTTAAAGCCCACAGATATTATGTGAATAATCACATTTATTTTCTGTACTCTTTTTGATGTTTCCTTTCCACTGAAATTTACTGCATAATTAAATACATAGTTATGTTAGTTTTGGCCATAGCGAATAGCAAGACCAACAATGTAGGTTTTAGCAGAAGCCGAATTGTAGCAGAATGGAAACAGGGCTGGTTGCGATGAACAGAGGAGTTGATGGAGATCATTGTCTCCTTAGTGGGAAGGGACAGTTTGAATCCACTAAATATTTTGGGTCACTAGCTAGAACAACTCCCCCTCCCCCATCACTACCACCATACTTTTTAAAGAATACAGTGCTATATAAAGAATTGGTAGATGCTGGAAGTGGATACCAAGCAAATAAAATTACTTGGGGTTTTTCAGTTTCCATTCCCCCCCCCCCTCTGCAGGAGGAAGAATGTTCAGACTACACAGCTTGGAGGGGTAAAATTCCAGCTGGCAAGCATCCCCCCCCCCCAGTCAGGATGCTCTCCAATCATCTCCCAATTTCGATCTGTTTATTTTTCTGTATGTCTTGATGGAAGCCGCTGAGAACAGAACCAATGATCAATCTAGTGAGTCAATCTCTGTCCAATGACTTGTAGTGCCACACACAAGGCTCATAGGTCAAGAAGCAGCACTGCGTGCAAAAGGCCCAAGGCTCTATCCCAGAGGGAACCATTGCCGCCATTCATTGTGGACAATAGTGAGCTAGATAAACCGACGGTCTGATTCAGTTTAAGACAGCTTCCGATGTACCGATTCTGATTTATTTATCTGAATATATCTCTTTTCTGTGTGAAAGGATCTAAGCTTAGCAATCTCACTTGGAACAGTCATTTGTAAAGCATGAACATTGTGGCATGATGATTAGGGTGTAGGACCGGGGAGAGCAGGGGTCCCACTCAGCCATGAAGCTCACTGGGTGACCTTGGGTCTGTCACCATCTCTTAGCCTAAGCTACCTCACAGGGCTGTTGTGAGGATGAAATGGGGAGGCGGAGAAGCATGTACACTCTCTTGAGGTCCTTGGAAGATTAACAGTGGTATATCAATGTACAGTGGTACCTCGGGTTAAGAACTTAATTCGTTCTGGAGCTCCGTTCTTAACCTGAAATGGTTCTTAACCTGACGCACCACTTTAGCTAATGGGGCCTCCTGCTGCCGCCACACAATTTCTGTTCTCATCCTGAAGCAAAGTTCTTAACCCGAGGTACTATTTCTGGGTTAGTGGAGTCTGTAACTTGAAGCGTCTGTAACCCGAGGTACCACTGTACCACTCTTTGCTCACCTTCAACAGATGAGCTGCTTTGCAGTGGCTTGTGAAGATCTTTTGTGTTAAATTACCACTGTAATAAACAAAAAAATCTGTTTTTAAAATATAAAATTCAAACATCCTAATGTTGTCCCTTAAATATCAGCATCAGTAGATCACAAACAGAGAGCACAGCAATCATCTGAGGGTAAAAACAAAAACTCTAGCTGCCTTCTGGGAAGCCAGCAAAGATGCCATCTGGCAGGCCTTTGCAGGGAGACTGTCCACAATCGAGGGGCCACCGCGGCAGGGTCCATGGCTCTTGTGCCACAGCCTTATTCATGATGGGACACAGAGCAGGTACTCTGAGGCTGATCAGAGTACATTATAATTCAGGCAATCAGCATACATAACATCCTGTTTGAGCAAATATTGACAGGATGGGGAGAGCATGCTTGTGTGTTTGCAGGCAGGAATGAACACACACACACACACACACACACGTACGTCTGTGCACATGCATGTCCAAATGATGTAGTTTGGGGCTCAAGTTACCACTTTTTCTGCTCCTCTTCTTCATGAGAGGTGATATTTCAACAAGAGAAGCTCTCCCCAACCCTGCTGTATTACTGCCCGTCAAATGCACAGAAGTCCTGGTGGAAGGAAGCGGCGCCACGGCTCACCCATCCCACCCTCCCCTTCAAAAATATCTTCATGTGCTGCAGCAGCGTTTTCATTCCTGGCGAGTCAAGGGGAGCAAAATGCTGCCAGAGCAGGTCAGGCATTGCACAAGGGGAACAGAGCAGAGCCAGGAAGAGGCTGTTCCAAGCTGGGGCTGCTCATGATGTTCTGTGCATGGCGGCACCAGCAGCAAGAGACCGGAAAGCAAGGATGCAAACAGAGTCTTGGTGGATTGCGTGTGTGCGCTTGTGTGCTCCACACAGGTGGGGTGATTCGTCAACCCACTTGGAGATGGCTCTAATTTGGTCTGACACGCTGGCTTCGCAGCTAACCATGCTCTTGCATGCAATGGGGCACCCAGAGGCTTCCACAGCCACGTGACTCCACAGAAGGAAGGGAGGCCTTTCTGGAAAAATGCTTTCTGCCAGCAGCCCAAGAAGGGCAGCAGCACTCAAGGGCCTCCCGATTGTCAGGTGGAAATACATGATGGAGACTGACCAGGTGCCTGAGTCTTAAAGGGACCCCTGACCATTAGGTTCAGTCGCGGACGACTCTGGGGTTGCGATGCTCATCTCGCTTTATTGACCGAGGGAGCCTGCATACAGCTTCCGGGTCATGTGACCAGCATGACTACTGTAAGCCGCTTCTAGCGAACCAGAGCAGCGCACGGAAACACCATTTACCTTCCCACTGGAGCAGTACCTATTTATCTACTTGCACTCTGATGTGCTTTCGAGCTGCTAGGTTGGCAGGAGCAGGGACCGAGCAACGGGAGCTCACCCTGTCGCGGGGATTCAAACCGCCGACCTTCTGATCGGCAAGTCCTAGGCTCTGTGTTTTAACCCACAGCGCCACCTGCATCCCCAGGTCTTACTTCGGCCCTATTAATAGCAATAAATCAGGAGTAATATTTCCTCAGCCCTTGAAACTGACTCCTGTTTGTCTCTGGTTCAAGTGAAAGCCCAGATTGCCGTTTGCTTCTCCAAGTCGGAGATAAGCAGTATGCTAACAAACACAGAGAAAAAGTATCATTAAAAATGAGCCTCTCGGGAGTGGAGACAGCGGTTCCCTCGGCCCTCCGATTCATCAATTTTCGCCAATACGTTCTCTGCAGTTTTTCAAGTCACACAAAATTTACCAAGAGTCCTTTCATAAGTAATAGCCAACCGTAGATCATCATCCTGAGGCTGCTTGGGCAATGTAAACAAGGGTTATTGCCATGCCACATTTAATTACCGGTAATTGGAAATAAATAATTCCTTTCTGAAAAGAACTCCGATCCACAGGGCACCAGAAAGCCCTCCTCTCTTGCTGAGTGTGCTGGAGTGGCAGCTCTTCCTTAGTCTTAGCCAGGCTTAACTTCTTCCCACAATCCCCTGCAAAAGGAGGAAGGAAGTGGGAGCCTCTACCTAGCATGGTAGCAGCCATCTCCCGCCCCTGTCATCCCATGCTGAAGGCCAGATGGAGAAGGGGGAGGGACCCCCTACACAGAGGAAGCTGTTGCCTCCCCTGTCTCTTGGTCACATTGAGCTGCACACTCACCCTGCAGAGGATGTTGCCAGCATGACCAACAGACATTTTTTGCAATCTCATATGTGAGGAGTTGTAGAGCATCTAAAAGTGTATGCTACATCTCCAAAAGATAGAAATAAAAAAAGTTCCCTGCCCTATACAAACTACGGTCTAAAAGAGAAGTGAACCAGGATACGCCAATAGCTTTTGAATATTTTGTTACGTTTATTGTGTTATGTTTCAACCTCTTAACTCCAGTCTCAATCCTCTGCCCGTCATCGTCAATCCCTGGTCACCTTCCAAGAAACTAGATGCAAGTTGCCCATCAGAGACCCAAGGAAGTGAGCTGTTGCCCTATTTTAAACAGCTGCAGGCACAACAACTCTGATCAATGGGGCTGTCTCTATTTTTTTTTTAATGGGCAACTGTCCCCACCACCATACACATTATGGGATAGGTAACTGATTTTTTTCGTCTGCCTGGGGAGAATTGCACTTCTGCTTTTTGTGGCTATATGCCCTGCCTGGTTTGGAGGGAGTCAATCAATGCTGTCAATCAATGCTGTCAATCAATGCTGTCAATCAATGGGGGAGGGGCTGTTTCCTTCCACTCCCTGCTTGTGGCCTTCTAGAGCCTGTCTGCTGCCTGAAGGAGAATCCTGGACTGGTTGCCCCTTGTTCTGACCCAGCAATGAACTTTTTAAATTCCAAAGAGCAGAAAGACTTCAACTCATATATTTGGCAAGAGGGAACAGCTAGCAGAGCCTTTAACTTTTCCTTTGCTCTTCGGGGAAGCAAGTCCAAACTGGAATCTTCTGCACAGAGGCAATACTGACACTTAATTCTGGGCACGCAGGCTGCTCAGAGTGTAGTGCCCCCACCCTTACGTTTGTGCTTAGCTTGCAAGTGGAACCCCTGGGACTATTCTGCACACAGTCTACTGGAGAATATGTACACAGCCTGCTTAGTCCAAATATTGGAACATCTTTGTGCCTATATCTTCTTAACGTATAAAGTTTTTGCTGGTCGTGGAACTGCCAGAACCAGAAAATATGAATCAATTCCACCCTGAGTTCCTTAGGAACTGCAAGTGAAATTTCCCCAAGCAATTCTCATCCATATGCATGGCAAAGATGGAAAAGAGGGACACACACACACACACACACACACACACACATACACACACACACACACACACACATACACACACACACGAGTCACCTTAATCTCCTTGGGAACAGAAAAGGATCCTGAGGGCAAAGCTGGATCCTTGGAGGCAGAGACCTCTAATGAAAGCAGCCCCAGAGTGGAAATTGGCCCACTTCTCGACCCACTGAAGCCCACATCTCCTCCACTAAACAACAACAGACTCTGAATAATTGGCCCACAGACTCCTGGGAGGATCAGAAGAGCCCCAAGGAAGTATACTCACAGCTCCTTCAGACCCCATGGCCTAGGAATGTGATGGGGGACCTCCAGAACAGGGGTCTACTTAGGCCCCTCACAAACCCCTCATTAGTCCAAACCATCACTTTGATAGCATTTGCAGTCAAATGCTCAGCAGAAGCTGAAGTTGATCCCTGCTAGAGCAGCACCCTTTAGACTAGACAAGGCTCAGAGTTTAAGGACACAAGAAAGCCATGTTCATGACAGGAAACACATGTTGGATAGGAAAGATCCCACTCCTATTTAAGGTGCAGATGCCTTGAACAACTCACTCTTGCATCACAGGTGGAGAGAGTTCCAAGCATGTCTGGAGAAGGAGGAGGAAGTGAAGTCAAGCCAGCGACCCTTAGAGGTCATCCAAAGGACAGTCTAGGAAGGTTGAGGGCTCCTCTCTATGTACCCTTCCTCATGCAGATATATCAGCCTACAGCACGGGTAGAGATGCACCTGACACTTGTAGAACTCCTGGTGTCAAGCACAGAACAAGGAAACCCTGCAGGATCAAACTAAAAAGAAAGGCGCTGGGGGAGGGGCACACTTGAGTGGGTTCCCAGGTCTTCTTTTCCAGCCACTAGGAGACTTTGATGCTTTTTGAATGTGGTGCCTTTCTTCCTGTCAACTTGAGGCAAATGAAAATGGTGTCAAATTCAAGAAGTGCCAAAAGGAAAAAACGGGAAGAAAAAAATCTGAAGGGACAGAGTGCACCCGAGTCTTTCTTGGCAGCTACAGCTTGATAGAAGCCAATAGCTGAAAATGAAGGTACTAATCTGTGAAATCAGCCAAAATGGGTTATAAAAATCTGCCAGGTGTTTCTTCCATGGCAGCGCTAAGGCAACTTTGTCCATTTTGGCCTCAACTGCAGCGTCGCTAGCCATGGTCCTGAAACCCATGCCTTGGCCTCTCTCCAAGGTGCTGACCCAATTCCTCGCTTCACATTCTTCGTCTGCATGAAACCCTGAAGTCCCTGGCCTTTCTCTTGCTTGGGCCATCACCTATCAGTGCTGGAGGGCATGGCATCCCCATGGACAATGCCACCCCATTTTAGCATGATGGCTAATGCATTTGGTTGTTTTTACATTTCCATTTTGTTATTATTTCTTTGATTCAATAGTAAAAAACAAACAAAAACCAGAAAAACCAGCCATCATTTATTTATTTTCACAAATATTTAACTGTTGACTGCTGAAATGGGAAGAAACACTCTAACATCCTCTTGCTTCTTTCCAAGTTTGACCAAAGTCTTCAGGTTGAAGGCATTATGGACTCCATAGCCAGGAAAAAGTTAGATATGCTTCCAACAGGCCAGTTCCATCTAGCTGACATGGTGTGGCAGGCAGGCACTGATGTATTTCAAAAGGAAGCTGCTCATCTAAATCTATTTGTTGTCACTAAGTTTAGAACATGGAGATAAGAACATAATTGCAGCCCAGTCCTGTGCTCCTTTGCTGACCTTGGGCAAGTCATCTTTTTGGTTCAGTCTCCTAATCTGTAAAATAGGAATAATTGCCTTGTTGGAGGGAGGAATCAAGTGACAACTGTACACTCATTCAAAAATGTTGATAATTGAAATAACTAACACAGCCATGGAAAGTATGCACCACTTCCACTTCCTGCATCAAAATTGGTGGATTTTTGGGATTTTTCAATTTAAATATTTAGAATACTTAACTTGTTTTGTGCTCCTTTTTTTTAGCACTGTTGTTTGCCTGCTGACCTCATATGAATATAAGATGCTGCTTTATTGTGAGCCAGACCCCTGGTAAATCTGGCTCATTATTGTCAGCACTGATATGCCTTTAGATTTTCAGGCTTTTCAGGCAGGGGGCACTCTTAGCCCTACCTGCAGATGCCAGGGATAGAACCCAGAACCTTTGGCATGTCAGACAGATGCCCAATGAGCTGTGGCCCCTCCCTTAAAAAGAAAGTAAGATTCTAGTCCTCAAGTTCAGGAATAAAAGTCCATTTGAAATAGAGAGCTGTCTAATATTGAGTTCGGCCACTGGTCCGCATAACTCATTTTGCCAACACTGACAGTCCTTTGGCTTTCCAGGTTTTCAGACAGGGGGTGTTCCCAGCCCTACTTGACGATGCTATCAGGGATTGAACCTGAGACTTTCTGCATGCAATTCAAGTGCTCTGCCAAGAAGCTACCACCTCACTTACTTTGGGGGGGGGGCGCTCCACTATGCAATTATGTCGCTGGGGCAAGCAAAGGCAAATTTGATTGAACCAGTGAATATTTTCATTAGGCGGGGCACAAAACACAGAGGAACGGAGGTGTTTGGGGGCTCTTGCAGAAAAAGAAGATTCTGAAAAACTGCGAGGTTTGTTTTCCTTTTTAATCCCACATAAGTAATAGAAATAAAGGTTACAGAGGGTAGGGAGGTGATCCGAGAGCCACCTTTAAATATCTAAAAGGGCTGCCACATGGAAGACGGAACAAGCTTGTTTTCTGCTGTTCCAAAGGGTAGGACTCCAACCAATGGATTCAAATTACAAGAAAGGCAATTCTGACTAAACATTAGGAAGAAACTTTTTCTTCATTTCTAAAGAATGTTTATTAAAGAGTTTCTCGGTTTACAAAAGTACGTGAATTGTCTCTTTTCCAGGTTGTAGAGTCTTCATTACAGATCAGTTACATTTGATGTGAGCCATTAATGTTGTATAAAGAATAAGGTTGGGGAAGAAGGAGGAGGAGGAGGAGGAGGAGGAGGAGGAGGAGGGTATATACTGTAAAATATGATAATTAGGAATAACTTTCTGACAGGGAGAGCTGTCCGACTGTAACATATTCCCTTGGAAGATGCTGGACTCTACTACCTTGGTGGTTTTTAAGCAGAGGTTGGATAGCCTTTTGCCAGTGATTCCTTGGTTTGATTCCTGCAATGCAAGAAGTTGGCAATTCTATGATTCTAAGTACGTGACAAGTCCCAAAGGCAGAAGATCTCAAATGTGCTTACCCCCCCCCCATTTTCTTTTAAAACAAGTGTGTCATTTTTCCATGTGCACAACATCAGTGGCAGGAGCAGTCACTGGACATGGATGAAAGCCACAGAACAACAAGCTGCCTGGCTGCTGCAGCACATTACGGCGAATGAGCAATTATTAGATTCTGTGCAGCAGAATAGAGCAAATAAAGCGGAGATTCACCACCTCCCCGGCGGCCCCTGGCAGCCATTCAAGAAATGCATCCACCCTGCTGCAAAAGGGGCCAGATTTGTGCCACATCAGGAACCCTTTTCTGCTCCTAATTGGCAGGCGGAAGATGCGCCTCTGAGCCGCAGAAATCCCCTCGGAACCGCCGGCTGTTGTTTTGCCGTTGTTAGCGCGCCTCTCCCAAACTTTTGATAGATTCGCATGTGAAACTGCAATTAACACCTTTCACAGGTCGCCCCACAAGATTAATTTCCCGAACATAGATTAATGAAAAGGCGCACGGAAATATTTTCTCTATTAATCTCAATCAGGAGCCGATTACGGCTGTGGGAGGCCGATGAAGATGTTGCCTATGCCAGAGAGGCACCCAGGTGGAGGCAACACCCCCAAAGACAGGGAAGCTCCCACAAAACCCTCTGGGGAAAGAGTGCTTTTGATCCCGTGGTGGCAGCGGGGAACGAGGCCCATGAAATGAATTTGGATTCAAAATGTACAAAGCAGCACTACGGCTACAGGGTGGGAAATATGGAACCAAACCTCAAAGACAAGGCAGGGACCCTGATTGCAGCCCACACTGCCCAGTTCATAGATATCCAATCTAAGTCAATCTCTCACTTTCCCATGTCAATTTGTGGTTTGGTTTTGCAAAGTCTGCATGAAGAGTGCAGACACAGTTTTGCGCCCGTTAGTCCTGCTACACAGATCTTTGTACACCGTTTTGCCCAATATAGGCTATTTTTAGCAAGCATTTCCCCATACATTATGCATTTTCGCAAGCAATTTGCCCATACAACTATGCATTTTTGTGGGCACTTTCACTTAATACGCACTTTTTTGCGTGTTTGCTTTTTCTTTTTTAATTGTCAAATTTCCACAGAGGATTTCCGTCTGGAGAATGCAAATCTGGTAGGCTTGCATAAAAGTTTAAACTGGAGGCATTTCTCCCCCAGCCCGAGTTAATTATCATTATTAATATGACTGACACCGAAATGCAAAAGACTTTCAGAGCCTGAGGTCTGGAAGTCAAGTACACAATCCAAGAACAGGGCAGCTTGGGCTGACCCCACATCAGCCGTTTTATGGTGCCCGATATGGTGCCCAACTGGCCTCCTGCATCGCTGGAAGCCTGCTGAGCAGCCCCCCCTCTCTGACCATCTGCAGTGGGGGTGCTGAAGCCCAGCAGAAGGCAACTCAGCACCTCCTTCCCCTGACAAGTCCCTTCTTGGAGACCCCTGACATCTTTCAGAGAATCAATCACTGATGATATATGATAGCCATTTCCAAACATTTCAAGGGCTGCCACATAGTCGATGGGCCAAATCTGCCTCCCCCATTGGGCTCAAATGACAAGAAAAAAAAGGGATTTGGACGAAACGCGAGAGGATCATCCTGGTGGTTATGAGCGTTATATGTAGGGCTGCCTCTGAAGACAGTTCTGAAACTTCAGCTAGTGCACAATTCAGCAGCCGGAGTATGGCAATCCTACCCATCTTTGAACACCCTATATGATGTGATTTTGGCCACATAACCCCAGCATAAGTTGAGTGTCACCAGTATGCATTATGGGTTTGTAGGTGGTGGTGGGGTTTTTTTGGGGGGGGAGCTGACAGCTTGCTACTGCAGATTTTTTTTTGAGGGGGGGAGTATGAAAACGAGTGGGTGACACTTTTCCCACTCTTTCTGTACAGTGGTGCCTCTGGTTGCGAACGGGATCCCTTCCGGAGGCCTGTTCGCAACATGAAAGGAATACAACCCACAGCGGCGCGTCTGCACATGCACGGGGTGTGATTCGGCACTTATGCGTATGCGTGACATCAGTTTGTGCATCTGTGCATGCGTGAGTGGTGAAACCCGGAAGTAACCCTTTCCGGTACTTCTGGGTCGCCGTGGGATGCAACCTGAAAAAACATGAAGCAAACATAATATGAGGCATGACTGTATTGGTTCAGAAGGTGAGAATCAAGCCAGTTTGCTTGAGAAATGCAAAGCAGACAAAATCCTTGAGCATCCTTAGTCAGAAGTCACAGAGTGGGAAGGCATCCGTCCTGAAGAGGGAGCAGGGAGCAACTGAAGAGGTATTGTACCCTGAAAGCAACAAAGAGTCCCAGGCAGGAGCGGCAGCAGCGCGTCCTCCTCCTCCTCCCTCTCCAGCATGTCAAGAGTGAAGTATGGCTCACTTTCTTTAAAATGACTGAAATTACTGTCATGAGGTCAGTGGCTCTGCCCCTCACGAATGCTTATTGATTGCTCAGACAGCTCAGAATATGAAAGATCTCTTTTTAAGCAGGCCTGTCCCCTTTATCCCAACGACTAGAGCAAGATAAACTCCTTGGCAAACAGATTCCAGAGCACCGGGACATATATCAACGATCCTCGACAAAATATAGGAAGAGAAAAGAAACTGGAGGGAGGGGGCAGGAGGGGGAAAACCAAAACTCCTGGGCTCTGCTGCCCCCCCCCCAACACACACACACACAAAAGAGAGAAAATAAGCAAAATCCAGAATAAATTTCTTGCCTGAGTCACGGAGAGCAACGCACTAACAAATGAGTCTCGGAGAAGCATTTTGTTATGTTCTCGACGTTTTCGTATAAGTCACGCAGAATCTATGTTGGGGTGACGTGAAGGAGTCGGCAACCTTCAAGGAGCTTTTATTTATTGCACCGCAAGCCGGGTCACTGAAATACAACTGCGTGCCACACAAAAAAACCACAGCGAACTAACTGGTCTGACGGTTGCCAGACAGGCCCAGGTGGAGGTATTTAAAAATCTCTGGAGCCAGGTTTTAGGAAAATGGGGAACTTTCAGCGGCCACCTTTCATCCTGAAGTCTACCAAATCTTTTCTACATGCACCAGCTGGCATATTGCTGGGCAACCCTGAATCGTGGCCACCCCCAAAGGCACATCCTGCCCAAGCACCAGCCGTGGTGGCCCTTCTCAATATTTCCTTCTATGGTTATAGGCTAGTTTTCACTCCAAGTGCTTTGGGGTACCTCTCTCAGCAGCTGTGCTGGCTGGGGCTATTGGGAGCTATAGCCCCAAACACCTGGTAGGTACCAGATTGAAGAAGGCTCCCACAGAATGGCCAAACTCTTCTTTAAACTGTCCCAAACTTTAAACACCATTGCTTTGTGCTGGAGACACATTCAACACATGGCAGGATTTCCCCCTCCTTCAGTGCATAGTGGGCTTAGGGCAAATTCAGCTGGCCAAGAGATTTATACCTCCTGCTTACCGACGAATGAAAAGAAATCTGGTTGGGTTTTGGTACGATGAGTGGATCTCTGTTTTGAGTTGGTTCACACATTCAGCTCCAATTCATCAAATGGCAAATATATATATGTGAGGACCAGCCCAAAGGGTGTCAGTCCAGAGAAAGCCTCTCAGACAGCCAGAACTTATCAGCCTCATCCATCTTCTAAAGGACGTCTTTAACTTTGGCTCAACTGTAAAATTAGCCGAGAACTTACAGTTACACTAAAAAAAGGGGGGAGGGATTTTATGCTGATCATTAATTAAGGCAGTTAATTTACACTGGAGGTTTGCTACCTTAGAGGCAATAAAAATGGCTTCTATCAATTATTTTGCTTTGCGCCAATGGATTCTGCATGAAATATCGAAAACTGTTTTGCACGTTAACCGGGCAGGGAAAGCGCAGGGCTGCCAGTCACCTTGAGATGCTCATCAGAATTATCATCATCATCACTATATTTATGTATACACCGCCTTTTCCCCAGACTGGGACTCAAGGCAGTTTGCAGATACAAACAGCATTTGAAATATTAGCAAAGCTAAAAACACAGACACCATTAAAAAGTAATTAAACACTAATAGAATTAAAACAGTATTTTTTTTAAAAAAAACCTATTAAAATAAAGAGAATAACAACAATAAAAACATCATCAGCACCAGCCTTTTCTGTAAAAATTAGTCAGTTCCCAAAGGCCTGTTGGAACAAGAAACCCTTCAAGGACAGCAAGGAGGAAGCCAGCCTAGCTTTTCTAGGGAGGGAGCTGCAGAGTCTGGGAGCAGCCACCAAGAAGGCCCTCTCCTGCATCTCCACCAAGTATGCCTGTGAGGGTGGTGGGACTCCCTTTAAGATCTCAGAGCCTGGGCAGGTTGGTCTGAGATGATATGGTCTTTCAGATAGTCAGAAAGTGGCTGCTTTGGAGTCATGGTACAGGAAATGCACATCACATCTAACAGCAGAAAAGGAGGCAGGATGACAACATGGTACAGGCATATCCTGCCTCCCCAAACCAATGGGGGAAGACACACCTACACCAGCAGCCACCACACTCGCCCCACACAGAGAAACTCTTTGCGCCTCTCCTCTGGCCAGAAAGGATGGGAGGGCGGGTGTCGAGTCCTGACATCCAATAAATCATGAACATGTTTACCATAGGAGAGGCTGAGACAGGCTCCAAACAGGCTCTGAGCAGGGAGAGCAAGGAATCTCTGGTGCACTGTGTATTTCCAAGGGGATATTTACAGAGATCTTTTGCAAGCACCGTAGGTAGTACCAGCGGACAGTCTGGTGCTCCAAGGCACTGCACTGGCAACCCCTAGACCAGTGTTTCTCAACCCGTGAGTTCCCAGATCTTGTTGGACTACAACTCCCATCATGCCTAGCTAGCATGACCAGTGGTTAGGGATGATGGGAGTTGTAGTCCAACAACATCTGGGGACCCACAGGTTGAGAACCGCTGCCCTAGATTAATATGCCCATTCCCAATAGTAAGCTAGCAAAGCTTATCCATTGCAGCAGCGCAGTGGTTGTTGGAAGTCCTAGTTGGGTGGGTTGGAAGCAGAGAGCTTCCTTCCCTGGAGCAAATCATCTCATCCCACCAAATCACTTTCTTTCTTCCCTAAAGATAAAATAATAATATACCTCAGATCTTCCCCCTGAAGCAGAAACCACCAAATTTGCCTTGGAATTTAGCTTTAGGTGAGATCTGGTGGCCACTCTTGAGCTCTGTGCCCTCCTTCAATGGTGTGGGTGTGGGTGGCTTCAGGGGATGAGTGAATGGGACCATCGTACAATAAAGCACTTTGAACACTAAAAGCTTCATAGAATCGACAGAAGCAAAAGACACTCACATCCCCAGGAGGGCACAGCGGGATGAGAGGAAAGCACTTGCTGCCAATTGAAACACAAAAGGACGAGGAGATGGGGCTGATACAGCCACTCTGCGTGGGGTGGAAGGAAGGAGAGGTTGGAGGCAGCTTAAAATGAATAAACAGAGGGCTGGCTCCAATTTTCCGCCCACCTCCAGAATGCCCAGACGGAGGGCATCCATGCCAATGTGCTTGTTTGATAGGCTCAACTCCTACTTGTCTCAGTTTTGCAATTTTGCGCTGATAATTGAACTGCATTGTCTGGAATGCTGGAAGAGAAGCAAATGGGGCTTTAATAACTTTAATAATACCCACTTTAATAACTTTTCCAAGATAGGGAATTTTTTTTTTTGAAGAAGAAGAAGTGAAGAACCTGAGATCTTTGGACCTGAGATCTTTGAGTTTTCTCTTTTTGACGGTGTTTGCAGGGAAAGAGAGACAGGTGAGAGCATGCAGGTGACCTGGGATAGACCTCCAGGCAGAGGACAGTGAGAGAGATTGGATGGAGCCCAAAGTGGCCTTACTCCAACCCAGCAGGGTCGTCCTGAAAATTGAGCAAATATAAGACAGGTACAAATATCTGTTGGAAATGTAAGGAAAAAGAAGGCACCTTTTATCATATGTGGAGATGTAAGGTAATAAAAGCATTCTGGGAAATGATATATAATGAACTGAAAAAAATAAAGTTTAAAATAACTTTTATTTAAAAAAACCCAGAGGCTTTTCTGTTAGGAATTGTAGGTGCTGAAATTCCAAGGGAGCAGTCAATACTTTTTATGTATGTGCTGACAGCTGCACGGGTGCTGTTAGCCCAGAGACAGAAAGAAGATAAAGTCCCTACTAGAGAGGAATGACAGATTAAGTTGTTGGACTATGCCGAAATGGCAAAACTGACCGGAAAGCTCAGGAACCAGGAAGACCAAAACTTTAATAAGGAATGAGGAAAATTCATAATTTACCTTGAAGACCAATGTAGGCAGCTGAAAACATTAGCAGGATTGCAATGACACTTGTAATGTAACGAGAACTATGGATAGAATCAAGGTTTTTTTTGGGGGGGGGTTTAAAAACGATGCAGCAGGAAAGGTTTAACAACAGAACCCACGGAAGGGATGGTGGAAAGTCCAGAGATTCGGGGGGATCTTGTAAAGTTGGATGTGTTGTGGTATGATTATAAACTTAAATATAAAGAACTCCTTCCAGTAGCACCTTAGAGACCAACTAAGTTTGTTATTGGTATGAGCTTTCGTGTGCATGCAACTTATTACCAAACTTAGAACCATGGAGAGACCTGGTCTGAATAGAGACATTGGATTCTTATCTCATTATACATGATAAGCTATTTTTAGCCATCTCACCCCTTGCTTTTTCCTGTAAGACCAATTGCAGTCGTTAATAGTCGTCAACAGGTTTACCACACCTATCAGCCAACCATCCATTTCCACCACCCTTCTGAGTAATACCCCATCCCACCCTCTCACTATATATCAGGGTCTGGTGACTTCTGTTTCAGTGTATCTGAAGAAGTGTGCATACACACGAAAGCTCATACCAATAACAAACTTAGTTGGTCTCAAAGGTGCTACTGGAAGGAAATTGTTTTATTTTGTTTCGACTACGGCAGACCAACACGGCTACCTATCTGTAACTTAAACTTAAATATGTAAAACTGAATAAAAAGTATATGAAAAAAGAAAGAAAATTGAGCAAATAGCCAAGCTACCTCCTACTTATTCCTAAACACACGCCCAAAACCAAGATCAGCAAAGATTTAGCAAGCATAAGTGAGCTGTTACAACAACAACAACAACAACAACAACAACAACAACAACACCCTGATGCCCCTCTAGCTCCTCGAAGCAGAGCACTGCTGACAAGGTTGGAGGTGGGCGACCAGTTTCATGATGTGGGAGAACTGGAGATGCCTGGAGACTGGCAGCTGTCTTCGTCCCACTCCTGACTGCCTTACAGAGCAGGGCGTGGGCTGCTTGGAGGAGATGTCAAACTCAATAGTTCCAAGCCCATCGATCCTAATGAGCGGGTTTTGCCAGCTCTTGAACGAAGCCTCTCGCGCCTGGATCCGGAAGCGCTCAAGCAGCAAAGACTTCCGCTTCAATTAACTCGGCTCCTCTTTGGGACACTGGCATATGATGTGCGTCACGTTAGAACAGAAACAATAAGGAGAGGAAAAATGTCCCCCCTTGCAGTGCATCTGGCTGCTCGACCTGTTCCTGGGGCGGCTTCCTCTCCCCAAATGCACCCTCATCACCGGGCTAACGGGTCTGTCAGCGTTCTCCTTTTAATACTGCGTGCAGAGACTTCCTCTCAGTGCAAAGCAAATCGAAGAAAGGAGGATTGGATTTGCCCTGCCTTCAAAAGAGTTGGTTTTTTGAATCCTCTCTGCTACAAAAGAGCCAGTTTCCAACTGAGGCTTAGAAGACTTGGAAGGAAATTTTACTTAAAAAACGTAATTTCAGATAATGGTCTGTGTATGTGTGTGGAGGGAAGCCTCTTCCTCCAGTGTGATTCTTGGAGGATTTCAAGGCAGGGAATTTCAGTAAGGTAGGGAGCTTTTCTCTGGTGTGGGGCTGGAGGGGCCCCTACCCCACCTCCCAAAGGCAGTGCTGGATGTCGCTTACTGTAAACATCTGGCAGAGACATGGAGGCTCCTCCCCCATCAAAACACCCGAGAGGTACAAGCATCAGCCAGGCATACTTCTCAAGACACTGCAAGTCAGGATTTGAACCCGGCACCCTGTTGGGTGGGCAGGGCATGCGTTATCAGAACTTTAAACTTCCCTCAGCATCTGCGTGAAATAAAAGAGTTGACGGCAGAGCGACAAAACGGGGGTTGTTCCCTCTGCAGGCTGGAAGCAACGGATGTGTCCATAAAAGTTATTTAGCAGCCAATAAAAGAGAGAAGAGCAATAAATGCAACCCAAAATGTTAATTCAATTCACTGTTCTTTGAAGGAGGGGGTAGGGGATGGGAGGCAGGAAGGGAATCCTGCCACGGCTATTTAAATCTCAGCAGTCTTTTTAACGACGGGGACTAATTTATTCCTGCTTCTATTTTTCAGCCTTCAGCCATGGGAAAAGAGGCCTCAAAGTTAGGAGGGGGGGGGGCGTTCCGCGGAGCAGACACCTTCACACTTCCTGTGCATTTTATTTAAAGAAGACTATTTTCTCTATTATCAGTTGCAGAAGCTTCAATCTTGCCCAAAATAGATTGCTCTCTCCCAACTCCACTCTCCGAGAAGAGCACCTTCTCAAATGAGCAAAACCCAAAGTTTCAGACAGATGCCTGCAAACCTCTCAGGCTGCCCATGCAGGAGCAGAGCACTCATTGCCCCCCCCCAGCCCCCAAGTGCCTTCCTGCCAGGTAGAATAAACATGATAAATTGCATGGCATGGCACAGGAGCTACAGAGAGAACCCTCCACATCTCACTTCAAATACACCCCCCCTTTGAAGCCACTGCCCGGCTCCTAATAGCAGCCACAGGTTGGAAAAGGACCAGGCAAGGTTGCTCCAGAAAGCGAGGTTATGCCCTTGTTATGCCATTGCGCTTAGTATTGCTATGAGTTTGGGGGCAGCAGGCTGTATGCGATACCCTTCTAACCCCTGGATCCAGCAAATGTTAAAATATAAGCCAAGTCTAGCTTCCTGATGAGGTGATAGGCTGGGTGATGGGCCATTAAGGAAGTGGATCTGTATGAGATGGCAAATGCATGCTCCCCCCTTCAACTGGCTAGTAGAAAAGGACAAAAGGCAAGAGCTAAGGGTTCAGTGATACAAGCTAGAAGCAAAGCAGCAAAAAGGCAGAGAGAGAGAAAGCAAATGTTTGATTTCTGTTTGAATCCAAGGCTGTAGTGATGGGAGAAACAAGCCCCTTGGGGTTGATGCTGTGAGCCCCTCCGTCGCTGGCTCAGGTTGTATATACATGCAAATAAACCATATATCATAAAGGCACCACAATCTCTATCTAGACTCATTCCCAAAGGAAACACGAACCCTGGGACCCCTGAAATCTCGCCCTGCTCAGAGATTAGGGGGCCATGCAACACTATGTAGTAATGCAGGGACTACATCTGAAGAAAGGGACGCGGGTGGCGCTGTGGGTTAAACCACAGAGCCTAGGACTTGCCAATCAGAAGGTCGGTGGTTCGAATCTCCGCCACGGGGTGAGCTCCCGTTGCTCGGTCCCTGCTCCTGCCAACCTAGCAGTTCGAAAGCACGTCAAAGTGCAAGTAGATAAGTAGGTACCACTGCAGCGGGAAGGTAAACAGTGTTTCTGTGCACTGCTATGGTTCGCCAGAAGCGGCTTAGTCATGCTGGCCACATGACCCGGAAGCTGTACGCCAGCTCCCTTGGCCGATAAAGCAAGATGAGCGCCACAACCCCAGAGTCGGCCACGACTGGACCTGATGGTCAGGGGTCCCTTTACCTTTACATCTGAAGAAGATGAGGGAAATTTATCTTTTCTCTGCCTAGTTTGAACCCTCACTCTCCCTCACTCTCCTTCTTCCATGGCTGAAGGAGGTAGCCTTCAGTCCTGAGCATGCACAGCGCCAGGGAGCTGGCTCAGCAACGTCCCAAACTCTGGCTGCAAGACTCTTGGTTTGAGGATCCCCAGAGCCCCTGGCAAAAATGACAAAAATGGGAGGCACCCCTCTCTGCTCTTTCGCACCATGCAGGGCAGCTGGTTCAAACTGGGTTGAGTCCAGAGCATGCTGCTCTCCCCGCCCCCATCCTCTTGCCCCCCCCATCCTTAGTGCCATTAGCCCTGCCAACGATCCTTGTCAAAGCAAATCTATTCCCATGGCATGGGGGGAAAAGGTTAGAAATAATTGCCACGTTGAGTTAAATGTCCCACTTTCCAGACCATTTGTAAGAATAGTTAGAGATTAGTGAGGAGTAAAAGATGGATAGGTCCTCCTCATCCACCCAGGCCCTCTGCATTTCTTAATTGTCAAACGTCTGCTCAGGCATACATAATGAGCTTGCCTTCGCCAAGGACGATGAGGCCACCCTCCGCTGCCTCGCCGTCACGGCCGTGGAGGCCAGGCGGTCAAGAGTGAGGAGCCTGGCCAAGCCCATCTGTGGTGGGTGCTGATCTGCACTGTCCACTCAGATGCTCTACCTGGCTATGATGGATAGCATCCACAAAAACTTTGCAGTCAGAAAACTGAGCTTGTCTAACCTAGAACTTCAGGAGCAAGATCCCCAGCAGCCAAGGATGTGTGTGTGGGGGGGTGTATGTAGGGGGGGCAGGTGGGGCAGGGCGGAGGACAATGCAATATATTCACAATTTGGGGCAAGTGTTCCCATGCATGATGGGATGACATTTTGGGAAAGATACCTGTGTTAGGCGAAACATGTGGCCCTGCCTTCCGGGAAACGGAGATGCTTGCTCGCCCTCTGCTGCCCCCTCCAATCTATCACACGTGGAGCCAGCATGAGCTCATCTTCAAAGGAATTATGGGGAGGGGTGACGGCAGAGTGGCAGAGCAGGGAGCATGTCTGGGCACACTGAAGGGTGAGCTGAAAGATAGGCAGCTCTCCCCCATCCCAGGATGCTTCTATCGGTTACTTCCTGTCAGTGTGAGTTCCACAGATTAACTACGCACTGCAGGAAGAAATACTTTCTTTTATCTGTCCTTAATCTTCCAATGGATTGCAGGTGGCACTGTGCATTAAACCACAGAGCCTAGGACTTGCCAAACAGAAGGTCGTCATTTCGAATCCTTGCGACTGGGTGAGCTCCTGTTGCCCGGCTCCTGCCAACCTAGCAGTTTGAAAGCACGTCAAAGTGTAAGTAGATAAATAGGTACCACTCCGGCGGGAAGGTAAACGGCGTTTTCGTGTGCTGCTCTGGTTCGCCAGAAGCGGCTTAGTCATGCTGGCCACATGACCCGGAAGCTGTACGCCGGTTCCCTTGGCCAATAAAGCGAGATGAGCGCCGCAACCCCAGAGTCGGCCACGACTGGACCTAATGGTCAGGGATCCTTTTACCTTTAATCTTCCAATATTCAGCATCATTGCACGCCACGAGTTCTGAGTGTTATGAGAAGGCGAAAAATGTTTCCCTCTGGACCTTTTTCCTTGTTCTGCATCATTTTTTTGAACTTCTATGATGTTGTCTCTTACCTGCCTTTTCTCTGAACTACTAAGTTACAAACACTGCAACTTTTCTGTACAGGGGAATAGCTTCACCCCCTTGATTGTTTTGGTTAGGTGGGCCAATGGTGCGATTCAGCCACGAGGGCCATTCAGGTAGCCTCATGTCCACCCACCCCCTCCACTCCTCTTGTGTCTTCAAAACCTAGCATGTCTGGCTCTATGGAAGGGCCGGGTCTGTAGGTGCTCATTCATAGCTCCCTCGCCTTCCTCTTTCTGCAGCAGTCTCTGCATTCTTTCATTAAAACCTATGCACATAAACACACACTCATCTGTTCGGAGATTTGTATTTAAATGCACAGTGGCAGATTTTATCTCCATGTACGTATTTCTAACATTTCCATCCTAAAACGCACATTTGTTGTGATGCGAAAACTGGAGGGTAATTAGGTTCTGATCCGCACAATAGTTCGGGAAGTGCGGATCCGGTGGGATGGCAGAAGAATTCAGAGGGATCAGGTTGAATCCCTCCGGCCTCTCCAAGCTTCACTCTGTCCCATCTTCCCACCCCTCTTTTCTCAGAGTTTCTTGGGGGGGGGGAGAGAGATCCAGTTACCCTTTTGCATGCAAAGGGAGCTGGTCTTGTGAGCTATTCCCTGAGATGTCTCTTTCTGTTTCACTCTGCTTAACAGGCTTTGCTTATGACGGGGAAAATTAAACATTCACAACATCCCCCCAGAGAAGAGATGAATAGAAGAAGGTGCGGGGGGACGGACACAGAAATAAATATATTCAAACTGGAAGTTAAGAGCCTGGAGCAAACATTGGAACAACCTTATTTGCCAGTGAAATATTGAAAGCTGCAGCTTCCCAGGGAAGATTAACAGTGTAATCCGATGCATGTCTACTCAGAAGTAAGCCCTGTTGACTTCACTGAGGCTCGCTTCTGGGTATAAATGGGAACCAGACTGCAGACTGCAAGAGCTGTAAGCAGTAAACACAGACAAGGGCAGCAAAGGCCAAAACATACCACCCAACAGTTACTCAGACTGGGCTGTCCTTGACCCTCTGACCTCAGCTTCCAAAGACCCTTTCAATCCTACGCAGGAAGGTTCTGACAACCCCACTGTCAAATGCCAACATCAGCAAGCAATGGTACTTTTCATGACACTGCAATTCTGCTACTGAAATCTCACAGCTATCTGTATGCTCCTCTAATGCTTTTTACACAATGACTTTAAATACCATGTTGCAGTGTGACTTTGAGCAAACTTTGAGGGATGCGGGTGGCGCTGTGGGTTAAACCACAGAGCCTAGGACTTACTGATCAGAAGGTCGGCGGTTCGAATCCCCATGAAGGGGTGAGCTCCCATTGCTCGGTCCCGGCTCCTGCCAACCTAGCAGTTCAAAAGCACGTCAAAGTGCAAGTAGATAAATAGGTACCGCACCGGCAGGAAGGTAAACGGCGTTTCCGTGCACTGCTCTGGTTCACCAGAAGCGGCTTAGTCCTGCTGGACACATGACCCGGAAGCTGTACGCCGGCTCCCTCGACCAATAAAGTGAGATGAGCGCCGCAACCCCAGAGTCGGCCACGACTGGACCTAATGGTCAGGGGTCCCTTTACCTTTGCCTTTAAAGCGCTCTTCAGCTCTGAGCTGGCCACTAAGCACCATTTAATGATGGGCTGTATACACATTGTGAGGCAGTTTAAGGGTTCAGGGGAAAGGCTTAGACCACAGGAGGTCTAACCTCCGGCATCTCCAAGTGGGGCTGGGAAACACAGCAGGCCTGAAACCCAGACAAGGAGTTGGAAACCTATTACAGCCTGCATTCCCTCATGGGCAATCTTCCATGGTGGGCAGGGCCAAGTGCAAAAGTGGACGGAACAACACAGGTGACTTGCCTTTGTGCAGGGAGATGCAAGCCACACAAAAGCCAGGGGTTTCCTAGCCACCCTCATATCTCTTCTCTCACCATGCAGACAAGCAAGAGACCTAATACAGTTCACAAAGACATTCCAGCTCAGCCAAAAGCAAAGCAAAGAGTACGGACTCTCTCTCTCTCTCTCTCTCTCTCTCTCTCTCTCTCTCTCTCTCTCTGTGTGTGTGTCTGGGAAGAGGGTGTGGCCTGGGAACAGTCTCAAGGGCCAAACAGAGGGACTCGGGGGCCACCTCTGGCCTCTGGGCCTGGAAACCCCCTCCCCCACTGCGGGCGAAGCTCTTTCAAGGCTTATAGGACATTGTATAAATGCTTATGAGTCCAACCTTCCGGGGAAGCCAGAGGACAGGGACCCTGTCTTCCTGATGGGCATTTCTACAAATATGTCTCGTCCTGCTGAGAAAAAGAAAGTGATGATTTTGGCCTCCAACTTGCATCAGCCACAGAAACCATCATGGCCAATGGCCAAAAATGAAGGTGGGAGCTGGGAGTCTGAAAGCCCACCCCTCTCTAGGACTCTTTATCTCAACACCTGGCCACGACAGAGCAGGTAATTCCTGCAAAGGCATTCTTATTCCCCTCCCGTCCCCGCTTCTTCAATGCCCAATCCTTGAAGGCGAAGCAGAAACCAGCCTTTGAGTAAAGAGAAGCAAAAGCACAAGAGGAGACGAGGCATTCTTGAAGCATTATTAAGCCGCCACAGTTCTGGAAGTGCAAAACAATTATAAGAAATTAATTTGGAGGTGGAAATAACAGAAGGGTTGATTGCCTGATAGCTGAGACTCCTCCCTCCAATCTGTCTCTTCCTCTCCTCAAATTAAATGTTCCAGCAAAGGCCTGAAACAGTTTGCATCTACCCTGGAAGAAAGTTTAGCAAGTTCCGGAGATCTCCTTGAAGTCACCTTGTGTTAAGTGGGACTCTGGGGGATAGAGTGGCATTTGGGCAGATAACCCCCCCCCAAACACACACATAGTGAACCATGAGCTTCACCAACCCAATTCCCTTCATCTTATTGGTTGTTATGTCTCCCACTTGGCTTCATGCACATTAACCCCCTTCCCTCTTCCTCAGAGCAAGGCATGCATACCCTCCAACATTTCTTTGATGAAAATAGGGATGTCCAGTGCTATTTTCCTAGAAATGTGAACTCACCATGAACACTCCCTCATTCTCTTAGAATGGCAATGGTGCCAGCCTGATGTAGTGGTTAAGAGCAGTGGACTCGTAATCTGGGGAACCGGGTTCGCCTCCCCGCTGCTCCACATGCAGCTGCTGGGTGACTTTGGGCAAGTCACACTTCTCTGAAGTCTCTCAGCCTCACTCACCTCACAGAGTGTTTGTTGTGGGGGAGGAAGGGAAAGGAGATTGTTAGCCGCTTTGAGACTCCTTAAGGGGAGTGAAAGGGATATCAAGTCCAAACTCTTCTTCTTCAATCTGAGAGAAGCTGAGTTCTAGTGAGTCCTGGCTGAAAAAAATGCCCTGGGGACATCACATTCCATGTCCCTCTGACATTTCTCCGATGAAAATAGGGACATCCTAAGGAAAAGCGGGACATTCCAGGATCAAATCAGAAACAGGGATGGTTTCTCTAAATCTGGGGCTGTCCCTGGAAAATAGGGACACTTGGCGGGTTCGGACATGTGCACTGAAGTTCCATCAGCATCAGGCTGAGTTTCGGAAGAATGTCTTTTTAAAACAGAAGGCCTTGTGATTGCTTGCAAGCAGATGGAGCAAGAGCTCTGTCCATGCAAGGTAGTCACACACACAAAAGGAATGCTTGGGGTATTATCATTATATTCCCTGCCCTTCACCCTAAGGTCCCAGGGGTGGGTTACAACCATTAAAACACAGTATTAAAAGCAGTTTAAAACAACTTAAAATTACAGAAATAAGGTGGGTCCTAAAACTGTACACCTCAAGGGCCGAAGGCATCTTCAACATTCACCAGAAGCTGTGTAGTGCAAGTGCCAGGGGTTGGCTAAGACCAGGGGTCAGCAAAATTTTTCAGCAGGGGGCCACGCCACTGCCCCTCAGACCTTGGGGAGGGCAGACTATTTCTTTTGGGGGGGGAATGAACGAATTTCTATGCCCCACAAATAACCCAGAGATGCATTTTAAATAAAAGGACACATTCTACTCAGGTATAAACATGCTGTTTCCTGGACCGTCCGCAGGCTGGATTTAGAAGGCGATTGGGCCCCCGGGCCTTAGTTTGCCTACTCATGGCAAAGACTAAGAGCTTTAATAGTGCTTCAGGTTGCAACTGACTCTCACTGAAAGCAAAGTTGGGGTGAATCTGTATGTTCCCATTCATGCAGAATGTCTGAGAGATGTGCCCAGAGCCTGAGAGCTCCCCGCAAACTGCAATGTCTCCATTTATAGAGAGAGTTATCAAGATTTTCTGTTGCTGCCAAATTCCATTAATGGAGCACAGTCTCTTTGCATTGGTATACTGATGTGAGGAAAGAGTTGAGCTGCCATGACCCCGAGACCACACTACGATCCCCTTGCAGACATCTCCCTACTCCTTTCAGCCGAACCCCCCCCCCTGACTTTTCACCTCTTCAAATCACAATGCAAATCACGAAATTGTTGAGTTGGAAGGGACCGCCAAGGTCCTCTAGTCCAACCCTCTGCAACGCAGGAATCTTTTTCCTTACATGGGTCTCAAACCCATGACCTTGAGATTAAGAGTCTCATGCTCTACCACCTGAGCTATCCCAAGTCCTTCTAACATTTGCCCAAACAACTCCCTTGTTACAAGTTTCCCTTGGTCAAATTTACATGGCAAGAGGCTTGGGCCAAAGACTGGTTTGTTTGTTTTTGTTTTGTTTTTCGCTTAAGCCCATCTGAACAACACTGTGCTGACTGAGGGCACACACTGGGTTGCACCAGCAATGGAGAACTTGACTTCAGTGAGTTTTGGCTGCTTCTGTTGGGTTTGTTTTTGTCCTCATCACCAGCGCAGGAGGGTGCCTACTAAAAATGCAAGGAGGACTGCCAAGAGCCCCCCCCCCTCTATGATGCTGTAGACCCAGCTGCCTCCGCAGGGGAGGAAACGTGAACAGAAGCAGCTAATCTGCCCTTTTCCTTGCAAGCCTGTTCCCAAAGTCACAAGCCACATGTTGATTATCTCCCATTAACATATTGTGTCCTCTGCCTTTAACTTCCTTAATAAAGTTTATCTCCAAGGAAATTCTGCCGAAAAGACTGCATTTGCATATAAATAATAGACATGTCAAAACATAAGATGGTGGGATTTGGGATTCTTAACCGGATTGTGCGACACAATTTGTTCCTTAAATTCCGGAGTACCTTCCCCTCCAGTCAGTTGCCGGCAAAGGCACAGTCCAATTAATTGCACAACTGTGCTATTTACCTAAGTTGGGGCAGTTGATTAAGGATTGCCCTGCTTCCCAGCTAATAGTCCCCTTCCATAATTGAACCATAATTTTAATTTTGTGCTTCACAAGGTGGGGAATTTTGAGAGTTTAGCAAGAGTCTCGGAGCAGCTGGCATCAGGAAGGACACAATGGCAGTAACCAAAGGGAAAGGAGAAAACTAAGGGAAGTTTTGGGTATCAGGAAATGGGGGCTGTATCAGAGACAGGCCCACCCTCATGGGTCCTAAATGCTGCTCCTGTTGCATCCTGTAGTTGACTCTCATCCCAAAACTCCCTCGAGCTCTCAACCGGGTGGGCTTCATGTATCCATCTGAATGTTTAATCCTAGAAAGGCTTTTGTGGTGTGGAAACTGGCAAAGATCTGCTTCCGGAAAACAGAAAGGAAGCATTTTATTCACAAAAAATGGACAACGCCACCCCCTAGGACTGCTTGCCATGGGATGTCATGTTTGCAACTTGTATAAACGAGCAGTATTTACTAAACTTATGATAGCTGAAGCATAATTTTTTATTATGAAGCAAACTGTAGGCAGTGCTTTGCTTCTGGACCTGAAAGCCACCTCCACCCCCAATTTCTAGCAAGGGTGAAAGAGCAAGAAATCAGTGTCCACAGAGGAGTGCCCATCTGTGTTTCTGCATGATTCACTGACCAGGGCACATCTCCAGACTGGAAGGAGGCAACCCAGAGCAATGAGTCATGACTAGCATTCTCACAAGAAGTCCTGATTCAATGTCAGGAGTCTCTTGCTGATCCAAGCACACATGATGCACAGATGGAGGCAGGATTAGAGCCAGCCAGGTGGCCTCCTCTGTGGGTGGGCACATGTTCAGTTGAGTCTTTTATTTATTTTTGGTGGCACACATTTTTAGAATGGATAGCTTATATACGCAACATGGAAGGTAGGTCATTTGGAGTCCACCAACCCTGGCAGCCAAAGAGCATAGCATCTCCACTTTTGGAGAGAACACACATCAGACTACAATTGTAAATAGACACTCATATGCTTAAAACACCAGAACTTAAGGATCTAGTTTCATCTGGTCCACCGTCTTGTTTACCAGAGTGGTCAACTAGATGCCTCTTGGAAGCTCACAAGCAGGGCATGTTGAGAGCTTCCCCCTCACTCAGTGTTCATGGGTCAGGTGCCTCTGAACATGGAGGGTCAATGTTGGCTATTGCAGCTATTGGCTGCATCAGTGTTGGGCAGAGGGCAGCAATCTGGAGAGAGCCAAGAGCCAAGACTCAAGCATTTGGAGCCAGAATCAGCTCTGCCCCTGAATAACAGACTATAACAAACTGAAACAAGGTTGGATGTCCAACTCCCAAGAGACTGTGATCTACTCACAGAATAATAATTTTTTTAAAAATCTCCTTTTTGGGGGGTTCAGGTCAGGGTTGTCAAGCTTTCTTTAGGGGAAAAGTTGCTCACCCAAAGATCGATCAGGAAACAGGCAAACTCACAGCAAAAACTCTGTCTTCTGTTCTAGCAACCATGCGCGAATGGAGGGCAGGGCCGGATCCTCTTTTTTCCTCTGCAAAGGAAAAAGAGCCCGTATCGACCACAATCGACCCAAACCTCCTAGGGATTGACCAGTCGATCGCGGTCGACTGGTTGGACATCCCTGCTATTCAGCTTGTGGGGAATACATGACAAGCATCACCCACCTCGGCAATCTTACTTACACACACACACACACACACACACACACACACAGTATTGACCACCAGCATCACATAAAATATCAAGGCAATCTACAACACTATATACAAGATTGAACCTCTCATGAGGAGTTTGTTGGGACTGGGCACAGGAAATCCAGACGAAAGAGCAGTCTGGATCACAGAGCGAACCAGGAGGCAGGATTGGAAATTCTGGCCCAGCATCAGAACTAAAGGCCAAGACCAGACACACTAACTAGTGCTCAGTAGATGTCTTATACACCCCATTATGCTCCTCCCTGCCTAGGAGGAGCCAATAGCCAACATGGATAGAGTCAGTCCAGGAGGTTCTTCCCTAAGAAACTGCAGTGATCTTGCTCACCACACGGGACAGTGGTGAGCTGACAGACTGGTGATGATGTTGCCCTTAGAGAGTGTCATCATCTGGAATGATTTTGTAGCCACAGCCAGGGAGGACTATAAGTCTTGCACAAGTGGTTTTGGGGGGAGGGGGGAGGGGAGCTTTAGGTTGTAGGGCAGCTGACATCCACCGAGAAGAATGTTACCAAGGTTTTTGCACAGCCCTGAAAATAGCCGAAAATACTGGGGTGAAGATCTGGAACTTCCAGGTGGGCCTTCTGTTGTAGCCATTGATAGGCCAGGGATTGTACAGCTAATATATTGTAAGAGTGTAGGAAGATTCCAGCTGGATTAGATGGATATATCTAGACCAGCAGCACCCTGCTTTTCAACCAGGTCTCTGGGAAAGCCACAAGCAAGGGCAAAAACCAGCAAAGCTGATCCTTTTGGAGGGACTTATTTTCAGAGCAGCTTCTGTGAGACACTGGGATTACGAGCAGTGGATGGGGCCATTTTGACTAGACTATGGACCTCAATAGAATGGTTGTGTTTGCATCATCACATAATCAAACCACTAGTTTGTCCAGGAGGATGGTTCTTAGGATTGCACAGTAGTGTCAATGATGGGGATGGGAGATGCAAACAGGTGTATTTCCTTTCCTTCCCCCCACCCCTCCCCTCCAATTTTTTTTTTTTTAATCTCTCAGTCTTTCCAATTACACCAGCAATTCAGCAACCTCCCCAAGGAGAATTAATCTTTGAAGATAATCATCCTCAACAATGGATTTCAAATCACAGCCATAAAAAGAAGTGGAGGGAAGAGGCTTCTGGATTATAAAAAAGGTGAATTTCAATTGAGGATCTGTGGCACATTTCACTCCAGACCACAATATAAAAAAACACCACGTGGTTGCCAAAAGCCCAAGTATCCTGTGAGTTTCCCCTTGAAAAGGGGGCTGGCTTTTCCTTTTCTCACCCCCTTTTAAAAAAACCTAACTTCGACAACACACATTCTCCAGGGCATAAAGGCAGCGGCATTGTGTATAAAATGTTATTCCAAAGAGTAGATCTGAACATATTGGCATTATAAAAACCAAGTAGCAATGGGAAATAATATTTTTACAAAGTCTGCAAACATAAATGCAGGACCTCAGGGCAGTTTTCGGCATGCTGACAAATATCATGAAATGGTGTGTTTCCGCTGCACAGGGTTGAGACAGGAGCCTGGGCTGGGGAGTGGGGCAGGAAGGGGGCATAGAGACCCCGTGGGCCTCTGCTGGTTACATGACTGCTAACCATGCTGTGGACACTAGAAGACGAAACAAAACTGGGGGAACTCACCTCCCTCGGGGATTACCTAACCTCCCAGGACAACCAGGTGTTACTTTAATTCAGGCATAGGCAAACTCCAGCCCTCCAGATGTTTGGGACTACAATTCCAATCATCCCTAGCTAACAGGAACAGCGGTAAGGGATGATGGGAACTGCAGTCCCAAACATTTGGAGGGCCGGAGTTTGCCTATGCCTGCTTTAATTGCATGACTAACAACCACACCTATAGTTTTCAAAAATGAAATACCAGCTATCCCCACCCTGATTTTCATTGGGGAGCACATGGGGAGAGGTACTTTAACACTTATTTTTCTGGTTGTGATCCTGGCAAAAATCACCCCTCCCCAACAATTAGCGGGCGCATACGGCGGGTGGGGGCGGTGGAAGACTCCCATTGATATCAGAGGGAAGTATTTTCTTTTTAAGTGCTAACTGCCCTGGGGGGTGGGGAGAGGTGCACTATTTTTCAGGATCACAGCTTTTTCCTATGTTCTCAATTTCTGGTGAAAACCAGTGCCTGGTAATTACATTTGTTTTTTTTAAAACAGATCTGGCTGCCAAGCCTAGTAAAGTCCAGTTTGGCCCTTGGTTGGCCCCAAACTAAGGTTAAATGTTCCAAGTTTCCCTCCTTGCTTCACTCTGAATCATGGCCCTGAGTGAGCTGTCTATGGTCCTGAATGCCTGCTAGCTAACCAGCGAGCTGTCCATGGTCCTGACTTCCTGCTAGCTAACTAGTGAGCTGTCCATGGTCTTGAATGCCTGCTAGCTAACCAAGATTCATGTGTGCCAAGGCCATTGCATCCTCAGAAACACCTTGCTAGTTTCAACCCAAGAGAAAGCGAGGATGTGTGTGTGTGTGTGTGTGTGTGTGTGTGTGAGAGAGAGAGAGAGAGAGAGAGAGAGAGAGAGAGAGAGAGAGAGAATTAAGGGAGGTGTGAAGAGTAGGATCATAAGAGGTGGTGAGAGGGTGGAGAGCTGGGTACTTCCAGACCAAAGCAAGTGAATTCCTGGGCCTTTCAGTCACACAAGGCACCAGATTCTGCCTGGAAATGTGGGGGCCTCCCCATGCCTGCACTTTAAAAGCTATTTCGAGGCGAATGGCAAGCACCACCCAGATGGCTTTGTTGCTGCTCCCATGCTGATCCATCCAACACAGCCAACATATCCATATGGCCATGCCGAGGAATCCCATAACAATAATGGCCCTCACCTCGGCAAGCAAATGTTAATGAATCAGGACCCAAGCTGATAAAAAGCTGCTCTATAGTACATTAAGTCTGTTTAGATATTTTTATGTTTAGATTAGCAATTTTCAATGTGTGCACATGGAAGAGTAAAATGAGCTGTTGTTTTAAGAAGGGGGGGAAGGGCTCTCGGAAGCAGTTTGCCTCTTGATAGCAGTAACTGGGGAGCACAAATGGGGCAGAGAGTGGCTGCTTCCCGCTTGTCCCGCTTGGTTGGTCATGGTGGAAACAGGATATTGGACTAAATATCCTTTGACCTAATCCAATAGGGCTCTTCTTATGTTCTTCCAATGCAGAGACCACTGTAAGTCATCAGCATGTGGGGAGAAAATGGGAGCATTTCCTTGTGCCTTATCAGAGGAAGCTCACATAACCACTCCCACCAAGAAGCAAGGGGGATTGACAGTGTTGAACAGAGGCCTGGTTGCATCCAAATGTCACTGACAGTGAAAGAACTTCTTGACCCAGGTAGGGAAGGGAGCAGCCGACACTGGTGCAGCACAACCCAGAGGCTCAGGATTCTGCCTCCTATGCCTAAGATAATGAGCTTGGAACCCTGGTAGATGTCATGAATGCTGAATCTGTCCCTTTACTGGCCCCCTCTCTGTCCTGCTGTTTTATCTTCTGACCAGCAAAACCTTTCCCATGTGTCCATGTCCACAACAAATACTACCAAATTCTTCTTTAAAATGTATCAAGTCCTTGATTGATTCCATCCTTACAGTGAGTGGGGGAGCAAAACTATGGAGCTAGATATTTTCAGCTGTCCGTAGGAAAAAGGTTGTGCCAGCCACGTGGATTTATCCCAACGCCTATTTGGGCATGACCAAAGCAGCCATCATTGTATGTATCAGTTTTTATTGCCAACATTCTAGGATTGCTTTCCCTGCTTTGAACAGCATAAGCATCACATTACAGAAGCTTGGAAAAAAAGTGAAGGCAGGCCTCTGAGGAGCCTATCTATGACCTTAAATTATTTATCCAGCATTCCCTATTAACTTTCTTAAATGCCACACAAAGTGCTGACTCAGCCACTAAAAGAACAAGAGGAACAAAGAGAATAATAAAAAAGATCTCTCTTCACCCCCATCTTTCTCTCTCTCCACACACACGCACACAGAAATATGAGAAGAGAAGTCAACCCACTCGGTGTCCTCCAGAGGTTTTTGACTGGCACTCCCATCAGCACCAGTGTCATACAGTTACACTGGCTGTGTCTGATGGGAGTTGTAGTCCAAAACATCTGGAAGGCAGCAGGAGGCTGAAGGCTGCGCAGGAAGAGCAATCTCCTCTACATTCATTCATTCATCATGTCTCTTCTCAAGACCCTCATCATCTGTGAGAAAGTGGATATGGAAGTTTTTTCTCTCTCTCCCATAGCAACAGAACAGGTGGACTCCAATGAAGCTAAATGTTGGAAGATTTGTTGTTGTTGTTGTTTAGTTGTTTAATCGTGTCCGACTCTTCATGACCCCATGGACCAGAGCACACCAGGCACTCCTGTCTTCCACTGCCTCCCGCAGTTTGGCCAAACTCATGCTGGTAGCTTCGAGAACACTGTCCAACCATCTCGTCCTCTGTCGTCCCCTTCTCCTTGTGCCCTCCATCTTTCCCAACATCAGGGTCTTTTCCAGGGAGCCTTCTCTTCTCATGAGGTGGCCAAAGTATTGGAGCCTCAGCTTCAGAATCTGTCCTTCCAGTGAGCACTCAGGGCTGATTTCCTTAAGAATAGATACATTTGATCTTCTTGCAGTCCATGGGACTCTCAAGAGTCTCCTCCAGCACCATAATTCAAAAGCATCAATTCTTCGGCGATCAACCTTCTTTATGGTCCAGCTCTCACGTCCATACATCACTGTTGGAAGATTACGAACTGACAAAAGGAAGCCCTTCTTCACGCAGCTCATAGTAAAACCATGACACTCACTCCCACAGGAGGCAGGGATGGCCACCAACTTAGATGGTCATCTTACGAAAGGATTGAGCAAATTCATGAAGGAGAAGGCAGTCAACGGCTGCTAGCTATGGTGGCTGTGTTCTGCCTTTACTGTCAGAGGCATTATGCCCTTGGAGTCACAGGTGGGCAGAGTACTGTTGCACTCATGTCCTGCTAGCGAGCTTCCTCTGTGGGCATCTGGCAGAGAACATAATGCTGAACCAGATGTGCCACTGGCCTGATCCATTGGGCTCACTTTCCCTTCTGAACTCTGCAGCACTTACAGGGCAGTAAAAGGTAAAGGGACCCCTGACCATTAGGTCCAATCGTGGCCGATTCTGGGGTTGCGGCGCTCATCTCACTTTATTGGCCAAGGGAGCCGGTGTACAGCTTCCAGGTCATGTGGCCAGCATCACTAAGCTGCTTCTGGCGAACCAGAACAGCACACAGAAACGCCGTTTACCTTTCCGCCGGAGCGGTACCTATTTATCTACTTGCACTTTGTGCTTTCAAACTGCTAGGTTGGCAGGAGCAGGGACCGAGCAATGGGAGCTCACCCCGTCATGGGGATTCGAACTGCCGACCTTTTGATCAGCAAGTCCTAGGCTCTGTGGTTTAACCCACAGCGCCACCCACTTCCTACTTACAGGGCAGTAATTCCCACTGAATGCAGGAGGACATATTTCTGAGGAGGCCTATTTTCATAGGGTCACACTGTGGAAGTGTCTTTGTTTACAATTACAGCTTGAGTAAGAATTACGATTGAGCGGCAATGAATGCTGGGACATCCAACATGCCAGTAAATCTGCAGGGCCCACTTGCCCCTGCTCCACCCAGAACATCCATCTGCTGAGCGATCTTGGCTGGGCAGATCATCCTGCGCAATGAAGTTTGGGGTCTGTCTGTCTGTCTGTCTCTTTATCTCTGCTGAGGAGCCCAGATCCTTATCGTCAGGAAAATAAACCTCGCCTTCCCTCCATCCTTTCTGTTTGCAGCTGATAAAAGTCTAGAGAGAGACGCTCTGCACACGCAGATAAAGGGTCTCCCTTTCTCTCTCCAGGATTACCTGCCAGGAACATAATTACTTGGAGCATGTTTATAGCCTGTGTAGACAAGGGAAGGCTGCTGGCTATCTATAGGGGTGGGGGAGGGAGGGCCAGTGCACATCAGGAGATTTCAAAGGAAGGGCCAGCGAGGATGGTCAGCTATGGGAATTCAGCCCTGTCAGGTCTCCAGGCTAGTCTCATTAACTACCACAGAAGCGAAGAAGCTGGTATTGAGACACGGCTGAGAGAGGTACCTAACCCTCCACTGGGCTGCTTTGGATTAGCCCCCAACCTGACAATATCTGCCAAAGAAGGGAATCACACTGCAAATGCTTTGGGTTTCAGTATCTTATTCCAGGAAGCTGCTCCTTAGCATCAGCGATGGTCATTTTTTCTTCAGTTCATACTATTCATTGGGGCTCACCCAGTTCTTTTGTTTTCTTACATTGCTCAGGACCATGGACAGCTGCCTGACCTGCTGGCCCCTGTAACAAGCAAACTTTGTGCAAACCTGTAGAAGGGCCACAGCTCAGTGGCAGAGCACATGCTTGGCAGGGAAGACCCTGTCTAAATCCCTGGGGAGCCACTGCCAACCTGGATGTCCGTATTTTCACCAGTGAAATGTTGGAGGGTATGCAACCACTGTAGACACTGCTGAGCTTGATGGAGTAATGGCAAGACTCGACATCTTCCCATGTCCCACTTTTTTTGTTTTCTGTCTCCAGCCGACGACCAGCTGTACCCTTAAGGCATCCCCCAAATTTGGAAACAAATATCAGAAAGACCAAGCATCCCTCAGGCATCGGGCACAGTTTGGCAATGAAACCAGCTAACTTGGCACTCCAAAATCTGGAGAGAAAGAAAGAAACACAGAGCATTTGGGCAGCTCTCTCCAGGCAAGCCCACCCTCTGGGACTTCTGCCCACTCCGCATTGTTTGGGTCAGTTCTCTCCCTCTCTCTCCAGCAAGGGGAGAAACAGCCATTTTCTCCTCTTTCAGTGTGGGAGTTCTTTATTACCCAAGGAAACAGAGGATGTCCAATCGCGAGGGAAGAATACATCACTGTTCCCGGCTAAATGGAGTAGCGCAGATCTGCTAAGAAACCCAGCCTTTTATCAACAGTGCAAATAATGAAGATTCCATGCACTGAGGACAATGAAATGAGCCGCTGCACCGCTGATGGGGTATTTGTACAACTCCATGAGTTATGCTGCAAAATCCGGCTCCATTACAGATCCCTCCTCCTTGCATTTAAGAGACAGGAAAGGGGGGAAATAAAATGATGCCACAAACAAAGAACCGAGGCTGATTTCCCAAACTGATTCCAAAAGTCCAGGTCCCTGTTCTTAGGACAAAGCCAAGGCACTAATCCAGACCCACAAAGGAGGTGCTTTGTATGAACAAAAAAAAAGTAACATTCAGGACGTATTCCCACAACCAATAATGATCGCTAGAGGTTGCATTCAACTGCTCCAAGCAGATCCAATGGGATGTGCCCAATGCTAGTCCTACTCAAAGTAGACCCATTGAAATGAGTAAACATGGATCACTTAGGCTTATGAAATTATTATTGGGTTTACTCTGAATAGGACTTAGCAGGATACAACCCATTGAAATCAATGAACCAAAATCAGTCATGCCCAGCAATTTCAATGGGTCTACTCTGAGTAGGGCTACCGAATACAAAAAAACAAAACCACATACCCTGGGAAAACCCAGCATTCCAACCAAAACATGATAATCTCCCTTCATTTTCCCCTCAGGTGTTGCATCATCCAAAAAGGAACTCCCAAATTTGCTTCATATGTCCGTTTGTGCCAAATCTGGCGTAGGTTATGTGGGGTTGGGGGGCATGTCTTAACCTTATTATTTGAATGTTATCAGAAGGATTGCATGAACCTGCCTAGGGAGAGAAACTTGCTCCTGAGGCCCGGATTGCCAGTGTTTGTCCACAGCCAGCTTTCTGAGTTATGTGGCCAGCATGACTAAACCACTTCTGGTGCAACAGAACACCATGACAGAAACCAGAGTGCACAGAAATGCCGTGTACCTTCCCACCACAGTGGTACCTATTTATCTACTTGCACTGGGGTGCTTTCAAACTGCTAGGTTGGCAGGAGCTGCGACAGAGCAACGGGAGCTCACCCCATCACGGGGATTTGAACTGCAGACCTTCTGATCAGCAACCCAAGAGGCTCAGTGGTTTACACCACAGCGCCACTAGCGTCCTTTTGATGTTGATGAATATTACTAACTTGCCCAGCCCCTATTTATTTTGGATTGCCATTTCTAATTAAGGGTATATTTTAGAGACTTATTCTTGAGTGGCTACCATTTCTATTGTACTGTTTTATCTATTTTTGCTGGCCTATGTTTTTAAGCTTCCCTGGAAGCCTAACAGGGAAGCAAGCCCGATAGGGGTGGGAGATAATGCTGTGAGCAACTCCAGCCTAGGCTCAGGTTGTATATACGTGTTACTATATCTCATAAAGACACCACAGTCTCCATTGACCTTCATCCAAGGAAAATGCACCCTGAGTAAGCACTGAAACCTTTGAGTCTCTCGCCGCTTGGTGACTGGGCTTATGTGCAACAAAATTAAATGAAATTGTGCATAAAAATGAATATACAAATAAAATAAACCCTCACACTATATTAGGGGGCCTTGCCAAAATCCATATATTAGGCCCCAAAAGTGCATACAAAAATGGCTATATTATGCATATCAAGATCTGACAAATTTCCATAAGAACTTTTTTTCGGGGGGGGGGGGAATAAATTGTCTCCTGATGTTGAAGTGTGGCAAACGGAATTGGGAAACCAAGAGAAACGGAAGCTGACAGATTTGTCCGCCCTTCACCACAACTCACGAGGAACAGCCTAGAACACATTTATTGCAATATAAAAGAGTACTTTAAAACTTGTAGACATATGTAAACCACTCTTCCATTAACGGCAGGCACTAAAATGGAAAGCTAGGCACCCCAGCGCCAGCAGCAGCAGCAGCAGCTGAGCCTCTTCGGGACAGATATGCAAAGCAATGTTGCGCTTTTATAAAGTGTGGCAGGGGGAGCCCAGGGCATCCCCCACTGCATGCTGCCGTAAAAGGTGGAGGCAGTTCATTGCTGGAGCTCTCTCTCTCTCCCCCCCCCCCCCACATTTAGCTAAAACAGAAATTTAATGGCTTCTTTTTTAAATGTCATTTTGGGTATAAGAACCAACAAACAGAAATTACAGGAGTGAAACCTAGGTGGAGAGATGGCATTATTCTTCCTAACTCTGTAATATTTTAATAACACTTGTCAGTAAATAATTCTTTGTCAAACACGCACCACTTAAAAGCTCCCTCTTCCCTCTTGAATTCCACCTTCCCTGAAAATCGGCCTGTTCATTCTACTTCTTGCATCAATGTGTGTTTTTTAAAAAATAAAAAATTAACAAAACGCCACGTATACTTAAAAACCCTTGGGTTCCGGCGCACCTTATTACATTTAAATCCTTCTGATTGTAGCAGCGAAAGGGTTCTGCTCAATAAAGCTTACAGCACACTGGATGTTTGATAGGTTCAGTTCTATTTTCTACCCCACAAAACACTTTTTCTAAATGCCATTAAAATTTAGCATACACCATAATATCCAAGCTGCATTTATGCCGTGCCGAAGCCAATTGCCTTCTCGGGATTTTTATCGTTCCCTACATGAGGCCTTAAAGGACAGAATGTGGAAAGTGTCGTTTGGGAAGCTGCATGACGACGTAAGAACATTTGGAGTTGCTCAAGGTGGGATGCTGAATGCACGGAGTGAGGGGATGCCACGGATGAAGCGGAGCAGACCTAGAGCTTGATGCAGGGTGTCTACATAACAACAGCTGCAGTGGTTAGTGCGGAATTCTGGAATCCAATGACTCAAGGTGAGAGCCGGGAGGAACTATTAAAAAGATGTTCTGCAGTGGATGTGTCTTTAACTAGGCAACAACAGTCCTTACTGGAGGAATGGTTAAGGTCTAGATGTTGAGTCTGATCTGACCCCCACCCACCCCCCAAAAGCATCCCCATTTCTAAGCCCCCAATGATTTTGTTAGCAGCTAAAAATGAGAGTGAGAGAGAGAGAATATATCATAGATACAGTTCTGGTGTGGGCATAGTGATTTCAACCTCTATGCCCAACTCAGCACACTGATGGGATAAGAACCTTGCAGGATCAGGGCCCTTGTAGTCCAGCATCCTATTCACATAGTGGCCAACCAGATTCCTTTTTCAAACTGGATAAAAAGGTGAGCCCCTGATCAAATGACGGCCAAGCCAGGGAAGGTCATATCTAGCCCGGAAGAAGGACTGCCACCTCAGCTTGCCAAAAATAATATCATGGAACCTCGGTTTTCAAGCGTCTCGGAAACTGAACATTTCAGAACCTGAACACTGAAAACCCGGAAGTAATTGCTTCCGTTTTCAAATGCGACCTGGAAGTCAAATGGCTTCCGAGGCATGTTTCTCAATTTTCACCATAGACTTTGCCAACCGCCCATTGAGCCTTGGTTGACATACATTTCGGAAGTTGAACAGTCTTCCAGAATGGATTACATTCGACAACTGAGGTTCCACTGCAGTATGATATGCACATGAAGCCTCTGCTTGGACATCTAAAGGGGAAATGTTGGATAAGCGTGCTGGGAGCCCATCTAGTCCAGCATCCTGTTCTCCCAGATGCCTCAATGAGATGCGTGCAAGGTGGACCCAAGACCATCAAATTGCTCCTTCCTAGTCATTGCTTTGATTGAACATTTGACAAGCAGGGAGAGAAGTCATCAAACCCACTACAAGTACTGTGAATATGCATGGTGAAAAATGGCCATCAAAGCACCCCTAATGCTTCCTGGCATCTAAAAGCAAGTAACAAAGAAGTGAGTGAGTGAGGAGGAAGCATCACAACCTCAGGGCCACAGAAAGGAAGATCCTCCCTTACACTGCTATGCACCAGAACTTCAGATGTCCAGGGGACATGACATGGGTCCTCCAAGGAGGATCCTGGCATATGGGGAGGCTCTTATGGAGAGAGGCAGTCCTTAAATCCGGTATGGCGAACCTGCAGCTGGCATCTGGCCCACAAGCTGCTCCCAGGGGCTTGCCAGATCCCTCCTAAAATGCCCTCCCCTTCCTCCTGTCCCCAGCTTCCTTGCAAAGACACCTCTTCTTTTTCTGACCCGCCACTATTGCCAGAATGTCTTAGCACTCTAGAAACCAAGTGTGTTCTTCCCTGTTTCCTAAACACGGACCTTGCAGCAATGGTGCCACATCGGAGGGGGAGAAGGCTCTCTTGCAATGAAGTCAAGGCCCTTTCTCCCTGTTGCCGTGCTGAGCTGAGTTGCTCCTCTTCTCCCAGGCCCAGTGCAGTGGCGAGCGAGCCACGATGTGAAACTGGTTTGAAGCAACATCAAGGCTTTTATTTGGAAGCACATCTCAGTCCCACCAGGAGAAAAAGAGCACATGTGAGTTATGATCTAAAATATACAGTCACGGGTGGCCCTGTTTTCTACAGCTTCCCACTGTTGCACACAAGTGCGGACGTTTGGTTACTGCTGTACTCTCCCGGCATGATGAAAAAAATAGAACACATTCTACATGTCCAGGATGCTTTTCTGCAAAAGCAGCTCTGTGGAGTTTGATGTGGAATTCTTGGCATTTTTTAATGGTAGGAGGCATCCTACCAAGGGGGAGTCCGAGAGCAGCTTGATGCCTAGGGGTGTCACGTTGTGGACCCCAGAAGCCAAGTGATGTTGTCCTTTTCTACAGAGCTCATAATGAGCAGTATGGAGGGGGGAGTCACTGGCGTTTTCTGGTGAGCAATGGCTAGTGTCTCTGTGTGTGTTTGTGTTGGGTGTCAAGTAGTTTCTCCCTGCTAGATAAATCATAGCAAAGCCAGGCTCGCCATATCAAATGGATACAAAATAGTTGTTCAAAGTTTGATGGCAGTTACACCGACTCAGGAAACCAAGGACTCCATTCTGTCCATTGATTTTGGAATACAGTAGTACCTTGGTTCCCAAATGCCGAAAACCTGGAAGTAAGTGTTCCAGTTTTCAAACGTTTTTCGGAAGCCAAACGTCTGATACGGTTGTCGGCTATTGTTTCTGGGGTGCCTGCACCAATCAGAAGCTGCACCTTGGTTTTCAAACATTTCAGAAGTGAAACAGACTTCAGGAATGGGTTAAGTTTGGCACTTTTGTTTTTGCTATTTATTTTGCGTTTTTCTTTTTGAGGCTTTTTCAGTTAATTTGTTTTTGTGACTGTGTGGAACCCAGTTCAACTACTGATTGATTGAGTGAGTGAGTGATTGAGTGAGTGACTACGGAAATGGATAAAAGCCCCCCATCCAAACAATGGCTATCATCAGTGCGGGTAAGAGAAAAAATAATTTTAATTTTTAATCATCTACAATACTGTCTTGTTTATTTTATAGTACAGTACATTGATTATTCCTTTCATTTTATGGATCAATGGTCTTGTAAGATAGTAAAATTCATATTCAAAGGGGTTGTTTTTAAAAGTGTGGAACGGATTAATCCGTTTTGCATTACTTTCTATGAGAAAGTGCACCTTGGTTTTGGAACGCTTTGGTTTTGGAACAGACTTCCGGAACAGATAAAGTTTGAGAACCAAAGTTCCACTGTACAGAAGAGAGATAGGTTTCCTCCTCTAGCACCTTCATAAACTGGCCCTCTTTTCCTTTTCCCAGAGCCACAAAGGCAGCAGGGGAAGTAAAACACTTTGACTCAATTCCCATGTTGCATTTTTAACTGGGACCACTGAGGAGGGGTGCGGGACACGGACTGCATGCAGAAGCCCCCAAGGTCAATCCACAGAGCCATAGAATTTTCGAGTTGGAAGGGACCCTCACCCTGTCCTCACATTGGCTGATCAGATGCCTCAGTGGGAAGCCTGCAAGCCCAAACCCGACAGCAACTCTCTGCCAGCTCTCACAGAATCTCATAGAATCATAGAGTTGGAAGGGACCCTGAGGATCATCTAGTCCAACCCCCTGCAATGCAGGAATATGCAGCTGTCCCTTATGGGGATCGAACCTGCAACCTTGCCGTTGCCAGCACCACGCTCTAACCAATTGAGCCATTCTGTTAACCCGTCCTATGATTCCCAGCAAGTGATGCCCAGAGGCACACAGACTCCGACAATCTCTCCAAAGCCAATTTTGAGAAAGAGAAGGGTGTTTTGATGAGGGTCTTTGCCCTATTATTACTGCAATAACCTCAACTAGGAAAGAGTGCCCACATTTCCTAGTGTGCGCTTGTGCATTCCCACCCCGTGGCACCCAGTGCTAAAGGGGAATGTGGAGACAAAACTTCCTAGCAAACAGAAGAGTCTGAGAAATTTCACAGGAAGGAAAGGGTCCCATTTAGACTTCAGGCATTTGGGGTTTTCACGTACGCCTGCAAGCTGGTGCTCTTCGCCCTGTGATCTGTATGCCGAACCAAAGTGCCACCTGGGTGCTCTAATGGGACCTGGCAGGGGAAAAGCCACAGAGAGGAACGTAATAAGCCCCGCACAATTGCCGGGGTGATGCAAAGTTGGGTTTCCTTGCCTCATTTTGTACCAGGGGAACCGGCTGGCAGGCTCCTCTCTCTCTCTCTCTCTCTCTCTCTCTCTCTCTCTCTCTCTCTCTCTCTCTCTCTCTCTCACCTGGGGCTCTGTTCTTTACAGCAAATTGGACCTTTCTTTCAGAAAGAAATAATTACTCTCCGAGGAGCGGGGAGCTGGTCATGAATGCTGATATGACAAACAATGTCACCTTGCCACTCAAAGGAGCGCTTCGGTGTGGAGCTTGGGCGCCGTCCAAGACCGGGTTTCTTTCTCATAATGGAGGTCACCTCTCCATAGAATTTGTTGACAGTTTCCAAAATGACACAGGAGAAAGGCCCTGTCAGCATTTTCCCCCCTTAAAAGAGGAAAAGATTGCCAAGGGAGGACAGGAGTGGGGAGCAGGGCAGGGAGAGAGAGAGGCAAGCAAAGGTTACATTTTGCATAAATTGGAAAAAGGGCCAAAGCGCAGCTGGGGTCTAGACGAGGAGAGAGATACCGGCGATCTGAGGCTCGGACTCCTCCGGATGCAGCCGGACACAAACACTGATATGTAAATAAGTAGCTGACAAAGGAGAGAATGACTTAAAGGCGTTTTGACGTCTCCACCTCCACCTCTGTCAGAAAAGCTGTCGGAGGATGTCGAGAGAAGAGCCTCACTGAAGGCCGTGGATGGAGAGAAGTCTCAAGAATGGCACATCGAAGTAGAGGGGAGGTTTTGAAAAGAATCCAAAATGTAGGTTAAAGCTTAGCTACAGTACTCTAAAGACACAGTCACACCAACCACTTAAAGCACCATGATACCACTTTAAACAGTCATGGCTTCCAGCAAAGAATTCTGAGAGCTGTGGTTTGTTGACAGTGCTGAGACTTGTTAGGTGAAACCTATCCTGATCCCAGAGATAAAGTTTCCAGAGTTCCCTGTGGAGAGGGATTGATTGTTAAACCATTCTAGGGCAGGGGTCTCCAAATAACTCTCATCCTCCTTAACCCAACTACAGCTCCCAGAATTCTTTGGGGGAAGCTAATTCTGTTTTAAGTGGTCATTTAGTTGTCTAAATGGATGGTGTGAATGTGGCCTTAGTTAAGGCTTATATCTGCTGGGTTTGAATACCCAGACACTGGGTGTTTGTTTTTTAATTTGGAAATATTTCCAAGTCAGAACGTTTTTGAGGTTAAAAGTTATCTTCTTTATGATAATGACATTCTGTAAAGGGAAGTCTGCAGCTCATTGCATTAAACAGAATATCAACTACAAGCTGAACAACCTGTTGCCAGTTTTTTGAAATTCATGTGCCCATGACATTAAAAGATACTAAGCCCCCCTCTCTCTCTCCCTCCCTCCCATCACTTATTGACATCTATCCATCCATGTCTGTTTTTATTGAGGGGATGGGGCTGTGGGAAGACTTTGCACTTTGCGTACTCTGATTCAAGTGACTTCAGGTGCCTTGATTTCTAAATCAATAAGAACTCTACTCCCCCGGAGGAGAAAATAATAATAATAATAAATGGTTGCTGTGACACCATTTAAGGGGGGCTGGGAGAGAGACATTCTTCCTCCAAACAAAGCTGTTCTTTTTTCTTCTTAAAACCTTGCCGTTAGCTTTAGGATGAATGCTATCAAAACTGGAGTATCTCACTGGAGAGGATGGAACTAGAAATGTTTCCAGATGTCTTTCAACATTTCAATGCAACTGCAAATGTGGGGAGCTTTATGTATTGCAAAGCATCAAGAATTCTCCTAAGCAGTTAGGCGGTCGATTTTGCTGTGTTTGTGCTTTATAGCAGCAGCAGCAGCAGCAGCTACAGTCAAAGGACCCCACTTGTTTTTGAGACAGCAGAATCCCCAGCCCAGCAGAGAGCCCTGAGAAATCTCTTATTCACCCTGCAAACTGAAACTGAAGTGGATTCCTCAGGTTGACCTGAGGCTGATTCACACATTCACTTGCGTATGGGGGAACAGATGAGCTCCTCTTCCTGCTTTTTAATTCCCAAACAACAGAACAGATTCCCCTCAATGAAGGAAGCTGTGCCTCTACATCTAGAACCACCCACCCCCACCTGGGGGGGGGGGAGGAAATGATCACCCAGAGAGCAGGAAATGATGGGGGTGGGTAGCAGAGCAGCTTCCCTTCTTGTTAAAACTTTTAAAATGCATAATCTGATGGTGGCTGGTTGTGGCTGGTTGAGAATGTCCATGGTGAAAGATGCTCCTCGCAGCACTATTTTTTTTATTTCAGAAACATATACAATCCCTTCCCACAACAAAATGGTGCTCAGACTCAAGTAAATGTGTTTAGGGAAGCAGCAGAAGCAAAGCCTATTTCATTCCTGCAGTCATGATAGCGCTATGGTGTTAGTGGGTTTTTAAAAAGCAAAATTGCACATGCTCAGAGCGTTCCCTTTTCTTTCTTTCTTTAAAAAACAATTGTTTAATTTTGTTGTAATATATCAGAAATGAAGAAGCGCTTGTATAGAAAGGTCACAATGGCAGCATGTGAAATGTTACTTGTGTGTTTAACACAGGGCCGTCTTAAGCATATCCGGCACCGTGGTGCAAAGCTCCTTCCAGCGCCCGCCCCCCCCTTTCCCAGAGTTGGCAACCTTTTTTTAGGGAGGACGGTGCTGCAGGCGGGGCTGGAGAAGGTGGGCAGGGGCTGGAAGGTGGCTCCTCTGGCGGGGAAGAGGCAGATGCTGGACGCAGCACCTCCCGGCTTAGCTGGACACTTTGTGCTGCGGTGGCTATGGCAGATGGAGGCTCTGGATGCAGCGCTGCTTCGGCGTGGCATGGCGGAGGCGGGTGAGAGCGGCGAGGTGATGCTGGGAGGCAGTGTGTCCAGCCTCCACCTCTTCCCTGGTGCCCTCCAGAACTTGGCACCCAGGCGCCCCGTGCCACTAGCCTTTATGGGTAAGACGCCCCTGGTTTCACAGCTGAAGCAATTGGGGATAGGGTGAAATTCAATCCAGTTCACATTCAAATGTGAATTTCCCTCAATTGCACTCCCCATAGCAACACAGGACCTGAAATGCAGCCCTGCATTTGAAACTTACAAATTTTGCAGTGCAGTTATCCATCCAAGTAATGTGTACAAAATTGCATAGACTAGGCATATAAATACACATATCTGTGGAAACAGCACAAGAAAGCATTATATATTTGCATTGCAGAAATATTTCTCTGAGGAGAAATTGCATACAAAAATGTATTTGGAGAAATAGGGATGAAATGGGAAGAACTGAACTTAAGTTTTGGGGCTCCAAAATTTCCCCTCCTTCCTCTTCTTCCTTTCCAGAAAGGAGCAAGCCACTTCTGAGGGCCTCTCCCTCTGGAGCCTCCTTTGTTATTCAGGACATCAACACAGGTAGTGGGGTGGGTTCAAGGAGGACTTATTACCTTCATATGGATGACGAGGACTAGAAACGCAGCTTTTTGGTTTGGAAAAAGCAAATGTATCTGCACAATGGAACCCTCCCGGTTCTACCCCTCCAGTGGTGAATTAATGGCTGCGTATACTACTGCACCAAAAGCCTGCATTAAAGTTCCTGCGAGTCCAAGTCGAGGCACAGACAAGACAGTAGCCTGAAGGGGAGCAAAAGAGAAGTCCGATTGCCACCCTTGGAAATGGGTGTTAAAGCGAAAGATCAAGCACAGCTCCCAGTGACAGACGGTGTTCTCCAAAAGGTCAACCCTTTGGCTCGTTCTGCAATTCATTATTTATTAACAACCTCTTCGACATTCACATTACATCAATCGTCTGGCTCTGTGCAGAAGATGAAATATGATTTCATAGTTCAAGGTCCCCTACAGGTGTAACCAGAAGTGTGTGTGTGTGTGTGTGTTTGGGGGAAGGAGAAGTGCTGACAACGTAATCCCATTGTGTAAGTGCTGCCAGGTGCCAGCTTAAATTTGCACTGGGGAGCAGAGGTGATGGGGCGGCTTTTCAACCTAATCACACCTGAGTTTAGGAAGAAACCCCACAAAGAATGTGGTTACAAAAAATGGGTGCCTCCCCCTCTCTCTGATGAGCAGTGGCAAGTGCCCATGGGGCTCACCCAGAGTCTGTGCTCCTTTGGAGAACTGAGACACGGCGGAAACTGCCGTGGCTTTAAGAAATGTGGTTTATGCACCTATTTACACATTCAGTCTGCATGGAGGGAGTCCAAATCTTACAGCATGGTCATTACAAGAAGGGCTTGTACCCCACAGAATTCAGCCAGCCTTCAGCCAGCCTGCCCAAAATGGATTCCTGACCTTCTTCCTTCTCCTTCCCATATGGCCTTCCCATCAGACTCCCTTTTCCAGTCACCTCAAACACAGTTTCCCTGGCAACCTTCCAAACCTGGCTCAGTCTCTGTTCATACCTCAGGGCAAGCGGGAAGGACAGTTCTCTTCCATTGCCAATAGCTCTCAACGACCCTCTATTGGCCCTAGCTTGGCCAGGTGGTTTTGCATAGGCTAGTCCAGGAATTCCTCTACAGCTTGTATTTCTCCCTTCACATCCCAAATAATCAAAATCCTACCATTTATTAATTTACAGGGTTTGGGGGGAGGTCCCTCTTCCAAATCTATGAAGGTACTGGTGTCATGCAGTAAAGTGACTGTGTGGGCCGAGTGGTCCACATCTCGCTTGGACATTGCCACCATTGGTCAGCCTCAGGCTCCCACCTTTGATACTGAGATTAAAACACTCATCAATATGTAACAGGCTTGCTGCAATATTTCAAGAAACTGCCTGAACCTTAAGAAGGGTCATGGTGGCTCAGCTTTCTTGTCTGAAGAGACAAGGGCCTCCTGAACCAGCATCACCACATGCCAGAGATCTTCTCTGGTTGCTTTGAAATGGGCTCTTAAGACTTCCTTCCCCAACTGACCTTTTATGTTTTAAGCCTGTCTGAGCAGATCTCTATCACACAAGCCTTCAGTTGTCGACTTTACCTGATGTTTAGTTTCAGTCTGAATTTTCTATTTGTATCATTAAGTGCTTTTGCCTATTGCCAGAAGCCGCCTTTTGAGGACAGGATCCCAAAAGGCGCGGGGGGGGGCATATTTAAAATAAGGTGCCTTTGATTGTTTCTGACAGGTTGCACAACAAGTGTGGAATTTTCCTCTTAACATAGTAAACTCAGACTCGCCCCAGATGCTGCAGACATTAAAATCAGGATCCACCAAGCTCTCAAAGGTGAGAAGTAATCCAGTTATTTTTAGCTAACGTCTCATTGTTTTCCTGTAGCCTGTGAGTTTTGATTTTTGAACAGTAAATCCACAACAATGCACTTTTGTATTAATTGGCTCTGCAGAACAAACAAATAAATAAATCAGAATGTAGAAAATAATGGTATTTCTCAGCTCCTCCTTTGCCAGGGCAAACCGAGAGATTTTAGGGGGTGACTTTCTCTCTCCTTGAATATGCTGAAAAAAGACAATGCCTGCTGGATCAGACGATGGCAGGGCTCTCAGATCCAACAGATGCCCCACAGCAGCTAATCAGATGTGCCAATGGGAGGCCAACAAGCAGAGGGGGAGGCATCAGCCAGCCCTGACTCTGTGCCCCCTGGGAATGGGATGTTGAAAGGTAGACTGTTGCTGAACATGAAGGTTCTATGTGAGCCACCAGCACTGTTATTTTCAGCGACTGTTTTGAACTTGGTTTGACATATTTTTATCTGTAAGCCACCCACAGTTTGACTTCAACACAGCAATGTGGGTTAGCGGTGCCGAAATAAAAAAGAAAAGAAAACAGTAGATATATGTACTGTGTGCTTTTTTTCCTTCTGGCCTATTGGCTGCAATAAATTGATCGATCGATTGAAATAATAGATATTGATGGAACTTCCCCTCCCCTTGACTAAAGCCACCAAAGCCAGAGGCCATCGGAGTCCATAAATTACTTACGCATTGTGTACAGCTACAAAACACAATTCTGCATCTATATCAACCAATCAATGGATCAACAGGAATATAGTGATATAGACATATACGGGTAAATAGAATCTTACACTTATGAGAGTTACGCAATCACAGCTGCCTGTGGGTGGGGGAAATACAGATAAATAAATGGAGAGCTGGGGAAACCCAACGTTCCCCAGCTTCCATTTATTTATTCCCCATTCTACTCCTGCACCCCGGTGGGGTTTCCTTGCGTACTGGGCTCTGGGAAGGTCACAGGAGAGCCCTGGGAAGTTACCCAAGCCCTCATGCTGCCTTCCCAAAGATTATTGTTTACCATTCAGAAATGTGCCATCTGGACCCCCTGGGTTGCTTCTGGACCACTGCCTAGATTTACGTATCCACAACATATCCTCCCACTGATCAGCTAAGCAGCAAGAAGAAGGGCATTCCAGATTTTAAATAAATAAACTTTGGTTCTGCATCCCAGCCCCCTTTTCACCACTCTTGGTTGTTCCCTAGTCAGCTGAGCAGCAGAAGAGGGACTGCGAGAAGAGGCGTTTTAGACCTTTGCTCTCACAATTCTGATGGAAATTAAACACACATGCTTTCCCCAAGGCCTGTTGGCTATTATGTACATTAACTGGGAAATTTCCTATTCCTGGAAGGATCATGTGCGCATATCCATGAGACATGGTGAATGTGCACAATGACCAGTTGCTATGCACATTAACTGCTCCAATTAACATTCCCCTATACAGAGGTATAAAGAGAGATTATCTATGGCACACGCAGGGAAACATATATGAACGACCAGAGGTAGGGTCCACTACAATTCCCATCAGTGCTGGGAGATGCTGATCTGAGTTGTGGTCTGAAAAATCTGGAGGGTGCTAGGTTGGAGAAGGCTGATGAACAATTAAACTTCTGTCTTGTGTTTCTTACCTGCATGACCAAGAAACACAGAGCTGGGATGGGGGCTCTGCAGTCAGGAGCAGGTGTGGGTACTGATGCCTGGAATCACAGGGTCAGGGAAGAGAACTGATCACACACCCATGCCAAGGCCTTGCTGCTTGGGGGCCAAACCTGTGCTTCTACTCTTAACCCAAGCTGACTGGCTGAGCCTTCACCAACAGGGTACCCCTGTGGGACACTGAGCACCCCCAAACCCCCTTGAAGTGGCCAATGTGAAAATGGATCCCCAACCATTTTGGCACAGGCATTTTAGTCGGATATGAGAACTTCTTCCTGCTCTTCACAGATGACAATGGTCCTTTCCCCCTTCTGTTTAGCACAGAGAAAAGTAAGGGCACAGCGAAAACTGGCTCTTCTGCAGAGGGGAAAGAGCTCCTCTTTAAATTGCAACAGTCTGTAGGAAATGAGATGCAGGGACTAAGAGAAAGAGGAGAAACCAATTTGCCTGCTTCTATTATCGTAGGGGGAAAATGTTAATGGTCACACCTACAGGGTCATCTCTCCAGTCCTGGCTCAAGAAGACTGTGAAGGAAGAGCTTGGCAGATGGACGGGCGGCAAAGACTCCTCTCAGACCCACCCCTCTGCTAAGCCATAATTGCAAAGCAGACAGGCAGAATCCGTCCCCCCTGCCCCCAGCACCAAACACATGCCTTGAAAGAGGCCTCTGCATTTTTCAGTGGCTCAAGCCCATTAACTAAGGCCTCCACTCTTCCCATCCAGAAGCCACAGCAAACTACAGTCGGATTTATGGCCGCGGGAAAATGACCCTATTACTTGCAGCAGTAAACTTCCTTTTGCGAAAAGGAGTGGGGTGGGGAGGAGAGAGGAAATAACCAGCCTGTGGCCAGATTGCAAAAGAGATGAATGACGGCAGAAATGAAGACACAGAAATATCACCTTGGACACTGAGCCAGCTCTCGCTCTCGAGGCCTCAGCTGCCTTCTTGGAAAAAAAACCCACCAAAATCTTTCCTCACATGCCTGTGAGTGGCAGAGCCAGTCCTCAATTCATCCCAGTTCTCCAGAGCCTCCCTCCCTCCTCTCCTTGCCCCTACTCCCCAAGGAATCCCCTACTAGTAACTCTCCACCTGCTCCACCATATGCCCCACAACAGACCTCAGTTTTAGGTTCCCCAGGTAGTTCAACTAGACCAGCACCAAATGTGACACACAACCTCCTAAACCTGCAAGGAGGCACCTGGACCACTGATGGCCTTGAGAACAAAGAAATTTCCATTGGCCAAGGCCCCGCAAACCCCCTCTGCCAAGAATGAGCCCTTTAACAGGCATGTTGCAATGCTCAGGAGGCGTCTGCCTGGATTCTCCTGACCTGTGGCATAGCGTGGGTTGCCAGGGCCACGTGGAGGGTGGCGGTGGGAAGGAAATGGACAGAGTACACATGCATATTCAACCGCCTAACAGCATCCACATCACCCAGGAGATTGCAGCCACAGAGATCAGAAAAGAAGAGTTGTTCCATTGTCTGGAGAGGTCACTTCTTGGTTTGCATTTCCAATGGAGCCCAGCGACAGAAGCATGCAGCTGTATTGAGGCACCACCAGGTGTTTGCACCCCTTAACAATTTTGTACCCAGGGCAACCGCCCCTGTAAGTCCCGCCCTCCCACCATGCTACGTCACTGCTCCAGACCAGACTTTCTAGCCGGGAAGGGAATCCTTCAGCCCTCCTGACATTGTAGGACTCCAACTCCCATCAGCCCCACCCAGCATGGCTAATGGTCAGGGATGATGAGCGCTGGGGCCCAGAAACTTCCCCACTATAATCCTCTGCAAGAGGCAATTTCCTCCTGCTACTCTTACCTGTATGATTGCTGCCTGCGAGATGGCTCTGAAACCCTGGCTGCTCCTGCACTCTGACCCAGTACATATGCCCCTGTCCAGGGTCCTGATCTCCATCTGGTACTGAAAGTGCTTGGCTCCCGCCATCAAAATGACTTTCATTTCTTTATTGCTTGCATTTATACCCCACCCCTCTGCTGCCCAGCCCCTCGCAAACTAACCTTCAAACTTTGAACAAAAATTCACAGGCTGGAGAGTGAACTTTTCAAAATAAGGAATGATGCCTAAAAGGAAATAAAAAGGGTGGTGGAGGAGAAAACCAAAAGCAATAAACTAAAACAATGAAAAGAGATATCAAAGGGCAAGCTCCATAGATTCAAAAATATCATGTAGTGACTCATCATTTGTTTTCTCTCTTCTACTGCCTTCTACAGCATCCACAGCACAGTGAACACCACTCAGGAAGGAATACAGGAAGGGGTAAGATTCAGGTAGGTAGCTGTGTTGGTCTGACGCAATATATATATATATATATATATATATATATATATATATATATATATATATATATATATCTCCAGTAGAAGAAAAAGAGTTTGGATTTCATATCCCGCTTTATCACTACCCAAAGGAGTCTCAAAATGGCTAACATTCTCCTTTCCCTTCCTCCCCCACCACAAGCACTCTGTGAAGTGAGTGGGGCTGAGAGACTTTAGAGAAGTGTGACCAGCCCAAGGTCACCCAGCAGCTGCATGTGGAGGAGCGGGGAAGTGAACCTGGTTCCCCAGATTACGAGTCTATCGCTCTTAACCACTACACCATACTGGCATGCACATGAAAGCTTATACCAAGAACAAACTTAGTTGATCTCTAAGGTGCAACTAAACAATTTTTTTTATTTTTTAATATATTTCGACTAGGAAGGGGTAAGTTAAGGCTGGTTGCATGGCAAGTTTCAGGACCCACAAAAAGAGTTATTCCCCCCCTCAGGATTTTCTTACCAGAGCTAGGGATGGGATGAGGGAATCCATTTGGTTCATAACTTCATGTGAACCTACCTGATCCATTTCCCCCCAAACTGATTTATGAAGCAAAATGCAGCTATTTTCAAAAGTAGGAAACTCACTTCTTTGAATTTTGCGACGCATTTCCCCAACCAAGACAAAATGCATACAAAAATAGATGTATTGGGGGGAAGTGTGTGCACACAAAATCTGCTTACATCAGTGAAAATAATGTGCAAAAATGTATTGTATTGGGGCAAATTGCTTGAAAACATGGGCCCATTAGGCAAAAATATGCATACTAGGTCATAGGAGCCCACTCCTAGGGGCCCAGGACCCTTTGGCCCCCACCAATAAAATATTTTATCACTGTTTTTATCACCGGAATATTATAGAAGCAGGGACAGGAGGCAAGCAACAGGGAGAGGCTACAATCTTCATCCACTGCTCATAAGCTTCTCAGAGCTTGGCACCTCTTGGGAAGAAGAGACTGGGATAAATGGTGTCTAGCTGGGCCTCATTGAGCTGGGCTGTTCTCATTATAGGCTGAAAATGATGGTTTCCAGGATTAGAATCATTTGGGATCAACAATTCAGTGTGTCTCCTTATTTTGATGCAGCAAAGTTATGTCAGCAAGACAACGCAACCCAAAGTTGGAAAAAAAAAATAGACATGTTAATCTTTACACTGCTTATTCATTTCATTCTCTCTTGGTTTTGACTCCAGCACAACTAAAAAGGTCTCGTGTGTCTTGTTACAGAGACCCAAAGGAGGCAAAGCCAGTGTAGCAAACCTGTTTCAGACTGAGGGGCTTGGCCAATTGTATTTTATTTCACTTTGAGGAAACAAATTCTTTCAACTTTGTTTACCAGCTGCAAAAAGGAGTTTTAACCAAAAGAGAGAGAGAAGAGAGAGAGCAGTTTTGACTGGCAGTTATGATTAAAGATGGCTTGCGCTGAATGAAAGCCTACAAAATGGCACTAATTAGTTAAAGGACTTCCCCCATCTCTATCCCAAGTTGGGAGATGACTCGTTTTGTTATAAATGACCCCGCTGCTGCCGATTGAGGATGATTGCTGCAGAAGCATGACGAGATCAATAAAAAAATACAAACAGTGTAAAAAGTAGTCAGGCAAAGATAAGTTTATTACTAATTATGAGCAGCTTGACATGCCCCGACTCCTCGTAAAATAAATGAAGTCCATTTTTAATATCTGCCGGCGTGACTTCAAGATAATAGACAAATTTACTTCAAGGTCACATCTCATTTGTCAAGTCAGGAGTTTTAACTACATGTACGGAAACCAACAAAGGCCTTCCACTTCATATTAAATTTAACCATGAATATATTAGCAAACCTGGCTGAGTTGCCACGATGCCTTTGTCTATTCAGACAACTTACACAAGGCTCAGAGATCCTCCCTGACATGGACTCAGAAAGGAGAAATCCCCCTGTGGGAAGGAAGCTGGGAGCTGCTGCCTGGAGATGTCATTCATAATATGGACAGTGTGGTGTAGTGGTTAGCGTGTTGAACTAGGACCTGGAAGACCTAGGTTCAAAACCCCAACTCAGTCACAAAGCTCACTCGGCAACTTTGGTCTAGTCACTGCCTCTCTGCCCAAACTACGTCACGGGATGTTTGGGGGATTAAATGAAGAAGGGGAGAACCATGGACACCATCTTGAGTGAACCTTGGAGGAAAAAGGTGGGATGGATATATATATATATATATATATATATATATATATATATATATATATATATAGATTAAATAAGAACAGGGTCAGGCACTATGTTTCTGGTCAGTGGGGTTTGTTCCTAAGTCTACCCAGATGTGTAGAATGTTGACTTGTGTTTTAATCTGTAAAATATGAAAATATTTATAGGCTCCTTTTCTGAGCAAAACCCTCCCAAAGTGGCTTTCACTGTAAGAAATTTCCAAAAAACAATAGCAAAACAATATGTGAGATATGAGAGTGGGATATATATCTTCCTATATGCATAGAAATGTAAGGCTGTCATCATGCAGTTCCCACTGGAGTATTTGTAGTGCCCATCACATCCTGGATTTGCACAAAGAAATCAGGTTGGGAAGGTGAAAAGCGAGCTTAGTAGTTGCATGAGGTGGGAAGGAGATCATTGCATAATGTGGGGAAAATGATAGGGGTTGGTCAACAGAATTTGCAGAGACACGGCCCCTAGTTTGTGTTTGTATACACACACACACACACACACCATCAACCCCAATCAGCATGGCTGTTTTATAAGAGACCAATATATAACAGTTTATATTTAAAATTAACTATTCCACAGGGCAGGAGTTGAGCCATAAAAAAATAATAATACAGGGCAACCTTGTAGAATGTCAAAGCCTACAACCAATTCCATCCCTAATCATAGCAGCTTTCTTCTCAGTCATCCATTTCGAAGAGCTATCAGTAGCTCATATACAGAGCTCTGCTTCATCCTGAGAAAAATAAACCTTCATTTCTACCCCCTCACCCCAGAAGCATTTAATTGGGAGAGAGAAACGCCCAATGGTGTCTGTGTGGATGGGGCTAGGGTGGCAAGGGAGACCCTTTAACTCACCCATGGTCTATCCCACCAAACCCGCCAAGGATCACTGGGGGAAACTTTGAAGGAGAGCCACCCAGAGGATTCCATGCAGGCATCACTTCCGAAAGTCAGGAAGGTTTCTGCCTCAGATGCCCCTGGACCTGACACTTTCATGATGGTTTCAATTTTCTGCTCTTCGCTTTTCTGTTTTATAGCTGGCAGTACGAAAAGCCAGAGTGCATCACTTTGCTCTCTTTTGTATAAAACCTCCTCTAGCCGCTGGCCGTTTCTCCCCCTGGCCTGAGCCTGATGATTTGGCAGGAATAACACACACTGTTTAGACTCGCCATAAATGTCAAGACCGAGTAATGTATTGCAAACTGCATCCGATCCTGCAATGTGTGTGTGTGTGTGCGCGCGCGCACACACACAGGGAATTTATCTAGAACTCAAAAATGCAGAGAGAGAAAATGTTGGGGAGTGGGGAGAGGTGGGCAATATGACAGAGCTCTCAGGTTTCTCAAGGAGCTGTCCAAGGTGCTTTTCGCAAAACTGAAATGTCCTCCTTTTCAAAAATAGGGAGGGACAGGTCAGTCAGCATTGGGGTAAATGAGACAATACACACTTAAAAATGAACTTACCAAATCTGCACTTTCTGAAACAATTATGAGAACCATAACACAGTTACCCTTCAAAATTCACACTCATTCTAAGTTTGCGATGCAGTTCTCCAGCCAACCAATGTTTACAAAAATGGTTATATTAGGGGAAAGTGTGCATAGAACTGAAAATATTCCTAAAGAAGAAGATGAAGAAGAGTTTGGATTTGATATCCCGCTTTATCACTACCCAAAGGAGTCTCAAAGTGGCTAACATTCTCCTTTCCCTTCCTCCCCCACAACAAACACTCTGTGAGGTGAGTGGAGCTGAGAGACTTCAGAGAAGAGTGACTAGCCCAAGGTCACCCAGCAGCTGCATGTGGAGGAGCAGGGAATCGAACCCGGTTCACCAGATTATGAGTCCACCGCTCTTAACCACTACACCACACTGGCTCTCCTGAGAATAACATACAAAAATGCATCGCTTTAGAGGAAATTGCTTGTAAAAATAGGTACAAAACTGCATATAAAATGTGTTTATTAGGAGAAATATGCACTCAAACGCTGGTTTTCATGAGATTTTTTTTTTATTTTAATTGCAAATTGCTGCAGAATGTGGAGAACTGAAATTTAAAGTTGGAAAAAAGAAAAAGAAAACCTGAGACAATCGAACTTGATAGGTCTTTCCATCCTTGATCAGCATCCATATATCAGGCTTCCATAACCTGGTGCCCTCTAGATGTTTTGGGCTGCAGGGTCCATCCTTCCCATAGCCACCCCAGGCAGCACCTGAGGCTGATAAAGCTGTAGTCCAAGACAACCTGGAGGGCACCAGGTTGGGGGAGCCTGCTGAGAATCTTCACAAGGAGGGTAAGCAGAAAGGGGGCCTGCTTTGGCACAGACTGGAGAGGGTGCAAAATGAGATTCAAGTCATCCTAGTGACTATGAAATTCCTGTGAAATCACATAAGAACCCTAACTCTCACTGGTCATGATGGCTATGCTCCCGTCTCCACAGCTGGAGGAAGTCATGCTTCCTAATACATGTCGCTGGAAACCACAGGAGGAGGAAATGCTCTTGTGTTTGCAGGCTTCACATTTGGGACACTTAATTCCTGCTGCCCCTCCTTTGGCAAAACACACCCCGCTCCTTGTGGGGGTAGGTGCAGCGAGGCTCTAGGTCAGCCTTTCTCAACCTGTGGGTCCCCAGATGTTGTTGAACTACAACTCCCATCACCCCTAGCTAGCAAGGCCAGAACTCAGGGATGATGGGAGTTGTAGTCCAACAACATCTGGGGACCCACAGGTTGAGAACGGCTGCTCTAGGGGGTTACAGACAGGTAAAAACTGGTAGGGTGGGGCTGAGGATTTTGCTTTGTTCCTTAGTTTTTGCACAAGAGCTTCTGAGCAAGAGCAGTCTACCTGGGCAGGGAGAATTTGGAAACACAATAGCAGCAGTACTCATCCCTTCATTTGATCTGGTGCTGGTTCCCACCAGGGGCAGTGTGTGTGTGTGTGTTTGTGTGTGTGTGTGTGTGTGTGTGAGAGAGAGAGAGAGAGAGAGAGAGGGGGGGGGGAATGTTGAGCCTTAGCCATTTCCAGCTTTGCCCCTGAACTCCGCCTACCAGATGCATGGAAAACGGGAGGGAAGGAAAAGCCATTTGCTCATCCAACTGAAATAAGAACAGCCTCTTAAAAGGTAATGGATAATAACAGTAGCAGAATACATGAGGTGCTCAAGGCACTTTACACTCATAATCTCAGTATCCCAACAACACTGTAAGGTAGGCCAGTATTATTTTATTTAGTATTTAGCTAAAGGAGCGATGGGGAAACTGCGGCCCTCCAGATGTTGCTGGACTCTGTCTCCCATCAGCATTAGCCAGCAGGACCAATGGTCAGGGATGACGGTATTCTAATTTAGACTGTATTCTAAGGTTGGATTTCTCACTCTCTTCTCCCCCCCTCAGGATTTGAAGCGACAATTGTTAAACCTGCAGATGAGGTGCCTTGCAAACAGAGCTGGCAGGAATTTGCAAATGATGACATTTGTGTCAAAATGTCAGCCGGAGTCGAAAACCCAGAAATTCCCCCCCTCCATCTCCGCCGCCTCTCAGGGAACAGCCGAGCCTCTTGCTCTGTTATTAAAGAGGAGGTTGTAAATAGAGAAACACCAAAAACCTTTCATATTCTCCCCACATCTGGTGAACTGGAGCAATTTCTAAGCACTTAGGGATTCACGCCTGTACGGGGTGGGTGGAGGGGGAAGTAATGAACTTTAAAGGGAACCCTCAGAAGGAGAAACGGGGAGAGGAGGAGGAGGAGGAGGGTCTGTCCTGGAAGGAGCCATTTTCTGAAATCTGCATTCATCTCTCATGCCAAATCCAAACAGTGAGTGAGGCGCGCTTGCTGCATGAGAAGCGCGAGACATGAGATGCTCCTGTGAGGATGTTGTACAAGGGAAGGAGGCTGTTGTGCCAACATAGCAGGGCCTGTCTTTCGCCTGTGAGGATGCTGGGAATCTGACATCCTCCCTTCCAAGAATCTGTACGGCCCCGTTCCAAGGGCAATTACAAACCTTGCAAGGCATAGAGAGAAAGAGAATGAGATAAAAATAGGAGAGACATACAGAAGGTGGTCCAGAGGCTGCTCTTGGGGGGGGGGGGTGTCCTCTTCCCAAGGGATGGCAAAGATGCCCTGAAGTGCAAGCAGACCTTGTTGCAACACCAGGCTTTGTTCTGACCATGTGTTATGCCCTGCCCTACCCTACCCTGGTGCCAGACCCCCAAGACTCCAGAGGGCAAAGCAGATTCTCCACAGGCCTCTGGCTCCTAAGTTGAGTTCCCTCTCCTGGCTGTGCTCTTGACCTTGGCCTCTGGGGTCTAGACTCAAGGGTTTGGCCTTGGCTTGGCTGGAGTGCACTGAACTTTCAACTCTGCTCTCTTCATAGAACCAAATAATTATAGAGTTGGAAGGGACAACGAAGAACATCTAGCCCAACTCCCCTGCAATGCGGGAATCTTTCACCCACTGTGGGGCTCAAACCCATGACCTTGAGATTAAGAGACTCATGTGCTACCTACTTTACAGCCTTTACAGAAGATACTGCTGGATGAGAATCTTTAGCTTCCTTACAGCCATTCTCCTGCTGTCTGGATAAACTGAGATTTGAACTTGGAGCCTCTCAGTGTGTGGCCTTGTGCCCCTTTGTGGTGCCCTAACTGGTCCATTAAGGAATGAGAAGTGGGGCCTTCCCATATCTGGTCCATCTCTCACACACTTCCAAAACATGACAAAGCCACTTTTCACCTTCTCACCCCTTGCTTTTTCCTGTAAGACCTATTGCAGTGGTTAAGAGTCGTCAACAGGCTCATCACAGCTATCTGCCAATCACCCATTCCCACCACCCTTCTGAGTAATACCCCTCCACACCTTCTCACTATATAGAAGGGTCTGGAAACTTCTGTTTCAGTGTATCTGAAGAAGTGTGCATGCACACGAAAGCTCATACCAAGAACTAACTTAGTTGGTCTTTAAGGTGCTACTGGAAGGAATTTTTTTTTGTTTACACTTCCAAAAGTCAATTGGTTCTTTCTGACCTGAAGTGACTAATGATGCATTCCGCTCAAGCCCTCCCAGTTTTCCCACAACCTCCCAATCTCCATCCAGGAACAACCAGGAAGAGGACTTTCCCTTCTCTGTGGTGGCCCCCTTCCCCCTGAAAATAAGGCACGCATCAATGTTCTCACAGTTTCAGGGCACAGTGAAAACCTTTCCGTTCCTCATGGCCCTTTCTGGTTCTGGGTGCCTGTTGCTGCGAGTTTGGATTTATTTGGGTGGCAGATTGCCTTTTGATTTTCTTGCCTTGCTTTTGTGTTTCACAGTGTTGTCGTACACTGCCTGGAGCTGTGGGCTGCAGCTTCCATCATCCTGTGCCGTTTTGGCTGAGGTTGGAGAGTGTTGTGGTCCAAAAAATCTGGAGGGCATCAGGTGAGTGAAGATCTCCCCCAGCCCCCTGGCCTGGTTCCAACCTTCCCAGAACCCATGCTATTGCTGCTGCCACCAGGCTTTTTGCAACTAAATAATCCCCTTCTCATTTGTCATCCTTCAGCTAGATTTTCCTCTCTGCACCGTGGCACAGCTTCATCACAGCCAGGCTCACTGCAGAAAATGACAATAAGAGCCGCAGCAGAGCCTTGACAGAAGAACAAGTGATGAATGAAAAGAATGGTGTTGGGGGGGGGGGAGAAGGCCAGGGTCACTTCCCCAGATCCCTCTGCAAGCGGACAGTAATGCAATAAGGAGAATTATTACACAAATAAGCTGGCATAATTAACTAGCAGCCATGGGATATTTTCCTTATTGAACACCATGGAGGGCTTCGATTTTGCTGACTTCGGAGGGGGGGGGCTTGTGGAATGATGTATAAATAAATGTAAAGTACACCGGCGATGATGTTAAATGATGCTTCATCTAATTATCGCTATTCCGCGGTGTCATTAACATGCGCAAGCATGGAATGCTAATGGCTTTTAAGTTGATATCACAGCTACAATTTGTTGTCTCAACCCCTCTGCACGGAATAAAATATTCCAACTGGTACAGCTGTTGAAAATCAACAGAGAGATGACAGGGTCTCATCTTGGCAAGAGATAACCGAGACGGGGGTGGGCGGGGAGAAAGCAGGGGCCCCCTTTTAAAAAGGATGACTGCAAACAAAAGCCTTCCCCCAAGTTCTGCTCCCCCCCCCAAATATGCACCTTTCAGCATGACAGATACTGGGGTCTCCTGTAGACCACATTTAAAAGGGGAATGCTTAAGCATATGCTGAATTTTTGCTTCACTTGGGCTGGATCACACATCCTTTTTTCATGAGTCAGACACGCCAGGAGAGATGTTATGGGTGTTTTCATCATTGCACAACCAGGACAGCGGGTTGAGGAGAACAACGGCCAAACGCTTCAGGCCAACTAGCCGAAACCTCCAGCCTCAAAAGTCCTGTAGTCCTGAAGCCATCAGGAAGGTGGAAGTCAGGAAGCCACCTTCCAGCTCCCTGGCCTGCCTCTCCCCAGAGTCTCCTGCTGCCGCTAGTTCTTCCCAATCTCAGAGAAGGATCGCCTTCTTCGCTCCGTAAAGAACTGCTGCGTTTGAGTGGGAAGCTGGATGTCCTTTCCCGGTCAGGATCCTCCCCCACCTCTTCTTACAGAACTTGCTCCTCACTTTAAAGACAAGTCATTGAGGCAACAGGTGAGCCACAGGGCAAAGGTGTCGGGTTGTGGTGATTCAGAGCCACAGCCAGAAATGGACAAATTGGTTCCCTCCATTCTTCAGCTGGGCAGCCTTAAAGCTCAGTCCACCACATTTCCACATCAGTCTGTAAATAAAACAGTCCTCACAAATGTTTGCAGAAATATGTGTGTGTGTGTATATAGATAGATAGATGATAGATAGATAGATGATAGATAGATGATAGATAGATGATAGATAGATGATAGATACTGTATTTTTTGCTCTATAAGACTCACTTTTTGCCTCCTAAAAAGTAAGGGGAAATGTGTGCATGCACACGAAAGCTCATACCAAGAACTAACTTAGTTGGTCTTTAAGGTGCTACTGGAAGGAAGTTTTTTTGTTTTGACTATGGCAGACCAACACGGCTACCTATCTGTAACTAGTTTTATCTGAAATTATACATTTCTGAAAAACATAAGGTGCCCCCAAGCCTGTTTGTTGTTGATAATACAGTGGTACCTCGGGTTACATATGCTTCAGGTTACAGACTCCGCTAACCCAGAAGTAGTACCTCGGGTTAAGAACTTTGCTTCAGGATGAGAACAGAAATCATGTGGCGGCAGTGGGAGGCCCATTAGCTAAAGTGGTGCTTCAGGTTAAGAACAGTTTCAGGTTAAGAATGGACCTCCAGAACGAAATAAGTTCTTAACCCGGTAATGATTCTTGATTATCTGCAGAATGCCTGGCCTTCAGCCTGTCATCCACCTAAGGCTTCGAAGAGCAGAGAGATGGGTTTCCACCCCTTGGCAATTTGCTGAGAAAGAAATGGAGGGCTGCCCGATGTGGAGGAGTGCAACCGTGCCTCCCACACCGCCACGTTTGCCAAACAATGCCACCAAACAGGCCCACGCACTGCCGTCTCCTAGAAACACAGGAGCATCTCTTGATGGGCACAGCTGTCTCTCTTGTCACCCGCTTCCCTCTCCCCCCCCCACTCCTGTGACACTCTGAGCAACTTTCACTACAGCGAGACACAGCTAGCGAGAGAGGGAGAGAAAGAGAGGGAGGGAGAAGAGCAGCCACTGCCTCGCCAGCCCGCCTGAGGTTCTGTCTCTGCCAACGTTATGGCCTGACCTTTTGTCCTTCAACAGCTCATCAGCCAGGAACTGAGCTGAAAAATGGCTCCCAGCCTCCCCTGTGCCAGCTTGGAAGCCAACTGCCCTGCAAAGCACGTACGTCTCTCTCCGAGCCGTTTCCCCTCCCCCAACCTCACGCAGTACAATGATAATGACACTCTCCCCCTCTTGCATCCCACAGACCTGCGGGTGCAAACAGAAACCTGTCATGGCGCCAACTTGGTGTGCCCAAACCGACAATGCCCATTAATGGGCTTGTATCAATTTAAAGGACTCTTTAGGACCGGCCGGCCAGTGCATCCAAGATGATGCAGACGACACCCGCGTGAGGGTTTTTTTGATGCTCGGCCCATGTAAGAAAGTTTTGCTGGAGCGGAGGGGAAAGCTGGTCCAAGCTGGAGTGGGAGGGGGCAGAGGACGTAATTTCTGATTGGGGAAATGGAAAGCCTGCTGAATCATGGATGAGGAGAGTCTCTCTCTCTCTCTCTCTCTCTCTCTCTCACACACACACACACACACACACACAGCCCTAAGCAGTTGATTCAGAGGGCACTGATGTCACAGGTGCAGAATTGCCTGGGAAGGGAGAAGGGTTGAAAAGATGAGAACAAAGGGGGTTCAGCAGGGAGCAGCAACTCCAAGCACCCCAATGAGTGTCCCAGGGCCCCTGCTTTCACCTTCCACCTTTGAGAAGATGACTGAGTGAAGACAAGCCAGAGGACTGGTTGGGAAGGCATAGCTCAGTGGCAGAGCATCTGCTTTGCATGCACCAGCATCCCTGGCATTTCCACATATGGCTGGGCATGCCCCCTCTCTGAAAGCATGGAGAGCTGCTGCCAGTCACTGTGAGCAATGCCGAGACAGATGGGCCAAGATTCTGCCTCGGTAGAAGGAAGCTTCCTGTGCGACTGCCTCTGAGTTCTTTCCATGATCCTACATGGTGAGGGGCCAGCCGTCACCACATCCTGCAAAGGGATTCTGCAAGCTTCTTTTGTTTCTACCTCGCTGGGGAAACGTCTCTGCTGCCTTGGCGCTGTCCCAGGTCCTGCAGGTCCTACAGATCCCGCACCTGACCTCAACTTGCCCAGGGAGCCCACCAGGGGAGGTGCAAGAGGCAACTCCCTGGCCCCCCAGGGGAGAGGCCACCAAGCACAGATCTCCCCCACTGTTTGCTCCCTTCCCACTCTTCTCACAAAGTTGCTTCTCTGCACATCAATCGATTCAATTGCCTGCATATTTATTACTAATGGTTGAAGGCAGATTGTGCAGCATTTGTCAACACTAAGAGTGGGAATGATTACTAAAACCTTAAAAATGCTTGGTGCATGGCAATGATCCTAGGGAGCTTTTATTCTCTTCTCCTTTTTTAAATGGTATCGCATGAGTTCCCTCTTCTATGCAGAGCTAAGAGCAGCTGAACATAAGAGCATAAGAACGGCCCTGTTGGGTCAGGCAAAGCATCCATCTAGTCCAGCGTCCTGTTCTTGTGGTGGCAAAACAGATGCCTCCTCTGGGAAACCTGCAAGCAGGATCTGAGCACAATAACACTCTCCTCTTTAGTGGTTTCCAGCAACTGGTGTCCGGAAGCATTGCTGCCTTCATGGCTTGCCTTATTTTTTAAATAAAATTTATACAGCACTTGATTGTAAAAGCAAACAAATCAAAAACCCTGCTTTAAAAGGAACGAGGCTCCAGGTGGACCCTAGACAGTCAATTCTGGCCAATCCTTTCGCAAGATGAGGCCTTGTGGTCGCTTTCTACCAGAGATGAATGAATCAGCTCAGTTTTGCAGTCAATATCATCTAGTCAAGCATTTTGTTCACATAATGGCCAACCAGATACCCCAGTGGGAAGCTCTCAAGCTGGTCCTGAACACAAGAACACTGTCCCCCTCCTGTAATTTCCAGTAACTGGTATTCAGAGGCATTACTTCCTCCAATTGCAGGAGTGGAGCATAGCCATTGAGGCTACTAGACATTGATAGCCATCTATTAGACACAGAATGGGTCAGGGGCCCCAACATCAGTCTCTGTGATAGTCAGGAAATAGAAGGTCTACCTCTGGACCAGCAAGGCCCTCTAGCAGTGCCCCAGCCTGGCTTGACTCCCTTTCCCAGTTCAGCAGAGCAGGACCTGCTGCCTGTTTCCTCCTTCTCCTCCTCCCCACTCCGTCTTCTGCCATCTTCTCAACAGGCTGCAGTCCAGGGTGAAGATTCATTTCCAGTGGAAGCTGGTCCATGAGGACAAAAGGGGCAGTGGACTTTCCCAACCTCAGGTTGCCCTCAGGCAGCCCCCCAACCTCCCTGCCTTCTTAGCTATCAACACAGTCCGCCAATCATTAGAAAAGGAATTGAAAATATAGCTGCTGATGTCATAGTCCTGCTATACAAATCTATGGCACAAACACATCTGGAAAACTGTGTACGGTTCTGGTTGCTTCAAGAAAAGGGCAGTCCAAAGGCTCAAGGGGACAGAGCCACTCTCCTATGAAGAACGGTTGCAGAGTTTGGGATTTTTTTAGTTTAGAGAAAAGGTAAGAAAAGGTGACATGTAAGAAATGCATATTAAGTGATTAGATTGGAAAATTTTCAGACGTCAAAAAAACTGTATGTGATGTAAAATTACGTTTAATTATTGTTGAAAATGATACATTAAAAAAACTAATAAAAATTTATATATATATATATAAAAAGAAAGAAAAGGTGACATGTCAGGAGTTTGTAAAATTATGCACGGCATGGGGAGGGTAGCTCCCTCTCTCAGAAGACCAGAACTCGTGGACATCGAATGGAGCTGAATGTTGGAAGATACTGGACAGATAAGTCCTTCTTCATGAAGCACATAGTGAAACTATGGAACTCTCTGCCACAGGAGGCAGTGATGGCCACCCACCCAGATGGCTTCAAAGGGGGGGTGAAGGACAAAGCTATCAATGGCTACTAACCATGACAGCTATGCTCTGTCTCAGTTGTCGGAGGCAGCAATGCTCTGCATAACAGTTGCTGGAGGAGAGAGCTGTTGAATCTGGGTCCTGCTCACAGGTTCCTCCTTTTGCCCTCGTAGGATTCAGCCGGGAGGAAGATGGGGGCAAAACTGCTCACTTGGTTCTGTTGCCATCGGCTCTGGGGCTCCTGCCTTCTGCCCCAATGAGGGTGGGCCAGCACTGTATGATCCTTACCCACCCACATGCCAATTTCTAAAGCCCCACCCACTTCCCAAACTTCTGTAGAGGGAGACACAGTCCTGTCCTCTCTGCCCCTCCAGTTCCGAGAAACCACCAGTCGCCTCCCTGCTGGGCTTGGAAAGCGAGCTGTGCTCAGCCAAATCAGATTTGCAAAGTGGCTTTCCTTCATTTATCGGAAAAGGAGACGGTTGACGGGTCACCAGAAAGCAGAACAGCAATAAAACGGGGTCCCCATGGGAGAATTTCTCCCTGCTGGAGTTACTGTTCCTGCCCTGCAGCTGAGATGGCCATCAGTGAACAAACTGCATCAGAAGGCTAAAACTTCCAAAGAAATTCTGGCATCTTGTGGAGAGTTTGCAGCTTCCTCAAGGGAAGGAGCAAATTTATACCAGCGCAGAGTCCAAGAACTTTCAACACCTGCCTTTTCGTTTATTTTTATTTATTTTAATCACATGCACTATCCTCATGAGGTCCTCTGTGCATTTGCAGACTTGTCACTAGAGATGCACAAGGAACTTGGTCGCTTTGTATTTTAAAGAGAGCCAGCCTGATCTGCAGCTTCCAGAATAAAAAGCAGTTGTGGTTTATCCGTCAGAATTTTGCATCTCCCTTGGAGGAAGGGCTGTAGCTCAGGGGTAGGGATTCTGCTCTGCAGGCATGTGGCTCCAGGTTCAGTCTTCCATGGCATCACCAGGTTGAGCTGGGAATGGCCGCTGCCTGAAACCCAAGAGAGCCACTGCCAGTCAGTGTAGACAATACTGAGTTAGATGGACCAATGGTCCAACTCAGTAAAAGGCAGCTTTCCATGCTCTATTAATTTTGCAGTGCAGTTCAAAATATCAAGATAACTATAGAAATGTGCATTTTAGAATTAATACACATTCAGAAATGCATTCTTTCAGAGAAAACTCATCAGAAATACATATTTAAATATAAAAAAATGAGTGGATTTAAAAAAACATTAAATACACGTTCATTTGGAAACGTGCAGGAAGTGTCTTAGGAATGTAAACACACAAAACTGGCAGGGACCAGACACAAAAAGGTCCATCCATCTTTACCAGTTACTGTTACTGTAACTGGAATTGCAGGGCTGAAGTGAACTGCACTCCAGCCAGAAGGAAAAGGGACCGCTGGAGGGTTTCATCCTCTGCCCCCCCCCCCACTTCTATTTCCCAGGAAGACCATCATGGCAAACAGGAGGACGACCTAGCCCTGTCCAATGACCAGAGAAGGAGCAGCTGCTCCAGTGCTTGCTTTCCTCTTCCCTCCCCATTCCTTTTTCCTTTTATGTCATATCAGAGCCTGTCTTGTCTTTTAATGTGTGTACAGTGTTTAGAAGATTTTAGGCGCACTAAAAGTGTGACATTGATTTATTGTTTAACTATTGCATTAATATCCCTCCTTTTTCTCTTAGGAGCTCAAGGTGGCATAAAACATTCTCCCTTCCCTCCTTTAATCTCCATGACAAACAGTGGTGTGTTTTTTCGGGGGGGGGGTTGCAGGGGTACGCATACCCCTAAACATTTTGTGAATCTAAGTTTGGACGAATTGAGGGGCAGTATTTCAATATGAGTAGGAAAATGAGAGTAGCCCTAAACATTTTTTTAAGGAAAAGAAGCACTATGAGGTAGGTTAGGCTAAGAGACAGTGACTAGCCCAAGGTCACCCAGTGAGCTTCATGGCTGAGTAGAGATCTGAACTGTGGTCTCCCAAGTCCTAAACTGACACTCTAACCCATGGGGAGGCAAACTAAGGCCTGGGGGCCAGATCCGGCCCAATCGCCTTCTAAATCTTGCCCGCAGACGGTCCGGGAATCAGCATGTTTTTACATGAGTAGAATGTGTGATTTTATTTAAAATGCATCTCTAGGTTATTTGTGGGGCATAGGAATTCACTCATTCCCCCCCAAAAAATATAGTTCAGCCCCCCACAAAGTCTGAGGGAGCCCGCTGCTGAAAAAGTTTGCTGACCCCCGCTCTAACCACTATGCAACACTGGCTCTTAGTGTGACAACCTGCATTTTTATTCTACCTCTGCCTTCCTCTTTCTTCTCTAAATCTTTTCTTCCTATTCTGTTCCTCGGCTGCTATTTGCTGCCTGTTTCGAAACGGCAAAGGGTTTGTGCAAAAATCGCTCCTCTGCACTCTGGTTTGGAATGGCTAAGAGGGAAAGCGGTGAGAGGAAGCAAGGAAGGACGGCAGACAAATTGATGGAATGACAGAGGAGAAGGAGGAGAAGAGGGAGAGGTAGAACAGAGCAGACCAGATCCCAATGACCATGGAGGAAGTCACTGGTGGAGCACAGAAGGTGGTGAAAATAAAACTTTTTGAGTTTCTGGTCTATGACCTCTCCTAGCTTTGGAGGCACCAATACATCTCCTTGCCAAGGGTGCAAGGGATGGGGGGGCAGACAGATACAGCTCCCTGTCAAGAGCGAAGAGGAACCAGGTACATCTCTGGGTGCTGGACGTAACTAACACATGTCATGCAGAGGAGGAAGAAAAGCACGGCACAGCCACCAGGCCCTCACTGTGAAACCAGACTGAATCCCCTCTGTCTCAGGCTGGCAGCTTGTGGCACAATGCCTTCCCTGCCTTTTGTTACTGCACCATCCGGATTGGCGGTTGGCACACAGACCGCAACGCTGGCGGCTTCCGCGTTCTTCTTTTGCTCCACGGAGAGAGGGGGGGGAAGAACGAGAGGCCAGGCAGAGACAATGCCTCCTAGAAATTCTGCAAAGGCATTGCTGGACGCCAACCAAATGACGGAGCCGAGGCGGTCGGAAGATAATGCACGCAGATGATGCTTATGAGAGGGGAGAACAATCCCACATTCATCACCAGCCTCTCTCTCTCTTGGCACTGCAGCTGGCAAAGGTGGCATTAAAAACACACACACAAAAACACACACACACAACAACACCATCACCCACGCTCAGCAGTGGCCGTCTTTGGCAGGTCTCCCCTCTCCCCTGGGAGACCTGTCACTCTGGGCCGCTGGCTCAGCTCCAGGGCAGAAATGCCTCTGGTCAGTAGCGCCCCGTATCTATTGGCTCCTATCACCTCTCTTCCAAGATACAAAAAAGCAGCAAAAGTTATTGGATGGCACCATAATCCAGCCTGCACAGGAAGGAAGGGGCCGCTGTGTTGGGACCAGAACACAATCCGAGCCAGATTGTCCACAGGAACCAAAGAAGCTGGGCCAGGTGACCTCCATCCTGCAGCTTTCAAAAAAAGTGATCACAGGAGCCAAATACAGTGGTACCTCGGGTTACATACACTTCAGGTTACAGACTCTGCTAACCCAGAAATAGTACCTTGGGTTAAGAACTTTGCTTCAGGATGAGGACAGAAATCGTGCGGCAGCAGTGGGAGGCTCCATTAGCTAAAGGGGTACCTCAGGTTAAGAACAGTTTCAGGTTAAGAATGGACCTCCAGAACGAATTAAGTTCTTAACCCGAGGTACCACTGTATCAGGATGGTTACTGCTTTCTCTGAGAGATGCATCTGGGACCATGTTTTGCAAAGACTCCTGGGAAGGTACGGGTGATGTTTTTGCACTGATGCACGTTGCAGATTTTAATAATAATATTTAAAACCAGAGGGGTGGGGGTGGGGGTTGTTTTTTGAGCAGGAACTGAGCTCCCTTACCATTTTTTATTAAATAATAATTATTTTTTTGTCTGGGGCTGGGGCTGGAATGGATATACACCCAATGCCCGAGCCAAAAAGCCACCTATATCCATAATCAATAAAGTTGTGGCCGTTTCTAATCCAGATCATTGCCTGCTTGAGTTTATTAATCACATCTTGTGCATTTAGCCACTGCCCAGTGTGTGGGGGGGTGTGGCACTGCGGCTAGGCCTGCAACAAACAAACCAACTTTGTGGCGAGTTCCTCCACCTCCCCCCCCCCGAAAAAAGCACTGTTTAAAACCACATGTGGAATTGGGGGTTGCTCAACCCTCCAAACATCTTCTCACCGATAGAACATAAGCCCTTTAGTCTCTAAGAGGAGTAAGTCCCATTGAATAGAAAGTCTCCTGATTTTTGCTCATATAATACATACATTATCCCCCAACAGCAGTGATCCGTCTATCAGGGTTTGCCAGCATGGGGGCTTCCCGGAAGCTGCTGAACTCCAGCTCCTGTCATCCATGATATGTTGCCTGGGGCGGATGGGAGTTGAGAGTCCAGCAACATCTGCCAAGCACCACATTCCCTAGCTGCACGGTTAGAGACGTCTTTTCAAATAAGACACTGGAGCCTGCAACCTCCACACATGCAGTCAGCATGCTGTGCTTGCAATAGCTGTGTTCTTAACCTCCCCACAAAGAAGGTGCAGCTTATCAGGATATCATAATAGCGTTAATGGGAGCGCATTAGCAATACTGCGTACGGTTCTGGTCGCCTTGCTTCAAAACGGACATTGAAGAATTGGAAAAGGCAAGAAAAGGATGCTGGCAAGGTGGCCAGAGCTTTCTAGACCTCCATCAAATATTCAGATTGCTTTACACAAATCATACTGTCATAACCTTTCCGACAAACCCTGTAAGGCAGGAGTATTTCTGTTTATTGGCATACAGCAGGTGGGGGGGGGGACTGAGACAGAGAGGGCAGCTTGCTCTACACCACACTGAGAGTACATAGCAGAGGATAGAGTCGCCTGAGGGATCCTTCCATCTCATGGCCACACACTAGGAACCCTGACGATTAGGTCCAGTCGTGACCGACTTCTCAAAACACCTGAAAACAGTGTTTCTTCACCAACTGCAGTAGCAGGGATAGATGAATCTCTCCATTTTGGTTTCTCTGAGATTCTCATTTTCGCAGTCAGCTAGCCCCATTTCCCACATCTGTTTGGAAGTTTTCTTTTCTTTTTAAAGAAAGTTTTATGCATGCTTTCTTATAAAATCATTTTTGGGGTGGATTTGTTCTAATATGCTTATCTTTGAATACAATTTAGCCTAATATGTGAAATTTTCTTGCAAAAGCAATTTCCGTAATAAAATGCACGTCTGATTACGCTTTCCCCAATAAGGTTTGAGAACTGCATTGCAGTTGCAGAAGTATGGATTTTGACGGATAGCTGTGATTTGGCTTGCAAACTGTTTCCTGATGTGCAAATCAGGCTTGGCGGGTTGTTTTAAAATGCAGATCAAATTTACGCCCTCCCCGCAACCTGTACCTTGTGACACAGCGCAGTTACAATTTAAGCTTCCTTGAAGGGGTAAAAAAGGAACAATTCTAGTGCCTTTTTTAGAAAACATATATGCGGCGGGGGGGGGGGGGAATCCTTCCTTGCATTCTCTATGATTTTTTTTTCAAAAAACTAAAAAAAGGGGGGGACCTGGAGTGATTCATTCCCAGGACCAATTTATAAGTCTCTTAGGTGCAAGAAGCTGGATTTAATTCCAGATATGACACATTGATATATGTCATCCATGAGTGTGTGTGTGTGTACGCACAAAGGAATAATCCTGACCTCAGATGGTTGGGAGCTCGGAGAGCTGCCCCAACGGAGGCTGCAAAAAATAGTTTGCGATCCTTAGATATTGACAGCTGGCTGCTAGTTTAACTGTAATTTAACCTCCATGTTTTCTTTGATAAATGTGCCAATAGACGTTTGTTGCCTATAAATTGTCGGTCCAAGGGAAAGCGAGAGTCAATTTGCTTTAAAAGAAATTGATTAAAGGGTGCTATATTCATCATCTCGCCGGAAAACAACAGGGACGGAATAGCAATTATATGTTCCACCAATAACTTTTGCTGAACTTTTCCTTTTGCTGCTACCACCGCTGCTTCTGCTCTTGCTAAAGTATCAGATCAGGTTACTGCAACTACCCATCAGGCATCCATCGTCTCTGTCCCTTTCCCTTTCCGGCCTGTTTTATTATCTTTGATCTGCGCCAAATAGGAAAGTCCCACACCTTCGAGGGTGATGGCGCAGTGGAGGACATAGCAAGGTCTGATTGGATTCTCTGGTGCTGAATTCTCCAGGACTCTGGACTCTTGGGATATGGCTGGACAGAAGGACTTAAAGACTGTGTAAGGGAGGAGACAATTCTTTCATGAATTTCGCACTCAAAGTGAGTTGTCTGCAAAGGCAGCAGGAAGCAGGATTCCTGGGGCGAAGGAGATTTCTAGCAGTGGCAGGGAGGGGAGCAATTTTGTCTGTGCAACGGACCATCTCTTATTTTCATCTTTAACATGTGAACATAAATGTTCAAGGTGCTTCCAGAAGGATGTGCTGGCAGGAGAAGGAACATATGAACATAAGAACCATATGCTGAATCAGGCCAGTGGCCTCTCTAGTCCAGCATCCTATTCTCACAGTGAACAACTAGATATCCCGGTGGGATGGGCACTAGCAAGACCTGAGCTCAACAGCGCTCTGTCCCCTTGCGATTCAGTATTCAGTATCATTTACTGCCTCCAACCTTGAGCATAGCCACTGCGGCTGGTAGCCATCAACAGCCCTCTCTGATCCACGAATTTGTCCAATCTTTTTTAAAAAGCCATCTGGGGCGGTGGCCATTACTGCCTCCTGTGGCAGTGAGTTCCACAGTTCATGTGCTTTCATGTCGAAGTATTTTGATTTGATATTGATACAGGAGCAGGGAAGTCCAGTGACACAAGCACAAGTGACAGGAGTGGTTTAGAGGCTAGTTTTAAAGGCAGCTATGGTGGCGGCAGTGCAAGGAAGGTGACTCCATCCCAGACCCCAGAAGGCCCCTCTCTCCTCCAAGTCCTTCTTCAGCTGATGTCACTGGCTGCAGGCAAGGACACCTGCCCAGCTCACCGGCTGCAGAGGGCATCCTTGCAGAGTCCTCTCAGTCATGCAGAGCTGGGCTCTCCTTCCAGAGTCATCTTACTTGTGCTGGTGGCTCCAGATGCCAGGTGATAAGAATTACTGATGCGGCGCTCTCAGAAACCCATTTGCTTTATGGCTTAGTGGCCTGCTACTGAAATTCAGCTGGGCTTCATTAGCATACAGAATGGCGGCCTCCTCTCCATGCCCCACCACCACAAAAAAGGAGAAAAAAGAAAAAAGGTTGCATCATGCCATCAGATGCGTCCAGGGCCAGCACTTTCCCTTTCATCTGCCAGCACTGCTAGGTCATTTTAAGCAAACATCTGGCAAGCATTTTTTAATAATAATAATAATAAAAACCCAGCATCTGTAGTTCTAATTAGGTTATCTCCCGGGAATGTCAGGAGAGGAATAGAGAAAGCTTTCCCTAAGGGCAAAAGCTGGCATTTGGGCCTGTTCAGTTGTACAGGAGCTGACTCAACTCATTTTCCTCTATTATGCAATCAACAGGGATGCAAGGAAGTCTCCTTTTTGTGCTCAGGAAAGTTGCTATTAAACTTTTCCACGCAAAGGCGAGCTCAGATTTCCTGGCTCCGAGGCAACGGGGGTCTTCCTCGTCATGTCAGCCTGCCCACCAGAAAGATGGTGGTTAGGCAATTTTTTGTTTTGGCCTGGAGGAATGGGCAAGGGGGGGCGAGCATAAACAGGAGGGGGGAACTACTGAGGAGCAGGATAGCTTGAAAGAAATTTCCCAGTGTGCATTCCCACAGACGTGAGCAGGCAACGCGGCTAGCTAAAAAGAGCCAGATGCATCAATTTAGCCAAGCGGCTTAGAGGTCCGCCACAGATGCAAAAGGAAGGCGGTCGGATGTGTTGAGAGACCTTGACGGGTCGAGTCCTGATATCTGTCCATTCTTCCCACCGCCAGGCAAGAGGGGTGGAGCAGAGATGCTGGGACCCCTTTTCAGGCGTCTGCTTCTGATTAGCCTCTCTGGGAAAGTTCAGCTCTCATTTCCAAACGTCTCTTCCTTGGCATCTCTTTGATGAGCTAAAAATAGCCCTGGCGCTTTATCCGGAAGAGGCAGTTGTGGGGGTCAGTTGCTAAGAAGGATAATGGATCGGCTGCCAAGAAGCAGCTGGATCCCTGATGGTCTCCTGCACCCCTCCCCCACTTTAAAAGCAAGCAATAAAAAAAAAGGGCGGGAGGGAGACCTCTTTCTTCCAGCAGCATCCATTAACATGTAAACAAAGCAAGATAATTTTGAGCTGTTTTAAAGAGCAGCGGGACCGGGGATTTTTTTTTTTGCTGAGTACAGTATACTAATGCAGAAGAGATCAAGCCTACTACCAGCGATCAGCATTCAGGGTTTTGGCTTTTTCGGGAGCTCTTAAGATCTGTTGGATCAGACCACGGCAGGTCCGTGTACTTCATCAGCTGCTTTGCTGTTTGTAGATCCCCACCTCCCCGGAAATCTGCAAACAAACCTTGCCCATTCCCCCTCATTCCATTGTCTCCATCTCACAGAAGCAAAGCCAAAAATGAGCCAAAAAAACCCTCAACAACATTTGTGTCCGGGTTTTCCTACCTCCTCAAAACTAAAAATGCTCATTGCTCTTTGTGCAAACCGCTCCCCCCCCCCATTAAAGGTAAAGGTACCCCTGCCCGTACAGGCCAGTCTTGACAGACTCTAGGGTTGTGCGCTCATCTCACTCTAGAGGCTGGGAGCCAGCGCTGTCCGGAGACACTTCCGGGTCACGTGGCCAGCGTGATGATGCTGCTCCGGCGAACTGGCACCTGAGCAGCACACGGAAACGCCGTTTACCTTCCCGCTATAAAGCGGTACCTATTTATCTACTTGCACTTAAGGGTGCTTTCGAACTGCTAGGTGGGCAGGAGCTGGGACCGAACGACGACCATACGATCGGCAAGTCCTACGTGCTGAGGAGTTACCCACAGCGCCACCCGCATCCCTTCCCCCCCCATTATTATGTTGCTATTGCTCCCTGTTCCCTTCCCACTTTTAGGACTTTCCTTTTTTGAGGTGGGGGTGCCACCCCCTGGACTTGTTGCAAGGAAGAAGGCAGGCAGGTGGGGGTCATGGCCGTAGCCAAGGGAGGAGCAGGGGGACAGCAGCCTCCCCTAAAACAATACAAATCAATACAAATCAATACAAATCCGAGGTTCCCCCCCCCCAACAAAAGCCTGCCCCCTACAACAGAAATCCTGTCTATGCCCATGGTGGGGGCTAGCTGAGGGCAGGCTTAGGTTGATGGGGCAGTGCCCCATTGGCCCTAATGAACCACCCTCCACTGCCTGGACTACAACTCCCCACAGCTGGCTGGGGCTAATGGGAGTTGTAGTCCTACAACAGCTGGAAGGTGCCAGTGTGGCCTATTCTTTTGGTACTTTAGGACTTTGCCCAATTTTCACCCAGGAACATTCTGAGGTTTTAAATTGCCACCAGGGAGAGGCCAGGGTTGGGCCAAAGAGAGCACAGCCTAGTGGTCAAAGTATTGGGCAAGGACTAGGGAAGAACTGGCCCACATTCTAGCTGCTGGGATGTTCAGTTCGACTTGGGGGGGGGGAGCAAAACAAAACAGCCGTATATGCAGAAAATGCCAGTGACAATGAGAGGGTAGCACCAATCACCCTCCCCAGCCAGGCTCCGCTGAGCTGCCAGTTAAATATATCCAGATTGTCAAGATGGCACCTGGCAGATGAATTACCTGATTAACTGTTTTTTCATTGAACTAATAAAAGTGGAGTGCGGGGCGGGGGGTGTTTAGAAGTGACGGCACAATATGGATGATAGATACCAGAGCCAGCTCCCCAGACAGCCTCCCCCCAGAGCAAGTTTGGTGGGCTTTGCATTAAAAATAGAAGAGAGCTCTGCAAAACTGCTTGTATTTATATGGACTGTTGTGACAACTGTCATCTTGTATTCATCAGGGTGATCCCAAAGGACCCGTGCAAGTATTAAACTTGCCTCTCTCTTTTTTTTGTTTGCTGACAAAATAGAATATGAGCCAGCCTCCCAGAGAGGATCCTGGTGGGGTTTATAATCTCCTCCCAGAAGTCATTCATAAAATAAGTATGCCCTCTGATGTCGACTGGAATACCTGGATGCAAAAATGTGGAGCTGAAATGGGGTGAGAGATCAAGATGAACTCCTTCTGCCTGGTAGCCAAGCCAGGGCACCCACTAGGTCTTTTCATGGCATCTTAGCATTAAGGTTGATACCCTCCAGGTGGCTCTCCATGACCATCAACCACACCGGCCAACAACACCTGGAGGACCATAAATCTTCCCCATTCCTGGCCGACATGTTGAGGGAAATTTGTAGGTTCCTGGTTAGGTGGAATCTCTGGGGAACGCTGAAGGGTAGCAAAGCAAAAGTCACGCCAAAGCTACCCAAAATTTATCCAAAGGGACTCATGTATTCCTGTGTGCATTTTTGCTCCATTACCTTACCCTACCATGCAAAAACATTTCTCAGTTTTCCAGAAAGCATGGGAGAAACTACAGCTATTTTTCAGAATTCATAAGCTGCACACACATTCTGCCCCTTACTCCAGTTACTGTGCACTCTCACGGCAGGTATTTAAAGCCGAGAAAACATGGCACTATCCGCAATCCATCTGTATCCTGCCGTTCCTTGAGAAATGCTGCTGTTTGATGCATTTCCCCTCAAATCAGCTTCCGTCCAATTTGAAAATGTACCCCCACAGTTAAGCTGAGGTGTGTACAGTCATTGCACATGCTCAGATGACGGCTTCATTGAATAAGAGCACAGGGGTGGTTGCAGGCACAGGGAAGCGAATCAGGTAATGTTATGCACAGCAATGGAAAAGTCACCTTGAGACACAGCGGGGGGGGGGGGGGAATGACCTCGCTGTGTTTTTATCCGCTAATGTGTTCATGCCTGTAGTTCCTACAAGGAGCAGATATGCAATTCTGCCTTTGTTGCAGTGCCAGCACGCCAGTCGCTCTCATTGTTTCCCATACTTCCCATACTTTGGCTCAAAGTGCGCCACTGACTGCACTGTGTGAAATATTCCCAGAATGCACTTTCCACTACCCACAGTGATCAAGAGGAGCTTCCTTTTCGGCCACTCTTCCCAGTACTCTATGATTGCTGGAGGACCAGCCAAGGGAATCAAGGCACAAGGATATCACTTATCAAATCACATTAAGGGGGAGATGGTGGCTGAGAGGGGGAATTTGCTGGCCGTATCCAAGAGGAAGCAGTGATGAAACTGCATTAACATCTATTGAGCACACTTGATCTTTACCATCCACTAGATGCCAAAACCACAGGGTTAGAGCCAGACATGATGTTTGGGTGGCATGCCAGCCGGTGTTGGCTTCCTTTGCTTATTGAAATGCCCAAAGCTGGCAACCTTTGCTGTGTCTTGTCAACCTCTATCAGGGCTGGCCCAAGACATCTTGGCACCGAGGTAGAACATCCCAAAGGGCAACCTCACTTTAACTGAAGTGGACACAACCCACCAAGAACTCCTCCCAAGAGCAGAGTTAAAATGGCTTATAGGATTGTTTGGGTTTTCTGCAAACTTTTTTGGGTGGTGCCAAAACAATCTCTCATTCGATTGTCATTTTTAAAAATTTATTTCCTCGCATTTATATTCCACATGGATTCCACCATGCAATTCAAGGCAGAATACATGCAGTTTCCAAGTGGTCGCCCAATCAGGCACTTTGTGATAGTGTCCACTTAGACATGCCTGCTGTGACATCATCAATTAGTCACATCCGATTGGCTATGCTGATGCCAGTCAACTGTGTGTGATTCCTGACTGGGTGGCTCTAAGTGTTTGGGTGAATTTCTCTTCCACCAAATCTTCCAAATTTCTACTTGAAAATTGGAACTGGAAAATATACATTGCACATCAACTTTAACTGCAAAAAAAAACCTCAGTAGAATGGAACAGGAGCTCCACCAGAGTCTACTGTACCCTTGCTTAGATCTTGGTTATTTCAATGGACGGATGCAAGAGAATAATCCCTTGTTTTGTGACCCAAAAATCCCATTTCTTTCTTGTCTCTCTGTCTCTCCCTGATTCATGCAACTGCCATTCACAGCACTGAGTCTGCCACCTTAGCTTGCTTCTGAGTAGCATGGCACCCTCTGCTTAGCCCATATAAATGGATGACAATTCCCCTGCCCCAACCCCCTTGCAAATCTGACAACAACGCCAAAAAAACCCGGTCCTAACTTTCATACTGATCAGAAACAGCCACAAGGAAATACCCGTAAATCACTTGCTGCTCTCATGGCCCCAGTAGCCAAAACAACCAATTAGCACAAATCAACCTGATTAAATAATTGCTTCATATTTTCTGCAAATCCATACCCTTGTCCTAGGCGTGATTAAAGATGTCTTCATTTGTAATGCAGATTCAGCTGTGAGGAAAACCGGAGAGAACTATCGTTTGGGAGGAAGAACTGATTAAATGAGAGCGCTTGCTAGCCAGGACCTCCCGCCGACGGAGGACGGCAGAGCAAGAAGACACTTGCCACCTGTGGGGGCAAAAACAATGTGTTCTGTGTGTTCGATTTGATCTCTTAGAGAGCGAGGGCTGGAGAGGCAGGAACGCACCCAGTTCGACAAAGAACAATGGCGCCGCAGATCCATCTGGGCTCTTGTGAAATCTATCACTTCACACCTCATCTTAAAAGGTAAGATGACTGACTCTGAGGTTGTGGCGCTCATCTCGCTTTATTGGCCAGGGGAGCCGGCGTACAGCTTCCAGGTCATGTGGCCAGCATGACTAAGCCGCTTCTGGCAAACCAGAGCAGCGCACGGAAACACCATTTACCTTCCTGCCAGAGCGGTACCTATTTATCTACTTGCACTTTGACGTGCTTTCGAACTGCTAGGTTGGCAGGAGCTGGGACCGAACAATGGGAGCTCACCCCATTGTGTGGATTCGAACCACCGACTTTCTGATCGGCAAGCCCTAGGCTCTGTAGTTTAACCCACAGCGCCACCCACATCCCATCCACCTCATCTTACAACCCCATAAAACAATGAGTGGGTACTCATTCATTTGAATTTCCCCCTCCACTTTTTGCTAGTTGTTAAAAAAAAGGTGTGACGGTTTTTATGGTGTGTGCAGGCAAGAGTGATACACACTCATGTCGTAGACTTGACTTGTGGCCCACTTGCCATAAGGCAGCGAGCCTTCTGAGTGAGGGCTATCTTCCTCCCAGATTATTTACAGAACCTTCACTTTTTGGCACTCCAAGAGGATGAACTATTGTAATAACTCAGTTAACAGAGCATGGCTTAGGCTGATCTGCTCTGCCAGCGGTTCTTGCCAGCGGACGTTGGCTGCCTCGGCCTCCATTTCTCAACTCAACATTCTGTTTGTATAACAGAAGCAAAAGCACACGGAACGTCCTTCCCCCCATTTAGATTCTGCTTGTGTTTCTGGATATCTAACAATTTCCGCCCCTCTGGCATTAAAAAAAAGGAAGGGGGTGGGGATGAGTATCCCCTCCTATTCGCCTTTTGCCGCAACTCAGAGCTATGACATTTTTGCCCGCTCTCGGATAAAAAACATTTGTCCAAGAAATTCCATTAATGCAGCGGGATCCTTTCCCCTGGTTTCAGCTAATTAAATGCCATATGGTGGCAAAGAAATTAATTTAAGCCTGCCCGGTAGCTGTGGTTGCTCTGCAAGTTTCCATCATCGTGGCACGTCCAAATGGCCGCAGAAATAACAGAGAGATCCCACCTCACCTGGCTCCACCTACGAAGGCTGAGGAGATCCACATTTCCTTTCTTCTGAAAACAGAAGCCACCTATCCCCTTGATGCAGGGAAAAGTCTTGAGCAGGGAGCAAGTTGGAGGGTATTATCAGAACTGTTCAGAAGGATGTGCAGCTAAGTCAATGGCACAGGCAATGCTCAACAGGGATTGAGGTCTGTATACTCCTGCTTCAAGAGACCAATGGGATCTCTTTAACTGTATGATGGGCCAGTATTCTTAGGGTATTCTGCGTAGAGACACACAGGGCGTTGTGCAAGCAGTGCTGCTGGAGCTTCCCAGCAGCCCCTCACTCCCTATGGCTTGCAGAGGTGCAAAACTGTATGCATGGACTCACAGGATCCACAAACAGCCAGATGCATCATGCTTTGTGTGACAGATGCACCGTGAAAGCCATACAACTCATTTTGAGGACGGGTGTCTGAAACTTGCGACGCCAGCATGTATGAAAGTGGAATCGCTATATATGCTTTTGCTGGGATCGTTGCTTTCAAAGCCCGTTGGAGACTCTGCAATGTTTTTAAATCCACCTGGTTATTTCTGGGAAGGAACTCTGAATGTGTGCCATTTTTGTTTGTTAAAAAAAAGAATCTGGAGGTTCCCCAGAGTATGGAACCTGAGAACTCAACTGTGCCTTCTTCTCCACAGCGCTAACTCTGTGCGTTTGCACAAAACCCAGGGTGTTAAGTAAACTTGCTGAGAGCACAGGACACCTTGTTCCCCACTCTGCTTAATTGACAGCCTGTAACTGGTGATGAATGATGCTAAGGAGCCAACCACGTGGCTCTGCTGAACTTCTCTGGTCCCTCGACTTGCATGCATCCTTGAGACCTGCTGCTAAGAGGTTGTGAGCAAGATGAAGGAGGCTGGAGGACTCCTAACCTGGTATATCGCCTGAGGCCACCCCCTCACTGAAGCTATGGGGCTGCTCAGTGCCACATGAACCACTTTCGTTGAAGAAAAGGTAGGGTACAAAGGAATTTTTCAAAAAACAAATCATTGTAAGGGCATTGGCGCTTTTAAGGTTTCTCAGAATCAGTCACTTTTCCTTTGTTTTCTCTTCCGCATAGCCTTGCAAAGGTGAATTGCTGGAAAAGTTTTGCTTATGCGTTGATCAAAAATGCAAGAACATCTTGTTCAGGATGCCAGTGGACAAGACCACAGAGGTTTTGGCCTTGGCAGAGGAGCTGCTGTAGTGCCCTGATCTCTGAGCCTTTTACTGCCTAGCTTGGTGAGATCTCAATGAGATTTCATAGCAGAAGTGGCACCTGCTAGGACTTCCCTCCAGGAAGACTGCGCTCTTCCTATAGTGGGATTACTGGGGGATCAAGATTCTTCCCAGAGGGTCTAGAGCTTTGGATCTGCCATACTTTTCTGTGTATAAGATGTCCCCTGTTTGGGGGGACTCAATATTAAGAAAATGGAGGGATTGCTGAAAATCGCTCACCCGCCAGACCTACGCTGCCACTCACGCATGTCCCCAAAACCACCTATCGTCTGTCCCCTCACCGGCAGAAGCCGCCAATCGCCCACCCAATTGGCACAGCGAGAGCAAATCAACACCAGCCCTTGCGACAGCCACCAATAACACGTCCAATAGCCACTGACAATCTCTGGGTTGCGGCAGCAACCTGTCCCCTATGCACTATCCGTATATAAGATGACCCCCAATTTTTTGAATAATTTTAAAATTAAAAAAATCCTCGTCTTATACATGGAAAAGTACAGTAATTCAGGAGACATTGCGGAGTATCTCTGTTTTATGCCAGCTTATTCTAGAAGTAATGTCTCTTGTCATTTAAGTTCTGCACAATCTCCCCCCCCCTCTCTTTTTAAACATTTGGCCCTTGTGTCCATTGTCAGGTTTTTAATTTGGCACAGGATGTCAAACATCAGAGTGACCTTTGAGCTGTGATCCAAACCTCTTTCAAAAGTTTTTTTTTGGGGGGGGTGTGTTAAAATCCTCCTCTGAAGGTCAGCCTCCTGCCCCAACATATGCTACTTGAGAGAGAAACTGGCCTCCCCTTGCTGTCTTCCCTCTTTCAGAATCATTAGGAGAACGTTCAGATGAAAATCGGTGCTGGGTCTGTAGTTCTAGGTTTGCAACACCGTGGCAAATGCCTCTGAAGGATGGAGGCACCTTTCAAGGTCTCCGCTCTTGTGAGTTCAAAGCAATATAAACCGGCCTCTCTGAAAAGACCTTGGAGCCAGGCTGCAACTCACAGCAAGACATCCATAACACCAACAAGCAAAGTGCGTAATCTCAACAGGCACGTAACTCCTAACACCCTCCTGCCACCAAAAGGCCGCCGGAAATGTGTTCAAAATCCCCAGCATTTTATCAGCCCTCGGGGCGCCATCCCTCTTTCCTCCATCCACCTTTGCGAAGTTGCTTCCCTCGCATAAAGATTCCAGCCCCTTTGGAGCTCCCAGGCAGGCTGGAACAGAGGCAAACCAGAGCCAGATAGTAGGATAAATCATCGAATAGGCCGTCAGCTTGAACTGGGAGGAGATGCTGGGGCAGGAGAGGGCTCAGTAGGGGGAAAGGCATTTTGCAACAACAAAGAAGAACCTGCTGGATCAGGCCGATGGGATCCACCTGGTCCAGCATCTTGTCCTTGTGGGATGTAATCCACTGGGAGCAGTCAAATACAACATTCCTTGTTTTCCTAGAGTGGACATGCAAGAAACTTCTTGTTCCTCCTGTCCTGGAGCTTCCTTCCTTGCATGTGACTAGTGGGTGGGCGTGACCTTTCCAGACCTGGTAAAAGGACAGAGCACTCTCCTCTCTTTTTCATCTTCCTTTCATCCTGTGAACTGATGGACTGCTAGCCTGCTGTCACTAGGTCAACCCACATATGGGGTAAACCTGTTTGTATATGCTTGAAACTTTAAGCCTTAAGCCTGCCTTCAGGGATCACACTGTGCTCTGCCTGATCATGAGTAAACTTTCTTTTTATTGCTTATGAATAACTGTGGTGTCTTTATTCTTTTAGGAGGGATTCAAGGGGCCTTACCAGGAAAATGTTAGAACACATTTCAATCTGGACAAGCCGGAATGAATTGTGTATTGTCTTAAGAAACTCCCACAAGTTTGCAACTAGTATTCTGCTGTGTAAAGGGGAATGCACTCTGCTAAGTAAAGAAACTTGGTGGCGCAAGTTGGGAAGGATATTAATAAGCAATATATTCTCTCCTGCCACCCTGAACATTCCCACAGTCCTCACTGTGGCCAGCCAGATGCAACAACGCTAAGCTTGCAAACAAGACATGAGCACAAGAGCCCTCTCCCCTCCTCTGGTTCGCAGCAATTGGTGTTCAGAAGCATGACTGCCTCTGACCATGGAGGCAGGGCATAGCCATCCTGGCTAATTTCCACCAACAAGCCTTCTCCTCCATGTCCTCTCCTGGTGAGGCCCTCGCAGGACTTGTCCCAAAAGAGCTTTAAGGCGCCTAAGGAAGGTCTATGGGAAAGAAAGGCCATCATCTTCTGCAGCTGAAATTCTGGATATGATGGGAGGGAGGAATGACAACGAGGGAAGTGGGAAGTGGGAAAGAGCGAGGGCGAGGAAGAAAAAGGGAGGTGGATATTTGGGAAGGGAGATTCTTGGTTCTGGAGGCTGCCAAGAAGCAGGAAACAGTTGCGGGGGGTGTGGACATCTGCACCATTTTTGGCAACAAGAAAAACTGAACTCAGCACATGAGCATATAATTTGTCATGTCGGAGCAACAGCAGGAAGAGGACCTTCCACACACCACATGGTAGCAACCGTCCCCCCTCCCCCGGTTGTACAGTGAGAGTGTCCACTTGACAAGGAAGCTGTGGCCAATCTTGGTTCCATGAGTTTGTGACACGGGTCCAGGGAGGCCTTAAAGGCAGTCCGCGCCATGCCTCCTTCAAGGGAGATGGTGCTCTCCCTTCTCCACTGAAGCAGCAGTCACCTCCTAGTCCCACCCAGTCAGCTCTCTATGGCTAGCTCTAAAAAGCCAAGGTAGGCAAGGGTCAAGGAGACAGGTGATCGGCCACACTTCTTCAAGCAGCACCCAACTCGGATATTTATTCATTTATACATTCATTTATTGCATTTATATCCCACCTTTTCCTCCAGCGAGCTCAATATGGCAAGCATGGTTCTTCCCCCTCCCTATTTTATCCTCACAGCAACCCCATGAGGGAGATTAGGCTGAGAAATGGTGATTGGCTCAAGGTTGCCCAGTGAGCTTCACAGCTGAGATGGGACGCTTGACTTGGGTCTTTGAGGTCCTAACCTGGCACTCCAACCCAGGCATAGGCAAACTCAGTCCTCCAGATGTTTTGGGACTACAACTCCCATCATCCCTGACCACTGGTCCTGTTAGCTAGGGATGATGGGAGTTGTAGTCCCAAAACATTTGGCAGGCCGAGTTTGCCTATGCCTGCTCTAACCACTGCACCACACTGGCTCTCTGTATCCTTTGGGTGATATTTATCAGCTCCTTTAGGTGATACAGATCACAGGCCTTATCCACAAGGTTTCAGTAGCAGCGTAAGGCGTTTGCTAAGGAAGCTAGAAATCCAGGCCTCTCCTCCACCTCTGCAAAACCTCCAGAGGCAAGCATGTCATCGGCTGACCCTCCATTTGCCAGCATTTGTTTCTGACTCGCCGGAGGGAGCACCAGGGGGCTGCCGACTCCTGCTAAACTCTGACACTTTTCAAATCCAAATCTCAAGCCCTGACAACGCTAAGACAGCCCATCAGCAGCCCTTTTGACATTCAGATTCCTCCCTCTTGCACTGCTCCAGCTTTGAGAAGGGCTAGGCGGCATATTTGTACCAGAAGACCATCGAGGGTTGGTGGGGGGGAGAGAAAAGTCTGTGTCGAGCAACTTCTGATCCAGGAGGGAGGGCTGCTTGGGGATTTGCTCTGCAAAACACCCACCTTTCCCTTTTCGCCTTTCAGCCGGTCTGACACGTGCCGCTATGTATTCCATTTGCCCTCTGCAGACCCTCCATCCCTCCTCCAGCAAAGACAGATAATCCATCTCTCTCAAACAATATTGCTGGCACCGGTCTTGTGGACTGCATGCTGACCTTCCTGAATCTGGAGCCTGTACAAAGTTGCCAGCTCTGCTCTTGATGTGGGATGGGGGGGGGGGAGAAAGAGAGAGAGAGAGAGAGAGAGAGAGAGAGAGAGAGAGAGAGAGAGAGAGAGAGAGAGAGGAAGGAAGGAAGGAAGGAAGGAAGGAAGGAAGGAAGGAAGGAAGGAAGGAAGGAAGGAAGGAAGGAAGGAAGGAAGGAAGGAAGGAAGGAAGGAAGGAAGGAAGGAAGGAAGGAAGGAAGGAAGGAAGGAAGGAAGGAAGGGGAGAGGCAGAATCACCCAGAAAAAGTCTTCCCTACTTCCCCACCACAGAGATGACTTCTTCTCCTTCTCCAGCTATCCCCGGGGCAAGCGATACTCTAGGTGCGACTTAGCTTTTTCTTATCCATTTCATTTCTCTACTGCTCTAGATTTTAAAGGCGGGGGGGGGGGTCTCAAAGCAGTTTAGAGCACATTCAAACATCAAATAAAACAACAATATTTATTGTTTTTAGAGTATTTCCTTTTTAGTTTCATGGTTTCGAAAAAAGAAAAAAAGAAAACATACTTTGAGTTGCATATTGCAAAGAGAAAATATTGTGGTGCCAATGCCTTCTTTTATATTGAGATCAGCAACCTTTGGACTCTCTGCACTTCAGTGCAGATATGAACATTATTCTTATTATTATTTAGATCTGAACTCTGCCTTCAGGCTGGGTGAAAGGGAGGGGGTGGTTAGTTTGACATTATTGTTTTCAGTTTCTTAGACACCTGCAACAACGAGCGCTCTGAAGGCCACTTGCCATATACGACATTAAAATGTACATCTGAAAAATATTTCCTTATCCCCTCCATTGCGAGGTATATTACTACAACCAAATACAAAAGACACACACACAAAGTATAATAGAGAGGTGTACCTTTTAGTGATAATAACTAAGGTTTTGGTATTAAGACAGAGGACACCATAGAAGGAAAAAAGGGAGGAAGGGAAAAGGACAGGGGATAGAAGAGAGAAAGAAAAAGGAGAAGGGAACAATAAAAAATAGGGGAAGAGAGGCAGGAAGGGAGAAAAGTGTGTGTGTGTGATGCAAAAGAGAGGTTTTCAGAAGCTAGATTTAAAACAGTTTATAAGGTGAGATGCTATCTTCAATTAACTGAGTATGTAATCACATCTAATGAAAATGTATTATTTGTTTCCCACATTTAGTTTCTCCTCTAAAAAAAACCTACAATGGCGAGACACCACTAAGATGTCTGAACTACATGACAATGCGAAAGCATTTGTCTGAGCCTTAAACAAAACAAAACAAAAAAATGGTTTTTGAGAAGAAGATAAACATTTCTCCTCCCCCTTCCCCTCCGCCTGCACTGGACACATGGTAAGCAAAAAAAGTACTATCCCAACATTGGTCTTTCACAAGTTTCTACAAACTACAGGCAGTCGAAAATCATGCTCTTTTGCCATTGCGCACAAAAGAAAGTCTGACCAGATAATACGTAAATTGTCTGTTGCAGAGTTTTCCCTTCTTGCACTTAGTTTGAGAGTTAATTTCTCCACGAGGGTGGAGGGCCAGGTTTGAGGTGTCCGTTCTAAAACCAGTTCACCAAAGTTCTCCAGTGCTTTGAAATTACAAATCTGGCTTCTACAATAAGATGTTTCTGCTAGCTAGGGATGATGGGAGTGGTAGTCAAAAAAACAGCTGGAGACCCACGTTTGGGGAAACGAGGAAGATAAATGCAACAGCAGCTCAAGGAGCGTTGTGCATTTTGTTCTGGTTTTGTTTGCAACACCTATGACATCACCATGCATCAGATGTAGCGTTATGATGTCATCAATATGTGGGCTTCCACAGCCAATTGGATTAAAGGGCAGGGTGGGCTAGTGAGACCAAGCGCAGTGAAGGCAAAAACCCAAAATTTTATTAAACCAACCCAAATGTATTTGTGGCAAGTTCTGAAAATCACCACATTTCTCAGTGCTTTGCAGAAAGGAAATAGGGCAAGTAATTTTTGGCTCAGCCCTACGTATAACAGAGGGAACTCAAAATAGGCACCGTCTCAGGCAACTCACATCTAATGGCAAATTTATTCTGCAGAATGAGATTGGCCTCTGCTAAAGGGAAGAGGCACAAAATCAAATAAGCTTAAAATACCACTGGTAATGACAGCCCAGGACCAAACCAACAGCGAACGCACCCTGAGAGGACTTCTGCAGGGGAGAAAGCCTTTCCGAGGAAGGAGCTGGCCTCTCAGCTGTACCTGGAATGTTGATAGTAGACATTCCTACAGAAAGGCAATGTGAGAAGAGTGGGTGGGGGAGGGCCAGATAAAAAATGTCAAGAGGATCTTCCCCAAGGCTGAGTTTTCACCCCGATCCACTTGAAACCACTGATTATGCTGGTGACACCCAACTCTACATCTCCTTTTTATCAAATCTGGGTGTCATTGTGGATGACGGGGGTTGATAATGGGCCAGTACACTGAAGCTCTTTCTCAATACAGCTTGGAGGTGGTTAATCTGATTTGGGAGGTGCTGTAGAGGCTGTCCTGAATGGAGCTACTGCGCTCTCCCTGAAAGGTCAGGTCGTGTTGCGGGTAGGGGAGGTGTGCCATTAGATCTGACTTTCCATCCAGAACTCCAAGTGGCCTCAGTGGTTTTGGCTGGTCCACCAGTTATAGCCTCTCCTAGATAAGGTCAGTGAAATATACTCGGAGTAGAGTGTGAATTTCATGCTCTTTATTCAGCTCATAGTAGCAATGAATGAAGCTTTCCCCAAAACGTCTAGCTATATATACATTATTTACACAATGAGCCCCACGTGATTGGCTAATTCCGGGGATCCTCCTGTAGGCCAATCAGGTTGTGGATTCACCTTCTTCAGAAGTCTAATTGGCTGCTCCTGCAGGCCAATCAGGTTGCTGATTCACTTCAACCAGAAACCTGATTGGCTGCTCCTGCAGGCCAATCAGGTTGCTGATTCACTTCCACCTGGAGCTGGATTGGGTGGCTCCTGCAGACCAATCAGACTGCTGCATTCTGGATCCTATTGTTCTAGGATTCAACTTAGTACATAACAGTTAGCTTAGCCACAGTTCTTTGTGCCCATCTAGAGCTGCCTCGAAAACAGACCTCAAAGGACAGGTAGTACTACAGAAGACAGCAAGAGGGTCCATGGACTACTAGGCCACGGCTCACAGAGGACATCTCTGTAGGGCAACAGCTATGCTGGTTCCCTGTCTATTTCTGGGGATGTTTCAAAGTGCTCTCAATGCCTTAGGGCCAGGATCAGCTCCTCCTGGGTGATTATTCATATCAGAAGCTCTTTCACGAGACCCTCCACCACCGAGAAGAGACAAGGGCAGACCCATACCATGGCCTCCTCTGTTGAGGAATGATACAGCCCAAATGCTCACATGGTACAGATGATTCATCTGCAGAATTTAGAGGGTACAGGAAGCCCTCTTGGTAGTTCCTCTGCTCTCGGGGGGGGGGGGAATCCAGGAGAGGGTCTCCTCTGTAGCAGCCCCTAAGTTGTGGAACTCCTTCCCCAAATGGGTGTGTCTTGCACCTTCATTATACAGCTGAAGACGCATCTCTTCACCCTGGCTTTTGACCCTGGATGTGTAGGACCCATCTTACTTCCTGCAATTTTAAGTTGTTTTAATCTGTTTTTAATATGGTGATTTAATACTGTCACCCACCCTGAGACCAGAGTGTGAAGGGCAGGTAATCAATCAATCAATCAATCAATATTTGGAATCAAATTAAGGGGGGGGTTGGGGGTGACCCTTCCCCACACTTCTGACCTTCTATTTCTGACCCTCGTGGCTCAGGAACAGGATGCTGTTGGGGCACTTTGTTTAAACAATTTGGTGCCCACAGAGCTCCCATTAACATCTGCCAGATTGCAGACATCTGGACAATTTATGGACAGTGGCACAAATTCTCCCTGGCTGCCCAGACAGGTGACCATCTGTCTCCTCAGGTATCATCATGAATGGAAACCTGCCTTTTAAAAACAAGGTCCCTGTGGCCGGTCTAAGAACACTACGTGTGTGCTGTTTAAATTAGTTTTATTCCGTAACCCTACCTGTTCTCCAAGGAGCTCAAGAAGCTGGAATCCTAAGGAACGGAAAGCCGACATTGAATGGATTTTGTTGGACTCCCATCATCCCTGGCTGTTGACCATGTTGGCTGGGGCTGGAGTAGGCTGGGGTCCCAGGGAGGTTGAAGCCCAACACCATCTGGAGGGCATTTCATCTGTTACCCATATTCTACAAGTTCCTAGTCTTCAGAGGAAAGAGAGACTGTCTCTACCATCAGGGAATGGTCATTTGCACCTGCCTTTTTCCACCCTCCATCCCCAGGTGCCTTCAAACGGGAGCCACTGACAAAACCTTGTGAGTGAGGGGTGATTTCTGGCCAGCTGTGTCTAGCTGTAGAGATTTGGGGAAGGGGGCATTGCTAGGCCCCAGTGCCATTGCCTTTGGGGGTCCTTTAGGATGTGAATCTATTGGATACTGCTTATCATCTTTATCCACACCTTCTGATGTATTTCCAATAGAGCGGTCCTGGAGCAATGTTAAGTTGCTTGAGAACTCAGCCACGTTGTTCTCACGGCAACCAGTCCATTGAGTCGCACGTCTCCTTCCCATTGTTTCATGAGCATCATCGCAGTTCAGCCAAGCTCCTACACCCTCAAAAGCAATTCGTTTTGAACAGGGAGATCCGCCGTCCTCCAATTTTGTGCAATCAAAAGCTCAGCTAAGGATAAATCTCGTTCGGTTCTGAACAAGTTCTATATAATTGTCCGCTATTATGTCTCATTGTGACCTGGGATGTCGGGTGAGGGGCGGGGAGACGAAGAGATGTTTCCCTTTGTTCATTTCAGACCCGTTGAATGTTAATTCCGCCACTCTTGGTATGGTATAGAAAAAGTCTACGCCAGCCTTCCAGGTTCCGTTCTGCCATCCTGCCCATCCACAATTATTCCCTTCTCTCTTCCCCAACCCTTTTCAAACCCACCTTGTGCCGGGAGAGATGTCTCCTGCCCTTGATCGTAATTGCTCCTCTTCATTTCACTTGCTCTATTATTTCCATTTTGGAACTGGGACAATGGAGGCTCCGCACACATTGGGCTGTGCCATTGATTTCTATTAAGGCGCTACAAAAGCAACCATCAAGGGTGCTTTGCAGCCACACAAGGTGAATGGGAGGAACTGGCTGATGATTTCACAGTGGATTACAGGAGCCTCTGGTCCCAGCCCAGAGAAGCATGAGGAGGACTTTTTAAAAAGCTCTGCTGCGATTTTTGATTTGTGTGCTATTTGCAAACCTGGAGTTGTCTCTTCCCGTCCCCCTTCCAAGGCATTCAGGTGACGGATGCACCATTTTACAAATGAAGATAATGTGGGATGAAGGAGGACGATGCACTCGGCTCTCCGGCCCAATTCTGCACTGAAACCACTTCAAGCGAGGGAGGCCATGGAGAGGGAAGAAGGCAATCCTGGATATGAGACGTTGGATTGTGTATCCGGTGCTAGTCCTACTCAGGGCAGACCACTTGGAAGGCTAATGAACATGGTGAACTTAGGCCCATCAATTTCAACGTGTTTCATCTGAGCAGGACTTAGTTGGAGACAACCCAATGCGTCCAAGTTCTGACACTGTAGGAATCAGACTCACCCTGAACCCCTTGTTCATGGAGACAGGAATAGCAGCTCCCTGAGTCTGGAGGGTGTAGGACAAACCCCAGCACTGGTCCAAATACAAGCTGAACTTTCCATTGACCTAGTTACAGATAGGTAGCCGTGTTGGTCTGCCATAGTCAAAACAAAAAAAATTCCTTCCAGTAGCACCTTAAAGACCAACTAAGTTAGTTCTTGGTATGAGCTTTCGTGTGCATGCACACTTCTTCAGATACACAGTATCTGAAGAATACACTTCTGAAGAATACACTTCAGATACACTTCTTCAGATACACAGTGGTGGGTTAGGTTCAGGTGCAGCGACTGGACCCAGGTCACCCAGTGAGCTTCGTGACCAAGTAGGGATTCGATCTGAAGCAGCGTGCTTCTGAATACCGGGGGGGGGGGAATCATAGGAGTGGGGGCTTCTTGTGCCTCTTGTGGATTTCCTAAAGGCATGTTGCTGTCTACCTGTGCAAAGGTGGAGCGGGTGCAGCTCTGATGCACCTGCAAGGCTTGGCCTTCGTTCTCTGGACCGAAGGTGAGATCTCAAAATGAGAAGCTCTCGCGATCCGTGTAACTTTGCCAGAAAGAGGTTTCTGAGGGTCCGATAATGACACACTCGCAGCTCCCCTGCAGGCAGCTGTGCCTTCCCTCTCCCAAGGCCTGCTGGCCACCGAGCCGCCCATTCAGAAGTGCTGCCCTCTCCCCAAAGATCAGCTCCGCCATCTCCCGCTCAAACAGCAAGGAACAGAGCCTGCCAATCGGCGCCAGACCCCCTCAGGCGCTTCAGAAAAGGCCTTTTGGCAAAACAGAAAACACACAAACACAAACCCCGCCCTGGGTGACGGGGAGACGTACCAATTTTCCTAATCAGTTAGCAATTTCGCAACACAGAGGAGACGGGCAAAAACAGTAATTAGCTCCTAAGCTGTGGAGAGCAGGTAGCAATCAGGGCGAGCGGCATTCACAACTCCTTGGCAAGGGGGATAAACGCTGCTTTTGCCCTGGGCCCAACGCGATCCGTAGCAAGTCAAGGGCCTCAGGAATCCCCACAGGCTTTGAGGCCTACCCACTGCCTGCTGCTCGGTGGGTTACGAAGGAGTAGAAGACAGTACTTGGAAGGAAGTAAATCATGCCAAGGAGCAAATAACTCCATACTTTACATAGCTGTTTGTATTTTTATCCAATTCCTTTAAGGGGAAGGGAGTTTACAGTGCTAATTTATTATTTCCCACCCTTCTCCCAACATGCCTGGAGGGCCCCAAACACTCTCTCACCCTGATCCAGGTTTGCTTAAACTGTCTGGTAAGGTGGCTGCATTGTGAGCCTTGTGCTCTTGAACTGGGAACTTGACACACCCGAGGCTTAAATATGTCTTCCAATCTCTAGGCGTTTCTTTTCCCTTCCTCAAGTTCATCAGCCTGGTGCCCCTCTTTCCCCACTCACCCCCCCCCCCCGAGTCAATGGGCATAGGGCCCTTTGGGAGCATTGCCCTGGGTCTGCAAGGCGCGGGGCAAAATCCACCCCAGCATCTAGCAGAGCAAGGTCCTCTGGTGCTGCTGACTTGCATCTAGTAAATAACAAAATGTCTACTCAGAAGAAAGCCACATTGAGTTCAGTGGGCCTTACTCCCAGGTAAGGGGGGGAGCTATAATGTTTTATCTAGGCAGCCAGGGCTCCTCTAGATGATAAGATCTTTTTGCTGCAGGAGGACCACTTGCTTTTTAAAATTCTCCCATATATACAGAACTCCCTGGACTGTATCTGCAGGTTTCCCCCTCTGTGTCAAACAACTGGGGTCAAATAAGTGTTAATTTTTATAATACATGGAAGATAGATCTTCCTTGGAAGGTTCTGGCCTCTCCTTTCTTGAAGGTTTCTAATCAGAGGCTGAATGGCCATCTGTCATGGATGCTTTAGCTGAGTTTCCTACATTGCAGAGGTTGCACTTGGGGTCCCTTCCAGTTCTGTGAGTCTACATTTCTATGTTTTTCTGCTTCAACAATATTACGTTATGTTCCTATCAGTTTATGTAATTGTATTTTGTATAAATTATAAAAAATTATAAATAAAACATGTTCTATTTACAAACAAAAATTTAAATAGCTATCTTTCTAGGGCAGGGGAGTGCATGGGCATAGCCGGGATTTTTGTTAGGGGGCAGGCTTTTGTTAGGGGGCAGAACCTCAGATTTGTATTGTTTTTGTAGATTTTTACTTAATTGGGGGACAGCTGCTTCCCTGGCTACACCGATGGGGGGGGCATGGAAAGAAAAAAAGGTCAGAAGGGGGCCATGGTCGGGAAAAGGTTGGGAAACACTGATCTAAACTGACATTTGAAGGAGAACTGGGAGAATGGAGGGCAGCTGGCTGAAGTAACACCAAGGGAACTCTCAATAGCACTAGCGACATTCCCCAAAGGGGTCCTGATCTTCCTTACTCTCAAGCCAAACCTCTAAATTGCACTTTAAGCTTGAGGGAATTGTGAGAGCAGTTAGGGAAGGGGCTGTCCCTGGAGAGGGGGACCCTGGGAAATGGATATGCTCAGATGAGCACAAGAAGAGCCCTGTGGCTGGGTCAGAGCAAAGGCCCGGCTAGCCCAGCGTCCCGTCCTCATCATGAGGGGAGAGACTTCATCAGACAAGGCCTTCTCCCACCTGCCTAGCCCCACCCTCCGGCCCTAGGAGTCCTCAGAAGGGAGCTGGTCCTGGAAGAAGAACTGTGAGGGGAGAAACTTCACCAGGGAAGAAGAAGAGGAGGAGGAGGAGGAGGAGGAGGAGGAGATTGGATTTGATATCCTGCTTTATCACTACCCGAAGGAGTCTCAAAGCAGCTAACATTCTCCTTTCCCTTCCTCCCCCACAACAAACACTCTGTGAGGTGAGTGGGACAGAGAGACTTCAGAGAAGTGTGACTAGCCCAAGGTCACCCAGCAGCTGCATGTGGAGGAGTGGAGACGCGAACCCGGTTCACCAGATTACAAGTCTACTGCTCTTAACCACTACACCACACTGGCTCTCTTTCACCTGGCTTGCCCCACCCTCTAGTCTCTGCTTCTCAATTTGTACTGTATTCTTTTATGTACTGTGGCTTTATTGATTATAGTGTAGAAATTATTCATTATAACTGTTAAGAGTGAATTTCTGTTTAACTTTTATATGCTGATACTGTATTATTATTTTATACTATTCTAATGATTGTTTAATGTTACTTTTTTGATGAAGCTAGCTTATTTTAAAGTTATGTTTTATTATCACATTTTTGTATTGCATTGGATTGTTATAAGGTATACATTTTTCATTTGTTTTTTGTCCCGTCCCCCCCCCCCGAGTATTGTAAGATAGAAAGACGGTGCGGTCATACCTTACAGCCACTTCAGGTTGTGGTTTTTTTGGGTTATGGACCACCGAAACCCAGAAGTACTGGAACGAGTACAGAAGCGCCGAAGTGCAGAAGCGCCGAATCGCAACCCGCACGTGCGCAGACACAGGTTGTGAATGCTGTGGGTTGCGAATGTGCATCCCGCATGGATCACGTTCGCAACCCGAGTGTCCACTGTATACAAATTAAAAATGATGATGATCGTGGCCATCCAGATATTCCAATGGGAAGTTCACAAGAGGGGCCAGAGCCATCAGCAAGACCCTCCATACCTTCCACATGTGCTTGGGTCACCCCTGGATCAGGCCCCACAGCAAGCATACGCTAAGTTTGGAAGTTAGCTACAGAAATAGGAACACCAGCAAGGGTAGTGCGAGTCCCAGTGTATGGATTTCATGAGCCTCTTTCTATTTTTATGAATGCCATCTTTTAGGAGGTGGGCCCTTTTTAACCCACTTTCCTTGTTTATGACAACAGGGATGCAAAAATTACAGCAAAAGCACTGCCGTAAACTCTTATTCCAGCACACTGCTGAGAAATGTACTTAGATGAGAGAGAGAGAGAGAGAAAAGTCATAATCCTCAAAAGCAGGTTTATAGTACTGCAAAATTGTGCAGTCCTTAGCAACACAGGGTTCCTCCACTGGAAAAAAATATATCTGTTGCAGTGAGCAATTGTGGGGAGGGGGGGGGATCCAGGGATCCAATAAGGCAGCAGAAGGGGGTGGGGGATTGTGGGAGCAGAACCTGTGGCACAGGAGTCCTAAGAGACTGCCGGAGGTTGCAGAAGGTCAGGAGAAGTTAAGTGCTCAATTTCATGACACCATTATCCAGGGAAAATTACAGCCACGTGTGCAATTGTGTGGGCTCCAACAGCTGCATCCAGAGGCATTCCTGCGTCCTTCCATCCCTAGCTTGCAAAAAAAATAAACCCCATTTTGGGAGAAAAGCTGGAGGGGATGCAAGGCAATGATTTGCAATGATAGACCTCCAGCAGAAGTGGCTCTCGCCTCATTCAAATTTGCCCAAAGGTCAAGCAGACACTACTTTTGAACCACCACTGAAGCACCCAAGGGGTTTTCCTTCCCCTGCGGACTGCGCCATAAAACACTCTTGTGGTTGTGAGATATGGGGGCCCCTTATCTTCCCTCCTCCATGGTGTGCAAGGCTGGAAAAGAGCCAGAGTGTTCAGCCAGCACTTCCTGGCTCCTGCAGCACAGGAGACAAGGGAATGGGGAGGGCCAACCCATTATAGAAATGGATATGTGGTGGCATGGGGAAGACCCAGGTTCATACCTCCAACTTAGCCATATTGCTTGCTGAGCGGCCTATCTTGTGGGGATACCAGGAAGATGCAACAAATGCCAGCAAACCTCCCAGCCGTCACAAGCAATTTGGAGGATGGGCAAAATAAAAATGTACACGATAATTTATTATTCATTCATTAAGCAAGCACTGGTGCTGTACTGGAGGAAATCGGGATGTTGTGGTTCCTGCACGATGGACATGGAATCTAAGGGCCTCTTCCCACATTAGGTTTTTGGGGTGTTCCACACCAAATGCATCTGCAACAAAGAGAAGTCTGTCATCATTTAGACCGTAAAGCAACTTTATCTGCCCCTACTGAGTTTTCATCAGGAGGTGGTGATTAGAAGGAGCCGTTTCACTCCTAGGAACAGTGGGGCGGCAGAGATCAAGTTTTAAGAGACAGGTGCAAGCCCAGCCCGAATGCTACATCTCCCTGGGTTTTGTATCAAACATGTGCCATTTATAACTCAGTTGGTTAGAGTGTGGTGCTAATAACACCAAGGTTGCAGGTTCGATCCCTGTATGGGACAGCTACATATTCCTGCATTGCAGGGGGTTGGACTGGATGATCCGCAGGGTCCCTTCCGACTCTACGATTCGATGCCTCGGCTGCACCAGAGTATATCCAGACACCACAGCTGTGGAGCTCTTGCTGTTGGAGCTGCCAGCTGCATTAGTCTGTTGGGTTAGTTCAGTTGAAGAAGTCCATTTGAGTTAGGCACAAGACACTTTCCAGCTCTGGACTGCTGTCTGGAAGCAAAGCACCCCTGAGAGCCCAAAGGAGGTTTAAACTGGATCCCTGGAGGATATATATATATGGACTCCTGACCATTAAGTCATGTCACGAACGACTCTGGGGTTGCGGTGCACGGAAACACCATTTACCTTCCTGCTGGAGTGGTACCTATTTATCTACTTGCACTTCGTGCTATCGAACTGCTAAGTTGGCAGGAGCAGGGACTGAGCAACGGGACAATAAAGCACACAGATTAAAACACCCAAACGACAGGTCACCTCCAGTTGCTGGCACAGCCTTGACCTAGTTTTCACTGCAGCCAGAGTAAAACAGGCAGCCTTTGGCCACATCTTAGCTGCTGGGGGGAAGTCATAGCATCCAATGTGGTGATGGCGGTGGGAATGAAGGCGATGGAGAGAGAGACAGAGAGCTTCCCTCCTGGAGCTGACAACACATAACAGGAAGGGCAATCCCAAAACTAAGCAGCCACTTGGAAGGATTTAAAAGAGATGGGGAGCTGGCTGGATTTGGAGACTGTTATTGCTAAAGCAGCCGTGCAAAGAGACAAAACAATTTTATGCCCAAACCTGTGGTAGATCCCACAGCATCTCCAGGTCTAGGCAATGGGGCCTGCAGAACTCAGAAGGCCCTTTCAATGGTTCCAGTATGTTTGCAACATCTCAGATGTGGGACCTACCCTGAGCCAGGATTGTGCATGTGTGATAATGTCATCCAAGCCCAGGGAAGTTGAAGAAAGCAAGGTAGCCTTGAGAGTTCAGCTGCAAAATCCGAATTTGACCTAAACGTTACAACAGAATATTTAAAGAAGTGTGGGATGATTTGCATTACTCTGGAAGAACAGCCTCCTCTCTCCCACAAACATGACTAGACCCCGACAGTAACATATGTATTTTCAGAGCTGATTTCCATGCGGGATTTCTTTCTTTGAGTGAAGACCTTAATTCAAGCCAACTGAGCAGCATCAGCATCCTTCTTTGGGATACAGGCAAAAAACCAACAACTGATGAACAATGGAGTGGGTGCATGTTAAAGAGAGCAGACTAACGTGGGGAAGAGGTGAGAGAACCCAATTTCCAACGAGTGTAAACCTTTCATTTTCTAAAGTCCATAAAGCAGAAAGTGAGAACTCAGAATTGGCAGCAATGATTTTTGCAGGCACTGATCAGGGAAATTATCCCTAAACTCAATATCTGTTTATGCAGAAGCAAGTCCCACAATGTTCCACAGGGCTTCGTTCCAGGTAGGGGTGAATAGGAAATAATAAAGAGTAATTGAATATGTATTGCTTTCTAATATTAGGGGGATGTTTATTTCAAGAGCTTGTTCTAAAGTTCCTTTTGTTTCTGTTTGGCTTTCCTAGCCGCAGATAATCAAACCTTCCTTTCTGTTTATGGCTGTGATTCTGCTTTTGGTTTTCAGTTTTGATATCTTATTTAAGCACCTTAAAGAGTTCAGAGGATTCTACCAAAGGGCATATTTCTATAAGCAGAGGTTAGATGGGTCTCTGTCATGTATGATTTAGTTAAGATTCCTGTATTGGAGGGGGTTAAACTAAATGAGCCTCGGGGGTCTTTTCCACTCTACAATTCTATGAAACTGATATGTTCTATATAGTTTAGTTTTATTTGCTAAGTTATACATAACCACTGAGTGCAAACCAATATATTGCACTTCCTTGCAGCAGGTTTACTCAGAGGTAAGCCCCACTGCAAGTGGAGTGCAGGAGTGTGTCTTAACACGGGTAAAACGCATGTAAGAAACAAAACAAAAACATGTTAATTTCACTTTTTAAAAATGGGAACTAGTAAATCTCCAGATTTCTTTCATTTCTATGCTGCGTTAAAGACTCCCTGCTACTTCATGGAATAGAGAAACCTCTAAATGACAAGTCATATTCTTTCCTTTCAGCGGGAAGGGGAACACCGCGCCCCCCCCCCCCAACACACACACACCAAAAAAGCTATTTTGATCTGCTTGGCACGGCTGCAGTTACACCGGGGTGACCACAAGGTGGCAGTAGACACAAGATGAATATATATCACCAGGTGATTTGCTCTAGAGCGACTATAAACCTGCTAAGATGAAGAAGTGGCTGTGAAACATCACGCCAAGTGAGGGTGAAGAGCTGCAAAAAAAAAAGAGGAAGATCTCTATGGCGGGGTTTGTCTTGACAAGCCTCAGGCTTCTCCTGCGTGAAAGCTATGAAAGGCGTAGGGCCCACAGTCCGTACACTCCTTTTCACCTGCTTGCACACCTGTAAAATCAGGATATCTGCAGAGCAATAAAAGGGGCGAGGGCGCTCCTAGCACTGTTTATTGACAGGCCTGAGACATCTGCGCATCTTTTTTTTTTTTAATGAAATCTTCTCTCCCACCACACTTTCTTTTAAATTCTCACACAAGGGAGGTTTTTGTGACTCACGTCTTGAAAGAGCAAGAGAGGGTTAGAGGGGCAATTCTGCCCTCCAAGGACAGCAAATGTGTCTCCACCATCTAGGAAAAAGAGCAGTTCCTGCACACCTTCAGGTCTCTCCTGTAGAGGACCTCTCTAGGGATATGTATCTGGGTGTGTGAGGAAGCGCTTTCACTTCTCAGATGAACCTACAGATTTCAGGGAAGCATTTCAGAACCTAAGAAGAACCTTCTGGGTCAGGTCAAATGGGACCCATCTAGTACAGTGGCATAGTGTGGGGGGTGCAGGGGGGCCGGCCGCACCGGGCGCAACATCTGGGGGGGCGCTCGCACTAACTAATCTAGTGGAAGAGACTCGAGTGCTAAAATCCACGGATTAGGGGGTGCAAATTACTTGCCTTGCCCCGGGTGCTGACAACCCACGCTACGCCACTGATCTAGTCCAGCATCCTGTTCTCAGATGCCTCAATGCAAAAGCCACAAGCAGGACCCACGAGCCCCACAGCAACTCTCTGCCCCTGTGCTTCTCAGCAAACTGGTATTCAGAAGCATTTCTGCCTCTGACCGTGGATGCAGAGCAGAAACCATCACGGCCAGTAGCCATCAAGAGTCTTTCATCCTCCATGAAAGGAAAAGCATTTCTATGACAAGTGGCTGTAGTAGCATGGACCCTGCCCCTCCCTGGCTCCTACAGCCCATGGGGAGGAGGTCCTAACAGCAATGCCTGGGATAGCTCAGTGGGTAGAGCACAAGGCTCTTAATCTCAGGGTTGTGAGTTCGAGTTCCACGTTGGGGAAAAGATTCCTGCATTGGACTAGATGACACTCGGGGTTACATCCAACTCTACAATTATATGATTCTGTGTGAAAATCCCATAGGATTAGGAATGCCCAGCAGCTTAATTTCATCTCCTTTTAGTCTCACTGGCACTCAAGTCACAGGTCTGTCCCGACCTGTTTTGTGCAGATCTTTGGAAAGAATGAACAGAAAAGCTCTGCATTCAAATTCCATGCATTTTGATTTTTTTAAAATGCACTTTTAAATTATAACAATGGGTTCTTCTGCTGCACAGAGCGCATGGAATGTCCTCCCCCACCATCTTTATTAAGAGGCCTTTTGGTGTCCAGAAAAGCATCACCTCTGGAATGTCCTGCCGTGACTCAGGACCTGGACATAAATTCAGGAAGCTTGTCTGCAGAAGAGGATTTGTATGGGGCAGGGATCCTAAGACAAAGTCACTGCAGATCACAAAGGGGGAAGAGGCAGATCACCCAACTAAGCCTCCGCTCCACCCGTTACCTTCTGGGCATCTTCAGATACCAGAGATTCCTCTCCAGGATCCTCTGCAAACCTCCCCACCTGCCCACATCCAGGCCATACTCAGAGGGATCAGTGGACCCTCTGGGACACATGGCCGAGGTGGCAGAGTGCAGGTTATTTCATCTATGACACAGGTTCCCAAACTGCTGCCTGTGGTCTACCACAGCTCTATGAGGGTCATTCAGGTGGTCCACGGCATAGATTTGTGGATTTGTGGTTGAAGGAGAGAGGCGGTGCATCCTTCGCACTAAATTTCTGTATCGATTTCTAATTGTATTTTTACTGCTTCGTTTATTTCTTACATTGCATTTCATTGCGTTACAATTGGAACCCTAAGGAATTCAAACTGTAATGCAGTAGGATAGAATGCGCAAGAAAGAAAAGCAGGAATTTTTTAAACGCAGCTAAAAACCATACAGCATCTAGCACAGCACACTGCAATTGCTAAAGCAGGCATTTTTTATTTTATTTATCATTACATGGTCCGCCAAGTTCCTCAGCAATTTCCAAGTGGTCCATTGGGGTTAGTTTGGGAACGACTGCTCTATTTAGTCTCCTTCCCAGGGATTTTGAGCCAGGCACCCTTCACTGGACCAGCACTGCATTGCAGCGGGTTGGACTAGATGAGCGCTGGGACCCCTTCTAACCCTACAATTCTGTGGGTCTATAATTCTGTGAACTCTCAGAGAGGAGCAGGAGATTCCCAGCCTTCGCTTTGCCCTCCAATGGTGCATCTGCTGGGATCTATCCATGGTGCTGAAAACACGGGCAATTCATAATCTATGTCAGAGGTTGCCCACCTGGCTCTCACTGGTACACCCGTCTACCCCAACACCCACAGGGCCCCCTCCCCATCCCCGTCCCCTCATGGAGGTTTGGCTTGAAAGCAGCGTTCTGTTGCAGCCGAGAGAAGAGATCGCATTGTGTGCTTGGCTGCAGAGCTGTGTGTGTGCAGCAGTTTGCCCGGCTTGCAAACGTGCCCCCAGAAAGGCTGGCAACCCTCACGACTCCAGCTCTCCCTTCCTTCCTAATTATCTGCCCCAAGTGGCTGCTTTAAAGGGGGGTGCCTGCTTTTACTTTCCTCAATCAAAATGCTATTAGATCTACAAGGGGCGGGGGGGGGAGATGCAGGAAGATCTCTTTTGCTTTTGGGAAGGGGGAGCATTTAAGACTGCAAAGAGTGGCAAGAGGGGGAAATACATACAGTGCTACCTTGGGTTGCAGACGCTTCAGGTTACAGACTCCGCTAACCCAGAAATTGCACCTCGGGTTAAGAACTTTGCTTCAGGATGAGAACAGAAATCGCACAGTAGCAGCGGGAGGCCCCATTAGCTAAAGTGGTACTTCAGGTTAAGAACAGTTTCAGGTTAAGAATGGACCTCCAGAACGAATTAAGTTCTTAACCTGAGGTACCACTGTAAATCTACCTAACTCCACCTTCCTCAATTCGCAAAGCACATCCAAAACCATGGCAAGGCCCAAAGGCAGATCTGGGGCACCAACCTGGTCCCCCTCCCCCGGCTTCCAGATCCCTGGATCTCTTGGCTGGATCTCTTCTTCCTCCCTACTTCCTCTGCCCCTTCCTTGCTTGGCCTCGGCTGGCAGCTCCTCTTCAGATGGGCCACACAGGGCTGCTTCTGCTTTGCACCAACAAGGAGCAAGCTCACAACACGACAGCTGGGATAGCTCAGTTGGCAAAGCATGAGACTCAGGGTTGTGAATTCAAGGCCCACATTGGGCAAAAGATTCCTGCACTGCAAGGGGTTGGATTAGACGGCGCTCATGGTCCCTTCCAGGTCTTACAATTCTGAAGGCTGAAAAGAGTTCCCAGGCCCTGACCTTCTCAATTGTGGCCTGATCCTGCCAGGGAAGCCCGACTGCTTTTGAAAGAGCTATGTGGTGAACAAGATGCTTTTGGCTGCAGCTCCCAGAGGGAGACGGTGTCCTCCCTGCCTCTTCTTTCCCTGTGGCTCAGCAGGCTCAATATGAAAGGGCTGTAAAATCTCCGCTCCTCACCCTGTCAGCCCTCATCTCCCCACCACCAGTTCTGTCAACTTGGTTAAACTGGTCAAACAGCCCCATCATTTGTGCTTAGGCTGCTGATTTAACACTTGAGCCAGTGTGGTGTAGTGGTTAAGAGCGGTGGACTCGTAATCTGGTGAAACAGGTTCCCTTCCTTGCTCCTCCACATGCAGCTGCTGGGTGACCTTGGGCTAGTCACACTTCTCTGAAGTCTTTCAGCCTCACTCACTTCACAGAGTGTTTGTTGTGGGGGAGGAAGGGAAAGGAGAATGTTAGCCGCTTTGAGACTCCTTCGGGTAGTGATAAAGCGGGATATCAAATCCAAACACTTGCGCAGCAAAGCCCTTCTCTGGGAACTGCCCGAGAGTCACTTACAAAATAATAAAAATAAAAATCTTGCCGTAACATTTAAATGACTAAAGGGAGATTATGTTTTGAAGGGAGGAACTCCTCTGATACAGCTATAGCCGCTTGGTCTTACTGCCCTCCTTTGAAATTCATCTCCTGGCTAGGGCTCTTTGAAAGGAAGGGGCCGGGGGCAGGATTTGCAGAAGCGTTTCCCCACCAGCAGCTGCTTTCAGAAAGGTTAACCCAGAATCTTCAATCCAGAGAAGATCCAGCAGCAGCAGCTGGAACCACCAGAAGCACCTCACTTCCCTACTGCTGCTAAGCCAACGTACGTGCAATGGGAAGGAGTCTAGATTCTCCCCCTGCCTGTCCACAGTCTCCATTTCCCATCCCTTTCTCTGTTGCCCACTCTCTGCTTCAAGTTCTAGACTGCAAGCACTTTGGGGCTTTAGAGAAACACTTCAGAGGGGCAACTCCAATACAGACAGTGGTGGCTCCTATCTTCCCAGCACAGAAGGGCAAATCTGTCCCTTTGCTTTGCTCTCCCTTTTCCAGCTGAGTTCTCCACATTTCCATGTCAAGTTGCAATTATAAAACAAAAAACAAAAAAAGCATCCTGACAAAAAAAGTCATCAGCATTTTGTAGTGTGTACTTCTCCTAAGACGTTCGATCACTGCAACGCTGGGTTTGACCTAAAAAGCCTTCAACGGCTCAGGACCACAATACCTCAAGGACTGCCTCTTTCCATAGGAACCTACCCAGATCATCTTCTGAGGCTCTTCTTTGTGTGCCGCCTCCTCAACAGGTCTGGAAGGTGGCAACATGAGAACAGGCCTTCTCTGCAGTGGCTCCCCATCTGTGCAATGCTCTCTCCAGGGAAGTTCACCTGGTGCCTTCATTATACACCTTTAGACGCCAGGCAAAAACATTCCTTTTTTTACCAGGCCTTTGGTTGATTTGACTGACATCCTATGCCCTTTTAAAATGTGGGGTTTGGGGGGGTGTTATTGGGTTGTTGTTTTTATTTTGATTATGTATTTTGTGGTTTTATATTTAGATTTTATTCTGTGAACCACCCTGAGATCTCCGAGTATAGGGTGGTATATAAATTCAAAGAATAAGAATAAGAATAATATACACTTTTGTATGCAATTATTGCCTTGCACCTTTTAGCAAGCAATTCTCCCTAACAAAATGCACCCTTTATGTTATTTTCATGAACAAACTTGTTTTCGCGCACCCTTTCCTCCACATTTCTGTACACTTAGCAATCCCCCCTTTAAGAGAAACTCATTCCTAGCATCAGATACAGGTTACGACACGTCATACAGAACCCCCAGATTTTTCAAACAGGCTATGAGAGGTGCATGCTACAGACCACACCTGAAGATGACACGCATTAAAATAACTTTGGAGCTCTGCTTTCGTGAGGGAATGTTTCTAAACAGCTTTTCATGATAATGCCTCCTGCATGAACTTAATTTCAGGCAAGCTTGTTTTTTGCTTTGTGATGCATGTGTTTGCGGGGTGGGTGCGGGTGTGATGCATTTGGCCTCATTGGCCAAAGAGCAATAAACTACTGTGACGTTTTCAACCCTTTTTCTGTTGGAAAATTGCATTGCATTTTGGTGAGCTGCTTCGAAGGGTCCCGTGTTTCAGTTCAAAGATTGCTTCAATATGCACTGATATGGGAGTCAAATCAAATCTCTTTTTTCCCCTTCCCAGTTTTCCAGGCAGATATTGTTGGCCTGGGGACCTTTGGAGGTTCTGAAACTGTAGCCGGAAGCTCATCAAGCCAGAATCCAGCCTCTTGAAAGGATGGAACACCCATCCGTTCCCCTCACTGACTGTAAGCTCTTTGCCTTTCTCCATTGCTAATGATGCTCTGCTAAGGACTGTACATGCTATGTATGTAAATCAGAACGGTCCATCCATGTAGCGTGTCCATTTCTGATGGGCGATTAATGTGCTCCCAAGAAAAGGAGGGAAAAGTTTAAAGGCTTCCTCCCTCCTCACCAAGAGCGCCATAAGGCTCATATTTCAAATGTTCATAAATGTTCTTGGTGTGCAAGATTTTTCCCCCCACAGAAAAAGCTATCTTTCTGCCCAGCTGGACATTGGTAATATAGATGGCTACATGTTTTCTGACAAATTGCACAAAAATCACAGACAGTGCATCATCCACTCGACGCGTCGTTTTGAAGACAAAAAGATTTAAGAATATTTCCTAAATGCCAGCGAAGGCCTGCAAACAGAGAACATATTGCCCCTATAAATCCTCCCCAGAGGCAAAGGGTGGAAGGGGAAGGAGGAGGGGATGACAATCTTGGGAACGGCCAACACCGTTTTGTGTCCAGAATTCAAAGCTCCATTGGAATCAGATGCATGGAGGAAAGTCTGGGCAACCAGAGGCCTAATCCAGACCCTTCAGGGATTCTGAGAAGTTATTTGCATGAGTTGCTGGGGTTTTTTTGCATGTGAAACCCCCCACCCCCAAACACACACATGTACCAGTGCCAGCAGAACAGGCCTCCCCAAACTTTTTGATCCCTGGGACAGGTTTGGAAATCTAGGAAACTATGTACCCATTTCACAGAAGAAAACTAGGCGATGCTCAGAACTCCAGAAACAGGCAAAACAATTAGGTACCCCAGAACAAATGAAAAAAAGGGTTTTGTTTTAAAACAAAACAAAGAATAAAAACAGGTACCCAGCAAGAAAGCAGGTAGCACCCCATCCCAAAAACCTCCCCCTCAAATAAAATGCATAAAAATAAAAATTGGGAGGGTTACAGGGGGTGGAAACCAAGGAGGCATGGCAGAATATCTCCATTTCAGCTTCTCTCACGTTCTCATTTTCCAAGTCTTCACATTTCCACATCAGTTTGTGATTTATTTTTTTGAAGTCCTCATCAAAATTCATCAGCATTTTTGCGCAAATGCACAACACACTTTTTTCCCTAAGCAGTTCTGCCCAATACACATTTGCAGAACAATCTTCCCTAATACGCTGTATTTTCACACGTCATTGGCACTAATGGATGCCTGTTCTTGCAAAGTTTAGCTTATGGATTTATTTATTTTTTGGTACAAGTTACTTGACTAGAGAGACCTGCGTCGCAAAATTCAGAGAAGCCTGACTTTTGAAAGATTGTGGAAATGAGAGAGTTTAGTATTAAAATGCCAACTGGACCAAATTTCTTCCCCATTCTCCCTAGTGCCTACCGTGGGTTTGCTCCACCTTGCATCTCACTCCTCTGGGACTCTGGGACTGGAAGTCTGATCCAAACTGTTTGCTGCCACATTCCTCCCCGCCTTTAGTTAACCAGTGCACACTTGTGTACTGACAAAACAATACTTGTGGGACAGGAAATGAGGTTGCTCTGAGTACAGTCGTACCTTAGATGTCAAATGGCTTAGTCGCCGAATGTTTCGGCTCCCAAACGCTGAAAACCTGGAAGTGAGTGTTCCGGTTTGCGAACGTTTTTTGGAAGCCAAATGTCTGACGTGGCTTCCATGGCTTCCGCTTGAGTGCAGGAAGCTCCTGCAGCCAATCAGAAGCCGTGCCTTGGTTTTCGAACAGTTCTGGGAGTCAAACGTACTCCCAGAACGGATTAAGTTTGACAGCCAAGGTTACGATGGTATATTACAATTGCATCAGTATTCTTCTTCTCTGTAATTTTGTTTATACGCTCCTTTGTATTGGTAAAGCACAGCACAAAAGTAATCCCTTCTCAAAAATCACATTCATCAATTTTTTTGTAGTGTTTCATCAAACATGCCAGAGAAGGGGCGTCAAGGCATAAACTTTGCACACCCATTGCTGGGCTCAACACTTCGAGGTAAAATAATGGACCATAGTTTCCACTTCGGGAACAAGGCCAGATCCTTTCAAATCTCGAAATGCAGGGAGAGCAGAATTCCAGATGAGAATAATTTTGGAAGGGTACCCATTAATCATGTAGACCAGCCTTCTCCTCGACCTGGTGCCATGCTGATGGTTCTGGACTAGAATTCCCATCAGGCCCAGCCAGCAGAGGGATTATGGGAGTTGTAGTCTGACAACATCTGGGGAGCACCAAGCTGGGGAAGGCTCCTCTAGAGCAGGCCCATGAGTTAAAAGCACATTTTCTGCCATAAAGGCCACAATTCAAGCCCCATAACCCTGGACACCAAAGCATTCTCCCATGTTTAAGTTGGAAGCAAATTGTAAAGGAAACAGAAAAGACAGGGAACTCTGTTTAACTTCCCATATTCCACATACTTCAGGGAATTGTTTTCTTAAGGTATACACACAGATATTGAAATAGAAAGAAAGAGAGGTCCAGCATTCCACCCCACACCCCCATTTTTATTTCACAGGAAAAGAATCGCTTTTTAAATTGCCAAGTTGTGAAAAGCAGCTCACACAATTATCGAGAGGTTCGGCCAATAAACCTTGCTCCCCCTTCATCCGATCCTTGGCTACAGATCCAACTGTCCAATCTCCATATCATTTATTCCTGAGATATTTCATTTCAGGCCCTCAATCTTTAGGTCTGCAATTGGATTTTGTTTCTATGAAATGCGCCCCCCCCCATCCCAGCCCCTGGAGCGCTGGCAGGGAAAGGATATTCCATTTCCAATCCGTTCAAAGTGAAAAAGTCAATATAGATGTCGGGGTGGTGTGCCGGTGCCCCTGCTGCTCTCGTCGTTGCAATCTGAAGTCAGCTAAGGTTGTGGTTCGCTTCCCTCTGCTCCACAACCCGCACCCCACACACACCTGAATACCTGGCCCTTTAGGTCTCTTTCGGGACATGTAATGAATTGTAGGGACCTGCACCTACATACAAAGATGTCCGTCAAAACATCTGAGACCAAAGCAGCCCTTCCCAGGGAATTATATTTAAGTGATTCTTCAAATCAACACAAACCAAGTCCTAAAAACATACAGTGGTACCTCAGGTTAAGAACTTAATTCATTCTGGAGGTCCGTTCTTAACCTGAAACTGTTCTTAACCTGAGGTACCACTTTAGCTAATGGGGCTTCCCGCTGCCGCCGCACGATTTCTGTTCTCATCCTGAAGCAAAGTTCTTAACCTGAGGTACTATTTCTGGGTTAGCGGAGTCTGTAACCTGAAGCATCTGTAACCTGAAATGTCTGTAACCCGAGGTACCACTGTATCTTCCTGCAACCAACAGCAGCACGCTGGTCTGCCTCCTCACTCAGACAAACTCCTGCCAAATAAGACTACTGTCAAGAGTTGGAAACTGCCCCTCACCCACCACTGATGACGAATGACCTTTTCCAGCTGTAGCCTGTCTGAACTGTCCTGATAGGATTAATCTCTTGCAGGTTTATTTTATTGCTGCTAGGCTTTGGAACATCCCAACAATGATTTTTCTACAGTGCATGATATACAGAAGTTATGATCATTTTCACAAATGTGTTGGTTGCCTAAATGCATCTTTGACACCACCCATGGCCAAGCCTTCCCTTAGGCTGGATAAAGGACGGGGCCACGCTCCCTCGGGCTGATGGGAGTTGTAACCCAAAACATCCCTGGGTGACTTTGTGGGTTTGCTCTGCTCTGTATCCTGTTCCTCTGGGGTTCAGGGCAGTTCAGCAGAATTTCCAAAATTAATGCCAGAATCGGGGCGGCTGACCAGATCCCAGTGGCACAAGCCTGCAAGCTGGACGTGAGCACAACAGCACTCTGCTCAACTGTGATCTCCTGCAACTGGTGCCCAGAGATGTAAATCTAGCACCTTGGATTGAGTCATAGAGCAAGAGACAACTCAACAGTCAAGTCACAGAATCACAGAATTGTAGAGTTAGAAGTGCTATTTTTCTAGAAAAAGTGGTGCCAGAGCTCAACAGGAACACCTCCCTTGTTCTCCTATAATGCCAATGGCGCCTGCTGGAGAGTTACAGTTGGGGGAAAAACCCTAGAAGGGACCCTGAGGATCATCTAGTTCAATGCTCTGCAGAAATATGCAGCTGTCCCATACAGGGATCGAACTTGCAACCTTGACATGACCAGCACCATGCTCTAATCAACTGAGCTACCCAGTGTGACATGGGCAGGAGTCCTACAGCTAAACCCCTGCACCAATTGCCACTCTCAACTCTTCTTCAAGATCAGTTGCACACGGACAGGATTACAGCGCTCCAGGCTAGGACTGACCGGGTCATGGGGTGAGGAAACTGTGGAAGCCACAGCCCTGGACTCCAAGCGCGGAAACAGCTGCTCTGCCAGCTCAAGCCTGAGTGATGCTCAGAAGTGCCACCAGACGCTGTCCGGGTCCCTTGTTCTTAACAGAGTGCACTAATTTGTTCCCTGGTGTCTGCTGTAATCAGTCCCGATTGCCAAGAGACAAGCTGCAGACGTCTCCCTGGATTGCAAGTGACAGTGGCGGGCACATGCCTGGCCTGCCTTTCACAGCGCCACGTAGCTGAATGCCACCTTCCCGTTGCCTCCACATCCCTAATTGCAGAGTAATTCCAGGAGAAAATTGACTGGCGTTTGCCGGCGCAGCAGCGATTGCATAAAGGGCAGGCTTGAGCAAACTCGCCCGTAGGAAAATGTCTGTGGCTTCAGACACAGATGGGAGGGCAACAAGCAGCAAGCGGCTTCTGCTTGGAGCAGCCCCATTAACTTTAATGGGATTACTCAAGTTCTGAAAATTACAGTCCGTATTTCTCCCCATTTGCCTCTGGTAAAAAAAAATATTAAAAATCCAACCCTACCTGATTCAGATAGCAACAGAGAGGGATGTCTCAGCCCAGTGGCTCTTTGTGGTACTTGTGGTCCAGGAACATGGTAGTCTCAGTGGATGGGGAGAATGTATATCAGTGGCCTGAGAAAGCAGGCTCTTCCTTAAAGGTAAGGGGACCCCTGACCATTAGGTCCAATCGTGACTGATTCTGGGGTTGTGGCGCTCAACTCGCTTTATTGGCCAAGGGAGCCAGTGTACAGCTTCCGGGTCATGTGGCCAGCATGACTAAGCCGCTTCTGGCGAACCAGAGCAGCGCACGGAAACGCTGTTCACCTTCCCGCCAGAGCGGTACCTATTTATCTACTTGCACTTTCAAACTGTTGGTTGGCAGGAGCAGGGACTGAGCAACGGGAGCTCACCCCCTTGCGGGGATTCGAACCACCGACCTTCTGATCAGCAAGTCCTAGGCTCTGTGGTTTAACCCACAGCGCCACCCGCATCCCTTCAGGCTCTTCCTTACCCTGGACCAATTGAAAAGGGCTGGCTACTTGGTATTGGGCAATCCGGACAGGATTGAGTATATGTCAGGCTGTTGACTACCCTGCTGCCTGTTCTTTTGCCTGAGCTCATCTCAGATACGGCATTGAAGACTCCCAGGATTGTAGATCTGAGGGGGTTCAATTTCCACACTAATGAGGTTGTAGCCCATTAATAAAATTTCTGCTTTGACATTATGGCTGCTTTGACCCCCAGCATCTCCAGGTAAGGCTGGGAAAGACCCCTGTCTGGTACCTTGGAGAGCAGCTGCCAGTCAGTGTAGGAGATCAGTTTCTCCAGTATTTGGTGCCCTCCAAATGTTTTTGCCTCCAAAACCCATCATCCCTGACTGTTGGCCATGCTGGGTGGAGCTGGTGGGAATTAATAATCCAGAACACCCAGAGGGCACCAGGATGGCGCCGACCACACTGGTGGCCAAGGGTACAATGGCACCAGCCAGCTTCCTAGATTCGGGATGCCTACGCTCAGGGAATCACCACTCCTTCTTAAGCCACAGATCATATAATTGTGGACACAACCAAAGCATTATGAAATCATTCATCTTTAGCTGCCGGCGAAACAGGAACAGTTTGGGTGACTTCCCGAAAGGATAACCAACGCCACTGAGTTTGCTGCCAACCACCTCCCCATCACCATCTTTGCTGCACTGTTTCGTTTGGCTTAATGGGTTTATGAACCACTTCTTAATAAAACATTCTTTGCCAAGTAGGGCACAATAAGAAAACGACCGATACAAATAGCATTTAGAAACAGCAACGTTTTATCATGATGATCCAAGAAGTCAGCACAAAAGCCATCAGCCCAGCCCAGCACAAACTCAGCACCCAAAGATACTCCACCAAAAGCTCTGGGAGAACTTGGAAACTATTGAGGGATGGAGTCAGTCTAGCCTCCCAAGCAGTTGGATTTCACATGATGTCACCATTGAGAAACCCCAAAGCAGCCAGGGACTCTGAAGTAGATTGCTATGTGCAAGCAGAAGCTTGGTGCAGGTGGCCTACAGGTAACCAAGGCCCAACCCATTGAGGGATTTAAAGATGACTACCAGCCTAGGGTGGCGGTTCAAATCCCCATGACCAGGTGAGCTCCCGTTGCTCGGTCCCTGCTCCTGCCAACCTAGCAGTTCGAAAGCACAAAGTGCAAGTAGATAAATAGGTACCACTCTGGCGAGAAGGTAAACGGCATTTCCGTGCATTGCTCTGGTTTGGCAGAAGTGGCTTAGTCATGCTGGCCACATGACCCAGAAGCTGTATGGCAGCTCCCTCGGCCAATAAAGCGATATGAGCGCTGCAACCCCAGAGTCATCCATGACTGGACCTAATGGTCAGGGGTCCCCTTTACCCTTTACCAGCACTGAACCACTGTGCCAAGCAGTGTCCTCTGTGGCTAGGAGTGCCTTTTACTAGCTGTGTTTGGTTTGCCAACTATGGCCATTCCTGGACAGGAATAGACTGACCACTGCAGTCCATGCATTCAAAACCTTGAGGCTGAATTACTGCAATGTGTTCTATATGGAGATGCCCTTGGTCTGGTTTAGAAGCTCCAGCTGATGCAGAAGATGGTGGCCAGACAGCTGGTGGAAGCTTCTGCTTGTGGGACACCATTGTTAAAGCACCAGCATTTACTACAAGGCCAGTTTCAAGGTCCTTGCATACAAAGCCCTGAACAAATTAGGTCCAGGATACCTCGATGGCCACCAGAAGCCTTGTATCCCAGCTCAGTCACTGAGTTCACTGGCAGGAGCATCGCTGGTCATTCTCCAATTGGTGAGGCTTATTTGAGAACAGCAAGAAACTGAGCTTTATGTCTTCAGTCCAGTCCTGTGGAACACCCTGCCAATAGAGATTCAGTAGGTGCCTTCTGTTATAAATTTTAAACTCCTGCTGAAATCTTTTCTATAATGCCAGGCCCATGCAGGCAATTATGACTCCATTGTTCCACAAAGGTAAACTGATGTCTGTTTTTAACCTGATTTATGGTTTCCTTGTACAGTTTTATATTTTACTGTTGCAAACCACCTTGATATATTTGGGGCAGGGGGGGAGAGAGAGAGATGGGACTGCAATCCAAAATTAAAATATGCAGTTTCTCGTGATGTACTGGTGTATAAACATTTTAACAAATAAATAAATTAAATACTACAATCCTAGTGCAAATTCTTCTGGACAGCAGCATTTTGCAGCACGTGAAGTTTCCGAACTGTCTTCAGAGGCAGTCCCCCCCCCCACAGGGCTAAAGGCAGCGCTTTTGCTATCAGCCTATCCCTGGGCCGAGTCACGGACGTGAACTGCCTGCCATTTGGAGCATTAGCAGTGAAGGAGACTTGTTGATTAATGTGAGCAATTCAAGCAGATTAAGGAGCCACTTCACCCCGAGCAAGGGAACCTTTCGAGTTGCTCGACTGTCTCTGGCCACATGGAAGCCATCGGTTTTTCCAGGCGTCAAACGCACAGCCTGGGTTGAGGGAGAAATTCCCGTTCTGTTTTTGCATCGAGCCAACCTGCCTAACTCGCACTTCTGGAAACAATAATGAACGGAAGAGCACCGATCCTCTGGAATTCATGCTTCTCTGGATTTGGCAAAAATCTAACCATAATTGTGTATATGGGGGGGGGGGCAAAACTGCATGCCAAACTGAATATATTAGGGGGGGAATGCCCTAAAATGCTGGTTCCCAAGGCCACATGTGGCTTGGGTGGGGGGAAACTCATTCAGCCCCCTTCATCTTACTTGCTCATTCACCAGTCTGCAGAATCAAGCTTCTCTTCCACATGGGAATGAGGGAAAGAGTGAAGGGTCTGGGGCTGCTGGATCAGGTGCCTTCTTTTAGGTTCTCAGTGGTCAAAACCTCTTTCTCCTTACTTTGAAAGTTCAAGGAACTACCGTATTTTTCGCCCTATAACACGGACCCGACCATAACACACACATAGTTTTTAGAGGAGGAAAATCTGTAGGCATGCCACCCGTAGGCATTCCCTCCATAACACGCACAGACATTTCCCCTTACTTTTTAGGAGGAAAAAAGTGAGTGTTATGGTGCAAAAAATACGGTAATTGGAGGCCTTGGAACTCATAAGACACCATGAAGAGCAGCAGTTGCTCCCGCTACCATGTGCTGAGTCCTGCTCGCCTGCTCCAAACCACACCTTTGTTCCCAAGCATTGCACTGCAAGGACACCCAGCTGCACCACCCCCCAAAAAACCCCCACTAAGGGCCAAAGTAATGCTCTCAGCAGCCTCTGTGTGGAGCAGTGTGGAGCCCCTGCTCAATGTTGGAGTCACAGAATCACAGAAACTGCAGAGTTGGAAGGGATCTCTAGAGTCATCTAGTCCAACCTTCTGCAATGCAGGAATAACAGCTAAAGGATGCCTGGCAGATGGCCATCCAGCCTCTGATTAAAAACCTCCAAGAAAGGAGTGCCCACCAATTTTATATCCCAGTTGTTCTGTTTTACAAACACTTCTCTGTAATCCCTGGCCTTTCCTGCCTTCACCCAGATCTTTGGGCCCAGAAATGATTGAGTTGCAAGGACAAAAAAAAAACCCAACCCAGATATTAGAAGGGAGGGGGGACCTACAACCACCTGCGACCCAGTTTAGAACTCTTGTTGAGGGTGTGAGGGTTTTTTTCAATTGTCGTCAGAGGAGACTCATAAACAGTAGCCCAAATAAGATGTGCTCTGAGCGTTACGTGTGCGGCTGCCGCGCCAAGAATTAACATGTATTTTTTGCTTCCAGAAATGAAGTTATTGCTCCCCCAAGTTAAAAACCACCACTTTTCCCCCGCCTCAAAATAATCAGATAGAAAGGAGCAAGAGTTTCCAGGCGAGATTGTGTCTAAAGGGACATGAAGAGGAGTAAGTAAGTATTTAATTGCACCGCAGTTTTGATTTCTACATTATCCCGCTGACAGGTTCTCAAGAGGCCGGAAAAGACGGGGTGGGGGGAGAGAGAGAGTTGCGGCGAATCTCTTAAGTGTGGCTGAGCTGCTTGCAGGAGGTTTCTTGAGCTGGTGACAATCCCAGGCGATTCTAGCTAGAGAGCTGCTCCCCCAGAGTGAGCAGGAGGAGAAGCGGAGAGCAATTCTCAAGGGGCAGCCTTCTTTTCCCCTTCTTCTCTCCCTCCTCCCAGAGGCTCCCACTTCCTGAAAAGATTGCTCAGGTTATTTTGATAGCTGCAGACAGGAGATGTCTGCGAAGAATGATAAACCACTGAGATGAAAAAAGAAGCTGGCCTCAAAACGGATGCTCTTTGCGGGTAGGTTTAAACTGGGAGACAGAAGCCGAAGGTGACCTCTTTGCATCGGTGTGCAGGACCCCCTGTTGGCTGGGAGGGGACCCTGGACACAGGGCCCTCTGAGGGAAGGGGGCAGCCCCACCACCTGGGCCACACTCCCTCTTCCACATGAATCTGGCTCTTCACTGTCTCTCCCTACCTGAACCAAGTGAAAAAGATAATGCCCACCTGGACCTTCTTGGGCTAGGTAGAGATGGGATGGAGGAGGCCTTGTATTCTTTGGAGAATCGCCTTGAATGGGAAACCACTCAGCTCACAGACATGCACTTGCCAGGATCAGACATCCTCCCCCACCTTGGACATCCAAAACCAGGCTGACAAGACCCTCCAAGTGTCCCTATTTTCTAGGGACAGTCCTGGTTTTACAGAAGCTGTTCTGGTTTCTGTGTTGATCCCGGAATGTCACACTTTTCTTTAGGACGTCCCTATTTTTATTGGAGAAATGTTGGAGGGTATGGAGTTATTCAACCCATGAACCAAGGAGACATATAACCTTTAGAAGACACCTGAAGGCAGCCCTGTATAGTTTTATTGTGTGTGTGTGTGTGTGTGTGTGTGTGTGTGTGTGTGTGTGTGTATACACACACACATTGGAAGCCACCCAGAATGGCTGGGGCAACCCAGTCAGGTGGGTGGGATATAAATAAAAGTATTATAATAATTATTATTACGTCCAGCGCTGTGGGTTAAACCACATAGCCTAGGGCTTGCCGATCAGAAGGTCGGTGGTTTGATTCCCTGTGACGGGGTGAGCTCCCATTGCTCAGTCCCTGCTCCTGCCAACCTAGCAGTTCAAAAGCACAAAGTGCAAGTACATAAATACCCTAGGTATCACTCTGGCGGGAAGGTAAACGGCATTTCCATGCGCTGCTCTGGTTCACCAGAAGCAGCTTAGTCCTGCTGGCCAGCTCTCTCAGTCAATAAAGCGAGATGAGCGCTGCAACCACGACTGCAAGAGTTGTCCACGACTGGACCTAACGGTCAGGGGTCCCTTTACGTTTACCTATTTTCATCACAGAAATATTGGGAAGGATGGGCATGATGGAGGAAGGAGTCCTAGCTGAAAGGGAAAGCTGAAAGGGAGAGGCTGAACTCTGGAAACAAAGCCTTATGGCGAACAGTTGAGGGAGTTGGGTATGTTTAGCCTGGAGAAGAGAAGACTGGTTTATGTGTGACATGGTAAATTAAAGGTAAAGGTACCCCTGCCCGTACGGGCCAGTCGTGTCCGACTCTAGGGTTGCGTGCGCATCTCGCTCTAGAGGCCGTGAGCCAGCACCGTCCGAAGACACTTCCAGGTCACGTGGCCAGCGTGACGAAGCTGCAGCTGGCGAGCCAGCACCAGCGCCGCACACGGAAACGCCGTTTACCTTCCCCCTATAAAACGGTCCCTATTTATCTACTTGCACCCGGGGGTGCTTTCGAACTGCTAGGTGGACAGGAGCTGGGCCCGAACGACGGGAGCTCACCCCGCCGCGGGGATTCGAACCGCCGACCATACGATCGGCAAGTCCTAGGCACTGAGGTTTTACCCACAGCACCACCTGCGTCCCATGGTATCCATTTTCAAATATCTGAAGGGTTGTTAACATGGAAGATGGTGCAAACTAGCTTTCTGCTGCTCCAGAGGTTAAGTCCCAAGACAATGCTTGAACAATAGATGACTCTTCTAGACAGGGAAAGGCAGCTGAGCAATGGTACCCAATCTCTAGAGCGGATGGGCTCTCCCTTTGCTGGCGGCCTGCAGGGCTTGCTTGGGGGTAGCCCCAGACCTCTGGAATCCCCTCCCAAATTATATCCAACCTGCCCCTCCCCACTGCTGACATTTTCAAGCAACGGGCAGCGGCAGTGTGGTTCTATGCAGAATTTTACTGCTGCGGCTTTACGGTTGTGTTTTATTTTATTTGCTGGTTTTAAAATTTGGTTTATTATGATTATGCTGTTTTTATTGTCGCTGTTGTAACCCTCGCGATGCCCTCTTTCTGAGGAGGGGGGTCAGGGTATAAACTACCCCCTACATAAATGTGCAAACACACATGCCTACAGGGGCCAGATCGACCCATTATTTACCTGGGCTTTTGTGTGAGTTTAAGTGACTGATTAATCAACTCAGCTTCTGGTTTTTAATCGGCTGGTGGCCGTTCCCTTTTAACGTGGATGTTTGTTTTCCCTGTTATCTTACTCGCTTTTTAATGTCCTGCGAAGCCACCTCGAGAACTACAGTTAGTAGGCAGGATATAAATATTTTAAACCATGGTAATAAATGATAATAATATTGCAGCAGCTCCTGGGGCTTGGCGAAGCATCTCTCTATGCTTTGCACACAAGACGGAGAGTTTTCCCCGTGCTTGCGGTGCGGAGTCCCTGTGAGGAGTGTCCCTGACTGCTTGCTTGAGGGTAGTTCCCCCCCCCCCAACTCTCTACAATGTGACCCAGGCGAGCTACCTCAGGACCCCCCCCCAGTGTCCCTATTTTCCAGAGACAGTCCCCGATTTACAGAAGCTGTCCCGGTTTCTGATTTGATCCTGGATTGCCCCACTTTTCCTTAGGATGTCCCTATTTTCATGGGAGAAATGTTGGAGGGTATGGTAGGACACTCCTACTTCCATCAGAGAAATGCTGGGTGGTATGAAGTTATGCAACACACCCCCCCCCTCCACAAGCCAATGAGATAAATAATTATACAACCTTTGTTCCTGGCAGCACTGTACAGGGAAGTTTTTTTTTTAATGTTTAATGTTTTATTATGCTTTTATATATGTTGGAAACGGGCCAGAGTGGTTGGGGCAACCCAGTCAGATGGGTGGGGTATAAATATTATTATTAATTATTATTATTATTATTATTATTATTGACTAGGACGTCTCTATTTTCATCAGAGAAATGTTTGGGGATATGCATTGGATGGCTTTAAGAGAGGATTGTACAGATTCATGTAGGAAAAGGCTACTTGCTATGATGGTCATATTCTGCCTCTTTGGTCAGAGGAAGAAATGCTTCTGAATACCAGCTATTGGAGGCCACAGAGTGGAGAGAGGGTTCTTATGTTCAAATTCTGCTTGTCAGCCAGTGTGAGAACACAAAGCTGAACTAGATGGGCCGCTGGCCTGATCCAACACGCTCTTCTTATATTCTTAACATTTTGCTGCAGATCCCACATGTAATCTTGGACCCTGCATCCTGAATGTTGTGGAAAGGCCCTCTCTACTGAACCCATGCCTGGAGAGGCAGTGGAATTCCCAAAGCCCCGGTTTCCATCTTTAAGAAGACTCAGTGTAGACCAGACCAAAGGCTTATCTAGTGCAACTCCCCATTGCCCTGGAAGTCATAGAAAGGGGAGGATGCTCTTGTGCTCAGATCCTGCTTGCAGGCTTCCTAAAGACATCTGGTTGGTTGGTGTAATGGTTATAGGGGTTGCTCGTGCGTAAGTTGCTGCCGCTCCTGGCTAGGTCACCTGGTTAAACCCTTTCTGTCTAGACAGCCCTTCACTTCGTGGCTGTTTCAGTCGCTGGCAGAATCCGTCAGTGGGCGTTTCTTGAACCTCTTCCAGCAAAGAAGTTCTTTGACGCCAAGTCTCCGCCTACTCTCCCTGCGCGGAAGTCTTCTGCACAGGGTGGGTGTGGGCAGCAGAGGACCCGTGCTCTCCCCGCTGGTCTCTGGCGAGGAGTCCTGGAGCCCCCTCGCCGATTCCCCCATCTGCCCCCCTTTACACCTGGTGTTACGCTGATTTCCTTCCCCAGACGATGAGCTGCCTCTCTTCCTGCTGGGCCCTTCTCCAGCATCGCTTTGGAGCCTAGCCTCTGCCTCTGGCTCTGATGGCAGTTCCCTGACAGTTGGCTACTGTGAAAACAGGATGCTGGACGAGATGGCCCACTGGCTTGATCCATCAGGGCCCTGATTATGTTCTTAGGTTGAGTTCGCTGGCACAGCCACAGCTTTTCATCAGCCCATCTGTGCCCCTGAGACCTGGTTTTTGCTGGGCTGATGTGTTAATAATAATAATAATAATTTTTTATTTATGCTCTGCCCTTCCCGGTTCAGAAAACCGGGCTCAGGGCAGCTAACAACAAATTTAAAACACTTAATTGATGCAACAAAAAACCAGCATAAAATACAATATAAAACATGAATAACAATAAATTTAGAATTCAAAAATCAATTTAGGGGGGAAATCCATCCAATAAACATTAGATGATCACCAGGGCTAGCTGGCTAAATTAGTCCTATTTGGGCCAGCTAGGACACCAGGGGAGAATTAGCTGTGGGATCCCAGAGCGGGTAATCTTCATAAAAAGGGGAGGAGGAGGGAAGGAAGGGGAATAAAAGATCAGGCTAAGTTCAAATTGAAGTTTAGAGCTGCGGGGTCACTTCTGCATGTAGCAAAGGGGGCAACTGCCCCATAGACCAAATCATTGCAGGCGGCTTCTGCTTTCTACTGCTTTTGCAGTCCGTCTGGTGAAAGCTGCTAAAACTTCTGTGTCCCCCTGCACTCTCCTCTTCCGCCCACTGTGTCCCGCCCCACAGCTACCGCCCTCGGCTCCTCGCACAGTTTGCAGCTGTGCTCCAGCATCAATTACTCAAACAACTTCAATCCATCCAGACACTAATGTCATTAGTCTAGCGAGATCCTTTTGGAATAATTTACATAGGAAACTCGCCTTTCCATGCTAAATGAAAAATGGTCCGCTTTTAGTGAATGGGATTTGAATTACAATCCCCACCACATGTGGTTCGGCTTTATTCGTGCTATTTATTAAATGGGGGGAGGGGGAGGGGGAAAAGGTGAAGCAGTCAATTACAAAGCAATTACCAATGCCTTTATTGCAAACTTGATACTGCACACGGAATATTACGCCTTGCAGCAGAGGAAGGAGGGAGGGCCACGGCCTTGATTCACGCAGAGCCTGCGCTCAGGAAGGTCAGCCAAGTAAACCAGAAACTTCATGGCAGGGGGCCTGTTGCATGGGGAGGGGGAGGGGTGCCTGGGACTAGACAAGTACGGAAGGAAACGGAGATCTGCAGCGTCAGCATGCAGAGCGAAGCCCCAGCATTGGCCAGGCAGGCTGCAAAATTTAGAGCTGGCCCAATATGTTTGGGATGGAAGGGGTAAAAATGGCCCCGAAGACAAAGTAAGGTTGAAATTTCTCTAAACTTAGGAATGGGACGTGATTAAAATGAAAGGTGGCAGACTCTCCTTCACTGGAGGTTTTTAAAAAGAGGTTGGATGGTCTTCTCTCAGAGATTCTTTAGCTGTGGTTTCTGCATTGCAGGGAGCTGGACTAGATAGCACATGGTTTCTCTTCCATTGCCCACAGTTCTGTGGTTCTCCTACGGAAGCAACTCCAGACCCTCCAAGTGCCCCTATTTTCCAGGGACAGTTGCAGATTTACAGAAGCTATCCCAGTTTCTGATTTGATCCTGGGATGTCCTGCTATTAGGACGTCCCTATTTTCATCAGAGGAATGTTGAGGGAATGGAGTTATGCAACCTCCAAGCCAAGGAGATAAGTCACTGTACAACTTACAGAAGGCATCTGAAGTTTTTTAAATGTTTAATGGTTTATGTGTTAAAAGCTGCACAGAGGGGCTGGGGCAACCCACTTAGATGGGTGGGGTATATTTATTATTATTAGTAGTAGTAGTGTTGAATAAGGGATGTGGGTGGCTTTGTGGATTAAACCACAGAGCCTAGGGCTTGCTGATCAGAAGGTCGGCGGTTCGAATCCCCGCAACAGGGTGAGCTCCCGTTGCTCGGTCCCTGCTCCTGCCAACCTAGCAGTTTGAAAGCAAGTCAAAGTGCAAGTAGATAAATAGGTACCACTCTGGTGGGAAGGTAAACGGCATTTCCGTGCGCTGCTCTGGTCCGCCAGAAGCGGCTTAGTCATGCTAGCCACATGACCCAGAAGCTGTACGCCGGCTCCCTTGGCCAATAAAGCGAGATGAGCGCCTCAACCCCAGAGTCGTCCATGATTGGACCTAACGGTCAGGGGTCCCTTTACCTTTACCTAGTATTGAATAGGACTGGACCTAACGGTCAGGGGTTCCTTTACCTTTACCTAGTATTGAATTGGATGTTTCTATTTTCATCGAAAAAATGTTGGAGGGTATGCAACTCTCCCCCCACACCCACATGCTACAAGGTCCGTCTCACTCAGTTGTGTTTCCCAGATCTTCCTTCCAAAAGCCAGCCCCAAATTCCCCCACGTTCATAGGAAATTGAAAAGGGTGTAATATGAAGTGGGAGGGTTATGCAAGACACCATGTACATGGTCAGCATCCCCACCAACACCAGGGACACTTTCAGTGGCAAAATGCAACTCTCCCCGAGACCACCACAGACAGCCATGACTGGAAGTCTATGTGGACCATGTGGCCTGACTTAAGAAAGCTTGGTGTGTTCTAGCCTGGACAAGATGGAGAGAGTGACTGGGAAACGGGAGCAAGTGATGTGAAGGTCTTTAATGTGGGCCCCTTCCTGGAGCTAAGGAGGTCTGCGTCTGGTCAGTGCCCAAGTCAGAGACCTCCTGGGAACCACACATAGCATGACTCTGTGTAGCAAGATGGAAGGAAGTCAGGACTTATGTGTATGATACTGTATCATAAATAAATAAAACCTTGCAAGGTGTCAAAGAACCAGGTTGTGGGGAGAAGAATCTGCCGTAGTCCTACAGCAAGAAGCAGCAACAGTTCAGAAAGAAAATGCACCACAAGGCGAACGTGTGTTTGTTTGATTGCCTTTGAGAAGGCGCAAACCTCAGAGCTGCAGCACTTCACCTTTCGCTCAGCACAAAAGCATCCTTTGTATTCTGCCTGGGATGCTGCTTTAGCCTTGCCAGGAAGACAGGTGACAGGTTTAGGAGACGCAAAGCACCCTTGGCCTTGCCGATCTTACAAAGAGGAGACCTGAGCCATCTGGGCAGAGTCGCTTTAGCAGCCCTCAGGCACTTCCGATTAAAGGACAGGCAGACAAAATGCTTTGCCTCCCAGAACAAGCATAAAGAGGATTGAGAAATGAGAGAGGGGGAGGAAGAGATGGTCAAAGGGGTTTGTGGGCCCAGTGAAAGACAGGTGCCTGGGTGAGCTAGCTTTCCTTCTTACAATGCAGCGCAGAATTGTTCCAATAACAAAGAAAACAGATATTAATTAAAAACAAGGTCAGGAGCATCCAGTTCCTGGTGTGGGTGCAGATGGTGCACGTTCAATCTGTCCTCCTAGATGCTTGTCTTATAAACCTAGGTACTGAAAGGATGGGCCAAACAGCTGAATGAGACCTGAGGTTTTATGAATGGAAGATGTGGCTTTCTCAAGGGCTCCGGTGGGAATTTTCAGGTGACCAATCAAAATAGAGAGAGGAGCCTATGGCTGGGGCAGATGTCGCCAGACACCCAGGAACAGCTCAGAGCCTTCTGCCCAGGCAAGGGAGGCACAAATCTTCCATTTTGATTTCTCTTATTTCCTGTTCCCCCCCCAAAGAATTCATTGGCATTTTAGTTCATGTTTCTCCTAAAAGAGATATCTTTGCATACACCTTCGTCCAATATACACAGTTCAACAATCCATGTTTCATAATGTTATGCATTTTTTAAAAATATTACTATTAAAATCATGGAACTCAAGGTGGTTTACAGATAAAAACAAGAGCCAGTGAAAAAAACAGGAAAAAATATCAGTCATTTAAAAATAATTAAACATGGATAGAATCAAAACTATATACAAACATAGAGTACAGTGGTACCTTGTTTTACAACCATAATCCGTTCCGGAGGTCCGTTTGTAAACCAAAACAGGTTGTAACTCAAGGCGCACTTTTGCCAATGGGACCTCCCCCCCAAAAATTGTTCGTAATTTTTAAAAAAGGGGGTTGTCATCCAAAAAAAGTTGCAAACTGGAACAGGCACTTCCGGGTTTGACGTGTTTGTAATCCAAAACATTTGCAAACCAAGACATATGCAAACCAAGGTACCACTGTATTTTCAAAACATACCAATGATTATAATAAAAACATCACTGCACCAGCCCTTTAACTAAAAGCAGTCAGTTCCCCAAAGCCTGTTGGAATAAGGTCTCCCCCTGCTAGTGGAAGGACAACAAGGAGGGAGCCAGTCTAGCTTCTCCAGGCAGGGTCAAATGAGGGAATATGGTATTTCACATCACTTGGGGCTAAACCATGTAGGGTTTTATAGATCACAACCAGCACTTTGAATTGTGCCCTGAAACAGGCTGGAAGCCAGTGCAGCTATTCTAGCAAGGGAGTCAGTATTCTCCCAAGAACCAGCTACGGCCAGCAATTTGGCTGCAGTTCTTTGAGCCAGATGAAGTTTCTGAGCCCTACTCAAAGACAGCCCCATGTAGTTACAGTAATCCAAAGAGGCTGTAACTACAGTAAGGCATGCATCACTGTAGCCAAATCAGACATCACAAGGAATGGGTGCAGTTGGTACACTAGCTTTAATTGTGCAAATGTACTCCTTGCTGCTGCAGAGACCTGGGCATCCATGCTCAGGTATGAGCCCAGGACAGCATGCCCAAACCGTGAACTTCAATGGTAGTATTACCCCCCTCCAGCACAGGCTGAATCCCTATTCCCTATTCTGCCTTCCAACTGACCAAATATTATGTCTACTAATAAATGCATTTTTTATTCTCAAAACCAAAAGAAAACACATTTTTGCATACTTTTTTTGTTTGGAGAACTGCATTCAGAAAAAGTGTGCATTTCAGAGATTTTGCAAGTGGTTATTTCAGAAGGTGCAAATTACGGGGGGGGGGGGTTGCACCTTAAAATGCAAAACAAATTTCTCTCCCCTATCCCCTTCCCTAGCCTGGCCTGTTGCAAAAGCCACAGGAAGCAGAGCAGATTGATTCTGATTCGACCACATTCTAATGAGATGCTAGGAGCCTCTTTTTCCCCTTGGGCTGGCTTCAAGCCATGCCAGAGGTGCTCTTGGAGCAACATATCCTTACTCTACCCATATCTCAGAATTGGAAAATGAGATCCGTCAGGGGGATCAACATGTGGGGAGCATCTGCCGAGAAACTGCAAGGAATTCATTACTTCACCTGGGCAAGAAATCTCCAAAGTGGCCTCAAATGCTTTTGGCAAAACTCTGGGTGGGTGGGTGCGTGGGGGTGACTTGGTTCGAGACATGCCTGCTGCTTGGGAGGGGGCAAGCCTGGAGACATGAGACAGGCAGAGAGATGCAACGGGTACCCTCTCACTATCCAAACATTCATTTCCATCCCTGAAAATGCTGTGACGATTTCATCCAAGCTGGGTCTTTCAAATTCCCCTTGAGATTTTGCTTCGGGCAGAATTAGGCAGCCTCAAAGCCAGGCTGGAAAATCCATATTTTACACTCCCAGCAGATGACAAGGCTCCCAATTCTCATGTACCTGCTCTGCATTTGCAGCACATGCAACGGAGCGCAAGCTAGCTTGCCGGAAGGCGGATTTGGAAGAGACACATGGCTGTGTGTCACGGGCCACACATTACTTCTGGCACGTGCGTGTAAAAAACAATAGCAAAGCCTCTTGTTGCACTTGAAAGGCCAACCCCTTTATTTTGGAATAAGCTTTTGCCATTTTGAACCCGCTTGTTAGTCTTCCTGGCACCATGAGATTCTGCCACTTTTGCTGCAACCAATTTAACGCAGAACCCACCCACCCTCCAGAAAAGGTATTATTAACATGCTACAGGGCTGGAATCCTTAAGCCTGTTTTAAACACCCCCAAGGTTCATGTGTGAAACACACAGTATTTTTGTATCTGGGTTTACCTCCAGCACTTGACCAACAAATACCCTAGCCCCGTGCCATATCGCGACCTGAATTTAAACCCCTCCTCTATTTCTGGAGGGAATTGCTATGTGGTGGGAGAGAGTGGAATTCTGGTTTGCTTGTATGTGTGAGGTTTGGGGGTGGTGGTTTTGGGTCAGATTAGCCATACTGATTTGTATACTTTTTTGGAGTGGGGGTAGGTCATTGTCCTGCTGTGCTACACAACAATGGGATGAAGGCATCCTACTTTGCTTGTCCCAGTGCAAGTTCATTGGTTAGCTTCTCTAACAGGGGCATGCCTGGAACATGTAAGATCTCCATGCATCAATCAGAAACACCATCAGAACAGCAGAAGCCACATTCCAACTAGGAGGCTGCTGGGCCAGGACCCCCTTTGAAAAAGAGCGAGGGACAGCACAAGGAACTCTGGGACTTGCTGTTTTGACAGGTAGAAAGAGATGCTCTTTTGAGGTCTACTTGAAATAATTCCTTAGGTCCTCCTGACATTTCCAGTGTGGAAGCAGGAAGAGTGACAGGATCCGGCAAGTGATAGGGGAGCACTGCAGCCACCAGGGTTATCCTTGGGGACCGTGGGAGGGAGATAAGGCCACATAACAGATTTGCAGGCAGGACAGCAAAGCATTAGGTGCTTGGCCTCCTAATGAGCACAGAGGAGGTGTGGAAGCAGATCCCCAAGACGCCATATTGCCCTGCCTATTCTTCCAATCGTAAGTTGCTTTTAACTGATTTAATTTAGCATTTTAATTTTGTTGTAAGGTCCACTCTGGCACCTTATGGTGAAGCAGCAGCAGCCGGGGTGTGTGAATAAATCCCAGTGATGGTGATGGCATCCATCTACAAATGCAAACCAGGTAGCCAGCAATGCAAGGAGCTCAATCATCAAGGGCTTAAAGGAGAATAAGAATAAGGAAGCATCCGTCAATGGTCCAAAATGGACCATTGGGCCCCTGCTACCTGATGGTCCCAAGACCAAGGAAGTGATGTTTGAGCAGCGGAAATAAATGTACACTGTGGCAATCAGATGATGAGGGAAGGCTGCATTGGGGTGGGCGCCTCTTAACTGCCCCCTTTTGGTGGATTCCTTCACAACCCACATCCATAGGAGTGGAGCAACACCCTTCCCCCACACCAGGATTCCAGACCCACAAGGGGAGCAGAGCCCAAGGAGAAACCTTCCCCAGACAACTGCCGACCCCTAATCTATTCCTCCTGCTCCTTTAATGAGAACAATTTCGTCTCTGCAGATCCATCACTATAACGTTCCTTACCGTTACAATTCATAATTAATCTCCACAATTATAAATAATGCAAGATTTGTTTATTGCCCTGCTGGTTGTGAGCGTGAGAGCCCCGTTGGTCTGGCTCCAGCGCTGAGCCACCAGCGGAAGGAGGCCAGCCGGAGATCCCAGCTCTGCCACACAGCTGCCAGATGCAACAGGGCCTGAGGTGCAACCCCTTGTTTGGGTCAGAGGATCCAGTGCTGTGAGCATCTCTGCAAGAGACACCTCTGCTTGAAGAGGCCCCCAGTGAGGCAGACAGCCCACCCAACACCCCTCTGCATTATCAGTTCTGTTGTCAACCTCTTGCCGTCAATGCATTTCTTCTAATAAAGGTAAAGGTAAAGGTACCCCTGACCGTTAAGTCCATTCGCGGATGACTTTGGGGTTACAGCGCCTATCTTGCTTTATTGGCTGAGGAAGCCGGCGTACAGCTTCCAGGTCATGTGGCCATCATGAGATGGCGAACCAGAGCAGTGCACGGAAATGCCATTTACCTTCCCACTGGAGTGGTACCTATTTATCTACTTGCACTTTGACGTGCTTTCGAACTGCTAGGTTTGCAGGAGCAGGGACTGAGCAACGGGAGCTCACCCCGTCACGGGGATTCAAACCGCTGACCTTCTGATCGGCAAGTTCTAGGCTCTGTGGTTTAACCCACAGCGTCACCCGCGTCCCATACATTTCTTCTAATAGTCAACTGCAATCTACCTTCCTCTGACTCCAGCCCATAAGCTCTAGGCCTGCCCCTCTCTCGGGGGCAGCAGAAAACAAGCCTGCCTTCTTCTGTGTGGCTGCCCTTCAGGGGTTCACGTTCCCCACCCCCATCTTCTCTTCTCCAGGCTCAATACACCTGCTTCCTTTGACCTTCCTTCACTAAGAATTCTTTCCCACACAACTATTAGAGAGCGCACAAGGCTTTTACAGAACTAAGACATGACTCCCTTCCACCATGATTATCAGTGAGAGGATTTGGAGGATTTGGATTTCCCCCAGCTTGCGGCATCCTGCTAGCAAACAAACTACAGTAGTACCTTGGGTTAAGTACTTAATTCGTTCTTGAGGTCCGTTCTTAACCTGAAACTGTTCTTAACCTGAAGCACCACTTTAGCTAATAGGGCCTCCTGCTGCTGCTGTGCTGCCGCAGCATGATTTCTGTTCTCATCCTGAAGCAAAGTTCTTAACCTGAGGTACTATTTCGGGGTTAGCGGAGTCTGTAACCTGAAGCGTATGTAACCTGAACCGTATGTAACCCGAGGTACCACAGTACCGAGCAGTTTTAAAACTTCAAAAGCCAAAGGGTTAACACCCTTCATCCTTCATTTTAAATACGTCACAAGGAATAGAGAAGGCAGCTCTGAAATACATGAAAAGCCACGTCGTGTGAGACTGAGGGGCTGCCCGGCCTCCAAAAATCTCTAGGCTGGGGATATGGGCATTTCCTTGCGTTTCTCCCCTAACAAGAGGTAGCCCTGCAGCTGAACATGGAGGTTCCACTTTAGCTTTCTTGGCTAATGGCCACTAATAGACCTCTTCCCCTCCCGCGATTTCATTTAAACTGGCAACTGACAGTGACAAATGCCACAAGACAGCTTGCACAAAATGGAAAAGAGGACCAAAAGAGATGAAAGCACGCAGGTAGGAAACAGGGCAAAATTCAGCCTAAAAGCAAAACAAGCAAGGAGCCCTTTTTATTAACCCATATAGTCCGATCTCAACTGAGGAATCTAAACCATTCTGAAAGGAGTAAAGGTCATATTTTGGGGTATGGAATCGTTTGCCAGCGGTGCCCCTTTGCAGCTTCCACACAAAAGGGCCCAGCCTGATACAAAATAATGAAAGGACACAAATCTGACATCAGAAATGGCAGTATCCATATATCGGAAGTGGGGGGAGGCATTTCAACTTCCCAGAGTACCCTGAGACCCTGGCAGAGACCATACTAGAGCAAAGGAAATTGGAAGGAAACAACTGGATGGAAAGACAGCAAGAAGTCTGATGCTGTCATTTCTGGAATGAGACAAGAGAAAGGATTTTTAGCACCCTATATGTGTGAATTGGTTTACCAATGGCAGGAGGTTTGTGTCATTGACAATGGGTTTGTGAATTACTGTATTTTTTGCTCTATAAGACTCACTTTTTCCCTCCTAAAAAGTAAGGGGAAATGTGTGTGCGTCTTATGGAGCGAATGCAGGCTGCACAGCTATCCAAGAAGCCAGAACAGCAAGAGGGACCGCTGCTTTCGCTGCACAGTGATCCCTCTTGCTGTTTTGGCTTCTGGGATTCAGATTTTTTCTTTCTTGTTTTCCTCCTCCAAAAACTAGGTGCGTCTTATGGTCTGGTGCATCTTATAGAGCAAAAAATACGGTAACCACTGTTAATGAGCTATTTTTCACTGTTTGTACCTGTTTCCCTCTAATCTCACTTTCTACAACTGCATCTCTGATAAAAGGGGGGGGATCTGTGTATAGCTATGAACACAGCATAACACTTCATGTGACTGATAAAGTGGACTGTAGTCTAGGAAAGCTCGCGCTGTAATAAAATTTGTTATAGTTTAAGATGCCACAGAACTCTTTTGTTGCTCTTGCTACAATCCACCAGGAAAACTTTGCAGCAAAAAGGATGGACGGTTAATAGAAAAATCTAGCATGCATGCTAGATTTGCAAAAAACAACAACAACCCAACAATAAATATAAAACAGCAGCAAAAGGATATTGCAAAGAAGAATGAGCCACAGAGAGAGCCGTTCCACACTTAGTGCTAAAGAACAAAATATTTATTTTTTATTTTTGTTAAAAGTGAGATTTCTCTCTAGGAAACAACCCTATTCCCAGAGGTTTGAGCAACAGAGATGCAGTTCCTTGGGAATTAATAATAAAAAAGGTGAGTCAGTAATAAACTAAATTACAGGGAGCCTATCAGGAATTTCAGCATCTGAGAGCCAAAATTTTGCTGGGGGTTTTCTAAGCAAAGATAATGAGTTGTATAATTTATGCTGCCTAAAACATTTGCTAGATGTAACATGAAAGCGCAATATTTATTTGAGATGCATTAGGGAGTATAAAACGGGAGACAGGATATTTTCCCCAACACTCCTGCGTTCTTCTTTTCTTCTTCTCCTTCTATTAATAATTTTCTGGCAATTCTGAAAACACAGATGGGAGACACATGGCGAGTATTTACCGCAAAGAATGAAAATCCATTCAATATTGAGCTCACAAGTTTAAAAATGGATTTGCCAGAGAAATTACTTAAATTTACAAGACACAAATTACTAACAAAATATATATCGATCTCAGCACTGAAAAAATTATTTCACAAATTTGCACATGTACTCATTGCATTATTTCATTGCTTAAAAATCCCTCAGTGGAAGAGGACAGTATTTCCCTTTTTGTCTTCTATAAACTTACGGTGACCTTTTGATTCAAAGGGTTATGCAAGTTCCCCCATTCCCTGTGATGATGCACAACGTATATACAGAGAGAGAGAGAGAGAGAGAGAGAGAGAGAGAGAGAGAGAGAGATATAAATTTTTTGCAAAGCCATGTTAGAGAAGCAATTTAATCACCTCATTCGGGATGTATTAGAAGGGGCTCTAAGTATCTTGACACTGCAGTGCTTAACGTAACTGTATTAAAGGACATTAAAAATGCAAGGAGAGATAATTAAGCAAAATAAATTAAATGCGCTTCCTGAAATATTCTGCAAGACAAACACTTTTTTGCTGCTTAAATGTTTTCCAGCAGATGTTCGCCTCTTCGCTTGCTTATCCTTCAGTGAAATTCAGAAGGCAAAATGTTGAGCAGCCCAAGCGCACTAGAGCTGGGTCTTAACATCCCTCCATAAATGTTACTGCAGCAAAAAAACATCCCAAGAGCAAGGAGACAAATTCTTCCAGCGTGGGTGGTGGGGTGGGAGTGGGACTGGGGTGCAGAGGCTTCATTCCCCCCCCCCCTTTCTGCTTTATTGCTGCAGAGAGAATGTTTTCCAGAGTGCTCAGTTTTCTTGAGCCTCCATCCTGCTTGCATAGCAGGAAATCAACACAATGGGGAGGGGGGCAGGGGTGTATAAACGAGCCCTGAGCCCAAAATCCATTTGTGTGCCACCACCGTGCTCTTATCAAAGCAGGGGACTGTAGAATCACCACCGAAACAGCTCTTGCACAGGCAGCCCCATTCACAAAAAACCTCCAAGATCAGCAGGTGATTCTCCACCTTTGTCACAATTTCAGCTACAAGAAGCCCATAGACTGGAATAGTTGGGGGCCAGCTGAATCAAGCACTCCCCAGGACACACCAGACAGGAACACCCTGAATACAAGATCCTCAAGACAGGAACCCCTATGGTTTGTAGAAAACTGGATTCTACCAAGAGGCAAGCATGGGCATAGCCAAAGGGGGTCAGGGGGGCAGCTGTCCCCCCTAAATCAATACAAATCAATACAAAGCTGAGGTTCTGCACCCCCCAATAAAAGCCTGTTCCCTCCCTCCCACAAAAATCCTGGCTACGCCCATGGCACTCCATGCCCTTAAGAGCCACATTCCTAACACCCATCACAATCAAAGTGGCTGATGAAAACTACCTGGTTACATCATTATGTAGGACTCCAGATCTCATTGGAAGAAGAAGAAGAAGAAGAAGAAGAAGAAGAAGAAGAAGAAGAAGAAGAAGAAGAAGAAGAAGAAGAAGAAGAGTAGTAGTAGTAGTAGTAGTAGTAGTAGTAGTAGTTTGGATTTGATATCCCGCCTTTCACTCCTTTTAAGGAGTCTCAAAGCGGCTAACATTCTCCTTTCCCTTCCTCCCCCACAACAAACACTCTGTGGGGTGAGTGGGGCTGAGAGACTTCAAAGAAGTGTGACTGGCCCAAGGTTACCCAGCAGCTGCATGTGGAGGAGCGGAGACACGAACCCGGTTCCCCAGATTACGAGACTACCGCTCTTAACCACTACACCACACTGGAGCAAGATGCTAACTCAGAGATGCCCAAGGTCTCCAGCAACTGATGGTATCTGTGTCTGGCTTCCACCCACCCCCTCAGGAGCTGACTCCCAGCCAAGTCCTGCTTTCAGTCAGGGTGAATCACTCACTCCTGATGTCAACGTCAGACGTGTGTCAGCTTCACTGTGTCCTCCTCTGCCTGCCTCCCTCAACCCACAGCAACTGGTGGGCAGATGAGGTCAAGTTGCTACAGGGGAGCTCAGCTAAGTGAAGAAGAAAACTTTCTGGAAGGAAACAGGACAGGCAGAGAGAGAAAATGGGTGAGAGGGAGAACACATTTCCAAGGATGGGGGGTGGGGAGAAGACGGTGCTTTCTAGTTTTCATTTACAAGACAAACAGGAACATTTGTACGGTTTGGCAAAGAAGGGATCAGCCAAGGTTTATTAGTAGCAGTACTATTAAGAATAAAAGAAACTCGCAAAAACAACCAAAAACAACAAGAAACATTTGTTGGAAATGACTGTGTTCCTAGTCAACAGTGGTGGCACTGGAACTGGCCAATAGGTACTGGCAGGCATTCCACAGATCATCATCGACTACAACAACACCACATTTAATAAGCCCCTACAATTTTCTAAGTGCTATACAGAGAACAAGACCATTCTTGCCAATCTAATAGACAAAGCGGGGGGGGGGGGGGAGGAATGAGGAGGGCAGAGAAAAGAGACTCAATGGAATTGCCTGCCAGAAGATGCTGTGGTGGTTGCTAACTTGGATGGGGATTCCACTGATTCATGGAGGAGGACAAGGCAAAGAGTTCTGCTGGAACATCCAGAGAAGCAGCATGGCTCTGACACCAGTTCTTAGAGGGGACGAACAATGGGGCAGGGTGCTGCTTTCATGCCTGGCTCATGAGCACCTGGAGGAACCTGGCCAGATGCTGGACTTTAGACCAATTCAACAAGGCAGTTAAGAACGTGAGAGCATAAGAATAACCCTTTACTGCCTCTGACCGCGGTGGCAGAGCATAGCCACTGTGGCTGGCAGCTGTTGATAGCCCTGCCCCTCCACAAATTGGTCCCATTGTCTTCCAAAGCCATCTAAGTTGGTGGCTTATGTGGTCCTTATGTAGGTATCTGTGACAATAATGCCTCTTTGGAACTCAACAGCTGTCGCTTCCTCCACCAATAGCAAAACCAACCCTACGCAAAACGCCAAAAGCTCCAAAAGTTGAGATTAGAAAGTCACCGGAAGGTTTCCTTAAGAAAGCTGGAAGGCAGCAACCACAGCGGGTAATTCATACAATTTATTTCATCTCATCTCTCTTAATCATGTAAAAAGCAAACAGGGGGAAGAAGAAGAAGAAGAAAACCTGCTCCAATCGAAGTTTGCACCCAGCACAGCGTGGAAACTAATTGAGTGTAAAAAGGGTGGGGGTGGGGGAAGGCAAAAAAGAAGTTGCTTTGCATCTTTCTCCCAGTTAAAGCCCATGTCGAGGCTGGTTCTGCCTGCCTCTCGGCTTTTCCCTCTGTGGCTTTTGTTATAACTCAGCCCATTCACAATATGTTTCAAGAGGAATTAGTTGAAAAGAGACAGACAAAGAAATAGACTCTTTACTTCTTTGCGGATTTATTGCCATCTCCGACCCTTCTGGGGCTGCTTAAAACCATCAAGCAATTCCATCTGGTATTGAAAGTATTTTCATTTTCTAAACAAACACAGAGCAGTCCCTCAAAGGCAATCCCTGTTCTGCAATAGAAATAAAATGGCCCATCTAGTTCAGCATTTCTCTCTACCACCACCCCTGCCACCGTCGCCGGGCAGATCCTCTGGGAACCTGAGAAGAACAGCAAAAAGAAGAAGTGCCCTCTCCCTGCTGCTTGCGCCAAGCAGAGGTAGACTGCCCCTGAACCTGGAAGCTCCATTTACTGGCTCAAAGGGCTCCTTAAACCACCAGCTCCCAGGAATTTGTCTCCGTAAACATTATTATGAGTTCTGAGAAAAGGAAGTGAAGTGGTTTAAAACAGTTTGGGTGTTATGTATTTGGCAAGGCTCAAAGACATTCTCCCTCAAGCACTTAGAGCATCAACCTGCCACAAGAGAAAAAGTGTTTGCTTTTAATTTATGTTTCCGTGTATGAATACATTAGGATCCCCAATACAGAAAGGGGGATTATTGATATGCACGTCCCCTTCTGAAGAGATCCTCAGGAGGCCCATTTGAGAATTAATAATAATCCATATTCCCCCTTCAGAAACTGTAAAAGGAGCTCTCCGATTTCCCTGGTGTGCCCTTTGATGCGTGAATCGTTAAGGAGCCGTAATGACCGTAAGTTCAGTATATCACACGCCGTGGCAAATATTTTCTGAAATAAATCCCAAATAATCAATTTGTGAAGAGTCAACATTTTTTAAACACTCCTTGTAATAAACCCCTGCCTCTCACATCCATCACCACCGAGGGTGCAGGATTTATGGCCACGCAGATTACAGAAAACAGACCCGGGCTTTTCTCCTACTGTCATGTAAATGCTTAAAACAGGAAAGACTAATATATGTGTCCTAAGGGGCAGGCGCTCTCTCCTTAATAAATGCACTGGCAAGCAAGGGGCTTCTATCTTTCTCTCTCCCCTCTCAACTCCAATCCTGGGAATTTTAAATCTCATCTTCACTTCAGAGGGCGCCTACAGGAGAGGGAAGAAAATCTGGGGGCAGGAAGATGGCAGGGCCTCCCCATCAGCTGTTCGGAAATATGTACGGCATTTTGCTCTTCCTCTCCTGGAAAGCTTTCTATTTCAGCTGGTCTGGTCTCTACAAAGGCTCTTAGTTTCAAATAGCTTGAGTTTCTCCTTCTCCCTCCCGGTCCTCTTTCCTTTTGTGCCATGTCTGCAGGCCGGTGGGCAGGGAATGTCTTGCCACCAGCACCTGACTGCCAGCCACTCCGGGAGCCTTTTGGGGCTGAAGAGTGGGTGGAAATGGTTTAAGTAAAAAATAATAATATTAACATTTCCCATTATTTCACCTCCCCTCAACTTCTTCCAAAAGCTGCTGACCAAAAACTTTGTCACTGTCACTGGTGCTTTAGCAATGTCCAGATTAGTCTCCTGTAGAGCACTTTCCATGTAGGCCTGCCCTTGAAGGCTGTTTGTAAAATTCAAGTTATTCAAATTACTGCTGCTCATCTTTTGACTTGGACAAGCCAGTACCTGTGCATGATGTCTCTTCTACGGTGTTGCTTATTACTCACAGAAACGCCATTTACCTTCCCGCCGGAGTGGTACCTACTTGCACTTTGATGTGCTTTTGAACTGCTAGGTTGGCATGAGCAGGGACCGAGCAACGGGAGCTCACCCCGTCGCGGGGATTCGAACTGCCGACCTTCTGATCAGCAAGCCCTAGGCTCTGTGGTTTAACCCACAGCGCCACCCGCATCCCGCTTGGAGCCCTTATAGGGATGCAAATCACCTCCTCCCCATCATTAGATTGATAACTCAATTAGCAGGGATCCTTATGAGCTAAGAATGGGAAAGAATGGGGAGGCAGCACAAATGGCCCCTAGAGGGATCATAGCCCCCCCCCCCCCGGTCAAAAACGGCCAGTTACCACAGCCATAATGCCTGCAGCCTGGTGGGGGGAGGCAGGAGGTGGTCTTGGAATGAGACCAAGCTGTTCCGTTAACACAAAATCTTTTGGGTGTTGAGCCAAGCATCATCTTTTGCAAAGGCCAGCTCAGTGTGGCTGCATCGAAGCAGCCACCCAGCCTCCTCCTCTAAGTGGCCCTCATTCTATTTTGCTGAAATGCATTAAGCAGCCGGTCTGAACAACATGAACCTAATTAGTTTGCAAACTACACAGCTCACCTCCGATGGAGAGAAAGACCCATGTTAAATTAAAGCAGATCAGAGCATCCTAGGAATAGTTTTGCAAGATTAGCTCTGGTCTCACAAGTTGCTTCGTCCTCCGGTAATAACCCGGGAGTGCGTTTTGCCGACAGCTGCAAGGAACCGAGTAATGCCAGCATATATTCCTGCAATTTTGGATCCAGCTGGGGATCCTTTACATACAGAACGCCAGAAAAGCCCCACTGGTCACTTGCAAACTGGGGGTGGCTTTGGAAAATAAAATAAAAAGGCAGCGTGTTCTCAGGCAGGGCTTCCTTTGCTCCCAAGCTGTGTTGGTAATAATAATATCCTATTATCACCAAGGTTATCCTGGCAATGCAACATCCAGCCTGCATGTAATAGTTAGACTGAAACGCCACAAAAGCCTTTTGTGGGCTGGTTTCCTCCCTCCCCCCACCCCCATTTTGACAGAAATGTTCTAGCGCTTACCAAGCAATAAGAAAACTTTTTTTCTTTTCTTTTTTGCATCCATCCATACAGGGAGATCTGTATTGTAACAATAATAATGAATGGCTTGCATGCAAAATTGACACCGTGTGGCCACTTCCCCCCACCTCAGTGAATTTTTTGTTTTAAATGAAGTTCAAAACAGGTATGGCACAGCTATAAAGAAAGCAGAATGTATTGAACGTGCCACAAAATACTGACTCCAGAGCTCGTTTAAAGAAACATGGGTTCCCAGTTGCATGGGTGCCCTGAAGGCAAGCATAAGAAATTGGCAAACTGTCCCACTTGAGGTATGAACCCCCTCCCCCCTGAGAATTTTTTGTTTAGACACTGGCAGAATCCATCAACATTTCTCGTATATTTTGCCTGCCCTTCATCAATCAACGTTCCCAGGACAGGTCACAACACACACCCAGCAATTCAATTCAACAACCGCAAAAGCAATTACTACCTGAAAGTTCCTGGTCTGGCCTCTTTGGAGGAGATCAGATTCTAGTTCCAGATTCCAAAGAAATGCAAGAAGAGTTCTGCAGCTGGTAAGGCCAAAAGGATCATTTTAGTCCCATATATTTCTTTGCATGGCAAGCAGCCTGATGCTTGCAGCAGGGGCAAAACTAGGCTTTTTTTTCACCTGGGTCAAAGACGCAGTTTGGCACACACACCTTGCACGGATTTGCATACAAACACACAGACAGACACACACAGGCCAGGAGTCTCAATGGCACCCCTCTGGAGGTTTCACCCGGGTCAAGAAACCCGGCTACCCCACCCCTCGTAGTTGCGGCACTGCCTCCAGGAAGCTCACCAGAAGCAGCACCAATTTGATGTTCACAGAACTGATTACTTTGTGGTACACTGCCTCTAAGCAAGGAGGTTACACATTGTCATGATGTTGTGGTCCTCCACCATCATCTAGGTTTTATCCTTAACAAAACCTCCTTCCTCGCCCCAGTATAGCTTCCCGACTCACAATCCCCAGCTCGTGCTGTGCTAAACCTGCCCTCCGGTTTCCCAAAACCATTCTTTCTCTGCGGAATTGGCACCTGCTTCTCCAACTTTTGCCTGCCAGCAAAAGGAAAGCAGAGAGGGGTCCAGCCTAGCCTCCCGTGGAAGGGAGTTGCATAATTTGGGAGCTACCACCAAGAAGGCACTCTCTTAGGCAGTGGGACTGAGAGAAAGCCTGCCACAAAGACCTCAGAAGCCCAGGCAGGCTCATATAGTGAGGCAAGGTCCTTCAGAAAGCCTGGCCCCAACATTTATCCAAATTAAATGAAAAAATCCATCTTATTACTTTATTTCTTTAGTCGTTTTCTACATTAAAAGCATCTCTTACCGAGCATTAACATTTAAAAAACAACAACCCACCACTCAATGCTTTTATTCTTTCCCCCACCCCAAACAAGAAGGGGGAGGTCCATTCTGCATTCAAAACACATCATTCCTGGATATTTATAGAACTTTATGCACAAAGAATAAGGCAGGCCCATTAACTAAACCACCCAGCTGTAAATTCAGCGCCGTGTCAGCCCAGAAAGACGACGGTGCGACTTCCAACATTCAGCTTTACCTCTATTTATTAGCTGAATTTTTTAATTATGGCAAATTGATTATGAACACACCACCAGGGATTCTAACTAATTAGAAGTTCAAGGAGGACGATGATTTGGGGGAATCTTCAGCAGCTTCTGCCAAGAGATATAAATACAGCAGGGCCAAGTGAATCCTCATGGCTGGGGCTGCCGCCTAAAATCTTTTCTCCTCTTTTTTTTTTTGTTTTGCTTTGTTTTAAAGGACTGCGGGCCATGTAAGCTAGGAAAGCAACAGGGAGGCAGGGAATGAACAGGAACCCTTCCCTGGCAATATCCCATTCTCCTAGGCTACAGCAACACACACTCACTGAGCAGCGTCAAAACTCAGAGCTTGAGCACCTACTCTGAATGGAGAAGGTCCCAGAATCCAGCATCTCCTATGTAAGGACTGGGAAGACTCCTGGTCTGAAACCTCGGAGAGCTGCTGCCAGCCAGTGGAGACAACACTAAGCTACATGGACCTGCAGCCGGGGCTCTGTATAAGGCAGCTTCCAACGCCTTAAGGGAAGGGGTAGAATGCTTACTTTGCAGGAAGAAGGCATCTCCAAGGAGGGATGGGAAATATCCTGCAGAACCAGAGCCAATCAGTGCAGAGCAAGGATGAAGAATCGGCAGCTCTGGTCAGGCCTGGTCAGCACAGACAATGGTCAGGCATGATGGGAGTTGTGGTCCACGGCCAAGGAGAGGGAAGCATGTTGGGTATTCTTGGTGTAGGCAGAACTGAAGAAGATGACCTGACTCACTATAAGGCACCTCCACAGTGTTGTGAATTCGGGGGATCAGTCTGGAAGATACCTATGGGCCTCTTCTAAGCCTATGGTACGGTTTACATGGGGTAGAAGCTGTAACAGGAAAGAAGTCAAACAAGTAATAATAATAATAATAATTTATTATTTATGCCCCACCCATCCGGCTTCCAACCAAATATTAAAATACAGCAATACATCAAACATTAAAAGCTTCCCTGAACAGTGCTGCCTTCAGATGTCTTCTAAAAGTTTGGTAGTTGTTGTTGTCTTTGACATCTGGTGGGAGAGCGTTCCACAGGGTAGGTGCCACTACCGAGAAGGCCCTCTGCCTGGTTCTGTGTAACTTGGCTTCTCACAGCGAGGGAACCGCCAGAAGGCACTCGGCGCTGGACCTCAGCGTCCGGGCAGAACGATGGGGTAATAGTTTTCACTGCTCAGCTAAGTACCTGGCACTTGCATACCCAAGGAGGTTGCTCTGTTGCCATGGAGATAAATGTGGGGAGGGGGGTCCCACCTCACCTCGGAATAAGCCAAGGTGGGTTGTGTGTGTGTGTGTGTGTGTGTGTGTGAGAGAGAGAGAGAGAGAGAGAGAGAGAGTGAGTGAGTGAGTTTGGCTGATGCTGGAAACTGGGGAGACTTGTCTTGCTCCAAGCTGGACCCCAAACTGTGACTTGTGACTTTGCTGGAAACCAGATGGGGGGAGCCATGCTGTGAGCCCCTCCACCCTATGCTCAGCTTGTATGTATGTGCAAATAAAACCATTTTCCTAAAGACACCACAGTCTTCATTGACCTTCCTTCCAAGGAAACCGAACCCTGGGCAAGTACAGGCACCCATGGAGCCTCTCACTGCTCAGAGTTTGGGGTGTGTGCAACCATTTGTTCCTCGTGGTAGAGAGCATGCTTTGCAACCACAGGAGACCCCGGGTTCAATGCCTGGCTGCCTCAGAAAGGCTGGGAATCGTCTTGAAACACTGGAGAGCGCTTGCCAGTGTTAGATGGATCAATGGTCTGACTTGAAGAAGCCTCATCAAACTGCCACTTGAGTGCCCACTTCACATTTTGGGGATCTTTGCTCTGGCCGTCTCTCCCGCCTCCAACAGCAAATCAAAACCTTTAAAGCAATCGGTGCAGTTTGGCCCTTTCTATTCACGAGCAACTCCACCTCCCAACACGGCTGACAACCCCACAATTAGAGCATTTCTTCACCAACGCAGAGATGTGGTTGTCAAAAGATTGATCCCGCTCCTTCTCATGTATCACTTGAGCATAACCTGCACTTCGTTCATTTGTAAAGCTTATGAATCACCTTTCTGTAATAATAATAAAAATAAAACCACCCGAGGCAATGTAAAACAACAGCAATCGCGCGTCATGTTCACAAACCCAACCATGCACACAAATGGTTGTTGTTCATCATGGCACAATTAATTATTTTAATTGCACATCGTGTTCCCCCATTCAAAGCAGCACCGGTCTCAATCATCGCAACAGATCACATGCACAACTGGCTTGCATAGCTCCCCCACCCCCTGCAAATCTGGCGTTAGTATTTGTGAACCTGCTGTCTTCTTGGGGCATTTATCCCACAGTATGAAATTCTTTGGGGACCTGCAACAAAGTGTTGCAGTGTGTGTTTCGCCCTGACTCTCTAACAGGGTGGTTTTGTTCAGGGACATCCTCCTCCATTCCATGGGTTTTCTGTTTTCTTTTCCCACTGACGCTTAACATTCCGTGGCTACTGAGCATGCTCAGTCCTCATTGTAATGCTTTTTCTTGAGGGGACACACCTTAGATCTTTTTAGAAAAGAAGATACGTCGTACTTCTGAAAGCTTTGGGGTCCCCTCGGATCAGCTGACACCTCTCCCCTGTTCCTCATTGGCCTCCCTTCAGCACTGTGTTTTTTATGAGCCTTCTGTCAACCCCAATAAAGAGTTCCTCCTCTGGCAGCAAATCAGAGCCGGAGTTGTTTGTCAGAGCCATTATTTCTAGCCCTCTTAATACCTAATGTGGCAAGTGCCCTGCTGCAGATGGGAGCCCCTTTCCCCTGCTAGTCCTCCCTGTAAAAGTCCACATAAAGGCCATCTCATTCAATTACAGTGAGAATGAAGCCATAAAAGGCGTAATGTCACTGCTGGGACAGCGTAAATGTGGGGAGGAGGGCAAGTTGCTAAGCAATTGAAGGCGTTGTTTCATTCAGGGTGTTTTTACCTTCAGGTAACCTACTCCACATCAAGGAAGCTGGACCTCTGAGGAAGATCTACTGGGGTGTTCAAACAGCACATGCAGAGTGAACACAGACAGTCTTCTTGGTCTCCTTGCCGCTGCCCCAAGTGCCCCAGGGAAAACTGCCAAGGCGGGGCTTTCCTCTCCTTGGTGTTTGCTTTGCCAAAATCCAGAGCTTTCCATTGGTCTCCCTTGAATTCCACTTGGTTAGTCCCAACCCACTTACCAATCAGTCCAAGGTTATTCTGGATTTTATTCATTCTGCCTCCTAAAGAATCAGCCTCTCTCTCTCTCTCTCTCTCTCTCTCTCTCTCTCTCTCTCTCTCTCTCTCTCTCTCTCTCTCTCTCTCTCACACACACACACACACACACACACACTCTTTCTGGTCATCCAGAAATCTGACAATGCCTCCTTCCACCCCTTCAAAGATGTCAACTGATGCACGTGCTTAAAAAACCCCAAAAACAACCCCAGCTCACCATTAAATCTGGTTATATGTCAAACACTTAGGCCAACCTTCTCCCTTCCAGATGTTGTTGAGACGCCAGCTTCCAGCATCCCTAGCCAGCCATCCTGACAAGTGGTCAGGGACGACCTGGAGGGCACCAGGTTGGGAAAGGTTGTACTAAGTGCAAAAACACTCTCCTCTGGTCTCACCGTCCCTCTTTGACTGAGAGGTTGACTGAGAGCAGAAGGAGCTGGCGGTCGAATCCGCCGCCAGTCTGCTCCTATTGAATCGACAAGTAAACTCGATGTGGAAGGAACCGCAGCAATGCAAAATCCGTCTTTGCTTGATTTTTAATCTAATCCCTCAGAGTGTTTTCAGCTCCTTCGGGTTTGTACAATTCAATAAGCATACCTCGCTCCTTCATCTCAGACGTTTCAGGAAAGCTCTAATGGCAACCCAAAGTCTGAGCAAATTCCACCTGACAAACACCGCTGACACACAAGGAGGCTCTTCACTTTCCAAGTGATGCTATGCTAACAGATATCCCACATGCAAATACTCCCCCCCGGGGGGGGGGTCATGTCTTTTCTGAATGGCATAGGAGCACTGAACAGCCTGGTTCCCCTGGCTTGGTGGCCCAGATGTGATTGCTCAGAGGAGATGGGGGACTGAGAACCTGTGTGAGTGGCAGAGGGCCTGATTACCCTGAGAGTCTAGATCAGGGTTTCCCAAACTTGGGTCTCCAGCTGTTTTTGGACTACAACTACAACCATCCCTAGTTAGAAGGACCAGTGGTGGGGAATGATGGGAACTATAGCCCCCAAACAGCCGAAGACCCAAGTTTGGGAAACCCACCCAAAATGCCTCTGAAAAAACATATAGCAAAAGACATCATCAGGGTCAGTATTTCTGTGCCCCCTGCATGGGGTGGCCAATGACTTGGAGGGTTGTCATTTTGTGCATTTTTGCAATGTTAATATGGTTTAATTTATTTATACCTTTGTACCCCACATCAGGATGCTACATAAAAACACCTGAACAAATGAATAAGAATAGCCAGAGAGATGAGGTCACAATAGTCCATCTGAACCAGTGTTCCCCAACCTTTTGTCTCCAGCTGTTTTCAGACTACAATTCCCATCATCCCTGACCACTGGTCTTGCTAGCTAGGGATCATGGGAGTTGTGGTCCAAAAACAGCTGGAGACCCAAGGCCGGGAAACACTGATCTGGACCAATATTCTGTACTGATAGTAGCCAAACAGATGCTCCTATGGGAAGCCCTCAAGCAGAACTTGAATGCAGTAGCAGTCTCCCTAGTTGTGATCCCCAGCAATTGGCATTCAGAAACATACTGCCTGCTATAGGTCGAATACAGCCGTTGTATCTCATCCCTCCCTTAAGAACATAAGGAAAACCTGTTAGATCAGGCCAATGGCCCATCTGGTCCAACGTCCTGTTTTGACAGTGGCCAACCAGATGCCCAGATGCGAAGCAGGTCCTGACCACGACTGCAGTCTTTGTAGCTTTGATCCCCAGAAACTGGCATTCAGAGACACACTGCCTTCTATAGTGGAGGTAGAAGACAGCCTTATCCCCTCCATTAAGATCCTAAGAAGAGCCTGCTGGATGAAGCCAATGACTCATCTAGTCCAGCATCTTGTTCTCACCAGATGCCGGTAGGAAACCGGCAAGCGGGACCTGAGCACAAGAACTTCCCCCCATGGCTTGCTGCAAATGGTATTCGGATGCATGAGTGCAATTTGTCTAAGGTAAAGGGACCATTAGGTCCAGTCGTGACCAACTCTGGGGCTGCGGCACTCATCTCGCTTTATTGGCTGAGGGAGCCGGCGTACAGCTTCCGGGTCATGTGGCCAGCATGACTAAGCCGCTTCTTGTGAACCAGAGGAGCACATGGAAACGCCGTTTACCTTCCCACCGGACCAGTACCTATTTATCTACTTGCACTTTGACATTCTTTCGAACTGCTAGGTTGGCAGGAGCTGGGACCGAGCAATGGGAGCTCACCCCGTTGCGGGGATTCAAACCGCCGACCTTCTGATCAGCAAGTCCTAGGCTCTGTGGTTTAACCCACAGCGCCACCTGTGTCCCTGTTGCAATATGTCTAAACCCCTCTAAAAACCATCAAAGTCAGCCAGCAATACAGCTTGCCACAGTGAATTTTGTAACTCAGATATACGTTGTGCAAAGAAGGCACTTGTTTTTCTTTCTGCACATTACTAGGGAAGCAGGCTGGCAGAAGCCATGCACCCCACTGCAGTGGGGGCTGAGACCCTGGAGGAAGCAGTGGATCCGACCATGCACGTATGCACTAATGATAAGTGGCCGCGAGCCAGGGTAGTATCACGTACCACACAACCACCACCAATTTCCCAGGACATCCTGGAATTACAGAACAACGAAAGATGCACACCCCAATTTTAATCAGTGGAGTGTTGGAGGGTATAATATCAGTCTGCCCCAGCACAAAAAAATATGTCAAGTAAGAAGTCCTTCTCCCACAAGATGAAGCAGCAATGGAAACCACAGCAAACAGGGAAATGGCTGGTGGGCTACTGGTATGTCATGAAAGCAGACAGCTACAGCTCTGGCCTCAAGTGGGCTCCCCGCTTCTCCGCTCGGACGTTGCATTTGCCTGGTTGACGCAGCCATCGCCTCGTTGCCCTGTGTCAGGAGGAACCGGCAAGTGACACGCAGCTTTCAATATTCATGAGCAGCCTAATCAATGCCCAGCGTCTGGGAGCTGGGAGTCTGTGGCAACGAGGAGTCTCAGGATAATCTGCATCTTAATGGGCACCAGAACGAAGTGAATTGCAAGAGAAGGGTGCCTGGCAAGAGTTTTCCATTGATTTGCCACTGCCTTGTCATTAGGCAGAAAGACACAGAGAGCACAGTCCTTTGTGCTTCTGCTGCTGAGAAAACCCACCCAATCGCTACCCAAATGCCACTTTTGTCAAAGATGCAGAAATGGCTAGGCAGCCCGAAAGGACTTTAGACTTCTTCGGGCCAAGATCCACAGCAGAGCAACATGCAAATAAGGCCACGGGGGGGGGGTGGGAGTGGCAATGGAAATGCTTCCCCCGTATGCCCCACAAACCACGGCAGCGCCCAATCTGACTTGTGCCATGGAAAGGAGCTACCCTCTTTCCGAATTAGATTCAGCTCTGTCATTAATCGCGTCAGCAGCGGGGGTGGGGGATGAGTTAGAATTTAAGATGGTCTGATGGTGACACACACAGTGTTTCCACGGATCCCTCTAGGGGCAGTTTAATTATTAAGTATTGAGTGGGAAAAGCACATCTCTAATGGCTAATGGTCATTACAGCTCCTTAGCATTCTGGAAAGCAATTTCAGTGCGGATGAGAGGTACCACCAGGCATCATATCCCTTTAAAATCCTGACGTGTATTAGGCACATGTTTTATTTTATATTTATATCCTTTAAAAAAGAAGAAGAAGAAGAAGAAGAAGAAGAAGTCAAAACTAGCTCAACGTAGCAGAAGCTCAAACTTTAAAATACAAGGAGAATCAATCACAACCACGACATGCAGTCCCTTGTGAAGCAACTGAATAATAAAATACAGCAACGTATAAACTTCTGTTATATCGATGGGACTTTGTACACTCTCTTTTACATCTGAACAAATCTGTTTTGTTTTTTAAAGCTGTCGCTCTTCCCTGGCTCCAGAAGCCATTTCTTCTCAAGCACTTATTTTGGAAACCGAGAGCAGGACAAATCCAAATTCGCTTGCATGCACAACTCTGGTATCACCAGTAACTCACTTGTGAAACTTTTTCGCCATTGATGTAATTCACAATTGCAATGATGATGATGATAATGAAGAAGAAGAAGAAATGAACTCAATCACAATAAGGGTTTTGGTTTTTTTTAACCTGTTAAGCAATAAAAGCTTCCATAAAAAAACTGTCGTAAGGGAGACAAGAATTCCCCAAAGCATCACTCATCTTTCAAGACGCAAGGATAACACACACACTCCCCTTACCGGAGTAAGAGAACTCAAAAAGCTCAGCAAGAGAAAAGCACAGAATCAAGTCCCTTCCAAACTGTCACAACTCCTTCCAACTCCAACCAGTTAAGATTCCTATGTGTGGCTTCCATTAGCCCCATAACCAAGTCGCAAGGACTCTCCAGAGCAGTGTTAGAAACTCAGATATGAAAGCTAGGAGCTAAATGGCACCTTAAGCCTAGGTTAAGGGCACAACAAAGGAAGTCTAGGCCCACTTTTTATATCTATAACAAGAATACAAAGCTGAAAATGAATGAACTGTAACCAAAATATTATGTCCATTTTTCGTACGGTCTAGTCCTTCCCCTGCCCATCCACCCCCCAATATTCTTAAGAGAGTCTCTTCTCCAGTCTTCAGAGAGTAGCTGGAAGTGGGGAGGCCGGAAAAGGTCCTTTCCTTCCACTTTGCAGTTTTAATCTGAAATCTTAGGCGCAGTATCGCTCCCAGAGCTCAGAAACTGCTCACGCTAATGAAATTCCCTGTCGTAAAATGTGCCTAGAACAATGGGAGTTTCGAACACTGCTCCAGAGTGCTGGGTTTAGCCCTACACCAACAGAAACAACCTCTTGCTTTCAAAAAAAAAAACCCTAACAGCAATATGAGACTCTCCTACAATAACAGGGATTACGGTAAAACATGAAGGTAGCCTTTCACAAGTAAGTGGAGCAGAGCATTTTAAAATACATATATATGGACGCGACATTTTTTAAAAAACAACAACATCCTACTTGGTCAGCTGATGCAAGGAGACATGGCAGCCCCCACAATGAAGCCCCCCTCGCCTTGTGCACCTACCTCCACCCCCTGAACCTTCAGCTTCATATGATCTTCTCGGGTGGTCTTCCCGTCTTTCCGCTTCTTCCAGCAATATCCATCTTTCCTGTATTTCACCTTCTTCCTGTTGTATAGGATCATAGAGCCATTCTGAGGCCTGGAAAACAAAAGGAAGGTGGCTCATCAGGGAGGCAGAGCAAATCTGCGTTCACACCCAACACCTGGGATGCTGCTGCCTCAAAGCTGTGAGTGAGTCCCATACACACATGCACAGAGGGAGGTTCAGCCGTCAATTACCAGGGGTAGAGAACTCACTTATCACCTACCTAGTATTCCTCCTCCCTGCACCTCTCCCAAAACCCACCTGGAAATTTCTCCCTAAGGAATGAAACCTGCCAATCAAAGTTCTTGCAGTGCAATAGCTAAGAATGAGAGTTCAGAGGAGGCAGCGCACTAAGCCAGCATAGCATTGTGACAGAGAGCATGAGCTACGAGCTGGATGCCCTCGGTTCAAATCTCAGGACAGCCATGGAGATGCTCGCTGGCCTTTGTCAAAGTCCTTCCCCCCCACACACAACACACACACAATCTACAAATAAGAGGACAGGCTGACCCAGACAATTGGATTGCCCAGACAATGTATGCAAAGGGCTTTAAACCAAAGTGCCACACTTCGTTTTTCTTACAAAGAGGTATCTGGAAGAACTTGCTGGAGGGATCCTAAAAGCCCAGGAAGCCAACACAGCAAAAGCTCCTTCCATGGGGAGACGGAAGCTGTGCAGAACTCCTTCTCCCCTCCCCATAACCAGGAAGGAGCTGCAGAAGGTGTGGGAATTCTGGACTGCAGTGGGGTGAGGAGGTCATATTTTGGAGGTGCTCCCTGCACCTATCAATGAAGTAGCACCAGCACTTAGTGATGTTCCCATGCCTGCCCAGCTTGTCTCAATAACAATTTGGGCTGCTTGAGCATCCCCAAAACTTCTTGAAATATTCCAGGGGTTGCTTGCTTGGTTTTGAGCATCTGAAAGGGCTCAAAAGGCCCCAGTTGGTTTTGCGCATCCCACTGCTCCCCAACCAACCAACCAACCAACCAACCAACCTTCCCACTCACATTGAAAATCATGATTAGGAACATCATTTTCAACCCATTCATCCACAGGGGCACCTACCTACTTGCCTGCAAGCACTTCCTGCTGGTGGTGGTTACCTCCCCCTCCCACCATGCAAAGTCAAGAGTTGATTGATTGATTGATGACTGATTGCTGTCAAGGGAGGCAGGCACTGGCAGAGGAGCAGGCATGGAAGAATCTGCCCATTCCAGTTTTTCTCCCCACTTCTAATTTTTCTAGTCAGTTCATCCCAGTTTATTAAAAACAGTCCTCACAAAAACTTGTCAGCATTTTGAAGTGCATTTCCCAAATATCCATATTTTTGCATGCAATTTCCCCTCCTATGTTTTTGGATGTTATTTTCACTAATTGCATGCATTTTCATGTACATGTTTCTTGGCTGGAGCTGGCCACCACAAAATGTGGAAGAATGAACGAACTTCAAAGTGCAACTGCTGTCCCCCTCCCTCTTCTGCATATGTTTTTGGGAGGTGCGACTTAGGCAGGTTTGCATTAAACTAAGGAGAAGTTGTGGGCCAAACCAAATTTGTCTCCCATCCCTACAGAAGAGAGAGAGAGAACAACAACAACAAAATCTCACAGCCTGCAGAGAGCATTTCCAGTGATGTCTCAACAGGGTCTGCAGCCCATTTGAAAAGGGACACACATTTCTGAGTGGGGGAGTTTTGATCCGGAGCCTGACTGTTAGATCTGAGCAAAACCTCTCTCCCTAACACGCTAAGTTAAAGTAAACACATAACTTTATTTACATTCAAAAATGAAACCAGTCTATTAACCAGTGGTTTTTAGAAGGAACTGTGAAAAATGTCCCTGCCTCATTCTGTGTGATGTATCCAAAGACTCTTCAGATTAACTAGAGTCTTGTGGTGGGGTCAGGAGGGGGGGTAGGAAGGAAGCAGCAGAAAGGGGGGGTTATACTGATTATGCTTATACACAATATCTCATACTTTTCGAAAGAGTCTCTCTCTCTCTCTCTCAACCCATCGTTCATGATTTAGGTAAAAAGGAAGTTTGGAATAAAGAAGTCAGATTAAAACAACAACAACCCAGCACTGATTTCCCCCAGAACAGAAAGGAATCACTGCTGCCCCCCAACACAGGCTGGTGTTAGATCTGGCTTTTGCTCTGTCTTCATCAGCTCCAGGGAAGCCCCCAGATTTCTTTCAGAAATGTCCTTCTTGGCATAGCTACAGGGGATGGTGCAGCCATTTGTCCAATAAACATCTGTCGCCGTCCATTCAGCCCATGCTTATATATCCACCCCCCAATCGCTTTACCATATGGCAAATTGATATAATAGAAATACCACTCTTGCGCAAGCCATCCTTCCCTCTCCCCCCACACAAAGAAAACAGCCCTCAGTAAACCCGGAATTCACAAAGAAGAGATTGTGCATCATTTTCAGACAGCAGCCATGGAGATGGCTGCAAAAATTTATAGAAGTACATTAGTCACAGTAATTTGGCTTTGGAACACCAAGAACAGAAAGAAATACAACAACATTAGCAGCAGTTGCCGCCATAAACAACTTCTGGGGGAAAACCTGGAGTTGGCGGCATTTGAGCACGTAAATCTCTTGAAGTTGTGGAAGTGAAACAAAATCTACGCGAGGAACTGAGGGTGGAAGGAAGTCACTCTCTCCTTGCTCCGCACACCCCAAAACACATATATTAACCAGAGTGTAAAAGACCCCCAGACTTTCTCTGTGCTCAAGATCAGGCAGCCGTTTTCAGGGAGCAAAAAGTAGCAAGGTAAGTACTTTGAGGGATGCCTGAAGGAGCACCTACCAGCTTCGGTTTTGAGATCTGTCGGGAGGGGTGGGGACTGCTTGTAGCTCCATCCATGGGGTATGGCTACTAGAGATGTTGGAGGAGGCCCTGCTCTCCACAGTAAAAGGAAGTGATGCTTCAGAAAAGCAGTTGGTGGAGGGGAGGGCGCTCTTGTGCTCAGATCCTGCTTGTGGAATTCCCCTTGAGACATCTGGTCGGCCATTTTGAGAACACAGTGCTGGACTAGATGGGCCACTGGTCTGATCTAGCTGCAGGGCTCCTTAGATATTCTTCTCCATTTGTTTAGGTGTTTAGCATCCCAAAGCAGTGTTCAAAGGTATAAATAAACCCAGCAGTCTCTTCCCATGTTTTTATGACACCATCGTCCCATGAGGTGTGGGTGGGTCTTTTCAGACATCGCACCCAGCCTACACAACGCCCTTCCCCGAGAGGTCCAGAAGTTTACAATCTGCAGCGTCCTATACCATCTGCCCCAGACTTTGTGGTCAGTGTGGAAGGGGGACTGTTCACACTGGCCCTTCAGAGAGCTTGGTCCACCATCTGATGCCATGTGAGGTGGAGCTCCTCTGTCTCTCAATTCCTTTCCCCTGGAAGTCCAAATAGTGCAAAATAAAGTGATTGCTGTCTAAATAAAATGATTGCTGTATTGCTACATGCATCGTACATGCACTTTCTCAGTTTTGCTCAAACAAGTCCTCCAAACCCACTTGGCATGAGTGCCCAACTATCTCCCTACTGAGGAATGGGGTCTTCTCCTGTTACCCCTCCTGCAAGAGAAGAAGAAGAGTTATCCCGCTTTATCACTACCCAAAGGAGTCTCAAAGCAGATAACAATCTCCTTTCCCTTCCTCCCCCACAACAAACACTCTGTGAGGTGAGTGGGGCTGAGAGACTTCAGAGAAGTGTGACTAGCCCAAGGTCACCCAGCAGCTGCATGTGGGTGTGCACCAGATTACGAGTCTACCTCTCTTAACCACTACACCACACTGGCTCTCCCAAGAGCTTCGTGTGTCTGGTCTCCGCTGCCTTGCTGATGATTGCTCAAGATTTTTATTTATTTTTTACAACGGGACATTTGTGAAACTTTTGTTGTTTTCTCTACTTTTTTTTAATGGTCTTATAGATTTTAACTTTCACAGGTCTGAGTCATGACCCTGACTTCAAAGCTGACACCCGCAAAGCAAGGGCTGGGAACACGGTTTCACCTTGGATCAGTAAGTGTGCCAGTCTCTCCTCTGATCTTCACCTCCTAACATATATCTTAATGTTGTGCCAGTTAAAAGGCGCTTTCAGCATCATCAGCCTCGACCATCCCAGGCCCCCTTGAGTCAGTGTAGGGATGGAAGAATCTATCCATTTCAGCTTCTCTCAGTTTCACATTTTCCTAGTCTTCAGTTCTCCACATTTTCATGTAGTCCTCGTGGAAATTCGGCAGCATTTTAGTGTGAATTCCTCCTAATTCTGTACACAATTTTGTCTAATATACACCATTTTGGAACTGCAATTATTTTTTTCCAAACTGGAAAGCGATTTTGCATGTTGTTTTCACTAACCGGTGCATTTCTGCATTCACTTTATTCCGATATATGCATTTTTTTTGCAGACAAGACTTGGCTGGAGAAGAACTGCATTGCAAAATTCAGAGAAGCACAAATTGTGAAGGATGATTTATGTTTCTATTTGCATACTGTTTGGGAAAGTACACAATAGGTAGGTTTGCCTTTAAATGTGAACTGAATTGAATTTCTTCCCTATCCCTGCATCCCTCTGATGCTTCAAGGTGCTGCCCCACTGAGAAAGAAGGGGGGGGGGACAAGAGCCACCTAAAAGCAGCCCAGCTGTGCTGCCCCATGGCTGGCAACGTGGCCAGGGCCTCCTTCGCCTCCCACTAAGACATAAGCTTAAGGACCTCACAGGCAGTTCCCCATCTTTCCTCTCCTTGAGTAATTACACAGGTGTGGCAGCCCAAGTCTTGCTGTGAAGGCAGCAGGCGGGAAAGGGAGACTGATCGCTTTACTCCCCCACTGAGATCAAAATTGAGATTATGAGAAAGAGAGAGAGAGCTCCATGTTTTCCCCAAGGCACCATGCCACACAACAGGGAGCTGGGAAGGGGACCAATCTATAATCCATTTCCCTCTCAGTGAAAGTTGTCCTCCCTCTGTCCTAACACTGGAACTCCTGAGCATCCAACGAAGCCAAATGCTGGAAGGTAAAGAAAGTCATCCTTCATGCAGCAAGTAGTTCAACTAGCAAATGCCTCTGAATGTCAATTGCTGGGAATCGCAAGTGGTGCTTGTGCTCTTGTGCTTCCAGGCTTCCCTTGGGAGCATCTGGTTGGCCACTGCGAGAACATGACGTTGGACCAGATGGGCCTGATCCAGGAGGTTCTTCTTATCTTCTTAGCAAGAGATGCATTGTGAGCACACAGGACATAGCAGCTGAACACCCCCGGGCGTATGAGTGGAACACACCCCTGGCACACCTGTTCTGCTGTGAAGATGCACCAGCAGAATGGCTTAAATGTGGCAGAGTTGTGGGTGGGGTGGAGTGGGATGATCTGTATCCTTGATTCCTCCAGGCCAGCAGTGCTCGACCTGTTGCATGAAATCCCAGTCGCAAAGGTCAATGGAAAGAGGGAGATACACACACACATCAGTGACCACCTTGCCTACGTCCCTACATCAGATATGATGGGCTTGGGGCTGCAACTCCTGTCAGCCCTGGCCAGCAAGACCAATGGTCAGAGGTGATAGGAACCTATATTCCAAACATCTGGAGCCAACCAGGACAGAGAAATATGGACCAGGCAACGCTGGGCTTGAGGGACCAATGGCTTGATGTGGACCACCCTTAGCATAGGGATGATCCTTCATGAACCTGACTTGTCTGTACACCCTTTTCAGTGCTGCATGCCCTCGTGAGCAACCTTCTGATGTCAGTGGTAGGTGGGGCCAGAAGCAAATGTGGGTGGAGCAACAGGCGTGTCCCTATTTTCCCGGGACAGTCCCAGATTTACAGAAGCCACTCCAGTTTCTGATTTGATCCCATAATGTCCTGCTTTTGACATCCCTATTTTCATCTGAGAAATGTCGGAGGGTACGGTATGGTGCTTAGCTTTGTACAACAGGCGCAAATCCAGCTACTTCAAAGCCAGACGTTTCCAAACACACACCTCCACCCAGCGAAGCAAGAAGCATTTCTTTATCACAGTTCTGGGCCAAATCGCTTGCAGGAGGTAGACTGAGTTGGGCACACCAACTCTCTCAGAGATGTGGGTTCAGGCCCCTTTCCTTCAGCAAGTCTCACACCCTTTATCTTTTGCCAGCAGATTCCCTTCTCTTCTTAGACGACCTTCAGCTGTTCGGCAAAGAGCTTGAGCTGCCTGCGGCTGCTTAATAAGTATTTTTACATATTCCTGGGTCTCCTACTCAAGGCTTCCTGCAGGTGCTGTTCCCTGGCAATCAATGATGAACAAACTTTGACCGAAGGGTATTGAAGGCAACCAATTCCAGATATCAGCCCCATGGCCTATTTCAACAACAGCCCTCCAAGTCAGCCTGTTTCTCGCAGAAGCCAACTAGTTTTTGGCATCATAACAAACAAGGGTCAAATTCAACCTGCTGAAAATTATTCCTACAGATTTTCTCTCTGCTTCGAAGAAGGGGAGGCCGGGACAGGGGGAGAAAAGGGAGGCTGAGAAAATATGTCTCCCGCGCTTATCTCTCTCAAACACAAACATGGCCAGGAGTAATAAATTGATGGCGGAGGCAAGGCGAGATCAAGATCAGATACAAATCCAGCAAACAAACGGCTCCGTTGCTACATTACATTACCAAAAAGTAAAATAAAACACACGCACGCACAAACCCTGCAAACTAATCACACCGAAAGGTTCGGCCTGTAAACTTCCCTTTGGGGATTTCTCTCATCAAATTTATACCATGCGCAGTTGAGATTGGGGGTGGGGTGGGGGAGCACTGAGGCTCTCCTGCCTTTCCAATCTGTGCTTTCCCCTAGTATTTCTCTGCTTTTGCAATGGCCGCTTCTGCTCGCTCAGAAAAACGTCCTGGGTTTGCTAGCCCAGTGTTCTGTCGCCAACAGTGGCCAGCCAGCTGCCTCTGTAACTAAAGGTACATTACCTCTGAACTTGGAAGGTTCCACTGTGAATCAACTCTTTTGAGTAGACCTCTCCCATTTCATAAATTTGTCCAAACCACTTAAGCCAGTGAACATCACTACAATCAGTGCCAGAAATTCCACACTGGGAGAGCAGAGAACTTTTTTATTGCCTGTCTACTGACATTCAGCTTCATTGGACAACCTTTGCCCATCTAGTGCAGCCAGAGGAGGTAGAAAATATTTCTTGTCCAGCTTCTCATTAAATGTTTTATAAAAAACCATCTCATGTGAATTTCCCCCAGGAATTGGGGTTTACAAACCACCGAATTCTGTTTGCTGAGTGGTGCTGAGAACTGTCATTTCCCTTTGACCACAGGATTATATTATCATCAACAACAACATCATCAAGGAGTAGCCATTCCAGCAGTAAGAAAGCTGTGAAGCTGGGTTCCCTCCATGGGCTCTGTTGCAACAAGCCAGCTCCATCAGGCCTCCTGAGAGCCAGTGTGGTGTAGTGGTTAAGAGCAGTGGACTCGTAATCTGGTGAACCGGGTTGACGTCTCTGCTCCTCCACATGCAGCTGCTGGGTAACCTTGAGCTAGTCACACTTCTCTGAAGTCTCTCAGCCCCACTAACCTCACAGAGTGCTTGTTGTGGGGAAGGAAGGGAAGGAGAATGTTAGCCACTTTGAGACTCCTTCAGGTAGTGATAAAGCGGGATATCAAATCCAAACTCCTCCTCCTCTTCCTCTCAAGTGTCATCTGAGGGCAGTCTCAGTGGGAGAGATGCAAAGCAGCAGGGCTCATTGCATCAGCTTTGCTGGGGGCCCAGCTCCATCAGGCACCTCCTGCCCCTGGATTGTGCCCACTGGTCATTATAAGAACAACTGTTCATAAATTGGTGCCCGAGTTTTGATTTTCCTCTTCCCTCCCTGTCCCTTTTTCCTTGCTTGTTGTGTTAAGTCTTTGGGTAGGGACTGTCTTGTTTTGACTGTATGCAAACTTTTCTGGGAGACTTTTTGGCTGAAAAGCAGGGCACAAATACTCTAAACAAATAACAGTAAAAACTATTATTATTATTAATTGCTTGCCCTTCACAAGAAGGTCCCCCAGTGGGTTAGAACAATTAAAACACAATGTTAAAATCAGTTTGGAACAATCACAGAAGCAAGGCAGGTTCTACAAATATGCACCACAAGGGTCAAAATGCAGGACAAAGAGGTGTGTTCAGCGTTCAGCTAAAGCTGTATAATGAAGGTGCCAAGCGCATCTCAAAGGGGAGGGAGTTCCTCAACTTAAGGCTCACAACTTCACTATTTTTTCTGTGGACAAGCATCTGGGCACATTGAGATACTCATATCAGAGGCGCCATCTTCACAAGTTGATGCGACATTCTGATGCCACATGTGTGACATCCCACAACGTCTTGAAGTCACATATGCAACATCATCGCAAAGAGCCAGGGAGTGGAGCCAAATGTCCTCTGAACATGGAGGTTGCTGGCCCCCTCAAAAAATGCATTGGGGAGGGGCCAAAAATGCCTCGGCCCTTAGGAGTTGGTGCTTATGACACATATTGTTATAAAATAAAATGAGATAGTGAATCTTGCTGCAGCCCCAGGATTGCCCCAATATCCCTTTTCGCTTTGTGATTAAATCACTGTGGCAAAATAGACATACACCAATCCCGAACTTTCCTCGTTCAACTGGAAACAGGTGGAGAACAACGCAGGCGGGGAATGCTGCGATGATGGAATGGAAGAGGGACATCATCGCATCCTACAAACCACTCACAAGTTTTCTAAACTTCTTCCGCCACCTCCAGACTCAGCAGACCTGAACACTTCAGCCTCTCCTCTCAGTAACAGGTGCCAAGAAGGAATGGTATGTATTATTGACTCATTGTTGCTATTGAATTATTAAATTGTTTATCATTGAATATTAAATGCTCTTTCTCCCCAATGTGCAGTTAATAAAAAACGGGGAGGCTGGAGAAAATCTCTCCCCCCCACCCTTTCCTTGCCCCCGTCCTGGAACGGCTCATTAATCACCTTGAAGACAGGCCAAGAAAGAGACCAGCTTTTGCTTTTACAACATCACAGCTGAAGACATTCATCAACCCCACAGATCCAAAAAGGGAAGGAGGTGAATCAGGTAATTTAATTGTGTCTCTTCAGGGGCAGAGCAGAAGTACCGAGGAAGCTGGACAGTATATGCAAATGGAGAGGCAGCCTGTGGAGCGTTATCGGAAGCAAAAATTATCTCAAATTATTACCCCGGGGACCCCTCCAAGGGACACACGGGCCATTCACTTTGAATATTGCAGGGAGGGGTAAAGAAATATTATTCCACGGAATGGGGAAGCTTGGGTTGCGGGGGGCTTAGAGACATCACAGATTAGAGAGGCACCCCTTTCCCTTTCATAACCCAAGCTGTGTCTCCCCGATCAAAATTGGGGGGGGCTTATTCTAACTGCTAGAAATATATGTATATTTAACAAACAGATTTTTAAAAATATAACTGTTCATACTACTATTATTGATTCCTTGGGGTCCCTTCCGACTCTACAATTCTATGATAATGCGCACAGACCTGTGAAAACATGTCACTATATTCTCCACCCACAATTGCTGAAGGGGAGAGTGCTGTTGCGTTTAGGTCCTGCTTGAGGTTCCCCATGGGTCCCTATGCGGCCTAGGACACACGTACCTGGTATGCCCCGCGGAGAACCTTAAGGTCCACAAATGACAACATTTTGGAGCACAAGGTGGTTAGATTGGTCTCAACTAGGGCCAGGGCCTTTTCAGTATTGGCCCCGACTTGGTGGAACGCTCTGGGACTTGACATCTTTCTGCAGGGCCTGCAAGACAGAACTGTTCCACCTGGCCTTTGGTTTGGACTCACTCTGACCCTTATGTTTTCCCTCCCCTTATGGTTTTGATCTATGGGCTACTTTTAAAATGAGGCTGCATTTTAAATTGCATTTTAACCTGTATTTTAAATTCGTTGTTTTTTCCCTATTATGTTTTTACTGTAATTTTACTGGTGTTAGCCGCCCTGAGCCAGGCTCTGGCTGGGGAGGGCGGGGTATAAATAAATTATTATTATTATTATTATCTGGATGGCCACTGTGAGGACAAGATGATGGACTGGGTGGGCAAGTGGCCTGATCCAGCAGCAGGGCCTTTCTTATGTCCTTAAATAAACTACAAGAAGACACAACTTTCCAATAGATTTGAAGTGAATTTCTGGAACTCGTATGACGAGTGACCTCAGCAAGCATGGAGGCACAGCACAGACTTGGGGACCAAAAAAAAGGGAGGAGGTTTTGCCTATGAATGCAGGTGCTTACATCTCCAGTTACTTGATTTGCTAGTAAATATACTATGTGATATATAGACACAGATATTGCAGGGGGTTGGACTAGATGCCCCTTGGGTTCCCTTCCAGTTTCACCGTTCTATGATTCACTAGCCCCTTTGTCATCATATTCATTTTGCGTCTTTTACTTTGTTGGTCTTCTGGAAAACCAAGAGCCAAACCTACAGATCTCGGTACCAGCCCCTTGTTTATCCTCATTATCCTCAGCATCTGTTCATTTGTATGTCTCACAGCATTTCAAATGAACAATAAGTGCAACAGTTCAAAAGCTTGGAACCGGCTCCTCCAGGAGCAATTTGAAAACATTCCTATTTACCCAGGGATTTGGTGATTGAAGAACGCTGCTCCTGGCAACCCTGAGATCACTGGATGGAAGAATGTTTTATTAACTGTGACTGTTTTTGGAATGTTTTAACTGTTTTAAAAATGATTCTTTTTTCCCCCTTCATTTTGGAAAAAATGGGGATGCGTTGGCCACCCTGAGGTCCTTTTAGAGTAAGTGTGGCATGTAAATATTAATACAGTGGTAAGGTAAAGGTACCCCTGCTCGTACGGTCCAGTCGTGTCCGACTCTAGGGTTGAGCGCTCATCTCGCTCAAGAGGCCGGGGGTCAGCGCTGTCCAAAGACACTTCCGGGTCACGTGGCCAGCGTGACGAAACTGCTCTGGTGAGCCAGCACCAGCGCAGCACACGGAAACGCCGTTTACCTTCCCGCTATAAAGCGGTCCCTATTTATCTACTTGCACTTAGGGGTGCTTTCAAACTGCTAGGTGGGCATGAGCTGGGACCGAACGATGGGAGCTCACCCCGCCACGGGGATTCGAACCGCCAACCATACGATCAGCAAGTCCTAGGCACTGAGGTTTTACCCACAGCGCCACCCGTGTCCAATACAGTGGTACCTCGGGTTAAGTACTTAATTCGTTCCGGAGGTCTGTACTTAACCTGAAACTGTTCTTAACCTGAAGCACCACTTTAGCTAATGGGGCCTCCTGCTGCTGCTGTGCCGCCGGAGCACAATTTCTGTTCTCATCCTGAAGCAAAGTGCTTAACCTGAATCACTATTTCTGGGTTAGCAGAGTCTGTAACCTGAAGCGTATGTAACCTGAAGCGTATGTAACCCGAGGTACCACTGTAATAATGATGATGATGATGATGATGATGATTAGAGGAAGAGGAAGTAGTCATTGCATGTAACAAGTTGGCATGCCAAATGAAAATCATGAAAAGTAATAGTTCCACTCTGTTCAGTGATCTATGGGCTTCATCCAGAGTGCTGTGTCCAATTCTGGATGCTACACTTTAAGGAGAACATTGTCAAACGGGAGCATGTCCAGAAAAGGGCGACCAGGGCAGGGTGACAGGCATTCATGGAGGATAAGGCTATTGATGACCACTAGCAACGCCTCTGTCAGCAATGCTGTCATTGTCTCCTTCACTGCAGACACTGCCTTGAGCCAGGGGTTCAGAATTGATGGCCTCTAACTACTCCATAGGAGAAAGAGAAAAGAACCACTAAGTCGTGACATTAAAATTAAAAAATGGAAGGACCACCCATGGAAGATCTGTGCAGGATCTTCAAACTCAGTGGTTGCCAAACTCAAAGAGCATGAAGATAGAACAACTGAATTGGCTTCACTGGGTCAAACCAAATGTTAGTCAGTGCAGCCATGTCAGCAGCAGGGGAGGTGGGCACCCCACCATTCACCCCCCAGCCTCCAGCATGGGAGGTCCGCTGCTTCCCATCAATGAAGCTCCCCACTGGCCTCCTAGCCACAGCCAGTCAGCTGGCCTGGGTGTGAGCTCCCTCTCTCTTTCCCTATTTAGGACGGCACAGGATATTTCCAGGGCAAGCTTCAACTTCCAAAGCAACTTTGAATTTCCTCCCTTTTATAGCTCCGTGGCATTTAAGGAAAACTGCTTGCTCCTATCTCCCAGTGTCTTATTTGGGGCCTGGGGGAAGGACACACACACACACACAGAGAGAGAGAGAGAGAGAGAGAGAGAGAGAGAGAGAGAGAGAGAGAGAAATTTCAAACAGAGAGATTGTTTATCCTGGACACAACCGAGAGGGGGGTGTGTGCTCTGGGCCAATACACTCAAACTCCCCTCTCCTGCACATTGCGTTTACCACCATGATGTACCTGGCGATGACTTCATCTATAGAAATTCCACTCAGGTTCTGCACCCGACAAAATATCATGGGACGGATTGCGGACTTTGCCTCCGGAAGATGCTGTGGTGGCCACCAACTTGGGTGCCCTTAAAAGTGGATTCTTCATTGGTTATTCGTGCTTTATTTATTTTTAACTGTGTATCCGCTCCACTCTTCTGCATTCAACACCCCTGGCAGACCAGACCAGACAAATTCACAGAGGGAGGAGAGACATTCCGATGACCATCGCAAAGTCTCCACGCCTGGAGGCAGCTGTGCTACAGAATGCCAGATGCCAGCAAGCCACAGCAGAGAAGGCGGATGGTCTCAAAGCCCTGCTTGTGCCTCTGAAGGACTGCCATTGGCAAGAAGCAGGATGCTGGATTCCATGCGCCCGCCTTATGCTGATTCAGCAGGGCTGCTCCAGTGCGTGAAACGCCATGGAATGATCTTGGAGCGGCCACCACCACCTCCAGTGCATGGTGGTGTGAACAGGACCAGTGCTTAGATGGGCAATTCAGTTACTGGGAACCTTTAGAACAGGTTGTTCCAAACTAGGGTCACCAGCAGTTGTTGGACTACAACTCCCATCATCCCTAGCTAGCAAGACCAGTGGTCAGGTCAGGGATGGTGGGAACTGTAGTCCTAAACCAGTTTGGGAAACCCTGCTCCAAAAACAGCTCTGAGATTTCCAGAGTAAAGGCCAGGTGTCTGTGTATTAAGGAGCAAATGACACACACTAATAATGATCAAAGTTTACCAGAAAAGGTAGACCCTATTTCCCTCGGCCCACCAGCCACTGCAGAAATTCTATTTTGGTCAAGAGGCATCTTGCTAGCCAAGGCCATAAATTACAAGCCCCTTTGGTCTAAATGACCGTGATATTCCCCCTAATCACATTACTGCAATATTAATAAGGCTGTTTAACGCAACCAGTTTCTTCTAAATTGTCACATAAAAATTTGGTAAATGTCAGGCGTATAATTTAATCGGGATCTATGCTTTACAGCCAAGGGAGCTCTGAGTCCGCAGTAAATATTGCAAAGCTAACAGTGACTCAAAGTTTTCTAGAACAAAGGAGTAAGGTCATCCAAAAGCCTGCCTGGAGAAGGTCCTTTTTTCTAAAATTGATTTCTGCCACACACACCCTTTCGCCTTTTTACTATTCCACCCTTCTAATTATTTCAGATGTCTGCAGAGAAGGAAACTCAGAATGCCTCAGCCCCCGTCGCCATAAAATCGAGAAATTAGCTTCTGAAAGGGAGACATGGCCAAGGTCAGCAGGCATTAGCGATCATTTCCTCATTTGGACAAAAAACACTGCAGGCTTTTCAAAAACAAGCCCAGGCCACTAGCTAGGATCCCCCTTTCCCATCCAGTCTTTGGAGGAAAGAGCATTTCTGAAAATCCAAAGCAGGATCAGATGCTCTGGATCTTAGACACGTTACAGAGAGGTCTCACGTGGTGGGAAGTCTTCTGAATGCAGGCACAGGAAAGAACGAAATGCTACACTGAGCCAGATCTCTCCGATATCAGGCCAGACACAATCACTGTATTGGTTTTGGCACCTGTAAACCCTTTTGTGTTTCAGCAAGTCCATTATTTAACTTGTTTTTAATGCATGTTTTTATTGGTACTTTTAATGAACATTTTAGGGCTGTCTGCTGTCAGCAGGATAGGAGGATTTTTCATTCTAATAATCTGTTTATACATTTTGTTAAATAAGTGAATGCAACAACCTTGCAAATTAGTCCACAAAGTTATTGGCCGATACATCAGCCTTCCTAAGTCTGGATCTACCCCCTGATGTATTGGACTACAAATCCCATCAGCCTCAACAAGCATGACACCGGGGATGATGGGAGTATACTTTGAAACCTACTAACCTAGCCATACTGCTGTTTAAAATGAGCAAATGTGGCTAAATTTCCCTTGTCTGGAGGCCTGGAGCAAAGTCAACAGGCCACCGGCTATTTCCGCCCTCCAATTTTACAGTAATTTAGAGCTTCCAAAGCACAGCATGCAAATGGCAGGGGAAGCGGCAACATGAATGTTTCCCAACACCCCCCCCCCCATACACACACAGCAAGAGTGACGGCATCCCCTTGCTTTGGCAAATGAATGAGGTGATAATGAGGCTTGCTTATGATGGCACCGCATAGACAATGTCAGAAAATGAGGGAAAGAATCAAGCACAGGCTGGGTACTTCCTTGCTTTTCTTTGATGGGGTCCTTGCTTCAAGTTGATGGTGGTAGTCTCCAAGCCCCATCATTCCTGACAATTGGCCATGCTAGCTGGAGCTGATGGGAGTCGGAGTGTCACAGGCTTCCCAGCCCCACAGAAAAGCCTTCCACCTGCTAGGAGAACAGGATGTTGGACTAGACAGGCTATTGGCCCGATCCAACAGGCTCCTCTTACATTCTGACTTTTGTGACTGCAAGTTGTTTTAAATTGTTGTTAGCATTGTAATTTAACACCAGGACCCAAGGGTGAAGGTTGGGTAATGAACAGTAATAATAAACCAATGAAGAAAGGCTGGCCACATCCTCCTGCCACTCTCTAGAAGGGCTCAGCTGTTCCTCTGCAGCAGAAGACATCTGAGATCCAGGTTGAGGCCATAACTCGTAGCCCCTTGAGAGTCTTGTTCCTGCTCCTCCATCCCTCAGGCTCCTTGCCTACAGACTGCTGGAGGAGCCTTTTAGCCCAGTCAAGCCAAGCTGCACCAAACAAGCCTCAAGAAGACCTCCATGTTTCCTGTGTATGGAGGCCTGAGGACAACCTCTTGGCAGGCAACCTGCCAAGCCTGAGAGAAGATCCATTCTTCAGAGACTTGTTGCTTTCTCCTTCAGCTCTGCCTGATCACCCAACACACCCTTCTTGGTTTTAAGCCTCTTGCCCCAATCACGACTCCTTCTCCCCACCGTTACTTCATTCATATTCTTTTTCATCTACAACAAATGCATGGAAATAAATAAATAAACAGAACGAAGGAGAACTGTAGCTACAATTAGAACGGAAACGCCGGGTCTTGAGAGTCAGATAGATCATATCCCTGGTGGTCTCATGTGCAACCTAGGAGGAAGGAAGCCTCTGATCATTATCAGACCCTCCAAGTGTCCCTATTTTCCAGGGACAGTCCTGGATTTACAGAAGTCATCCCAGTTTCTGATTTGATCCCGCTTTTCCTTAGGATGTCCTTATTTTTATCAGAGAAACGTTGGAGGGTATGGAGTTATGCAACCACCAAGCCAAGGAGATAAGTAACTATACAACCTTTAGAAGACATCTAAAGGCAGCCCTGTAAAGGGAAGTTTTTAAAATGTTTAGTTGTGTTTTTATATGTGTTGGAAGCTGCCCAGAGTGGCTGGGGCACTCAGTCAGATGGGTGGGGTATAAATAATAATTACAATAATTATTAGACAGGACTACCCTATTCTCATCTAAGAAATGCTGAAGGGTATGGAATTTGTGTCCTTGAGTGCCTGCAAAATTGTCGAAAGTCCATCCTTCTGTTTTCCGGCAGAAAAGCAGGGTGATAAGGAGCACGGCAGGAGACACTCAGAGGGGAAGAAGTGACAGCACAGAGCCAACTTGCCTGATCACAACAACTGGTGAAGTCCAAGCACTTTGCACCATCACATTGGTGCAAAAGTATTCCTTTGAACGGATGCACTCAGTACAGGTCACTGCATCAAAACCAAAGGAATAAACATTGAAACAGTAATCTTACCATTCTGGGCGCTAATCTTTCCTCCTCCCTCCACCCCATGGGGCCAGTGTCCCTATAAGCCAAAGGTGTTGTCCTCTGAGCGGATCTGTAAAGGGAAAGAGGGAGGAGGCAGGTCCCCCTTTCACCTGAACTCTTGGCTTTAGTACATAAAGGAAATTACATTCCCATTCCCAGGGGCCAGAGCTTGTGGTGCAGAGCCTGGCAGCTGGAGTCTCCACAGGAGGGCTCGATAGGGAGAAATGGGTTTTGTAACATAATCATTGCACTGAATTATCCTCTTCAAACGCCATCTGAAGCAGTTGGGGGGAGAGAGGAGGGAGGCCTTGAAGAAGGAAGAGTTTGGGGCCCCTTGCTTCCCTTTGATTCCATTGACTTATTTAGATTTAAATTTAGATTTATGCCGGTGCAGTTGACTAATTAAAATAATTTTAGTTGAGTCATCACCTGACAGTCAATTGGCTGATCACTTGATTAAATTTAAACTAAATATGCATATTATCGAAACCTCAACACAGGACCCCCTTTTTCCCCTCCGAGATACTGAAGTGCAATATAATTTGGAATTAATAATTCAGAATTTAATAAACCAACTTAAGATATTTTCCTGTTTTCCTTCCCAATTACAGAAACACACCAGTGTTAGAGCCTCAAAAAATACAAACACGTATGCGTTTAACTCACAGTCGCATCAAATAAAGACGCACCCCCCACTTTAAGATCTTAGTTAATTAAAACAAATTAAAGTTTGCAGCCCTTATTTGTGCACAACATCCCTAAACAACACGGCAGGTGTTTTAATCTCCCTTTCCAAAGTGGAGGGGCCGTCCTGTTAGCTGCCAGCCTTGATGCCTTCTGGAAAAGGCACCCGGCTTGCTGCAGCCTGAAACTGGCTGTGTAGTAGAGAACAGTTGAAAAGGACCTGGCTGTGGGAAGCCTTGAAATGCTCCATCCCACCTGGGCACCAGCCCATAATAACAACTTTGGGGGGAGAGACGAAGATGATGCCAGCGGTTTCCAGGAACCCTATTCTCTGTGAGATTTGGGGGACGACCAGTGAGTTTGTATGAGCCCTGGGTGAGAGCAGTCCTGGGTGAGAGCCAGGAGGCAGAAAGGTGTTGAGCATGTTAGAAGAATCTCAATCTCTCTCTCTCTCTAAATTGTATTAATGCAACATTTGTTGAAGTTTTCTGTTGTTGTTGCTTTAGTTTTCTGTGCCCTACTTAGAGATTTCTTTACATTAAGTGGGATAGAAATGATCTAACCAAACAAATAACCGGCTCTACTGTTATTTCCATTTCAGTGAAGGAAAAGTCAAGGCGAAGAAAGCTGTTTCTCTCTAAGGGAGCACGAATATCATCATGGTAACAAACAAGTAGGGTTGACTCCAGGTTCAGGAGCCTTGTGCAGCCAGGAAGAGGTTAAAAAGCCACAGGAGAGGTTTTTGCTGGGAGGGGGCAGGAAGGAGGCGACATTCTTCTGCCAACTTAAACCCAACGCTTGGGTGGCCCTCACCTATCAGCCAAAAAAAGTGAACAAAATAAGACGCAGACTCATGTATGCTAATTTACATACATCAAATGCTGGTTTGGAAATAATAACCCTGTGTTGTATGCCTACACCTAGTAAACACACTGAAATTAACAGACCAGAATTAGTCGTGTCCATTATTTTTATGGGTCTACTCTGAGGAGGACAAATATTGGACATGATTTTATGATAATAAATAGCAATGCAGTGCATCTCATTATATGTGACCTGTGTGGCTCTTTTAAGCCTCCTGTGTTTGCTGAGGAGTGACTTCAAGACCCACCCCAAATTCTCCCTTCTTCTTGGGGTTCTTTATCTTTCACCAGAACATGGACTGGCCACCTTCAAATAAAGAATGCCCTCTGTAAAGTAAAGGCAAATGGCCACCCTAAACAACACCACAAATGGATAAATGTGTTGGTTTTACAGTCTTAAGTTCGCTACATTTCTGCATCAGTTCATGATAATTACCTTTTTTCCAAAAGTCCTCCCCCCAAAGCATCTCCCATTGTCTAGTGTGGATTTCTCTGGATATGCATATTTTTGCATGCAATTTCCCCCATAAATTTGTGCGTTATTTTCATTAATATATACAGTGGTACCTCGGGTTAAGAACTTAATTAGTTCTGGAGGTCCGTTCTTAACCTGAAACTGTTCTTAACCTGAAGTACCACTTTAGCTAATGGGGCCTCCTGCTGCCAACGCACTATTTCTGTTTTCATCCTGAAGCAAAGTTCTTAACCCAAGGTACTATTTCTGGGTTAGCGGAGTCTGTAACCTGAACCGTCTGTAACCCGAGGTACCACTGTATATATATATATACCTATTTATACACACTTTCCCCCAACATAATGCACTTTTGGAGATATTTTTCTGGCTGGAGAAGAGCAGCACAAAATTCAAAGAAGTGTGAATATTGAAGCACCACAGATTCAAAGAACTGTTCAGTTGGAAGGGAACCCCAAGGGTCCTCTAGTCCAACCCCATCCCAACCCTAACCCTGCAATGCGGGAACCACAGCTAAAAGAACATCCCTGACAGATGGCCATCTAACAACCTCTGCATAACAATCTCCAGGGAAGAAGGGGCCACCAATAGCTGCATTTTGGCTTGCTTTCTGTTCGAGGAAGTGAAAATGAGAGAGGCTTTGCACTAAAATACGATCCAAACGGATTCTCCAACCTGCTCCAAACCTTATGCAACTCTCATTCAGCTCCAAGTCATGTTTCCAAGTGATGAAATCCTGGTGACCGCTGGGGCCGCTCTGGAGGCTGCAGAGAGCAATCTTCAGGCCCCCGGTTTTTATGTTAAGCATTTGTCAGGGAAGAGGGAGGGGGCGGCTCCCCGGTGCTTCCTGCATTTGTGCATATCATTAATGTCCAAAGCTGCTCAGTGGCAGAAAAACTCCCAGGGAACATCCCGCATGGATATCAGCACAATGCAAATGTCAGCGCCCATCATGCATTCTGGGAGATTTACAACGGCAAGAGCTACCGAGCTACCAGAGAAGAAAGGAAGGGGAGCCTGCTTCTGTTTCTGGAAACAAGGCGCATTTACGAGACAGCACAATAGCGGCACTTTTTTTTTTAACCAGCAGAACAAATGAAACCGGCATTATTTCCAGAGCTGAATCAATCTTTTGAGGATTGGCTGTAAATTAAAAACCAAATGCACGAGCCATTCTTGCCTCACCAAGTGCTCTGCCTTGATTTCTCCACCGCTGTGGTTAAGAACGGCTTTAGGAAGACAGGGGAGGAGGAGGAGGGGAGAGAATATCTCAACCATGGAACCTGGGACCCCCGGTCCTAACTTTTTATTAATCTATTTACTCATTTGATTTGCTATTTCACCTTTCCTCCAAGAAACTCAAGGTGGCGTATCCTCGACATTTTATCCTCTATGAGGGATTGGCATCTCTCTGCTTCTTTCAAGGTTTTGTCAGCCTGGAGGGGTCCCGCCAATTGCAACCACAGAACAACCTTTCTTTGGGAACTGTGCCAGAAGCAGGGACTTCGGGGACTATTGTGGCACCTGCAACTTGGAGCAACTTGGAGCCTGGATTACTGACATGGTCCATAAAGAAGGCTGATTGCCGAAGAATTGATGCTTTTGAATTATGGTGCTGGAGGAGACTCTTGAGAGTCCCATGGACTGCAAGAAGATCAAACCTCTCCATTCTTAAGGAAATCAGCCCTGAGTGCTCACTGGAAGGACAGATCCTGAAGCTGAGACTCCAATACTTTGGCCACCTCATGAGAAGAGAAGACTCCCTGGAAAAGACCCTGATGTTGGGAAATATGGAGGGCACAAGGAGAAGGGGACAACAGAGGACGAGATGGTTGGATAGTGTTCTCGAAGCTACCAGCATGAGTTTGACCAAACTGCAGGAGGCAGTGGAAGATAGGAGTGCCTGGCGTGCTCTGGTCCATGGGGTCACGAAGAGTCGGACACGACTAAATGGCTAAACAACAACATGGGAAATGTAGGCTCAAGAGCCCTCAGGACAACTACATCGCCCACAATCCCCCAGGATTCTTCTCCTAGATGTTTATCTTGGACTTCAGGATGAGGGAGAAGGCTGGGAAATGCATCCCTCTGATCATCTCCCAGTATCTGGAAAGACTGGGTATGGGGGGAACAGGTTTCAAAGCATTGGATTCAAAGGATTATATGCTTTTATCAGCATAAAACTGATTTGAGTGCCCAGGACTCTTCCCCAAGCCAGGAAGCCATTAAAAGCTCACCTCTGGTTCAGAGTTTGGCTCAGTAAAACTTTCCTGACATTGCTGTTTGGAAGTCCAGGACAAAAACTCTCCGGTCCATGTTCAACAGAAGGCACTCCTGGAATCCTCAGACAAATCTTTCCCTGGAGTTTGCACTTTGTGGTAACTTGGTCTCATTTCTGAAGAGGCAGAAATATTCCAAATTTTGAGCACAGAGAGTTATCAGTGTGTGTGTGTGTGTGTGTGTGTGTGTGTGTGTTAGCAGTTTCCCACAGCTTGAGCTTTGGCGTAACACTGCGGAAAAGCCATTTGGATGTGATTGTGTATAGGAATCTGCCTTATACTGAGTCAGTCCATTGGTCCACCCAACTCAGTATAGCCGACACTGAATGGCAGCTGCTCTCCAGGTTTTCAGGCAGGGGGGGGCCTCTCCCAGCCCTATATTGAAATGCTGCTGGGGACTGAACCTGCCTGCAAAGCAGATGCTCTCCCACTGAGCTATGGCCCACATCCCCAAAGGGCCATATCATGCTAATTGTTCTAGAGTGTAAGAAGACATGAATGGAGCTCTCCACCAAACAGGCAGCTGCCTGGAAGATCACATCAAGGCTGTTTTCTGTGAAGTATTTTAGATGACAGATGAAGAAGTCCAGCGTCTCCACCCCCATCGTTCTGCCTGGACACTGAGATCCAGCGCCGAGGGCCTTCTGACAGTTCCCTCATTGCGAGAAGTGAGATTACAGGGAACCAGACAGAGGGCCTTCTCAGTAGTGGCGCCCGCCCTGTGGAATGCCCTCCCTTCAGATGTGAAGGAAATAAGCAGCTATCTTCTCTTTAAAAGACATCTGAAGGCAGCCCTGTTTAGGGAAGTTTTTAATATTTGATGCTGTATTGTTTTTAACACTAGATTGGAAGCCGCCCAGAGTGGCTGGGGAAACTCAGCCAAATGGGCAGGGTATAAATAAATTATTATTATTATTATTATTATTATTATTATTATTATTGGGTCCCTTCCAGCTCTCCAATTCTATTTTTCTAAACATGTGTTTCTATACATCTATCCTATTTAAATAGGAGTTCAGTCAGCGGCCAGTATGTTTTGCTTTGTGTTTTAATCCGTATTTCTAATTCTCTAATTCAGTTATGTTTGTTACCAACAAGCTGCCATTTAATCTGCTCCATTTTTACCTGCTGGTGGGTTAGTTGAATAGTACTGGTGTGGCCTACCTTGGATAGTGCTCTCTCTCTCTCTCTATATATATATATATATATTTGAAAGTCAGGGTACATATGTAGCCAAGAAACCCACAAAGCTAAATAACACAGGGAGGGGAATTACAAGAAGGAACTGAAAGCAAACTGCATCCTGGCTTAAACCAGAATTCAGAAAGAGTGAAATGCAGGTCAAAGTGGACTGACGGAACTCAGCTGCGAAAAGGGCAAATTCCATGCTAGGGATCATTAAGAAGAGGGTGGAAAATAAGACGTGCCAATATCCTAATGCCGTTATACAAATCTATGGTGCCACTGCACTTGGAGCACTGTCTGCAAATCTGGTCGCCTCAGCTCAAAAAGGATATTGTAGAGTTCAGAAAAGGGCACCCAAAATGATCAAGGAGATAGAGCAACTCCCTTGTTTGGAAAGGCTGCAGCATATGAAACTTTTTTAGTTTAGAGGAAAGGTGAGTAAGAGGTGACAAAATATAAGTTTATAACATTTTGGGGAAAGTTTTTTTCTCCCTCTGTCATAGAACTAGAACTCGCAAGCATCCAATGAAGCCAAACGCTGGAAGATTCAGGACAGATAAAAGGAGAAGGAGGGGGTTCAAGTCCCTGTTTTGCTGTCTCGGCAACCTTACTCAGCTCAGAACAAGGGGCAATTAATAAACGGCATGGTGCCGTTGCTAATAAACAGTGGAGTTTGTTCGTTTTATAGAATTTATATCTCACTGTTGCTCGCAAGCGATCTCAGAATGGGTTGCAAAATGTTTACAGCATGCAAAACAAAGACACGTGTAAGATCATTGACCTGTTTCACTCACCTGTCGTGCATCTAATCTTCAAGGCAATGTGGCTAAAATCTCTAGAAGCCTCAGAGAAAAAGAAAACTCTCCATGTTGTGTCTGAAAGTAAAACTTGGCGGTGGTGCCAAGATGACCTTCCTACCCAGCCTCAAATCCCAGACTGCAGTGTGAGTAGTTAACACTATGAATGTTGTATTTTGTACCAGCTGCAGTCTCCAGGGGCAGCCCCACAATACAGTGAGTTGCAGAAGTCCAGCTGGAAGGTTATGGGGTCACTGTAGGCAGGCTATCACACCTGTTACACTACTGTTGCTTGCTGTTCCCCTCCCTCAACACATCAGCATGGCTATCTGCCATTTCTATCTACAGTGGTACCTCTGGTTACGAACTTAATTCGTTCCGGAGGTCCATTCTTAACCTGAAACCGTTGTTAACCTGAGGTACCACTTTAGCTAATGGGGCCTCCTGCTGCTGCCACACGATTTCTGTTCTCATCCTGAGGTAAAGTTCTTACCCTGAGGTACTACTTTAGCTAATGGGGCCCCCCGCTGCTGCTGCGCGATTTCTGTTCTCATCCTGAGGTAAAGTTCTTAACCCGAGGTACTACTTCTGGGTTAGCGGAGTCTGTAACCCAAGGTGTTTGTAACCCGAGGTACCACTGTACTCAAACAGGCAATTGGTTCTGGCCACCTCTATCCAACCCACCGTGTCACACACAGCCTGCAGTCAGTTTAAACACACACACACACACACACACACACACACGCCACTATCTGAAAAGATTTCTGCTTGCAACTTGTGGCATTGCAGGCTAGCATGCAATCCATCACTTCTCGGCTGTCTGTTTGTTTTGCAAAATAAGCACTTGCCTTTAGGCCTTGAGATATGGTTTGTGTTCAAGCTGCTAGCAGAAGTGGTGGGGGCAGGGAGTGGAGAAATATCTTAGTTTACGTTCAGCTTCTTGTAGCAAAGCTACAAAACAAAAGCACACCACCTGCTCCAGCAACGGAACACAAATCCACCGAATTTGACGCCTGAGCTGGAGCCCTAGCGGTGCTTCATCTTATGCAGGGAGCTGAGTTATATGCCTCTCGCTCTCTTAAAGACTCCGCTCCCTTTCGTTAGCACGGCGCCTGCGTTGGAGCTGAAGGAAGCTTGAGTTATGCCTGCCTGCCGCTCACCTGGCTCTTTGGGCTCCCCGTATAATGAAATTAAGATTCTAGCGATGAGATCCTCTTCCACTCATGCAGGGACCGACATAAATCCCGCACGCGGGCACGTCACGGAAATGTAAATACGCCAACCCTTCCCCGAGTCGCCAATATTAAAACCAATTTGCATTTCAGATGAAAGCCGGGGCGCCTCTATCGCATCTGCAATATTTTAGAGAAAGTTAAAGCCTAAAAGTAACAGACGTGGCAATTTTTATCCGGAGTCGTAGTCAAGGCAGTGACTAATCCCATCAAGGACACATTAATTGGAGCCTGGATGTGTCTTGGCGGAGCAGCGGTGGGCCACGGCACTTAATCCCCACCTCCTCCTTCCAGCAAACACCCAGGGCTGCTTCATCAACACAACATTCATCAGGCCAGCACAATGACAGACAGAAGGGTGCCAAAATAAGTGGGGCATCCTGGCAACCTCTGCCTTGGGCGGAGCAGAGGAGCCTGCGCTGGATCCGCTTCCAGATAAGAAGCGCAGGAACCTGCAACACGTGGCAGATGGCTTTAAATTAAAGAGGATTGGGCAAATTTGTGGAGAAAGCTATCAGTAGTCACTAGTCATTAATGAGGGTGAAAGAGGAGAGCGCAAAATATGGTTTGAAGCTCAACATCAAAAAACCGAAGATCATGGCCACTGGTCCCATCACCTCCTAGCAAATAGAAGGGGAGGAAATGGAGGCAGTGAGAGATTTTACTTTCTTGGGCTCCATTATCACTGCAGATGGTGACAGCAGCCACGAAATTAAAAGACGCCTGCTTCTTGGGAGAAAAGCAATGACAAACCTAGACAGCATCTTAAAAAGCAGAGACATCACCTTGCCAACAAAGGTCTGTATAGTTAAAGCTATGGTTTTCCCAGTAGTGATGTATGGAAGTGAGAGCTGGACCATAAAGAAGGCTGATTGCCGAAGAATTGATGCTTTTGAATTATGGTGCTGGAGGAGACTCTTGAGAGTCCCATGGACTGCAGGAAGATCAAACCTATCCATTCTGAAGGAAATCAGCCCTGAGTGCTCACTGGAAGGACAGATCCTGAAGCTGAGACTCCAATATTTTGGCCACCACATGAGAAGAGAAGACTCCCTGGAAAAGACCCTGATGTTGGGAAAGATGGAGGACACAAGCAGAAGGGGATGACAAAAGACGAGATGGTTGGATAGTGTTTTCAAAGCTACCAGCATGAGTTTGACTAAACTGCGGAAGGCAGTGGAAGACAGAAGTGCCTGGCGTGCTCTGGTCCATGGGGTCACGAAGAGTCGGACACGACTAAACGACTAAACAACAATAGTCATGATGGCTCTGCTCTGCTTCCCTGGTCAGAGGCAGCAATGTTTCTGAATACCAGTTGTCAGGAACCACAGGAGGGGAGAGGGTTCTTGAGCCAGGGTCCTGCTTGGGGTGGGGGTTCCCACTGCGGCATCTAGGTGGCCACGGTGAGAAAAGGATGCTGGACTCAGGCAAGTCGAATTTGGCAACTTTCAAATTCCCAAAGCAAGCGGTTGCTAAAAAGTTGCAACATGCCTTGGGAATTCAAAAGATCTATTGATATCATTTAGCTTTGCTTGGTAAATGAAACGTGCGTAAAAAAAGTTGCTTAAAAATAATTGCCAAGTGCTTGCAGCTAGATTATATATTCTTCACTTATTGAGCATCACCTGATATTTTCAGAAGTTAAAATTAAAATCCTTTGCTTTTTCCGACAGCAGTTTAGGTGATTCTTCATCAAATGTAGACTTACCAAGCTAAATGTTGTCCAGGCACAAAAAGGATAGATTTTAATTTCTTACATCCAAAGACATATTTTTAAGACCTCCCTTCACTGGAGAAAAAAAATGTGCAAAAAATAAGTTCCACCCCCTAAAACGACATGCCCTAATCTGCTGGACTAGATGGGCCATTGGCCTGATTCTGCAAGCTCTTCCTATGCTCTCCCTAAGTCCTTCACACATAATTAAACTATACAGTATCCCTTGCTCCCACAAGAGGCAGGGATGGTCACCAACTGGGATGGCTTTGAAAGAGGACTGGAGAGATTCATGGTGGGAAAGTCCATTGACACCCACTAGCCCTGAGGGCGGGGACGCGGGTGGCGCTGTGGGTAAGATCTCAGTGCCTAGGACTTGCTGATCGTATGGTTGGCGGTTCGAATCCCCGCAAGAGGGTGAGCTCCCGTCGTTCGGTCCCAGCGCCTGCCAACCTAGCAGTTCGAAAGCACTCTTAAGTGCAAGTAGATAAATAGGTACCGCTTTATAGCGGGATGGTAAACGGCGTTTCCGTGTGCTGTGCTGGTGCTGGCTCGCCAGCTGCAGCTTTGTCACGCTGGCCACGTGACCCGGAAGTGTCTTCGGACAGCGCTGGCTCACGGCCTCTTAAGCGAGATGAGCACACAACCCTAGAGTCGGACACGACTGGCCCGTACGGGCAGGGGTACCTTTACCTTTACCTAGCCCTGAGGGCAATGCAACCATCTCCTATGCCAAGGCAGCCTGCCTCTGAAAACCAGTTGCTGGGAATCACAAGCAGGAGTCTTCCTGTACCTTCCCTACAAGCATCTGCTTGGCCATTGTGAGAACAGGATGTTGGACATGGTGGACCCCCTCTGCCCTGATCCAGCAGGTTCTTCTGAGGTTCTCATGCCAATAGAGACATGGACCCAGCTCAGCTCTGTGCAGCAGCATTACTAACCGCAAGACACAAGGCAACACCAGCGCCCCCCATCCATCAGCCCGAAGGACACAGCCAGCAGTGACCTCACAGCTAGCATTCCCACAGACATCCCTACAAGCAAGGGTTCAAATACCCTTATGTGACTCAGAAGCACAGTGCACAAACTCCCACAACACCCAGGCAGCTCTTGATCTTCACTATAAGCAGAAAAATGAAGACCATTCTTTCCAGTTTGGCCAAAGCATGGCATTCATTTTATAATGCTTAGATTTATTTTGCAGTGCAAGATAGAATTGCAATGATGTGTTAGTCTAGAAGGAAGAAGAAGAAGAAGAAGAAGAAGAAGAAGAAGAAGAAGAAGAAGAAGAAGAAGAAGAAGAAGAATTGTATTGCACTGGTACCTCAGGTTACATACGCTTCAGGTTACAGACTCCGCTAACCCAGAAATAGTGCTTCAGGTTAAGAACTTTGCTTCAGGATGAGAACAGAAATCGTGCTCTGGCGGCGTGGCAGCAGCAGGAGGCCCCATTAGCTAAAGTGGTGCTTCAGGTTAAGAACAGTTTCAGGTTAAGTACGGACCTCCGGAACGAATTAAGTAATTAACCTTAGGTACCACTGTATTGTCCTTTTAAAAAATAAAAAGAAGGGGATGGGGAGGGAGAGGAGTTTGGGGGGGTGGCGAAGAGGAGGAAGAGGCCACTGGCTCTCCTGAACTGAAAAGGCTATAAAGCTTTCCTAGACAGGCAAGGACTTGGGGGGGGGGCGTCTTGGGTAGCCTTTGCGGGTGCTTGGCTTACTCAAACCATCAGTTTCTTCACTTCTGGTCCCCACTCAGTTGGCTTCCTCCAGCTCAGCTCGGACAGTGGCCTGCCACAGTGTGGCCCTGGGCCAACCACTCCCACTGAGGAAGGATGGGGTTCCACTCTCCTTTTAACTGTGATTGTTGTAAATATCAAACCATTCACCCACTGCAGGGATATTTAACTTCTGGGTTATATAGATTTTACTGCCACCAGCAAACACACAATAAAAGGCCTCTTCTCTAACCCCCCTCCCAAACCCCCTTTCCCGTTTTCAAACAACCAGATAATATCAGATGTTGATAATTCTATCTTTGCCACTCAATTTGAAAAATTTTCCCGAAAGAATTTTATGGGCTGCTCCATATACCAAGCAATTTGAATCCTCTCCATAACGATTTAGGGCCGAAGATGGGAATATTAAAATTGCCATTAAGTAGAATGCATACGAAATACTAAAAGTCGGCTGATGAATAATTTCTGGTTCTAATGACGTGCTATAGACCTAAATCTTGGTACTAGACACGAGAAAAGACAGTTAAATCAACTTTGTCCATTTAAATATAATTTTAAGGGAACTCGGAGCCATCTCTTTATTGCAGAACAACCTTCAGCAATTTCTCCTGCCCTCATTTATTTCACACTCCTATGGGGAATGCAGTTTGATTTATTGAAAATTAGTCCTTACAGCAAGTGAATGTTTTAAACTGTTTTCGTATAAATCACTCACATATCTGTTAGTGCACCTAGGAGAGGGCCTGCTTGATCTATATTTTCAAATATAGCTACAGGATTTCTGTTCTTTGTGTTAACTGTCGTTTTGAGTTATTGATTGCTCTCTCCACGGAAACAAGTCATTATCTTGAGAACCCGAAGTTCCAATTTAAGTGGGGGGGGGGGATAAACCCTCCAGAAAGAAAAAAAGAAAAAGAAGAAAACCAAATCTTATTTTAAACATAGCGTAAATGTTGCATATCATCCTGGCTTTGTGGGACTCCAAATAAATGCTTTATTTATTAGTGAAAAAGGTTTCCCCCTTTTTGGAAAACACATGTGAAGAACTCTTAGAATAAAACACCTGCCTTTAAAACAAAAAAATCCTGCAGAAAATGACAGCTAAGATTTAATCTTTAAAAGAACACTTCTGTTCTGAGCAAACGGTGCAAAGGTCAATCTGCAACGTCAAGACTTCACTTGTAGTACCCGAGTTTTTAGCTGCCACAACCATGGAAAGAAAAAACACAGCTTTTATATAAAACCCTGCCAGACTGATCCCTTTAGGCAGACTAAATGTACTGTTGAAAAACTTTTTTTTAAACGGTGTGGGAAAGAAGAGAAAACAGGGAGAGACAACAAGGCAAAGGAGCATATTTTCTGCACGCATCCGCATTGTGAAATTTGGATTTGGCCAAAGAAATCTGCCTTCCAGAACTTTATCACCATGCGGTGCACAGATGAGTTGAAACCACATTGTAAAATTCCATTTGTGTCCTTTCACATCATCATGTGACCTGTATTAAATAACACACAGGCCCTGGATTATGTGTGAGTGTGTGCAGGGGAATGCACAATCCGATTGCTGTCATGTGAAAAGGCTCTGGGGCCTTAGGGTGAACATGAGTCAATAGTGTGATGCAGCAGCAAAAAAAAGCTAATGCAAATCTGGTGTGCATTAGCAAAAGTATAGTGTCCAGATCAAGGGAAGTAAGAGTGCCACTGTAATCTGCCTTGGTCAGACCACACATGGGGTACTGTGTCCAGTTCTGGGCACTACAATTGTGCCTCTCCACTCTGCCTTGGAGTGGCTAGGAGGGAGGGACGGAGGGAGGGAAGAAGGCAGGCAGACAGACAGACAGAGGAGGAAGAGGGGAGGTGGAACAGAGCAGATAAGAGCAGACCCCAATGACCACAGAGGAAGTCACTGGCAGAGCCTGAAAGGCAACAAAATAAATTTCTGGTCCATGATCTCGCCTGGTTTCAGAGGCACCAAACTGATCCTTGCCATGCAAGGGAGCCTAGATACTAGATAGCCTACTTGCTCGGTGACTCTCTGCTTGATGAGCATAAATGAGGAAGGGGAACAGCAGCAGCAGCAGCTGGAGATTCATGGTGCTGAGGGTGAAGTCTCACTAAGGGAGCAGGGTGTAAGGGGTGTCCCCCTCACAAGTACCCCAAAACTTAAGAGCTGACTCTACATTGGGGGGGGGCGCTGAAGGAGATGGCCGGGGTGTGCCTTTGCTTGGCATAGATTTCATTAGCCCAATTTAAAAGGTAAAGGGACCCCTGACTGTTAGGTCCAGTTGCGGACGACTCTGGGGTTGCGCGCTCATCTCACTCTATAGGCCGAGAGAGCCGGCGTTTGTCCGCAGACAGCTTTCGGGTCATGTGGCCAGCATGACTAAGCCGCTTCTGGCGAACCAGAGCAGTGCACGGAAACGCTGTTTACCTTCCTGCCGGAGCAGTACCTATTTATCTACTTGCACTTTGACGTGCTTTCGAACTGCTAGGTTGGCAGGAGCTGGGACTGAACAACAGGAGCTCACCCTGTTGTGGGGATTTGAACCGCCGACCTTCTGATCAACAAGCCCAAGAGGCTCAGTGGTTTAGACCACAGTGCCACCCGGGTCCCAATTTGGTGGTGGGCAAATCCACAGAAGGGCTCCAAGCAGAGCTGTTGGGGAGAGGCATTCCCCTCTCTTTATGGCCTTTTAATGTTCCACCGGTAAAATAAAATGGAGCAGGTGCTCTTTTGCTTGCTGTCTTCCCCTTTCTCACATTTCATTCTGAAAGGGAAAAAAGGAAAAATCCCTGGGTTTGTTTTTGGAGAGGTATCCTCCAGACGCCACTCTCGCCCGGCGGGGAACAATGCCTGCCACACTAATAAATGCCTATGAAGGATCATATACAGAAATCATTTTTAAATTTGTGACAGCAGCGGCATATGCTGTGAAAGACAAGGGCCATTCATCTTCCTGAGAAATAATGGGCTAAGATTTACCCCCGCCCATATATCTATATCTATATATAGATATAGATGCCCCCACACACACATCAGAGAGACAATGTGGTGCAGTGGTTAGAGTGCTGGACCAGGGTCTGAGACATAAATGTTCAAATCCCTACTCAGACAAGGAGATGCCCACTGGGTGGCCTTGGGCCAGTCATTCACTCTCAGCCTAACCTACCTTGCAGGGTTGTTGTGGGGGATTAAAAGAGGAGGGGGGAACTGTGTACGCCACCTCAAGCTTCTTGGAGGAAAAAAACAAGCCATAAATGCAACAAATTAATAAATAAAAAACACTTACTGGGATGTATCCAGCGTTCATTCTACTCAAGGTAGACCCATTGCAGGTTACAGACACGACTAACTCGGGTCCATTCATTTTAGTGGGTCTATTCTGAGTGGAACTTCATTGGATACAACCCACACATATTTAGCAGGAGGGAGTTATTAAAGGTGCATCAAAATATTTACATTTGGATATTGGTTTGGAAAATAGCACATTAGACAAAACCAAACCACTTGCAATGGTTGCAAGGGTGGGGGGTGTTTCCAAGCCCACTGCAAAACACTGGTTCTATTCTTTCAAACCTTGAGTGGTTTGGGCCAGAGTTATTTGAAGAACCCGCCTGAGCTGCCCACATGTGAATATCATGGCCCCTCTTGTCTGTTCAGCACCTCAGTGAGTCACGTTGGCTCATGCATGAGGGGCAGGGTCCTCTTTGTGGTGGCCCCACAGCACAGGAACTCAGACACTTTGGGCAAAAAACACTACCACACTCCAGACATGTAAAAAGGCCATGGAGCTGTGAGAGGTTTATTATTAATCTAATTGGTTTTTGGGTTGTGTGTGGGTTTTTTTAAAGGAGTTTAACACACAATGCACTTCAGATGGCTTGTGCACGAGGGACATCCCTTCCATTGTGGATGTGTTAAAAGAGGTTAATTCTGGGCTAGAGAGAAATGCAATGCTTAACACTAAAGTTCTTGTTTTTCCTCAGTGAACTGGAATCTCAGGACCAGGGGACCAAAATGCAGCCATGTAGGCTTCCATATCTCCCTGGGTTGTGCTCTGCACATCAGCCCTGCCTGGCTGGAATGTGTCCTTGAACTGAGATAATGCAACTTTCTTGCCTGAGTTCAGGACAAAATGGGGTGTGGGTATGGTTGGTTGGTTGGTTGGTTGGTTGGTTGGTTGGGTGAGTGGGTGTGCATTTGCACAGCTGGAATGTAAGTCAGCAGCACAAAAGGTGACAGCTGGGCCCATGGCTCCACCCACTTTTGCCTCTAGCTCCGCCCACCAGAAGGTGGTCCGTGAGGGAATGCAATCCCTGGGTGAAAAAACTTACCAGCCTCATGGCAAAGAATGAAAAGGAACCTTCTCCACATCCAAGATGGAAAACCACCCAAGACCCAGGCACTGATAAAAACTGTCGTTTGCAAGCCTGGGGCAAATACCCCCAGAATAAAGAGCGCATTATTTCCAGGGAAGCCCAAACCTTTCATTCTGGAAAAAAAACCCCGCAAGCCTCCAATTCTTATCCCTTACATTTTGCAGCAGATGTGAAGAAAATTACATGTTCCCTGAAACTTAACAACCAAGTTTAACCCAATTTGGAGCTAATGAGAGCTGTGAGAGGTTTATTATTAATCTAATTGGTTTTTGGGTTGTGTGTGTGGTTTTTTTAAAAAGGAGTTTAACACACAATGCACTTAGAATTGCTTTTGCTTCTGGAAGTCCTTGCTGGGAAAAGGAGAGATGCAAGCTCAGGGGGGCGGGGGGCAATGGGAGGTTTCATTTGCTTCAACTAACCTGATTAAGGGTCTCATCAATTCCTGACTTGCCTTGACCACTTTGTCTCCCAGAAGATGAGAGGAGAACTGGGGAAGGGAACCAGCTATCCCAGCTTTGATGCTCACCCATCCTCAGGAGAAAAAAATGGCCCAATGGGGTGGAAGTGGCTAGGAGCTTGTGTAGAAGCAACCGTGTCATTCTGGAGGTTTGCTCCTGAGGGGAAAAAAGCTGAACAGTCGGACATGCACTGCTGATGTAGGTAATCAGTGGCCCCTGGAAATGAAGATGCCACAGTTCCACGGTCCATAGAACCTGAGCCAGGAGCCTTGTGGGTGCCTCTCCCGCGGCCTGAGAAACTAAATGTCTCCTGCAGTACCTTTTCAGCTGCAGGGATTGCACCTTGTGGGGAGGCAATGAAATACAGGAGAAGTACTCATCTGGTGTAGACAATGCTATGCGAGGTAGACCAGTGGTCTGACTCAGTTTTCCTGCATTCTGATGAAAAGGAGTCTGTGTTCTTACATTCACAAATGCCAGAATCATTGCCACAGTAGCAACATGGGTAATATACGTGCAGGGGGTAGACCCAACAAACACAAGGATAGGGACAGAGAGCTGTGTAACATAAGCTAATTTTTAAGGGGGGAAACAGCCCCAGCACCACACTCTCAGACACCTTCCATGCTTAGCAACCGAGGGAATGCTGTCATCACCAGGTCCCTAGATCTCCCTCTAACAAAGTGTCGTGCCTGGCAGATGATTTGAGATATTATAAAGTCAGTAAATATTTGAAAATGGAATAATAACTTGTTAATTATAAATTTTAATTGAGAAGCACTTCAAGCCAATATTACATTTTTGACAGTCTGCAAACTCCTTCCTGCATGACAGCCAGGAAAAGAAAGAAAAAGTGGCTGGATGGATACAGATTACAGACCTCAATTTGCCCCCCCCCCCAGCATCACAGGGGCCTCCGAAAGAATCCGGGCCTGCCACCCCACCCCCACTCCTCTCTTTCACTCTGGGAAGAGTGAAAACTCAGGAACTGCCACTCAGACCACCACTTAAAGACCCTGCTTGGCTGCTGTCGTCCAGACATCTACAGCACTGCACCCCATAGGGTGAAGAAGAAAAAGACTCACTTCAGCGCTACTATCCCCCATTATGGGAAAGTTGTAGATGGCACTCCACTACTCATTGATTTTCAGGGAGGTGTTTATTTCCTGCCCAGCTAGACAAGGGCAGTACAGCTCACACATCCTTCCAGGGTGTTACTTTAGAGCAGAAAAAGAAATCCTCAGGCCCAGAGGTAAAATGCAGCCCTAGTTAATTTTGCCCATGGCCACACCCATCACTTGCCCTGTTCCATAGGCTCTTCCCTGGCTGGAAAGTTTTCTTGCATTGTGATGACGCCTTTTGCTTGCCCAGATAGAGGATAGATAGGAACCTCTGGATGGAATGTAGCCTAATGCAGAAAGGTAGGAGGTCCCGTCCCCCGCCCCCCGCTGCCCTGTCAACTTTTGCCTCTGGTGCCACCCACTGCTGGCAGGTGGCCACAGGAATGCCCTCCATGATGAAATGAGCCCCCCCCCCCGACTGAAAAGGGCTCTCTATCCCTGATTTAGAACTGCTCAGATCTTCATCCTAGGCCACAGAGCATCCCCAGACGTATCCCTTTGAGGTCTGTGTCTGGGAACATCACAGCCCCACATTGCAGAAGCTGCTCTCTCAAAACTACCTTGAGTACATTTTCACAAAGGCTGCCTACTCAACCGATTCCATCATGCAATGTGTGGTAAACATATGGGCCTCACGGCCACAAGATACAGCAAGGACTACTGGCTTAGGTAGCCTTTAAATTGGACTACACTTTCAAGTGGGCTTGGCAAACTCATATGCAGCTGAAGGAGGAGAGGTCTATCTGCACCCATGTCCTGATCCCTGAGGTGGTGATGGCTCAGGCAAGATAGCTGGAACGGGTTCAGGGCTTCCCAAGTAAGTTTCGCACTGCGGCACAAAGTCAGGACCCTGGACTGCGTCAGCAGCGCATATTTTAAGAGCAAGCATTTCAGCACCATGGACAGTGACTGCCCAGGCAACAGCTTTGTAGTCTGACCTGGAGAATTCCAGAATGGAGAGTTCTGAGCGCTGCAGCCTGCTGCTTATGAAAGCAAAGGGTCCCTTCTAGGCCAGGGCTAGGCAACCTAAGACCCAGGGGCCAGATTCGGCCCAATCGCCTTCTCAATCTGGCCCACGGACAGTCCAGGAATCAGCGCGTTTTTACATGAGTAGAATGTGTGCTTTTATTTAAAATACATCTCTGGGTTATTTGTGGGGTATAGGAATTCATTCATTTCCCCAAAAAAATATAGTCCAGCCCACCACATGGTCTGAGGGATGGTGGACCAGCTGAAAAAGGTTGCTGACCCCTGCTCTGAGCACCAGGGCTTGGAGCAGTGGAGAACAGAGCTGTTGGGCTTTTGTGATCCTTGGAGCAATTAGGAATCCATTCCTCTAAGACCACAGCCAAGCATACATTCTCAGGTTTGAGGACTGGGGGTTGGTTTGTTCTGGAATCGGATGCCAGTAGGTCTACTCAGAATGGCCCAGTGAGTGAGTGGGTTCATCTCATTTGTAAAGCTTCTACTGCTTGGGGATTCTGAGGGCTCAAGACCATGACAACTGCGATGAGCATAATCCTAGAAGGATCATTGGTTCTGATCCAGTAGGAGTCTTTTGTTATCCAGGCTCTCTGGCAGCTCTGAGATCAATGAGAAACTCCCTCTGCTCCATTTGCTAATGGCTTACCTGAGCCCCATGGTTTTATATTCACCTGCTGATGTTTCAACATCCAGCTGTTGGGAATCTTGCTTCGGAGAGCGAGACACTCCACTCCAGGCTGTCCCAGAATGCAACTGCTAGCCCAGCAGAGCCACCAAAAGCCCCTGATTAGCAGAAGCCGAGAGCGGCTGCAAACATGTGAGCCCCCAACACTAATGAAGAGGGCACGACGGAGGAGCTCCAGCGGGCTCCCTTTCTCCACGCAGTCAGAAAATATTTTACGCAACATAGCAATCTAATTAAAAAACGTTGATTTACTCAAGAGCTCTCATTTGATTGTTGATTAATACTAATTATATACATAAATCCAGGCTGACCCAGGGCTGAGAGATGTTCAGTGCATCATGTAAATCAGCCCTGGTGGGGTGGGCCAACAGCCTCTCCTCTCTCCCCTCTCCATCATATTCTAGCAATTTATCGCTCTTTGAAACTCAGCGAGAAGTTTCTCAGATGAAATGGGAAGCCACATTTCTGAGAGTCTGTGCACGGGTGTCAGCACTCCATTGCATTGAAAGGGTTGTGCATGGTGGGTTTGCACATTACAAAGCAGGTGGGGCTGTCACCTCCACCCCAAGACAATCGCCTCCTGTTGAGTTGAGCTTCCCCTCTACACCCAACTTCCCTATGTCTTGGTCTGAGCCCATGACACACTGTGCCTAAACCAGGACTCTTGACCCAGTGTGTGGCAGGTGTGAGAAAGGCAAAGTCCATGCTAGGGATCATTAGGAAAGGAATTAAACATAAAACTGCCAACCTCCTATTGCCAACAAGCCTATGGTGTGGACACATTTGGAATACTATGTACAGTTCCAGTCATCTTGTGTCAAGAAAGGATATTGTAGAGTTGGGGAAAGGTTCAGAAAAGAGCAACCAAAATTATCAAGGGGGTGGAGCAACTCCCCTATCAGGAAAAGTTGCAGCACTGAGTACTGTTTAGTGAGTAGGCAGGAAACATGATGGAGAAGCATAAGACCAAGGGTCAGCAAACTTTTTCAGCAGGGGTCCAGTCCACTGTCCCTCAGACCTCGTGGGGATCCAGACTATTTTTTTGGGGGGGGAGGGGGATGAATGAATTCCTATGCCCCACAAATAACCCAGAGATGTATTTTAAATAAAAGCACACATTCTACTCATGTAAGAACACCAGGCAGCCCCCACAAATAACCCAGAGATGCATTTTAAATACAGTAAAAGCACACATTCTACTCATGTAAAAACACCAGGCAGCCCCCACAAATAACCCAAAGAAGCATTTTAAATAAAAGGACACATTCTACTCATGTAAAAACACACTGATTCCTGGACTGTCCGCGGGCCGGATTGAGAAGGCGATTGGGCTGGATCTGGCCCCTAGGCCTTAGTTTGTCTACCCATGCCTAAGACTAAAAGTCACGGGCCTCTAATGAAGCTGAATGTTGGAAGATTCAGGGCAGCTAAAAGAAAGCATTTCTTTTTGCAGTGCATAGTTAAAACTATGGAACCCACTCCAGCACGAGGCAGTGATGACCACCAACTTTAAAAGCCAATTAGACAAACACAATGCTCTCCATGGCTACGAGCCACAATGGTTATGTTCTTCCTCTGCTGTGAAGCAGTATGCCTCTGAATGCCAGTGCTCTTGCACTGTTCTATAGGTTCTACTGATGGGGCTTCCCATTGGGGCTGGCCATTGTGAGAACAGGACGCTGGACTAGATGGCTTCCCTGTGGCCTGATCTAGCAGCCAGGCTTTCCTTGTTTCCTTATGTTGGCATCAGTCTAGAGCTAATGGGAGTTGCATTCCAAAACATCTGGAAGGCAACAGGTTGGCAAAGGCTAGTCAATTAGTCACACTGGCAGGAGCTCCCCAGCGTCTTGGGTGGAAAGAGACTTTTCCCCAGCCCTGATATCCAAGATTTATCAGGAGATGCCCTGATATGTGAGATATGTGCAGAAGAGGGCGACCAAGGTGATCAAGGATCTTGGAAACCAAGCCCTATGAGGAACGGTTGAGGGAGTTGGATATGTTTAGCCTGGACAAGAGAAGACTGAGAGGAGATAGGACAGCCATCTGAAGGGCTGTCACAGGGAAGATGAAGCAAGCTTGTTTTCTCCTCCTCCAGAGGGTAGGAACCAAACCAATGGCTTCAAGTTACAAGAACCAACTAAAGATCAGGAAGAGCTTTCTGACTATAAGAGCTGTTCCAACTGTGGAACAGACTACCTTGGAAGGTGGTGGACTCTCCTTCCTTGGAGGTTTTAAAGCAGAGCTTGGATGGGGCCCTCTGCTCTGGCCCTCCATGCTACCTACAGATCACAATCACCATGCGCCCATTTGTTCCATCTCACCCTCCCTCGCCACCCCCCACCCCAAGAGATGTGTGAGCTCAGTATGCAGCCAGGGTGGTGAATTCCATATTTAGCACTATTGTGCCTCCCTTTGTCACCCTCCCTTCTAAGATAAAGTTAAAGGGACCCCTAACCATTAGGTCCAGTTGTGGCTGACTCCGGGGTTGTGGCACTCATCTTGCTTCCGGGTCATGTGGCCAGCATGACTAAGCCGCTTCTGGCGAACCAGAGCAGAGCAGTGCACGAAAATGCCATTTACCTTCCCGCCGGAGCGGTACCTATTTATCTACTTGCACTTGATGTGCTTTCGAACTGCTAGGTTGGCAGGAGCAGGGACCGAGCAACGGGAGCTCACCCCATCACGGGGATTCGAACCACTGACCTTCTGATTGGCAAGTCCTAGGCTCAGTGGTTTAACCCACAGCGCCACCCGCGTCCTGCCCTTCTAAGATCCAAAGGGATTCAAAGGAGAGCAGCCGCAGCAATAAGACCATGTTACCTCCCTTGAGCCCCATTTCCTGGCCTCTGGGCTACTTCTGTTATGCATCCAGGCTCCAAAGAGGGCCCCTTCCTCCTCTCTGCCCCAGGCTCCAAACGAACCTCAGGAATGCCATTTATTTATTTATATCACTTCTGAGACATCAATTAATGATGACAAGGCAATTAAAGTGGGACACCAGGCAGGGAGAGCAAGCAGGAGGCGGCTTTTTTTTCCCTTTTTCTTCCTTTCCTTTGGGCGGAAATCTATTCTATCTTCCCAATCAGATTTCATTAGTGCAAAGCATCCCAGCAAAATGTAGCAATCAAGCTGTACGCAAAGGTCGCTGGAATGAGCCCGGACATGACACTCAGTTTAGGACTAAGAGAGGTGCAGAAATTAATTCTATTTGTCTTCCAGAGCAGCAGTGCCACCAAAGGAGGGACTGACAAGTGGGGAGGGGGGGAGTTAAGCCGCCAGCTTGGATGCTTCCCAGCAGTCCACATAGTTACAATGGGGAGGCCCTGGGTAGCATTCATTCCCCCCCCCCAACCACAAACATATACATGCAGGCAGTGTCATCAGGAATCCCCAAAGCATCACCATTTCCCAGAAAGCCCACTCCCATCCCTGAAGTGAGTGAGTCAAGATGGGAGATCAGGAATAATATTGTCATATGTTTTGGGAGGTGGGGGTGGCAATTTGGATGGTCTCCTTGGAGCACTTCCAGGTCTGTGATGCTGTTTCCAGTGAGGATTAGAATCTAGTAGAAGAGCCTTCTGAACTGGCCACTTTTACTTTCAAGACAATGGTCTTAGCTGACCACTCAAGTGCTCCCTTCCAAATATCAAAGAATGAGCTAGGTTGCAGCAAGAGCTACAACTAAGTGGTGGTCCTCTTCAGGAAGGAGGCAGGAATTTTCCCCAACCACCTCATTTAGCCAGATGACACCTCACCCTAGGAAGGAGAACCATCAGCCAAAGGGGGCTGTTTAGTTGTGTTTTCCAACAGCATTCGGAAGGCACCAGTTTGAACCCCCCCGGCTGACAGCTACTTTAACGATTTCGGAGGGGGAAGAATAATTTACAAGGCAGAAGGTAGCTTGTTTCTAGACCTATCTCTCAAAATCAGAAACCCTAGGCACCCAACAAGGTACTTTAAAGCTTCAAGTATCTTGACCAGGGATACGCACACAGTTGTTTGACAGCACCTCCTCTCAGTGCCAGCAGTGGAAGGCATTCCACCTATACGAAATGAAGCGGAAGGCATTCCTCAAATCTCTTTCGAAGGAAGCAATTCCACAGGGTGGGTGTCACGATGGAGAGGAAGTCTGTACAGGATTTAAGGGAACCTTGTGAGATGAAACAGGTTAACTTTCTCCCCTGCTCTGCACCTGCTTGGTCCAGTTCCTGTCACTGAGTTGGAGAGCATCACACTTCTCCCTGCTCCATTTGTCATCCGTGTGTGGTTGAAGTCATGCTCAGGAGCAACCCTTCAACCTGTCTCAGGCCCTGGCACATCCACTGACAGATTGTACAATATCTCCAGCTTGTTCTAAAGTTATTTCAAATCAGAAATGGCTTTATCTTCCCTCCCTTTGCTTCTCCTCGCACTCGGATAGGAGTAAGATAAAACGCATTGCCACCATCAAAACATTCCAATATGAAGCCAGAATATTTATTCAGGATGTCCAGCATTTTTAATAGTGATTTATTCTGCATACTTCCAGTGCTGAAAAGATACTGAAAATGTAACCTTCAATGGCATGGCATTTGGGGGGGGGGGGGAGAGACCCAGCTGACAAAACTTCTGAATGCCGCATCCATCACCGCTGACATTTGCCAAAGCAGCGTCCCAGGAAATAAACACTTTCAAATATTCTCTCCCCCTGCATTTTTTATTCTGATTATACTCTGCTACAATACCAGCCCTATTTTACAAGTTGCCTTTTTATGATAAAGATAGGAGCGTCTTAATGGAATTGTGTTATCAGGCACAGCCCGTCCAACTGTTCAAATAAGATACTGTCTATGGGCTGCTTACCTGGAGCAGGAGGCAAGAAATCCCATGCAAAAGAGAGAGATGGCATATTTCACCCCGACAGTTAAGCTGGCAGGCTCCTTCAGGCAAGGAACATTCCTGGCTTTTCTGCTAGAAAGGAGATGCAGAGTTGCAAGGAGAGTTTTCGGGCCTATCTGCTCCCTGATGGCATAGTGCAGCTGCACTCTCCTTAAATCCTGAGGGATTCTCTGCCAGGGTTCCTGCAGCTGTTTTCCCTCAACAGGCTGTTTTGCTCCAAGTATTAGTAACCCAAGGAGGCTGGGGGAGGCGAGGTTTCTAGCCAAAGTGACTCTAGAGCATGTACAAGTCAGGAGCCAAGAAGCAAAGTAAGGATAAGCAATGGTCCCATTGCTTAAGGGTTCTTATTGAGCATATTGGTAATGGAGAAGGAGATCCCACAAAACTGAAGTCCCTGAAACTGTGCATGTGCTGCTCTCACAACATGATGTTTGGAAATAATAACAAACAGGAGTCTGGAGAATTCCAAATAGACCTGTCTCCCTTCAAAAACAAGAACAGGTGACTCAGGACTCTGGGAATCTGGACAGAAGTTTTGACGTTGAAGCCTCCTTAGTAGAGACGGTGGCTTGTAAGGTGAGCAAGGGATGAGATGAGCACCAAGAAAGGAGATGCCTAACGTATTTGGATCATGAGTGGTACTTATGGAAGGCATGAAAGTGGTGATTTAACACAGCCAGGCTTTATCGCTGTCTCCATCTTACTTTGCACGCAGGACAACCAGGGAATTCATTCTGCTGGTGGTTACTGCCATCTGCTATAAATAACTCCCTTTATGATTATTTTTTAAAGCAGATACTTTGCATTTCCATGCGAAAGTGAGGAGGGGGAGCCCACATCAGAAGAGGGTTTCTGGGAGACAAAGGCATAGTGGAAAGGAGAGACCTGAGGAGGGGGGCAGACAGGGCTGTGGAGGAGTGGGGAAGCCTTATCCTTGGCCACAGCCAGCATCTCATCAGAGGTTGAGGCAAGTTTGGGGACCCGTCCCCCTCTGCCGCCCCACAATAAGATGAGACACTTCTGCGCAGAGGTGAGTTTGAGTAGCTCTCCTCTCCCAAAAAAAACCCCCCTTAACTGAACTCCAAATTCATTTTGACTCCAATTTAGAACTGCCAAGCAGCATTTTCGGGCAGAGTTGTAGAGAGAAGACCTGACAGTTGCCTTTTTCATTTCTTTCTGGACCCCCAGCACCTGGTGGAAAAGGAAAGGCAGGGGAGTTGCACCTGGAGTTCCCTCCCTGATGTTTTCAGAGTTTATTATCATTCAGCAAGCTGAGTCACCACCAGGACAGGGGTGGGTATAGTGGTCACTGAGCAGGACTGGGATGTGGGAGAGAAAGGGGTTCAAATCCCCACATGGGCATGAAGAAGATTGCTGAGGGACCTTGGGCCTCTCAGTCTAACCTTCCTCACATGCTTGCTGTGGGGATTAAATGGGGAAGGGGAGGACCATGGAAGTCACCTTGAACTCCTTGGAGGGGGAGGTTCTCCCCAAAACATGGTTCCTTTATGGTTTGCAAGATTTTATTTATTTATGATACAGGGCACATATATCATTGTCTGGAAGAAGAGGAGGAGGAGGAGGAGGAGAAATAAGTGGTGGTTGGAGTGGTGTGTTTGGGGGTCGGCTGGTGGAATAGAAAGATTGCAAAGCTACAATCTGGAGCCTTCCAGTTCAGCAGGCAGAAGGTGTAGTCAACAAGCTTAGGCATAAGGCATGGCTCTTTGCATTTATGCCAGGGCAGACCATTCCAGAGGCTCCATGCTGCCTGCCAATCACAGGCACCAATATTCCTTGTTCTCTTGCTGCACTCACCATCCTGGGTAGTTCATTCAGTGGGTTCCCAGCTGCAGACCTCACCATGAGGTTGGCAACGTCTGTCCTGAGAGGTTTCCTCGGTGGGATATTCAGAAGCGGAACAAGTTATCTTGTCCCTAGCGGAGTGCAGAAGGAGCAGCCCCGAGCTTGCCCCCTCCCTCACCCTGGCGATTTTGTAAATGTGAGCCAAGAGCAGATCAGGACAGGCAAATCCAAGGGGAGCTCTTTGAGTCACCGCTTCCTTCTCCTCGTTTAGCCCAGGCTTGAATCCGCTTGTCCCATTTCTGACAGCGGAACGCAGACAGGCAGAGTCAGCACAAAAAGCTGAGAAAATGATTCATGGCCCTGAGTTGGGCAGATAACCCTTTTTAGCAAAAAATAATAATAATATTAAATTAAATTAAACTGATGGCATGATACTCGATCCGAGAACATACCAGGTTGATTGCACTGGTCAGGCGCCAGCTTCTAAGAAACCCAGAGATCGGGGGGGGGGGCAACTGCAGAGCCCCCGCGGTTCCTGTCAAAAACCACCCTGCCACTTCCAAGGTTATGGCAAGAACTTTCTTTAACCACTTGCGCATTTCCTTCCCCGCAATTCTCCATATCGAAGCTCCACATCAGCCCCGTCATCCAGGAGGCAACAGTTAAGAAAACACCTGTCAGAGGAAGGACATGTTCCCCCTGTAATTTCCTTCATAAATTGCATCGCTCTTACAGCAGAAGCTGATATATTGTAAAAGAATCTCTGGAAAACATCAATCAGCTCAAGAAAAGGAAGGCGGCAGTGGGGTGGGAAGGAGGGAGGGAAGCCACGCAGCCTTATGTTGTCAGACCAACTGGTCAGGCTAACCCAGTCTCTTGCTTCCGGCATACGTTGCAATATTGCAGGTGATTTATGCAAGGTCCGAGGTGTTCTGGTCAGTCATCCTGAATTCCATGGCTACAAAATTGTACCATGGAAATGGACTCTCAGAACGCACCACCCTGTTCAGCAAGCCAAGATTCACTATTCTCATTTAAAAGAACAACAAACCAGGTTTATAGCCCTTATCAAGGCAATTCACAAGCTAGGCTGGGCTGTGAGGTGTCAGCCTGGATAGCTCAGTTGGATAGAATGTGGGTTATTGCATGTGCCTTGAAAGAGTAAGCCACTATGTTCAATGTATTCAGCACTCCTAAGCCCTCCAAGTGGGACAGCTCTATTATTATTATTATTATTATTATTATTATTATTATTATTATTATCCTTCAGATTTGCATACTGTCCTATACCCACAGGGCAGTTCCCAAGATAAAATCACAATATAAAAACAAAACAGCCCAATAACCTACTCCCCACAACACCTCTTAAAAGGGCATTGGATGTCAATCAGCCAAAGGCCTTGTTAAAGAGGAATGTTTTTACTTGGTGCCTAAAGGTTTATAATGAAGGCACCAGGTGAACCTCCCTGGGGAGAGCATTCCACAAACGGGGAGCCACTGCAGAAAAGGCCTGTTCTCATGTTGCCACCTTCCAGACCTATCATGGAGGAGGCACCCAAAGAAGGGCACATTGGACATTGATTCTCCCCCACCCCCTTTGCCTCAATGTGGCACTGGCCACAAAATCCAGCTTCTTCAGATTTCTTTATTTTTTATTTTTAAAGCAAGTTGTTCACCCTTAAGTGTTTCAGGGGAATGGTTGGGAGCCAAAGGAAACCTTAACTAAGATTTCCAGAGGTCGGGATGGGAGGGTGAAAGCTTCAGTGCCCTCTTCCATCCTCATCTGTGGAATCCATGTCTCAAGAGGTGGCGATAATTACAGTGGACGCTCCCGCATTCACAACCTGCAGCGGTGCGCCTGCGCACACGTGCGGGTTGCAATTCGGCACTTCTGCGCATGCGCAAAGCACAATTTAGCGCTTCTGTGCATGCGTGACTGCCGAAACCCAGAAGTAACCAGTTCCAGTACTTCCAGGTTTTGGCAGTCCGTAACCTGAAGCGTCTGTAACCCGAGGTATGACTGTACTGGCTTAGATCCAGTTCACAGCTGCCTTGAACAGCTGGACTAATAATAATCATAATCATAATAATAGGTGATTTCTTGACAGATTCCTGCGCATTAAGACCACTCCCACGAAGCCTCCAAATTCATAGGAAGCTCCCAGAACAGTTTGCAAATATTGCTGATGACAGCCACGGTCCACGACACGAAAGGAAAAGGAGATTGGGAGGGGGAGGGCAGAAAGCAAACTTAGGCAGCAGTTCTTGGTTGCAAAGTTCTTGCGATGGGCGGTTGGAATGGGAAGACTGCAGAGGGAAAGGAAGAGCCAAAAGCTGCTGGTCTTTCAGCAGAAGGGATGGATGGGGGCCTGCACTTCCCTCCCTCTCCTTGAGCCTGATGAAACCACTGCCGCTGCTGCTGCCTCCCCGCCCCCCGATCAACTCCGCAACTCAAAATTTCATTATCTATCCAGAAATGATACATTTCAAGCATATATTAGAGAGACCTTTGAGCTCAGGAGGGTTCCTTCTCCACTCTTCTTTTACATCAAGCAACCGGCTTTTCAAAATAGATTATTTTTTTTCCAAAAAAAAAAAAACATAAATCAGCAGCATCACGATTCCGAGCCTTATCAAAATGTCAAAATCCATTTTGCTGTTAAGCTTTGCTCCAGACGAGGGAGGCAACGCCATTTATGGCAGCAGCAACAACAACAACAAAGAATACCCCCCCCCCAAAAAAGAAAATCTATGCAAAGGACAAAAATATTGTATGAATTCCACTCACACGCAGAAAAGCAAAAGACAGTTTTGGCAAGCCAGAGCCTCTTTTGATTTTGTGAACATGCCTGGAAGTCTCTGCGGAGCAAACAAACAAGCCTTTGGGGTGGGGGGAAGAAACTGAGAAGGGCCATTTGGCCCCAGAGGATGAAAGAGATTATTCCTTCCTTTGTTTCAAGAGTTTCTGGACTCGGTTCAGGCAATACTGCTTCACAACATGGTTTATACAATCAAAGAAGCCCAGTAATAAAACATTAAAAAAACACAATTAACATACCCAATTGCCTCCAAGAATATAAAAAAGCAGAATAAGACAAAATAGCCCATCTAAATCTTCTGCATTCTATTGTTGTAGGTCAGGTTATCTTCAAACTTTGCAGAGCCAGGACCTGCTTTTAACCCATAGATGCATTTGGGGATCCATTTCATAGCATTTGACCATATATCTTCATGGAGCAAGTGCTCCTGTTGTGACCCACCTGGGATCAGGCCACAAGCCACTAGTGGATCCCAGCCCACAAGTTGAAGACCAGAGGTCTAGGTCAACCCCCAAAGGCTTGCCAAGTCATGCCTTCACCTTAAGAACACAAGAAGAGCCTGCTGGATCAGGCCAATGTCCCATCTAGAACAGCATCCTGTTCTCACAGTGGCCAACCAGATGCCTCCATGGGAAACTCGCAAGCAGGACCTCAGCACAACAGCACTCCCTGCCCCTGCAGTTTTCAGCAACAGGGATTCAGAGGCATACTCCCTTTGACAGTGGACGTAAAACACAGCAATTGTGACTAATAGCAACAATCCTCTTTGTCTTCAATGGAGAAGAAGAGCTTGGATTTGATATCCCGCTTTATCACTACCCTAAAAGGTAAAGGGACCCCTGACCATTAGGTCCAGTCGTGACCGACTCTGGCGTTGCGGCGCACATCTCGCTTTATTGGCCGAGGGAGCCGGCGTACAGCTTCCGGGTCATGTGGCCAGTATGACTAAACCGCTTCTGGTGAACCAGAGCAGCGCACGGAAACGGCGTTTACCTTCCTGCCAGAGAAGTACCTATTTATCTACTTGCACTTTAACGTACTTTCGAACTGCTAGGTTGGCAGGAGCAGAGACCGAGCAACGGGAGCTCACCCCGTCGCGGGGATTCAAACCACCGACCTTCTGATCTGCAAGTCCTAGGCTCTGTGGTTTAACACACACTCTCAAAGTGGTTAACAATCTCCTTTCCCTTCCTCCCCCACAACAAACACTCTGTGAGGCGAGTGAGGCTAAGAGACTTCAGAGAAGTGTGACTAGCCCAAGGTCACCCAGCAACTGCATGTGGAGGAGCGGAAACCCGAACCCGGTTCACTAGATTATGAATCCACTGCTCTTACCCACTCCACCACACTGGCTCTCCTATCTGAAGCTGTCCAATCCTCTTTTAAAGCCATCCAAGTTGGTGGCCATCACTGCTTTTTAGTTTAACTAGGTGTTTCTTGAAACTTAATCCTTTCTGGGAATTGCACCAATAAAAGGGAGATCAAATTGGCATTGCGGTTCGAACCAGTGAGCTGTACATAGAAAGGTGCCACAGTTTCACCAATGGCAGTGATCTCAGACATGGACATGGGGAAGTATCCTTGGGGCTTCAAGGATCTGACCCTCCATCTGGGGATGAGCAGCAATTGCTCCTCCGCCATGCAGGGACCAAGGAACCCAGACCACCCAAGCAGCCAGGCTAAACCCTCCGTGGAACTATGTCACCAGTTGTCCACTCCGCCCAGCCTTATCCTCAGCTGAGACCCCACCACATCCCCCACAAGGAAACGGGGTGCCAAGGAGCTCTGGACTCCAAAGCAAAAACAAGGCCTCTTTATGAGATCCCCTCCTCCTTAAGTGTCATAAACTGACGACAGGGAGGAGGAAGAGGATCCCAGCAAGGGGTGTAGCTGGGACTGGGACACACTGGGGCAAGCTGAGGGTGGGGAAGGAGAGGTTGGTGTAGGAAGTACTCATGGGGTGATGGAGGATGGAGAGGGGATGGGGGTCAGTGCACAGGAACCAGAGCAGCAGGACCCATCAGCTGAGCCAGAGGAGCTTCTTTCTCCCCAAACACAGCAGGCTCTGAGGCATAGGGAGCAGCAGGAGGGAAGCTCCAGGAGGCTGAGATAGACAAGGGCACCCAGCCCAGCTCCCTAGATGCTCGGGTAGGGCTTGTTAGCTCTGGGGGGAAGGGTGTGATTCCTCAGCTGCAGTAGGCTCAGGACAGGTGAGGGTCACCTGCCTCATCAAGCCCAGATGCTGCCATCAGCAGGCAAAGTACACAAGGGAAGCAGAGCTGAGCTGCTGTGTCTGCTTAACTTCCCACGTTGGTTGGACCACAGCTTGGATGGTCCAGAGAGATCTTTGGGACTGTGCTAGTGCAGGACTAATCTCCATGCATCCTGGCCCTTGGATCGGCTGCAGAGGCAGGAACCTGGACCCATTGGACCCATTGGCCTGTTGGACTGCACACAAGCATCTGCTGTGGGATCGTGCTTTCCAGCAGGACTGGCTGCCAGGTACCCTGTGGTTCAGGACACTAAGATGTGCGTCAGTTGAGTTACAGCCTCTGGGCCTCCTCTGGAGGTTGCTGAAGCAAGTTCTCCACAGAGCGTAGACCTGGCTAACTGCTGGCCACCCTGTTGCCAAACATCTACCTGCCACCACCTGCTCCTTCCCGTTTTGTCCCTACACCTCACCCCACAGCTTCAACTGGTCAAAGGATGAACACCTGAAGCAAGCCACTGACCATGGTGCAGTGGCTCCAAGCAGGTGATGGGGAGGAAGACCACACCTCCATAGGTCCTTCTAGCAGCCCCCTGACCTGGGACTGAAGCCAGGTGGTCCTTCCACAGATGCAAGGAGCCTGCCCGTCCACCCTCCCCATAAGTCCCCAATTTCCTTTGTCCTTGTGTGTTGTTTTTCCCCCTTTGTTTACTTATCTGCACAGCTCAAGCTGGAGGGAAAGCACTACAGCTAAGAAATACAGTCTGAAAGCTCACCTTAGCCAGTGCAGGTCCAATTCCAGCTTGACGGAGATGTAATCACAGCAGCTGCAGGATATCTGCAGGAATTGCAACCCAGAGAGAGCGGGGGGGGGGGTCTCCTAGCAGGAAATCTTCACAATCTCCCAGAGAGCGCCAAGCTTATCTTGAGGTCACAGCTAATTATAGAGACTAATTTTTTTCCCTCTCCCCTCCTCTCACTCCAAACTGAATCATAACACTCTTAAGATCGAATACATTTATTACAGTGACTCTCAACCAGAGAGTATTAAAAGGAGGGGGGGGGACTTGTGAAAGTGACTTTGCAAATTGCCAAACAGTCACCAACCTAATGAAGCAGGTCTTCTGGAGTGACTGAGAAATAATTCCTGTATTATCAGGATAGCTACCGAGTGCACAGGAGTGAGGTTCGGTGGAAAGAGAGCGGAGAAACAGCCACAATCTGCAAAATGTTAATCCGTGGCCTGAATCGCACCAGAGCTCTCTGGGAAAGGAAACAGATTAAACTTTGCTGCTGCATGGCGAAGGAGGCTTTGGCCATTAGCAATGAAATACAGCATCTGCAGAAATGGTCCTACTGGTTGTGAGATACCTGGATATGCCAAACACCCTCTCTAGATTTTTGAAGTGATTCGTGCCCTTTGATGGCTGGTGGCGACTTACATGCCTACATCAAAGTGAGGTCATCATTTGTCACTGTCAAAAATGGGGTTTGTGAACATGTGGGGTGCTGCTGCATGGCAGGTGTTAGCGAACTCCAAACTCCCATCAGCCTCAGCCAGGAAGGACGATGGTCAAAGATGATTGGAGCTGTTATCCAACAACATTTGGAGTAAGAGCTCATTGGCAGAACATCTGCTTCATATGCAGAAGGTCCCAATCCCCGGCATCTCCACGCGGACTTGGGAACATCTGTCTGCAAACTCAGAGAGCTGCTGCCAATCAGACAATGCTGAGCTAGATAGACCAAATGGTCTGATTCAGCAAAAGGCTACTTCCTGTGCTCTTATGGAGGAACACAGGTTCCCTGTCCCAGCTGGAACCTGGAAAATGAGTGACTCCGTCTGACTTGCGGTTTTGGCTCAGCATCGCCGCCTCGCTGAAGCAGCTGATGACAGTCAATGAAGCGAAACCTCTTTTTGCCTTGATAACCAGGCCAGCCACTGGCACCCCCTTCTTGCTGAGCCTCGGTGCCAGGCTCGCTCGGCAGGAAACGGTTCCAGGGTAAACAAACCCAGTAATTGAGGCAAATCATTTAGATGGCTTGATTCATAGAAGCAATTTTTTATCAAACAAAATCTGCATTCCAAATTCATTCAACCTGCTGTGCTGCCCTGCTGGGCAAAACGACCTGGAAATGAGAGTTCAATGTTAGTGTGAAGGATAAAGCAAAGTCATCCAAGCCCAAATGATGTCAAGGAGAGAGAGAGAGAGAGAGAGAGAGAGAGAGAGAGAGAGAGAGAGAGAGAGAGAGAGCGCATCATCATCTCTAGGAGGGGGCAGAGGGAGGGAAGTGCAACTGTGAAAACAACTTACCAAAAGTGGTGTTCCACCTTGTAACAGTAGAAGCAGTAACAATAATATTGATTGATTGATTGATTGATTGATTGATTGACTGACTGATTGATTGGTCCAGCAGGGCTGCTATTATCAAACAAAGTGGATGCATCTTGCCCAGCACTTTTTTGCTAGTAGTGAGGTAGTCAGGCTCTTCTGGGAAGCCCCCCAGCAGCTCACAAAGGCATGATTCCTTCCCTAGTTTAGTCCTCTTCCTGCCCCATAACGTATAATTAAACATATAAAAATACTTGCAGGCAGGCGAGGGGGAAGGTGTTTCTGACACAGCATATTTGCTCTGTGCTGGGGTACCACTGCCAGGAATTGGGGATACACACTGCCAGGAGTGGTGATGTTGCCCTGGCTCCCACCCAAGACCAAACCACAGAAGTGTTTACATATAAGCAAAGAAGAAAACATTTATTACAGCAGTCCGCCAGCGCAAATGCAGCGGGCTAGAAAAGAGCAGAATCTAGTCCAGGAGCTCTCACGAGGCATGATAATGGACCCAAATCCTGGAACTGGAAGCTGAGAAAACTGGATAGTGTCACAAGTGAGGCGCTTGTGGGAATTTTGAGGGATGTTCAACAGATTTTGACAAGATCGCCAGGAGAGAAAGAGAGAGAGATAGAGAGAGGGAGCACTGCACATCTCTGCAGCCAAGGGCTTTGTCATAGGAGCAACACACACACACACAAGACTCCATTTCCCAGGGTGTCCTACAGATTGCAAAAGCCGTTACATGTCTCACCTGCTTTACACACTCCAGTTGCAGCTGAGTTCTCCCATAATCTGCCTCCTGGGCAGATGGCTAATCACAAACCAGAGTACATATCTCTCTCCCTCTCTCTACTTGCAAAGGAGTTGAGTGCCACAGGACCTCCTGGGAGGGGGTTGCTGCAGCAGGGAACACAGAAGAGGAGCTCTCCGTTAAAGGCCAGCGTCCCCTTCTCTGCTCTTTCCAGAGAACCACCTGAGTGACGCACATAACCCGTTTTGACATCCGGCTCTATAATATGGCTTCACTCAGCTTAGCGCTGTCGGGGCATATTAGCAGCACCATCCCCAGTTTGTTCTCTCAATTATAACTCTATGAATTTTCCCCGGGAGCTGGTGACAAGGGATGGCAGCTCTTTGCTGGTGTATCCCGTGAAGGAAGGGAAATTGGTTTTGAAAAGAGGCTGCCGCCGCACGCACCAAACCGTCGCCGCTCCCCCCCCCCCATGGCTCACCCGTCCAGTCTGATGTACCACGTTTCCCCGTCAAAAAGCAGATGCCACTTTCCTAAGCGGGGAAAAAACAACAGAGGAGGATACCTGCGTCATGTCATCCCTGAAGTAGCAAAGTGCCAAGAGGACTTTGTGGGGTCAAGAAAGGAAATGACGCCGTCTCTCAAAGCTGGAAGACGGGAACAGCAGCCTAATGCAATGCACCTGTTTTGGGACTGTAACACCAAAGATTGCAGGTGAGGGTGAATATCTGAATACTTGCCCATCTAGAAATGCGGTTGCACAGTCAGCACTGTGGTGACACCTGTGCAGGTCAGCTACATCGCATTTCTTGACACCAAAAAGGTTCTACATCCAGGTAAGCAAACTTCAAACTTGCAAGATCTACTCTGGGGTTCCCATTTTTCCTAACATAGGAAAAATTCAGAACCGAAAGAATTCCCTGCACATTAACTGTTTCAATCCTGCTTGATTCAGGTACATGAGATAATTCTCCGTAGGTAATTTGCTGATGCACCCAAACCTTGCAGAAAGCAGGATTGATCTCCCCTGATGAGCAAAGAATTCATGGGTCAACTCTGACAGGTGGTCACACCCACCCCTAATATATAAAAGTAATACGGAATTTTTCCCACTGGGGTGAATGGTAACAACCATTCACTTATATGGGAGAAAACAACAGTTTCCTGGAGATGTCTCTGAGGCTGAGGGTGAATTTGTCCCCAGGAGCTTTGTTACAGGGTGCCCTGGGAACGGCGTTTCTCCTGCACACACCCCCCCCCCAATTTGTAACTTTACTTATAGAGCAACTTTCCCTCTTAAAGTTGGCCTAAATTTGCATCAATACATACAGGAGAGAGCCAGTGTGATGCAGGGATTGGAATTTCAGACCAGAACCTGGGTTTAAATCCCCACTCACTGGGTGACCTTGCGCCAGTCATTCACTCTGAGACTCTGTGCTTGAGAGACTCATGGCCTGAAATTCCGCTCCACCGAAAGGGCTATTTTTGGCTCCTCTCTTGCAGGGGATCCATACTGTGTGCCATTTTCGGCTGCAGGCTCTCCACTGGAGGCTGATTCCAAACCAACGGCAGGAGATGAATGGGCCATTCCTATGGTAATCTCCTCCTTGCTCTCGGCCATCACTGCGGCCTGCAGAGGCAGAAAATGTTTTCCCTGAAGACAGGCAATTGCAAGAAGCAGGGTGTGTGTGTGTGTGTGTGTGTGTGTGTGTGTGTGTGTGTGTGTGTGTAGGTGGCAGCCGATTGCTGGGATTCAGCTGCATAAATTCACTGGCAGCATCATGACCATTTGCTGGATTTTCCCAGAGGAGGAAGAACTGAGGTTGGACCTTTGGGAAGCCAAATTTGAAGACCAACTCGTTGGCTGAGCTACAGCCGGTTGTCAAAGGTCATTTCCACCAGGCCAGCAGTCATGTTTGAGGCAGGCCAAGTCCAGATGAAATATCCCTGCAGAGGAAGAAGCACGGCTTGCACCCGGCTCTCCTCCCCTGCCTCTCCTAGAACTCAAATCTCAAAGCTTTTTCCCTAGCAGCAGGGTGAAAGGCCAGGACCCTGCTTCCACTTTTGATGGGCAGGGAATGGAATGACTCAAGAGCACTGCAGTCTGAAATACACTTTCCAATAAACAACAGTCCAAACAGATAAGGACATTGGCAGGATTATTGGAATATCCTGCAGTTTCATAAGAGTAAATAATTAAAGTAGATGAATAAAAGAATAAGTTAACTTAGAATATGCAGGAAATATAAATTGAAGGAACCGCAGAAAGAGGAGGAAGGAAGCTGAGTTTTGAAATGTTAAAATGACTGTAAAACTATTGAAATGTATGTAACTGAAAATTACAAATAAAAATTAAAAATAAACAACAGTCCAATTGGGAGGCAACGGCTGATGCTCTCTGCAGCAACAGTCTTTGGAGGGAAAGGACTTTTAAAGTGTGGTCTGCACATTCACAGAACACAGGGGGGACCTCAGGCCTAGGGGCCAAATGTGGACCCCAGGAACTCTCTATGGGGCCCCTTGGGATTATCCCAGGATGCACCCCTTTCCCCAGCCCACACCTCTGACAATCAGTGAATGCTGGTGCCTGGCTGAAGTGGACCCTAAACCTGTCAGAAGGTCTCTCTTGCTCTCCTGGGTGGAGGATGTGTGTGTGTGTAAACCTCTGGCACACACCCTCCTGTAGAAAGGCAAGAATCACATCCAATGCTCTGCCTGCCTTGGTATCTGGTTCTGCCCACAGCTAGTTGGGGCTGAAAGGTATAGTCACACCTGCAGAAAAGCATCCTTCAGACCAACTAGATCTGTCCTTGCATCTAGCAGGCAGCTAAGCAATCAGGGAGAAGAGCTCTGGCTTAGCTCTCTCTCTGTCCCTAATTTCCCATAGGAAGCAAGATGTTGTTTGTTTTCATTCCTGTATATATTTCTCCTCTCTCTATATATATATATATGCTGCACCTGTGATGTACAACAGATGATGTTTGCAGATGATGCAGCCTTGACAGCACACTCCAGAGAAGCTCAACAGAGACTCATCAACTGCTTTTGCCCAAGGCTGCAGGGAGTTCAACCTCACCATCAGCTGGAGGAAGCACTCTACACATCAACATTGGTGAGCACATGCTTGAGGTGGTAGACAAATTTGTCTATCTGGGCTCCACCATAACCAGCCACTTTTCCATCAACGCAGAACTGGGTAAGTGTATTGGGCAAGGCAGTTACAGCAATGGCCGCTAGCCTCTCCGCAAGGATATGAGAGAATGTGATGCTAATGGCCAATATCAAGATGAAGGTCTACCAGGTTTGTGCATTGAGCATGCTGCTTTATGGAAGTGAGTTGTGGGCAACTTTCACCTGCTGGAAGCAATGTATATCTTATGTGTATATCATAGTGCACCCAGACATCCACATCTCAGCCATCGACAGGTATTTACAAAGCAATCTCCTTCTCTGTGTGTTCCCTTTCAAAGTTAATGAATTTCCAGAGGTGTTGCTCTATTGGCCTTTTGCAGCAAAACCCCAAAAGTCTTGTTGTGACATCTTAAAGGCAAAGTTAATGAAATAGCTAACGACCCATCGTGAAGTTGCAATCCTGACCATGTCTACTCAAAGGTAAATCACAGTGAATTCAGTGGGGCTTACTCCCAGGTAAGTGCAGCTAGGATTGCAGCCTATCTCACTAGCTCGATTTCACAGTACAGTATAAACTTGTCATCCTGCGTTTTTTCTGTCACTCACATATCGGGGAAGAAGAGTTTAGCATCCTGTTGATATTTTGCTCTTTGTGTCTTGAGATTGTATGACTTGCTCCTGCCACTTAACTACATATTAAGTCCTCTTTTAAACGGCAACGTTTTATTTCACAAATGCACACTCTGCTCAGGTGCTAATTTCCATGTGAAAGGAACAATGAACAATGTATTCCATAGGCTTCTAAAATTCTCACAGGAGGAAGCAAAGGAATGTGTAACATGGCTCCACTTACCCTCAACAGACAGAATTCCTGCAGCCAAATTCTACCGTAAGTAATCGAAGGTACTGAGGGCAGCTCCTTATACAATACCCTGCAGTAGTCCAGCTGGGAGTGAGCCATCCCGATCCAGTAATAGCCACTGCTGGCAAACCAGCACTGGTAAAACGTACTGCATGCCAATGAGGCTACTTGATGTTCCAGCAATGCAGCTGGGTCAAAGTGCACACTCCAGACCAGGAGTCAGCAAACTTTTTCAGCAGGCGGCTGGTCCACTGTCCCTCAGACCTTGTGGGGGGCCAGACTATATTTTGATTTTTTTAAAAAAAAATGAACAGATTCCTATGCCCCACAAATCACCCAGAGATGCATTTTAAATAAAAGGACACATTCTACTCTTGTAAAAACATGCTGATTCCCGGACCGTCTGTGGGCCAGATTTAGAAGGCGATTGGGCCGGATCCAGCCCCTGGGCCTTAGTTTGCCTATCCATGCTCCAGACTGTACAGCTGCTCTTTTGGGGGGGGGGGTGCAACCCCAATCAGAAGTGGGAAAGGGCTAGTTTTCCAGACCTGAGAACCATCTGCTTCCCTTTCAAATTCTATGCTAGGGATCACTAAGAAAGGAATGGGGGACGGGGAAAAGTCAACATCATAATGCCATTATACAAATCTGTTGTGTGTACAGCTCAGTGGGTTACAATGTGGTGCTGAGAATGCCAAGGTTGCAGGTTCGATCCCCGTATGGGACAGCTGCCTATTCCTGCATTGCAGGGGGTTGGACTAGATGATCCTCAGGGTCCCTTCCAACTCTACAATTCTGTGATTCTATGGCCACATTTGTAAAGGCATCTGGTTAGCCACTGTGTGAACAGGATGGTGTACTAGATGGGTGACTGGCCTGATCCAGCAGGCTCTTCTTATGTTCTTCCCTCGCCGCACCCACCTCTCTGTTCTGAGGTTCTCCCTAACCCTCCAGAGTGGATTTGGGGGAGACACACCAGGTGCGTTTGGGGGAAGGAAGTCCCACCGCATTAGCATGAGTCCTTCTGCCGGCTTCTACTAATTCAGGCTTCCTCAGCCTCGGCTCTCCAGATGTTTTTGGCCTACAACTCCCATGATCCCTAGCTAGCAGGGCCAGTGGTCAGGGATGATGGGAATTGTAGTCTCAAAACATATGGAGGGCCAAGGTTGAGGAAGCCTGTACTAACGGAACCAGATACAGTGGTACCTCTGGTTACGAACTTAATTCGTTCCGGAGGTCCGTTCTTAACCTGAAACCGTTCTTAACCTGAGGTACCACTTTAGCTAATGGGGCCTCCCGCTGGTGCTGCACCACCATCGTGTGATTTCTGTTCTCATCCTGAGGTAAAGTTCTTAACCTGAGGTACTACTTCCGGGTTATAGTAGTGTCTATAACCCGAAGTGTTTGTAACCTGAGGTGTTTGTAACCTGAGGTACCACTGTTGTTGAATCCGGCCCAGAGCTTCCAAGTACCCTGGCCGCATTTATGTCTTTAAAAAATAAAATCAAAAAGCCTTGCATTTTGCATTGTGGCCCTGGAAAGCGATGAGCAGCCAGAATATTTCTTCAAAAAAAAAAAACTTTTTGAATTTTTATCTCTCCGCTGGTTCATTAGCTTTTTGTTGGGCGCCCTCCGAATCTAGTAGGATGCGGGGGGCGGGGGGGGGGATAGTAGACATCTCTTTTCCATTCCTATCTTCCAAAAGGTTCATTATAAGTAGAGACGTCGGGGGCTGCCCTGTCGCTTAGCCATCACTTTCCGAGTTAAAGAATCCCAAATCTTTTTAGCCTCTCGTTGTGTAATTTTTCTTTTTGCCACACTCAGCAGCAAGTATATTTTTTATAAAAAGAAGAAGAAGAATACACAGTAACCTTCCTCAGCAGTTGAGCCATCAGGCAAACACTGCAAAGGTATCATTAAATAGCATACAGAAACAAATACTCGGGAGATTAAATTGTTCTTCTCTGCTGACTGACTTGGCTCCCGTGCATCTGCTTTCACTTAATTTTCCCCTTTCAACATGCCCCACACAACTGCAGGGTCTAGTTTCAAGAAGCTGAGGCACTCAAAACTGGAGACACTTAGGACTGGGTCTATTCTTCTGACTCTACAATTCTAGGCTCCTGCCAAGAAAGCCATGGATAGGAATCGATGTGTGGTTTTGCATTGAGTTCCTTTTTTGCGTGCTCTCTGAACAGATATGCACATAGGCAACTCGCCGGCCAAACCCAACACACACACAAAGATTTTGAAACAGACATAAGCACAATCACATCAAAATAGATTTTCCCCACCCCACACCTGCTCTTTCCCCCAATGCTCAGTGATGCTTGGGAGGGAGGGGCAAGAGCCAAATGCTGTAAGGAATCTGTCCATGCTCACCATTCTGTAGGAATAAATAAATAAACAAGAAACAAAGCAATGGAGAATGACTACTCCATTCGTTTCACTCCAGAAAGAAGATAAAGAACTCCAGGATGTGGGATGGAATTGGATGGGGAGACTTTTGAAAGCCTCCCTGACAGTAGCATTCCATCAGTGGCTGAAGAGCCAAGAGTCAATCTCCCTCTATGCCCCACCACATTCCAGTCCTTTCCCAAATCAAGGTAAAAGCCGTCGCTCCCTTCCATTGATAAACAGCCCTGTTTTCCTTGCTCTATTAATCAGTGCTTTCCCCCCTATAATGACCATCCTGTGCATGTTGAATCAAACTCTCTGCTCAAAAATGCCTATATATTTATATATATATTCCCCCATAAAGATAGTCAATTAACATGCTGCCAGATCAGTAAAACCTTTCTGAAAGGCAAAGGAAAGTTGGCCAGGCCACTGTGTACTTTGGGTGGGGTGGAAGCTGCGCATGAGGTGCATGTGGCAGGAAAGGAGGGGGCAGAGGCACAGAGCACCCAAGCTTTCCCTTTTTTGGGGGGTGGGGTGGCACAGCATTCATCAAAGCAAGGGAGGCACACTGCCTGCTGGTGAGACAGAGCCAGGGAAACTGTGCCCCTCCAGATACAGTTGCATTTCAACTTTCACATCCACAGTTTTATTTTCAATCCCTTTCATCACCATCATCATCATCATCATCATCATCATCATCATCATTTATATGATGTCCATCTGATTGGGTTGCCCCAGCCACTCTGGGCGGCTTCCAACAAATTCAAACATCAAACATTGCAAACTTCCCAATACAGGGCTGCCTTCAGATGTCTTCTAAAAGTCTGGTAGTTGTTTATTTCCTTGACATCTGATGGGAGGGCATTCTACAGGTCGGGCGCCACTACTGAAGGCCCTCTGCCTGGTTCTCTGTAACCCCGCTTCTTGCAATGAGGGGAACTGCCAGAAGGCCCTCAAATCTCCAGCATGGCATTTCATACCCTCCAACATTTCTCCAATGAAAATACAGACCATTCCATAATGATAATTTTACTATTTATACCCCACACATCTTACTGGGTTGCCCCAGCCACTCTGGGCAGCTTCCAACATATATAAAAACATAATAAAACATTAAACATTAGAAAAACCAAAACACCCTTCCCTCTGCAGGATTGCCTTCAGACGACTTGGCAGTCAGATTACTCCATACCCTCCAACACTTCTCCAGTGAAAATAGGGACATACTAAGGAAAAGTGGAACATTGCCGGATCAAATCAGAAACTGGGATGGCTTCTCTAAATCAGGGATGTCCCAGGAAAATAGGGACACTTGGAGGATCTAGAATTTGGCTTTTTCACAGCTGCAGCACACAGCAGCGTAGCTAGCTGCTCGCTGGGCAAGATGGGGCAGAGCATGCTGCGTGGAACTTCCACAGAGTCCGCAAGCCCCACATATTTCGGGCAGCGCGGAGCCTGCAAGTGCCTGAGCCACAGCGTCACTCCCCAGGAGAGACGTGTGGCTTGGGCACACTGCAGGCCAGACCCTGCGGTCACCCCCTCAGTGATTATACCCGGGGCGATCCACACCCGCCGCACCCCCCTTCCTATGCCACCAGCCGCACACTTGACTGATGTTTTTAATCGAGCTATTCACTAGGACCCCAAGGTCTCATTCCTGGTCAGTCACCACCAGCACATACCCCATCAATGCATGTGTTAGCCCATCTATGTCAGGGTTCCTGGTGAGCCTTTCCTGGATCTGCTTCTTGACCTCCTCTGATTTTAAAACTGCTTTCTTCTCCCAACTCTGACTCTTGGAACCAACTCTCAGCACTGAGCCCTGGCTCCAAGTGGCTCAGCACGGACGCAGGGTGGCTTGAAGACCGTGGAGCACAAATTCAGGCACCACACTGCACAGCAATAATAATAATTTTATTATTTCTATGCCACTCATCTAAACTGGATTGCCCCAGCCACTCTGTGCAGCTTCCAGCAAAATATATATTTTTTAAAAATGCAATAGAACTTCAAAACGTTTTATAATGCAGACATTTCCAGATTGTGCACGTGTACAAAATTAAACGGAAGGTTGAAGTATAGTAACTGTATCTGCAACAGCTTGAAATTGGTGTTCTTCTCCTCTGAAAGGCAGATGGTGGACAAACCTCAAACAGGTCTCAATTAAAATTTTGTAAGACCAACCAAAAGACAGAAACATTGCTTTTGGGAGAGACATCCAGCCTACAAGCTGGTCCCTGGTTAGGTAAAGGTACTCCTGCCCGTACTGGCCAGTCTTGCCAGACTCTAGGGTTGTGCGCTCATCTCACTCTATAGGCTGGGAGCCAGCGCTGTCTGTAGACACTTCCAGGTCACATGGCCAGCGTGACAAGCTGCATCTGGCGAGCCAGCGCAGCACACGGAACGCCGTTTACCTTCCTGCTGGTAAGCGGTCCCTATTTATCTACTTGCACCCGGGGGTGCTTTTGAACTGCTAGGTTGGCAGGCGCTGGGACCGAATGACGGGAGCGCACCCCGCCGCGGGGATTCGAACCGCCGACCATGCGATCAGCAAGTCCTAGGCGCTGAGATTTTACCCACAGTGCCACCAGCTGGTCCCTGGTTACTCTGGCCCTGAAACAAGAGTGTTTCCAAGGGCTGAAAGGACCCAATATGAGAAGAATGCAAAAGGTCAGCAAGATATTAATTCAGCAAAGTCTGCATCTAGCTGGTACATCAACTTGTACAGAATTGGGGGGGGGGGAGAAAGAGCCTCTCTTCCCGTGCCAATAGGAAGGCCAAACACCAGGCTACAAATCAGCGCTGGGAATCCTACTTTCTCTGCCTGACCCACAGACTCTGATTCATTGGCCCGTCACTTGTATTTACAGTAGGGCTTAAAATATACAACCTCATTTCCCTTGTAAACACTCCGTCCTCCTGCCATCTGTATCACTCAGTGTCACTTTCCCTACTAGCAGATAGAGAAAGCCTCACCGCTGCTGCTGCAGCTGCTCCTCACTTTACTGTTGCTTCTCTGAACTGACAGCAATCAGAGAGCAATCAGAATGAAGAGGAGGAAAGGGGCAGCCAACGTCAGGCTGGAGTCATGGGCAGAACTGGCCAAATACAGATGTGGTGTTTCTGTGTGTTGTTTTCTCCGGATCTGGGTCAGGAGCTGGAGGCAACAGATCAGTTCACCAATCAAGGTGTTGTACCTATGAGATCACTTTAACTCCCATATGTCCACTTGGCTGCTTGGATACGGAGAACCAGCACTGTTACAAGTGTCATATAATATTCACTCCCCATCTTTAAGAAATCAATGTTTTAGTGTGGCGGCAACAACACTTTGGAACTCCCTGCCTATTGAGACCAGGCAGGCAACTTGGCTGTACTCTTTTCGACATCTGCTAAAAACATCTTTGTTTAGTCAAACCTATCCAAACAAATGGATGATGGCACATGTCTGAATCTGTTTTTAGTTTATCATTGATTTTAATTTTTTTTTAGTGTTTTAAACAGTTGTTTTTAACTGCTTTTACGGACAATTTCATTCTAATATTATTAGTATTATTGTTGTTATTTGAATTTATTTACCTCCCTATACCCAGAGGTCTCAGGGAGGTTCACAGAACAAAATCAAAATATAAAACCACAAAATATATAATCAAAATAGAAACAACAACCGAATAACACTCCCCCCCCAAAAAACCCCACATTTTAAAAGGGCATAGGATGCCAATCAAATCTACCAAAGGTCTGGTTAAAAAGGAACATTGTTGCCTGGTACCTAAAGGTGTATGAAGCTGCCGGGTGAACTTCCCTGGGGAGAGCATTCCACAGACGGGGAGCCACTGCAGAGAAGGCCCTTCTCTTGTTGCCACCCTCTGGACCTCTCAAGGTTTATTCCTTTTCTAAACTGCTTTGAGGTTTCTTTTACAATCAAACGGTCTATAGATTTTAGGAATAAAATTAATATACTGCCACTTTACTATCAGGACCAGCCCTCCTCCTCCTCCTTGGGGAGTCAGATAATCCCAACAAACTCTTTGAAACTACCTCCCATTTGGAGAGCTCCCAGAATCCAGAGAACCTGAGAACGATGCACTTTGATTGATCATACACATAACACACCAAGCTCCAGGCCACGGCAGGATACAGAGCCAAAAGCATGTCTAAGCAGAAGTCCTGGCAATCTCCCAAGAATGCGGTGGGACAATTATTAAAAGTGCTCAGTTGGCGGTCCAGCATTTGTGAGCACAAGCATCTCCTGTGCGTTTCCAGATCCATATGACCCTTTGGCTGGACAGTTCCTCTATGACTAGGGGATCTAGAGGTCTTAGTAGACCACAAGCTTAATATACTGCAAGTCAACAGTGTGATGCAGCAGCAAAAAAAGCTAATGCTCGGTTGCTTAAATAGAAGCATATAATCCAGAACAAGGGAAGTAGGAGTGCCACTCTAGTCTGCTTTGGTCAGAGCCCACCTGGAGTCCTGTGTCCATTTCTGGGTACCACAGTTTAAGAAGGATGTTGACAAGCTGGAATGTGTGCAGAGGAGGGTGAGCAAGAGGATCGAGGCTGTGGGAACCTAGCCTTATGAGGAATGGGTCAGGGAGCTGGGAAAGTTTAGCCTGGAAAAGAGGAGACTGAGAAGGAGATATGATAGCCACCTTCAAATATCTACAGGTCTGTAATGTGAGAGATGGAGCCAGCTTGTTTCTGCTGCTCCAAATGGTGGGACCTAAATCAATGGCTTCAAATTGCAAGAAAGGAGATTGTTATGGAACATTAGGAAGAATTTCTGATGTTGGAAAATTGGAACCTTCGAAGGTGGTGGGCTCTCCTCCCTTGGAGGTTTTTAAGCAGAGGTTGGATCACCATCTCTCAGGGATTCTTTAGCTGTGGTTCCTGCACTGAACGGGGTTGGACTAGATGAGTTTGGGAATCCCATCCAACTCTGCAGTTCTTTGATGATATGATTCTGTGACTTCAGCTACCTTGCTACAGCAGCAACCACTCAAATGGGAAGCGCCAAGCAATCTCTTAGTGAGAGCCTGAGTTTGGAGGACAACAGCTGGTGGGTGGGAACAGGGTTGCTGATCATCAATACACATTGATGGGAATGGAAGGTGCTGTCACTAGATCTCCTCTCTGTCCTTGGGTGGGCAGATCTGGAAGTTGGGAGAAGGGGACACAATTTCCAGAGCCATCATCTTGGCTGGCTGTACTTTCCACAAACTTTTCCCACCCTAAAGGAGGCCCGTTCGTGGCTGAGCAAGCCATCTCCTCGCACCTTGCTGGATCTCATCCCGACCCAGCCTGTGGCAGAGGAAAAGATCCTCTCTGGTGGCTTCCGGCGCTAGCTGAGGTCCCCTCCTGCACCCGGGGCTTGTCACTCATGGCCACGGCCGTCAGAATCTCGCCTCTCCCTCTGTGCATTTCGAAGATAGTCACTGACATTCAGGTTGCGTCTTCATAACATTTGCGCCTGCTGCCGGGAGGTTAATTAAAATGTGGAAATGTCACAAAGGTTCTCTGGATGTTCATTCGCAAACCCCTTTGGCAAATCCTAAACCCATCAAACAACAGCTCAGGAGAATTAATGTGCCAAACTATCAGCATTACTTGTGGCACGTGGGGAGAAGTCACTAGCCCTTGTTTCTTCAAAGGAGGGGGGAGGCTTGGAAAGTTTTGTAATGGGACAGGGTGAAACCACTTTCAAAAAGTGTTTTTTTTTGGGGGGGGGAGGCAGCAGTCAGAGGGAATTGCCCCAGTTTTTCCAATGCAAATGGAGACAGCCAAGGGTGTAATGCATCCCACTGCACAGCTGTGAGGTTTAAGATAACTCAGGTTTCAAAGTTTGTGACTCAGCACATTGAAACCGTCAGGTCCTCTGTCTCCCAAGATGAGCATAGAACATTCCTGGCCTGTTGACCAAAACCCTGGCAGTGCAGGAGAACCTGAAGGATTCATTAGCCCATGGAAATCAATGAACTTAAATGTGCTTACCCTACATCAGTCTGAGACCATTATGTGGACTGTTTGGATCAAAATTACGCATGTTTGTTTTGATAAAAACATGGGGTGGCGGTGTTGCAATTATTTCACGAATTTATAAACCAGCCTGAAAACCATCAAAGCTCCCCAATTTCTTTCCCTTCTAGTCATGGCATTTGTCGGGACTACGATGCCTCAAGGTCCTGTGCTCAGGAGGCTGGCAAGCACCCTGAATGGAACAATATCCTTTTATCTTGCCAGCTTAAAGGTAAAGGGACCCCTGACCTTTAGGTCCAGTTGCGGACGACCCTGGGGTTGCGGCGCCCATCTCACTTTATTGGCCAAGGGAGCCGGCGTACAGCTTCCAGGTCATGTGGCCAGCATGACTAAGCGGCTTTTGGCGAACCAGAGCAGTGCACAGAAACGCTGTTTACCTTCTCACCGGAGTGGTACCTATTTATCTACTTGCACTTTGACGTGCTTTTGAACTGCTAGGTGGGCAGGAGCAGGGCCCGAGCAATAGCAGCTCACCCTGTCATGGGGATTCGAACCGCCAACCTTCTGATCAGCAAGCCCTAGGCTCTGTGGTTTAACCCACAGCGCCACCCACGTCCCTGATAAAATATCCTTTTATCTTGCCAGCTTAAGGACTACCAAATACAGAGCAACCGTAAGCCAGAAGTCCATGAAAACAAACCCCCCATGATACCTGCCAAACCAACCTGCTGCTGGTTCCTTGGCAACAGGGAATTTGTTGAAGGATAAATAAATGATTGCCAGTCAGCGGTTGCTAGTTGAGAGGGCCCCTCCCTCGCGGCTTGTTCTTCTCCTGCCCTCACCTTGATCTGCTTCCTTCCCTCTTCTACCTTCAGCTTCATCCTTCTGCTGCATTGTTGCTGTCTCCTCTTCTTCCTGCCCAGCTCCAACCAGCCTCCATTAACCAACTTCCCTCTTTCCTCTTCCCTAAGGTCTGATAAGGTTCTTCCAAAGCAAGACGTCACTGTCCAGCCCATTACACACACACACAAAACAACTATTTTCTTTTCTGATCTGACAGACCACAGGAATAACCACAAGGCAAAGCAAAGTGGATGCTCTATGGCACTAGCCGATCCTCGATCTGTTTCCCCCGTGGGCATGAATATGGGATGGCACATACGGATGGCACAGGTTGCCCCATACCGAGGAGAGGGGCAGGGTTCAAAGGCCAAGCTGGCAAGAAGCATTAGGGAAGGAATCATTAGGAAACGACTTGAAAATAAAAATGCTAGCATGGTCCTGCCATTAAACAAGCCTACGGTGCGACAGCATTTTGGAATAGCCCTTGTTATTTCAGGGTGGTTGCTGAACTTAAGTCCGTTTTAGCTCAGTTTATAAAATTTATATATAACCTCATGTAACCCAAAGAAGCCCCAAATCAATTTTAGAAAGAGAGAGAGAATTGTGTCGTAAGATATCCATAAAAACAAATAACGGATATACTAAAAGCTTTCTTCCAAAACCATTGAACACAAGAATTATCTATATCTGCTGACCAACCAGCAGAAACAGCTGCTAGAAGCCTAGCCATTTATACAGTCCAAATGCCAGCAAATATATACAGTGTGTGGGGGGAGGGGTGGGGGGGTGTATTGCCTGGTCCTGAAAAGATGACAATTGTCTGAGGCAGGTGAGCTCTGGGGGGCTAACACAAAAAAGACCCGTTCTTTCTTTTCCATATCCAGAATCCCTGGCCAGCATGAAGTGCAGTAGCTTAAAACTGCTGCCAATTTTAGCTTAAAACTGCTGCCTACCCCTACCCTATGGCAGGGGTAGGCAACCTAAGGCCCGTGGGCCAGATGCAGCCCTATCACCTTCTCAGTCTGGCCTGTGACGGTTCAGGGATCAACGTGTTTTTACATGAGTAGAATGTGTCCTTTTATTTAAAATGCATCTCTGGGTTATTTGTGGGTCACAGGAATGCCCCCCCCCCAAAAAATAGTCCGGCCCACCACATGGTCTGAGGGACGGTGGACCGACCCACAGCTGGAAAAGGTTGCTGACCCTGGTCTATGGCTTTGTACCTGTGAGATTATGGAACACAGGAAGATGCTATCAAGGTCATTTCCTAGCCAGGTAAAGGAGTGCACATGGCAGAGGGTAAACCCTTCTTACTGTCAAAGATAACATTCAAAGTCACTTCTATACCTCTGGGTATCTACAGACACCAATCTGGCATCTAGGCAGCTATTCCCAGGTCAGCGCTCTACGGAGCAATTGCAGCAACAGGCAACAACTCTCCCACCACCAGTTTATGCACTTTCCCTGGATGGGCTGCACACACATAGCCATAGACTGTGCCTGCATGGAAACGTCCTATGCTCTTCCCGCTTCAGCTCTCTCCTGGTTCAGGGACACAGTGGTGCAGGAGAGGGTCGGGGCACCCACACCTTCACTTGCTGGGCCTGCAGTGGCGTAGCGTGGGGGTGCAGGGGGGCCGGCCGCACCGGGCGCAACATCTGGGGGTTAGGGTTAGGGGCGCAAATCCACGGGTTAGGGGGCGCAAATCCACGGGTTAGGGGGTGCAAATTACTTGCCTTGCCCCGGGTGCTGACAACCCACGCTACGCCACTGTGGGCCTGCCTCTTCCTCCAGCTCCAAAGCTACCCCTGCCTCTGACTTTGCCTCTTGGCTGGTACAGTACCCCACAAACCGCTGCTCCCCTCTCCCGAGTCAGACTCCAACCTCCCTTCTCCCAGTGCACACTCATCAATGTCCTGCCAGTCAATGACAGATGCCATTGATCCATCTCGCTCAGTGCTGCCTGCACTGACTGGCAGTGGCTCTCTGGGATGTCAGGCCAGGTCCTCTCCTTAGCACTACCCAGAGGTGCCGCAAGGGATTGAATTTGGGACCTTCTGCATGCAAAGCAGGTGCTCTACTGAGTCTTTCACCTAAGACGACGACGACGAGTTTACTTGTACCCTGCCCACCTGATCCCAGTCCTCCTCGTTTTGAACGAAGGCAACATGGGCACTCAGCCAATCAGCGTGTCCCTTCCAAAATGGGAACACAGGAAGCTGGCTTTACAACAAGCCAATCCATTGGTCAATTTAGTTCATTATGGTCCACTCTGACTGGAAGTGGCTCTCCAGAGGATCAAGTAGGATTAGCTCCCAGCCCTACCTGGAGGTGCTGTTGGGGGTTGAACATGGACTTTCTGAGCTACGGCCTGGATGGGAATTAGTGCTGTGTCGGCCACCCTCTGCACCCTTCACTGCCCCCACCATGCCCCTCTCACTGGAAAGACCACTGGGGCCTCCTCCTCTTCTGCCAAGAGGCCACATCCACAACCTCCCTCCCTGCCATTCCCACACTGCAGCTCCTGGAATGGGACACCTACCTCTCATTTCCAAGAAGAAACAAGCATAGGGGGGTGGGTGAGGGGGGTTGCAGGGAAGGAGGGAGGGGTGGTGGGAGTTACCGTCAAGCCAGCCTGTGTGGTTGTTAGACTTTAAAGGTATATTTTTTAATTAAAAGAGGGGGGAAAGACCAAAGCTGTGATGCACCGTCATAAAGCAGATAATTTTACAGCTGGATGGTCTCCCTCTGATGTACTTGAAAACCATTTTCAAGCGACATAAAGTTTAACATACCAGTACATCTGCCTACCCACTAGATTCTACATGGAATTTTAAATTTAATTATATTAAAGTATTGTTACAGAGTGCCTAGCAAGAATGCTAACCAACTGGAACTTGGGAGAAAACCGTCCTTTCCTTTCCTTTCCTTTCTTTTTTTCTCTTTGGGTCAATCTCTCTTTTGAAATCCATTCTCTCACAGGGGCTGAAAAATCATTTTGACACGTGGATTTATGCTACGGCTCCCTCTCCATCTATCGATTACCGAGCAACCCAGCCTGGGCCTGAAAATGTTTATCCACTTGTATGCCATTTGCTGGCATAAGCCCTCCCTGCTCCCGGATCTTATCTTTGCCCACAAATTCAAAAACCCTCAGCTCAGAGATTGCGCAGAAAACAAGGCCAAAAGGCGGGTGCGGGGAGAGAAAAGGAACATAATCTCATTAGCAGCACAAAGGGCAGGGACTAGACCTGAAAGGGTGGTGTTCATGGGAGCTGAAGGCAAGCAAAATTTTGCCAAGACATGCAAAAGAGGGAGGCCACAATCAATATTAAGAGCCAGAAGTTAATCAAGACATACAAAACAATATGTAAAGCATAGCCTAACAAATTATTATTATTGTTATTATTTGTGGCTAAGAGCACAGTGGGACGCAGGTGGCGCTGTGGGTAAAACCTCAGCACCTAGGACTTGCCGATCGCATGGTCGGCGGTTCGAATCCCCGCAGCGGGGTGCGCTCCCATCGTTCGGTCCCAGCGCCTGCCAACCCAGCAGTTCGAAAGCACCTCCGGGTACAAGTAGATAAATAGGGACCGCTTACCAGCAGGAAGGTAAACGGCGTTCCATGTGCTGCGCTGGCTCGCCAGATGCAGCTTGTCACGCTGGCCACGTGACCCGGAAGTGTCTGCGGACAGCGCTGGCTCCCGGCCTATAGAGTGAGATGAGCGCACAACCCTAGAGTCTGGCAAGACTGGCCCGTACGGGCAGGGGTACCTTTACCTTTTTAAGAGCACACATTCCAGCTGTCCCGGTTCAAGCATGCTCCCTATTTTGCCCCAGCAGAGCCAGCCCAAGACCTTTTGCTGCCTGAAGCCTCACTGGCTCATTCTGTCCAATGGTAGGTATAGCATGATTTTCTAGCATTGTTGCCTTCCGCGATTTCCTTGGCTTCACCAAGGACACATTTCACTGTGGAGTTTTGAACTGCTTGTGCTCTGTGCTCCTTTCTGATCCACCTTCTCACCTTCATATGACTGGGGCCCTATCCACTGTGCTGTTGCTGAATGCCAATGGCATGCAACAACCACCGGCAAAATGATTTCTGCATTGCAAGGGGGTTGGACTAGATGGCCCTTGTGGTCCCCTCCAATGCTACAATTCTACGATCAGTTGCTGATTTTGGGGAGGTAAGGTGGTGGAGGGGGCTGTGGTGTTTCTGGAGAAAACCAATTTTCTATATCCATTTCAATCTGTGAATCAGTTTGGGACTGAATCAGTCCTGGTTTCCCTGAAATACAACCTTTATCAGGAGAGAAACAGGAAGAGCACAAAACTGCTTCTTCTCTTCAGTGTCTTGTCACGCTTCAATACCAAACCCAAGTACAGTGGTACCTCGGGTTAAGTACTTAATTCGTTCCGGAGGTCCGTACTTAACCTGAAACTGTTCTTAACCTGAAGCACCACTTTAGCTAATGGGGCCTCCTGCTGCCGCCGCGACACTGAAGCCCGATTATTTTCTTATCCTGAAGCAAAGTTCTTAACCTGAAGCACGATTTCTGGCTTAGTGGAGTGTGTAACCTGAAGCATTTGTATCCTGAAGCGTATGTAATCCGAGGTACCACTGTACACTATGTCAACTGGGTCACCTCCATCTATATGCTTGTTGTCACTCCCAAATGATTCTGAAAGGTTAGCGAGACAAGACTTGTCCTTGCAGAAGCCATGCTGGTTCTGCTTCAGCAAGGCTTGTTCTTCTATATACTAGTTAACCCTATCTTTAACAATACTTCCTAACAGTTTTCCAAGAGCAGACAATAATCTGCCTAGAATCTCCAGGATCCCTCCCAGATCTGGTGGTGGTGGTTGTTTTTAATGATGATGCATTTGCCACTTTCCAGTTCTTGGGTATTTTAGGGATAAGTAACACATTTTTTTGTAAGAAGATCACCAATTTCACATTTGTGTTCCTTTAGGACTCTGGGGTAGCGAACATTCAGACCCAGTGATTTGCTGGTTTTCGGAGGCAGCAAAAAAAAACACCCCAAACTCCTTCCCCCTTTTTCAGGAGATTCAGAAAAGCAATAAAATAATAAAATAAAATAAAATAGGGGAGAAATCATAGGTCACTGCCTCAACCTACCTGAAGGCTCTTGCAACCCAAAATTAATCACTGGGGACAGATAACAGCAAGAGAGGATTAGAAAGAGAAAATGCAAGATTAAGAAAGGGTTTCAGATTCACTAAGAACTGAGGAGGAGGAGAGGGGAAAGAGAGTTACAGTAGGTTGTAAAATAAAAGTAGCCAGGAGCATGTAAATGCAGCTGCCCAAGGCATCTGATTTCGATGGTGGCTGCTTGGTTCTAGTGAGCAGGAGGAAGCTAAATCCTTTCGACAGAGGCTTGACACTCTCGCTGTCCATAGATGAGGAGGGCAAGGTGTTTTTTACGGTCTTTAGCAAACAGCCTGGGACTTGTTAGTGCCAGCAGCAGCGAAAGAAACCTAAAGATGGGGTTGGGGAATTTTTACACATCCCAGCCCTTGGCATTCCTGTTCAGCTGATCGTTTTGAGGCTCTGCCGTAAAACAAGGGCCTTGTTGCAGAGGAGCTGACCTGCTTACCATCCGCAGGAAGGGAGGGAGGGAGGCAAGCAGGCAGGCACAGTAAAGCTTTCCAAATTACCTTCACGCTTGATGGTTTGGCAGGGACCTGAAGGAGGCCTTCGCCCTCAATTAAAGTAGCCCGATTAGCAATGCCAACGCCACGTCTCTGGACAGGCCCACCTTCTTCCACCTTTGGTGGCCTCCAAACCCCTCCTCTAATAATAAGAATCAGAAATAACCCTAGAGGCTTGGGGCTCCGAAGAATCAGCAGGTGCAGAGATCATTAATAGCAGCACTGTTGATCCCCCTCCATTATTATTAATTGTTCTAAAAATCCAGCTTGGGCAAGCAGAGGGCAAATCAGGAAGGAGGAGAGAATGGGATGTGTTGCAGATTGCAAAGCGTACCATGTGGCTCTGAGCCAGCCAGAGCCTAGGTCCTGCAGCGTTCAGATCCCTGCTCAACAGCACCCTGACTCAGTTTCCCAACTGCAAAATGGAAACCGCCACAAATAGGTCTCTCTCTGGTTTATACGGCTGGCAAAACATTTCGACGAAGAGGCAACAGGAAAGAGAGCCAATGCAGTGGAGTAGATAGGTGAAGACTAGGAAAGCTGGGCTTGAATCCTGACTCAGCCATGAAGCTCTCTCACTAACCCATCACACAGGGCTGTTGCCCAGGGAAGAGGGAGGCATTTATACCGCCTTGCTCAGAGTGGAAGAATCCGTCCATTTCTTGTTTGCCCAAACTTTGTTTTAGTTCACTGCATTCCTGCATCTGTTTGTGATCTCAGTAAATGAATGAATGAATCAACACAATAATTTGTATGAATGTCCATGTACATTTCTCTAAATGTGCACATTTTTGTGCACAGTTTAGCCCTGAAGTATGAATTTTAATAAGCTGATTTCCCCAGTATGTGCGTAAACTCCCCCTCCCTTCCCATATATATGTAATTTTGTATGCATTTCTGTCTGGGAAACTGACTCAACACTTGAACACCCCCTGTGCACTCCTTTTGAAGAGCCAGGTGGGCACAGCTTATTTGCACAGCTGGCACCCTGAGGCTCAGATCCTGGCAAGCAAATGGGGACTCCTCCACGGAGGCTGGGCATGCACAGTCTGCTACAGCTGGGCACTTTTGCATCCCTGGGGATGAAGTTGGTGTTGGCATAGCCATCTCACTGTCATACTTATCCCCAGGTGCTCCCCCAAAAGGGGTCTCGGGCTTGTTGTGGACAGAGAAGTCAACTTCGCAACCCTAGGATTCTCTGATACAGCCACTAACTCTCTGGAAAAGCAAAGTAAAAGAAGACTTCTGAATCCAGAAGAGGTCCGAGCCCAGAAGGCAGCTGCTGCCATCGCCACAAGAGCAGCTTGTCAGTGCGGTATAAGGTACCAGCCTGGCCAAAGCTTCCATCTCATCAGTCATTGTCCATTAAGCGGAACAATTAAAGCCTTAGTTGATGCTTACTTTACCGATTGTGTTCACAATTGCCTGGAACAAATAGAGGCGGTGGGCAAATTGGAAGTGAAGTGTTCAAAAAGAAGAAGAGCCACACCTGTGAATTCTCAAACAGCCAAGGCTGTATCCAAAAGGAAATGTCAGGTCCTTTTTGGTCAGCTCTTGGGGGAGCCACAACAAATCCACAAGGCACCTAGATTTTTTTCTCCTCCTTCTTCCTAGATTTTCTCCTTCTCCTTCTTTTGGTCAATCTTCAAGGTGGTGTAGGGTTTGGAGGTGCAGAAGACACCCCAGACTAGGCCAGCTTGCTCCATTTGGAGAAGACCAGCCAAGGCAAACAGGCCATTGCATAAGGTTGTGTTCAATTAAATCCTACTGAGAAAGTAGACCCATTGGAATGAATGAAGTTAGTCATGTCCGTCAACATCCATGAATGTACACTGAGTAGGACTAGCATCAACTACTCCGCATGCCATTCAATTTGTGTCATTTAAAGCTTCAGGTTGGGTGGGGGGGCACGTTCCACTCCTCATCCAAGGTGGGAGGAAATTCTCGCGCAAAGAGGATCAGGACAGGAGAGATGAAGAAAAGAGGCCTTCAAAGTAGAGCTTGGAAACGGATGTGGAATACGGTGGATGACACCATCAAGATGCCCACATACTGAGCCTAATGCTTCATCTGGCCTTCCGGCAACCCAAGGCAGCACACAGTCAGAGGTCTCAGATATATTTAGACTTCCAAAAAACATTGAGCAGCCTGCCCCTCCCCGTGACCTCCGAGCAGCAGCCACCCCACTGCGCTTCCCTGTCTGTTTACTCACTGCACTTTAAGAAATGCTTAAGTCCAACGTGGAGTATTAAAAACATTGGGGGGGGGGTGGAGAGAATATTTCCATTTAAATGCAAAGTGGATGCGATAAGTTAAGAGGCCGAGATAAAGGGATGCACGAACGATTTCTCTCCAGGTAAACTCAGTAGGCGACATCTCGCTCCCCACTTTCCCATCAGCTGCTCTCGCAAGTTGTTTGCTTATGGGTCTCGAAAATTACCTTGCCGGCTTTTCCCCCTCACCGCTTAAATTGGCTTTGGATCTCCAGCCGGGAGCATTCCGGTAACAAGTTCCCAAGTATCAGATGCTTAAAATAAAGAGGGGAGGGAGAGAGGGGAGGCAGAACTCCCAACAAGGAGCAGGAAGACTTTTATGTGCACAGGTGATCCTGCGGCAGCAAAGGCGGCTGGTGGAAACCACCGTGGAAGGCCTTTATTAAACATTCATCTGCCCAGCAGGAGCCAAAGAGCACATGCCATTAGAACTCGGAGCATCAAATGCCCCGCCGAGATCCCCAGCGCAGCAGCTAAAAAACTCACAGCAAGGAGGAACAACAAGAGGACACACCTCAACGGTGGAACAAGCTGCTCCAAGTGGGGGATCAGAGAGGCTGGCAGCCTCACAGGACAATGCCATCAATGCTTTGCCGTGAATTCAAACCTCAGCAATGTCCCAAGAGTGAGACCCCCAAGCATGGGGCACAGGACCATGTGCACCAACCACCCACAGGGGCTCTCTGAATAAAAGCACGATGGTCATTTGCTGCTAGGCCTACAGGTTGACCAGGGATGGTGGTGGCTCCTGAGGGACCGGCAACAGCATCCCATTCTCTTCTGATTTCTCCCTCCAGCTTGTCCCTTGTTCCTCCAGCTCTCTGAAAATGATCTGCCAAAAGGTCTCCTGCTTCCTTCAGTGATGTCTCTGACACACACACTCTCTCTCTCCTGCCCCTCATGCTTGGATCTCCATGCCAGGACACCTGGGCTGTGCCAACACCTTCAGACACCCTTCCATACAGATCTTAGCTTAGCCCAGCTTTCCCCAACCTGGTGTCCTCCAGCCTTTTGGGAGATCCAAAACATCAATCTGCAAGGTGCCAGATTGGGCCCTGTTGGCTTTCTAGGTAGAGACCAAAGTCCATGCAACTGACAGACTATGTAATGACACTTGTTCAAATTCCACCCGTCACTCGCAGCTCTCATTTGCCCCTCTCCATTTTCCATCCACTGTGAAACCAAAACAGAAAGGGCTGTAAACTCCTTGAGACAGGGAGCTGCCTTCTTCTGATAGGACTCTGTCCAATGCAGAGGCCCGCTGAAGGTGGTGCATAAATAATAAAAAGTGGGTTGGATGCAAAGAAGCTTGAGCAGCAGTCAAAACGGGGTCCCAAAGAGACTACGTAGGACATGTTCTTGCAACTGAGCAGAAGGAGAACATCAAGGGGATGTTCTTTTTACGATTTTTGCTCAAAAGAAGAAGTGATTTCCACATTCTGGAACAGGACCTTTGGGCCCAATTCACGAATAATCAGGACTGACACCCAATTAAACATTCCTTAATGGTTCACATGAGCTTTAGGCAATTAATCAATGGATTGGTTAAGTTTGTACAGATAAATTGCACGTGCGTAAAAACAGTCCGGTGAAAGGGCTTAAGAGACTTGGTAGTTTAAGATCAGATTTAAGGCTGCCCCATGTTGCTCCACAAAACCAGGGAACTGGAAAGTAAGGCTGATGCCTCAACAGACATCCCCATGATCAGAAGTGATGTTTAACGTCGTCAGTTGTGCTTGCCTACAACTTACTCTCCATGCACCAACACTTTTCCCTGGTCTTTTAGCTCCAATTCCAGGTGGGGAGTGGTCCTGGCCCTGTATTGCCTTATGAAGTGTTTGAACTATCCCAGAGGAGCCTTCCTGGGAGTTGAGCCAAACCTATTCTCTGCTGACCATGCTCCTATGCTTCTTTGAGAAACACAGGATTCCACTGATGGCTGCCAACAAGGTATGCATCATCAGAGGAGGCATTTTAGAAACACCATTTCCTCTTGTGAGACACCATAGTGCCATAATGGCTAGAGCAGAACTTTCCAAACTTTTCACATTGGTGACGCACTTCTTAGACATGCGTCATTTTCATGACACAGTAATTCAGTTTTGCTAGCAAACTGGAGGTTAAGGTAACCCCTTATCAGCCCCGGGAAGAGCTCTGGGAGTGTTTGTGTGACACACCTACGCAATGCAGCCAATACACTAATGTATCGTGACGCACAGTTTGGTAGGTTCTGGGTTAGAGTGTTGAACGAAGACCAGGGAGGCCAAGGGTCAAATCTCCATTCGGCCATGAAGCTCACTGGTTGACCTTCTGCCAATCACTCTCTCACAGCCAGACTGACCTCACAGGGTTGTTGTGAGGATAGAATGGGTTGCAGGGAATCACATATGTTACCTTGACCTCCTGGGATGATAGGGCTGGGTGGGAATTAATTAAAAAGTAAAAAATGTAACATTATGTAGGTGAGAAGGGAAAATGCCTCTTCTGACTGCACTCGACACCCGCAGTTTGTGTGAGGGCTTTCACTGCAAACCTCGGGTCTCATCCATCCTGCTGAGAGTAGACCCACTAAAATAAATGGCCCTGAGTTAGTCATGCCCATTAACTTCAGTTGGGTCTGCTCTGAGCAGGGCTAACTTTGGATACAAGTCAAAAAATAAACAAACATTAAATGCACGCACAAAAGTGCTTCCAGACTAATCAGGTTTTTTGTTTATTTAAGTCAATTAAAAGGTTTTTGGTTTTGTTTTTTGTAAATGGCCTGACCAATTTAAATATATTTAAATGTTGTAGCTCTAAGTCATAACGCATTCTGAAATAGGGCTTGAATAATGGGTTTATGAAAAGACACTGGATGTTATTATTTGGATGGGGGGTGGATGGGTTATGAGGGAGGAAAGAAGGAGGAAACTGTCACCCCAATGGCAGTTTTAAAAGCTGCAGTGAAATTAGGGGTGCCAGTTGTCTCTTTTAGCCTGAGTCCTTTCCTGCGCACTGTCGCCTTGAAGCACCTGGGCTCGGCCTTACCTCCACCTGTTGCAATTCGGCTTCAATCATTTCGAGGGCAAGGACACCCCACTCTGCCCCTTGGCAAGCCAACCTGGCTGCTTTGAAATCCCCAACCTCCATCAGAAAGCCTTTGCAGTTAATGTAGGTGTTTGCAATTACAGAGAAGGCTCAGACTGGCATGGAGGGACGTGAAAGCCCCTTTGGAGAGTGCGAGAGCCTCCTCCCAGCAGAAGTAGCTGGCCTTGGCTCTGGCTGACACCTCTCCCGAAAGCCAGCCGGTCACCTTGTGTTTGTAAATAACACCAGGTGCAGCTCATAGTAGAGTTTATCAGACACCTTAATGGGGCCGGGAGAGGCAGATGTTGTTGCTGCCGCTGCTGCTGCTGCTGCTGCTGCTGTGGGCGAGTCTCTTTCAGGGATGTTAATGTGCCTACAGATAACATCAAAAAGACTCCAGAATCAATGAAGCCTTTTCTTGGTCATGAAATATATTCAATCCAATTAAAAACGCCCTGTTTTGCCTGACTTACAAGTGTCACAACTGGTAGCGGATCAAATGTTACATCCATCTCCGGCAGAGGCGTTCAGCATCCCAACCCTCCCAGGTAGCTTAAAGAATGCATGATGGGGTTGGAGGGGCGCGCAAGGGGGGGCACAGCAGGAAGGCAGCAGAGGAAATGGCATGACAGCACTGCAGAAGGTTACAGGGTGAGAATTCAAAATAACTCCTTTTAAAAAAAATTAATAAAAGAAAACCATTATTTCCTGCCCTGTCATTCCCTCAGTTCACCAGATTTCCTGTAACTCTATGCTTCCAATGATTCCAACTCCAACTACTCTGAGTCCTGGTGACACTGGGCCTTCTTCTCTCATAACACTGGAACTCATCCCCGCAACGAATCCCCGCAACGGGGTGAGCTCCCATTACCCTCTCCCAGCTCCTGCCAACCTAACAGTTTGAAAGCAGGCCAGTGCAAGTAGATAAATAGGTACCGCCATGGCGGGAAGGTAAACGGCATTTCCGTGTGCTCTGGTTTCCATCATGGTGTTCCGTTGCGTCGGAAGCGGTTTAGTCATGCTGACCCGGAAAGCTGTCTGTGGACAAACGTCAGCTCCCTTGGCCTGAAAGCAAGATGAGCGCCACAACCCCATAGTCGCCTTTGACTGGATTTAACCATCCAGGGATCCTTTACCTTTACCTTTAGAGGGTTTTAAAAGAGCATTGTACAAATTCAGGGAGGATAAGGCCAATGATGGCTACTAGCTCTCACACTCAGTTGTGCTTCTGAATACCAGTTGCTGGAAACAGCAGGAGGGGGGGTAGTGCTGCTGTGCACGGATCCTGCTTGCAAGTTTCTCGTTAGGGCTTTGGGGTGGCCACTGTAAGAAAGGCTGCTGGGCTAGATGAGCCACTGGCCTGATCCACTGTGTTATCACAGAAATGTAGAGTTGGAAGGGACCGCGAGGGTCATCTAATCCAACCCCCTTGCATTACAGGAATCTTCTGTCCAAGATAGGGCTTGAACCCGCAACTATGAGATTAAGAGTCTCATGCTCCACCAACTGAGCTATCCCAGGTCCCTGTGCGTATGAAGCTGGCTGATGAGTCAGACCTCTGGTCCATGTAGCTGAGCATGGTCTATTGTGACGGAAACCAGCTCACCAGAGGCCCAGGTGGGTTTTCCCGCCCCCAGCCCTGCTCCTGCAGAACATTAAAAAAAAGAACCTGTTCTAAAAGCAATTAAGACATTCTAAAAACAATTACAATTTGTAACATCTAAAGTCGGCTATACTGAAAAACATCCTTACAGCAATTCAAAGCATCTGTGATGGCCTGGGAATCTGATTCAGAAGCTGAACCGGAGGAATCCCAGCCTGCACAGGAGTCCCCGCCTCCAGGGCTGGCTGAGCTGGGGCAGGGCCTTGGATCTGAAGGGCCTGCACCTGTGCCGGATCCTCAGGAGCAGACACCAGATGAATCCACTCTGGCTCCGGAGGTGATTGAGGACCGATTGACTGCAGGTGCTCCTCTCCCAGCTCTGTCAGGAGAAGGTGAGGCTGCCTCTGGGTCCAGTAACAACTCCAGCCTCTCCTGAGCTGCAGAGGCTCAGGGCAGAGAGGCGGAGGGAACTGGGTTCTCTTAGGAGGAGTGCTCGCCTTAAGGCCAGGAGAGGCAAGTCACCTGTGGACCGGGACCACCCTAGGCCCCAGAGGAGATAAAGGCCAGTCAACCCAGTCCCAGGTTGCGGGAGCAATGACGTTGCAAACCTGTTTCTGCCAGCACCCAGACCTGTTTTTCCGGAGTTCCCGACCATGCCCAGCTTCTTGCTTTGGACTCTGCTTCCCCCTTGGTGGACAGTCTCCAGACCCTCGGCCCAGGACCGGACTTTGACCACGCCTCACGGTAACCACCCCCCCCCCCACGGACCAGCACAGCATCCTTCTATGCAAGGATCTTACAGTTGCTGGGAAGAGTCTCCCTCCAGCCACCAAAAGCCTAGTTAAAGAGAAATGTTTCCAGATTCCTCCTGAGAGTTGGCAATGATGGGAACACGCGCACTTCACTAGGGAGGACATTCCACAACCGGGGAGCCACCATTGGAAAAGGCCCTGTCACGGAGCAGCAGCACCTGGGAAGTCTCTGGTGACAGTGGCACCTACTGCTCAGTTGCTGTTATTCACTGGTCTCAGGGACGCCACTAATCCTATCTGTTTACAGTCCATCTTCTCCTCCCCCTCCCCGTCCCCCCAAAATAAAAACCTGCAGAGAAAGAGAGGCAGGGGGAGAGAAAGTTCATTTAGTCACCATTTGATGCCTACTAACTCTGTCAATAATTATCATCCTCAGAAGAGAGAGATTGGAAGGAAACTGAGAAAGCTGCCCCTGTTCTTCAGCATTCCCTCTTCTGGTGCCAGGTTTCACGTAGGAAGAAACTGTGCAAATAAACCCCCAAACAAAAGTTTTTTAAAAAAAATAGAAAAAGAAAATGCCATGCTCTGCTGGCTGCAGAGAGGGGTGGCCAGCTTCTTACATTTCACTTCCTGATGTGCAAAAAAACAAAACTGGTAAAGTGGAGGGAATATCATTAAAGGTTAATTATGAGCAACTTAAAGGTTATTTTTGCATATCTCACCTCCTGGACAAAAGCTGGCTCTTCATTAGCATGCCAGAATATAAATTAAGCTGTAAGGCATTTAAAATGCCACAAAGTCTTTAATTTTATTACCCCCGTTAAATATCATGAATAAATATGAGTTTGCTGGGTCCCCCTGAAATGCTCCAACTTTTCACCAGGAAGAAGAGGTGCTCCCATCAATTCCAAACACAGACCACTACCACAAAAAATACCAAAATAAAAACAAAGCTTAATTATTATTTTATTCAACGATTCATGTTTTATGATGTTTTTATATACATTGGAAGCCAAACAGAGTGGCTGGGGCAAGCCAGTCAGAAGGGCAGGGTACAAAATAATAATAATAATAATAATAATAATAATAATAATAATAATAATAATATATAATAATATAATAATAATAATAATAATATAATAATAATAATAATAATAATAATAATAATAATAGGGTTGTGGACAATTCTCCTGTCCTTCATAATACATTGATAAAAGAGCATTAGGTACAGTAGTGTCACCAGCCATTCAACGACTTTCCCAATAAAATAGGGTTGCCATATCTTGAAGAGCAATAAAACAAGACAGCCTGAGCCACTGCCAACCTGAGGTGGGGAAAAAGGCACACAGGGCTGCCATGCATGTGTCCCTCTTTCCCCAACTTGGGCTGGCAGCGGCCACTGCATGCTGAGCAGTCTAAGCCTGAGCTGCATGTGCCCGAGCCAAAAAAACAATCAAACAAACAACAAACAAAGAAAAAGCCCCTGACCTTTTCTTTAAAATGTAAAAAAAAAACCCAGATGGACATATATATTTTAAAAAAGCAACCACAAATATCTTACACAGGGTGGGGAGCTGGGTGTGTACAGGGTTACTGAAATAATGGGTGTCTCAGTTTCTCTCAGTTTCTAATTTTTTCAATCTGAAATTCAGTTTTCCCCATTTTGAGCTTGCAATTAAAAAGAAGAAGTCATTGTGAACATTCACCAGTGATTCCCTGTATTTTTTTCCTAATATACACCTGGCTGTGTGCAATTTTGTATAATATACACAATCGAAAAAGCATACCCCCCCCCCGCCGCAATAGAATTCATTTTTCACTCCACACTAGGGCATGCATGTTTTGCACACATTACTCAGCTGGAAAACTGCCCTGCAAACCCTGAAGGGAGTGCAAATTTCGAAGGAAGGCTACCTCTCAGTTCCCACAATGTTATACTTTTGAAGCATATGTCATCCTTTTCCTCAGAAAACAACAAAAAAAAAACCTACCCAGTGTTTCTTCCTGAGTAAATATGCTTACCATCAGGGCTGCAGAGGCAAACCCCATTTTATTCCTGTCATCCTTATGGTGGTCCTGTGATGTTCAGTTAAGAACATCCAAAGATCCCTGCTGGATCCAGTCAAAGGGCCTTCTGGCCCAGCATCCTGTTCTCACAGTGGCCAACCAGATGCCACAATGGGACACCTGCAAGCAGTACCTGAGCATCAGGATGCTCAATGCTTCTGCGGCTCCCAGCATCTGGTATTCAGAAGCATTGCTTGCCTCTGACCACAGATGTAGAGGATAGCCAGCATGGCTAGTAGCCTTTGAAAGCCTTCGCCTCCATTTCTTTGCCAACAGAGTTGAAATGGTGGTGGTTGGTGAGGAAGTAGAGAAATATGACTTGCGTGCTTCCCAACTGAAATGGTACACAGGGCCACCTGTAAGGGTGGTGGTAGCAAGGGGCCTATGTAAGACTATTAAGTCCAGACCCTCCAAGTGTCCCTATTTTCCAGGAACATTCCTGGATTTACAGAAACTGCCCTTGTTTCTGATTTGATCCTCTTTTCCTTCGGATGTCCCTATTTTCATCAGAGAAATGTTGGAGTTATCCAACCCTCAAACCATCTCAAGAAACCCGTGTTTGGGGAATAGTTTTTTAATGTTTCATTGTGTTTTTATATATGTTGGAAGCCACCCAGAGTGGCTGGGGCAACCCAGTCAGATGTGCAGGGTATAAGTAGGATGATGATTATGTTGATGGAGGAACAGGAGAGATGTTTTCATCAGAGAAATGTTGGAGGGTATGGAGTATCAAATTACCCACCTGGGCAGAAGGCAGAGCCAACTCAAAAGTTAAATGACTGGAAATGGGAAGAGGGAACCGACAGCTGCTCCAGAAATATGTAGTAACTTCCTGCTTCCTAAATAACTCTTTCTCTCTCATGCACAAACCAAGGCAACCTAGGCATATACCTCTTCAAAAAACAAAAACCACAGCAATTCAGAAATTCCTCCCCCCTCCTTTGCCCGCCTCCTAAGTTCAACAAACTGTCTTACACAGCAGAACCGAAATATCAACATCTGTACCAATTAAATCCCCATATGAGGATACACAGATATCTCCTTCCACGCCGAAGTTAGCAGATCTCTTGTCTATCACCGCGACGCTGTTCTCCTCCTCGGTTACCAGCCAGATATTAAATAAAACAAGCCGTCCGGGGGAGCCCGTTCTCACCTGCTGCCTAGCTGAATAATTCATCGGAAACACAGTCAAAATGAAATCGTCTAAGACAATGAACGGATCTCGGCTGCTCAGGAGCGCCTGCTCTAAGGCCACTTTTAAAACAAAGTGGGGAGAAGGTTGAGCTGCTGAAAGGATTCATTGTTGGCTTTCCAAATCTACTGGACTTCCATGCGACAGGAATCTTTTCAGTCCAAGGCCATTATACCACTTCCGTCCAGCTCATCCTCTTCTGGAAACAAAGCTATAAGGGGGATTAGACCAACAGGAATCAGGCTCCCTCCAGGCCGCCTTCAATGAGCCATTTGCTACTTAGCCCGGAAGCCCATCAATATGAGGATTTTTCTGGCTATTATTAGTTAAAGTATGGCTACAATGATAATAATAATTTTATTATTTATACCCCGTCCATCTGACTGGGTTTCCCCAACCACTCTGGGCTGCTAACAGCATATATCAGAACATACTAAAACATCAAACATTAAAAACTTCCCAATACAGGGCTGCTTTCAGGTGTCTTTGAAAAGGCAAAGAGTTGTTTATTTCCTTGACATCTGAAGGAAGGGTGTTCCACAGGGAGGGCGCCACTGTCGAGAAGACCCTCTGCCTGCTTCCCTGTACGTAACCTCGCTTCTCGCAGTGAAGGAACCTGCAGAAGACCCTCGGAGGAGGACTTCAGTGCCCGGGCTGAACAATGGGGGTAGAAACGCTCCTTCAGGTATACTGGGCCAAGGCCATTTAGGGCTTCAAAGATCAGCACCAACACTTTGAATTGTGATCTGGGAAGCAATGAAGATCCTTTAGGACCGGTGTTATATGGTCCCGGTGGCCACGCCTGGTCACCAGTCTAGCTGCCGCTAGTTAGCAGCTATGATCCACTTCTCTCCACTCACAAAGAAAAAACCTGTTAGTATAGGAGTGAACGTGGAAGAGAAATAGATTTTAGCCAGTCTAATACAGAGTGGCGATCCAACGTCTGTCTTAGACAGTCCAAGAAGTTGGATTTGCAGCAGCACCCTACTGCTCACCCAAGATTGTTAGCACAAGTGGCGCTCTGTTTTGAAAGGGATTTCGAATCACGGAATCATAGGTTTGGAAGGGACCTAAAGGGTTGTCTTGTCCAACCACCTGCAATGCCAGGATATGTGTGCTGCACTTCAGCAAACAATCTCAGTGGTTCTCTCCCCTTTCCACAGTTTCTGGCCTGTTCAAATGGCCACATTTGCCTCGTCTACTGATTTAAAGCAGAACTGCATCTGGAAACACCCAAAGAATGCTCTGTAGTTTAGTGGAATGCTCCATAGATCCTCACAGTGCTCTTTCCCCGCCTCCAATATTACTAATCCAGTCAAGGGGAGGGGAATCTCTCCAACGCAAGGAGTTATGATCACGGCATAACGGCCTTAACACTGTAAATTAATTCAACAGCACAATTGTTTTCAATCTTCATTTAAAACCAACTTTTGGTTAATCTCTCTTTAATGACACAGGAAATGGAAAGTCCCTTAATAAAAAAAAAGTTATTAATATTTATTGCTCCTATTTTTACATAAAAAAATGAATAATTCATCAATTAGCTTTACTATTAATTATATACTGCAAAATTAATATACTGCAAAGGTTCTGGAATATCAGTAGACACCCATCTCTCCAAAAGGCATTGAGTCAATGTCCATATGGGGTTTCCAAAAGGGTGATGGTTCTACACCAAATTTTGGTCATGGGGGTGGTGGCGAAGACGCTGGTAGTGTTCAGCTGTTTTCTCAGATGGCCGTTAGCCAGAAGGTTCGTGGTTCGAGCCCACCCAGGGACAGCTGTGGGCAGGATTTCCTGTATTGCAGGGGGTTGGACTAGATGATCCTCAGGGTCCCTTCAAATTCTGCATTTCCATGACTGTCCCAAAGGGGCTGCTGATTAAATACAGTAATGTCTCAACAGTTGCAGCCTTCCCAGGGTGTTTTCCCTGCATGAGGAGAAAGGCAAGGTGTTCCTCCCTTCTAGGGATGGGGGAGCAATTTAATTCAGTTCACCTTTAAAACCAAATTTATCAAATTTGCTCTTTACGAAACAATTGTGTGAATTGAGAAAACAGTTAAGTGCATTAAAAGAAATGCACTTATCCGAACTATGCAATGCAGTTCTGCAACCAAATGAAGTTTACAAAAAGGCACGTGTTTGAGGAATTCATGCATAACAATGAGTACAAAAATGCATTATGTTAAGAGAAATTGTTTCAAAAATGTGTCTATTTGTCAGAACTGCGTTTATTAGGAGAAATCTGCACAGAAATTCTGAAGAATTTTCATGGGGATTTTAATAACAACAACAACAACAACAACAACAACAACTTGTAACTTTCTGCAGAAATGTGTACTAAATTTAACACTGGAAAACTGAGAAAGTGGAACAAACCAAAATTGACAGAGCCTTCCATCCCTACTCTCATCCAATCAACAAAAAATAGAGGAATTAAAAAGTGACATTTATTATACAACTGAGAGACTTAGGCTGCACTAAGATGGCACTTTATTCCATCTTCACCTGTTAAATGTGTGATGTTTCACACAATATAAAAACCATTTCTAGAAGTCTACTAGACTCTGGTAGAAGTTAAGCAATAATTTCCGTGTTCATTGTTGCCAGAAAAAAAATCCACCTGCAACCCTGTTGACTCAGAAAATCATGGGAGTTTTGCGCTGTGATTTCATGTGACAAAATTTGGAGCAGTATCCCGGCATACAGGTCTTTCCTGACATTTTAAATTTAGTGTAGCATGGTGGCATGTCAGTCCAAAAGCCACGGTTCCCTAATGCAACAGATACTGCTGTGCAAAAGGAACACTGACATCAGGTCAGAAGTGCCGGCATTATAATCTGCAAAATTATAACTGCTGTCTGTGGGTTCCTGGCTCACCTGGATGTTACAACTACCATCAAACACTGAAAACAGAATTCATGAATAGTGCTTCAGTGTTTTCAGACAACACCCCAGGTATCACACAAGCTGAGCCTCTGACAACCTCCTGCCTCCAGGATCCAGTTCACATTTGTTAACCTCCTCCTCACACCCATAAAAAGGTAAAGGTAAAGGACCCCTGACAGTTAAGGCTAGTCGCAGATGACTATGGGGTTGCAGCGCTCATCTCGGCTTTACATGCCGAGGGAGCCGGCGTTTGTCCGCAGACAGTTTACCAGGTCATGTGGCCAGCATGACTAAGCCACTTCTGGTGCAACAGAACACCGAAACCAGAGCAGCGCACGGAAATGCTGTTTACCTTCCTGCCGCAGTGGTACCTATTTATCTACTTGCACTGGCGTGCTTTCAAACTGCTAGGTTGGCAGGAGCTGGGACCGAGCAAAGGGAGCTCAACCCATCGTGGGGATTTGAACCGCTGACCTATTGATCGGCAAGCCCAAGAGGCTCAGTGGTTTAGACCACAGCTCATACGACCCTAAAATACCTCCCCCTCCACCTCACAAAATCCCTTTTCCTTTTTTATTGCATTTATGTCCCACTTTTTTCTCCAATGAGCTTTAGGTGGTGTACGTGGTTCCCCGCCCCCTTCCTCATTTAATTCCCATGTTAACCTGAGGTAGCTCAGTTACAGCATGAGATTTTTCATCTCAGGGTTGTGGGTTCGAGACCCGTGTTGGGCAAAAGAGTCCTGCATTGCAGGAGGTTGGAGTAAATGACCCTCGTGGTCCCTTCCAACACCATGAATCTATGTCCATCTACCAACCGTGAGGTTAGGCTGAGAGGCAGTGACTGGCCCCCAAGTCACCCAGTGAGCTTCATGGTTGAGTGTGGATTCGAACCCAGGTCTTAGTCCGACACTCGAACCACCAAACCACACCGGCTCTCTTCCATCTCTTCTCTACATCTCTTCCTTGCCAGCAAAGCCACCAACCCGCTACCCACAATCAAACAGGATAAGTCTCCAAGTTGCCCCAGTGCAAAAGAGGAGGAAGGGGATTAGGGGAGAGATCATAATTCCAGCAGGGCTCATACACCTGTCTCTGCAAGGATTTCAGAAAGCCGTTTTTTGCACCAGTTAGAGAAAAGACACAAAAGGGAAAGGTCTCCTCTGAGACCACCAACAAAAGAAGCCGGTTGTTTTTGGAAGGTGGGGAGAGGCGCACATTTGCTTTCTTAGGAATCGGGCCATTCGAAAAGCTTCATGATTTATTAGGTGAGAATTTATCACAGGAAGAAAGGCAGCTCCCCCATCCAGTAGCCCTTGTCTGCCGGCGGGGGGGGGGGGGGAGAGAGAGAAAGAAAGTGACTCTTGTTTTCCTAAAAGCTGGCAGAGGGAAATTAAAATGCTAAAAATAAAACCAGGAGGTAGCCGAAGTAAAACTAAATTACCACAAATAGATACTGACACCGCATGTAAATTGCTATTGATTCGCCAGAGTACAGTGCTGCAGAACTTTGGGGTTTCAGAAATATTAATCATTGCCAACTCCTGCTGCCTAGAAATGTTACACAGCAACTTCCTTGGTGCAGACTCTCCCAACACACAGGTATGTTTTAGAGGAAGCGAGGAGAGGAGCCAGTTGTGTGGGCCCAAACGAATGAATGGCAAGGGGGCAAATATGAATTGTGAAGGAAATCGCTCCTAGTCCTCCACATGTCTACCTTTCTTTCTAGCCAAACAGCCAGCTGTGCCCTGCCTGAGCTGAAGTTTTGCAAGGTGGAGACAAGACAAGCCCAAAAGGTGGGTGTGGACAGAGTAGCTAGGAGGGTTTGTCTGTAGTAATGTGAGTGCAACAAGTGGTGTCAGAAGTGGCATCCCACAGTGAAAAGCCCACAATTGCTTCCCCAAGGGATGAAGTGGGGTAAACAAAGGCCCAGATCTGATTACTAATGTGCCCATGCACCCATCTGCATGAGTTGGTACACAGTTGGCATGATTAACTCCTGGGTGTCACCCCCCTTAAAAGAAGAGAGCCTGCCCCACACAAAGCCCTTAGTGCATGCCGGGACCAGGAAGAGCCAGCAGACACTACTGGAGAGCTCTAGGGCAGCACCCAGGTAGCATGTCTGCCCTTAGACTAAGAACAGAGACTCAGAAATGCACCCCGGCCTGAGCTTCCACTATGCCACAAGACTCTGTCTCTCTCTCACACATGTTCACCCCCAGGGCCACGAGAACAAAGGCGGCAGCAGATGCAGATCAAAAGCTGTGTCAAAAGGACAACACAGGGGCTTCCTTCACCCACTGAGAGTAAGACCTAGGCTTAAGTACCTCCAGGATCCCATACTCTCCAACATTCCTTAGATGAACATAGGGACATTCTATTCCACATCAGTTTCACTGCTTGAGCATTTCCTCCTGGTCAAGTACAAACGTTATTTGTAAACTTTCTTTGGATCAATACAATGACATTTGGAATGGGTTTACACAGAATATATTAAGTTACCCACAATCATTTGTGTATTAGGAAAATAAGAATATAAAAACCTGCATATTAATGTATGGTAATATAACATTATTTTTTCTCTTTTTTTCATTATCTCTCACTCACTCACTCACTCACTCACTTTCTTTTTTTCCTCACTCTACCATTTTAAATAAAAAATACTCTTAATGAAATATTATTTTTTTTAAAGTACAAAGGTTATTAGAGGAAACACACAGAAACTGAGGTATTTTAAGCACAACAGTTTTTGAATTTATGTTCTGCATTTAGGGAAGCCCAGGTTGTGGGGAAGGGGGGACTTCAATAAATATAACTAACCAACCATGATACTATCAGAGAATAGAATATCCCTATTTTCATCTAAGTAACATTGGAGGGTATCTTATCACGGCCCTCCACTGGTGTACCAGGAATTCGCTGGGGATGCAAGCTTGGCTGTAAGAATTGCTGGCAGGCTGGTGTCAGTGCAACACTGATCTTAAAGGTAAAGGAACCCCTGACTGTTAGGTCCAGTTGCGGACGGCTCTGGGGTTATGGCGCTCATCTTGCGTTATTGGCCGAGGGAGCTGGCATTTGTCCACAGACAGCTTCTGGGTCATGTGGCCAGCATGAGTAAGCCGCCTCTGGCGAAACCAGAGCAACGCACGGAAATGCCATTTATCTTCCCGCAGGAGTGGTACCTATTTATCTACTTGCATTTTTTGGTGTACTTTTGAACTGCTAGGTTGGCAGGAGCAGGGACTGAACAACGGGAGCTCACCCCGTTGCGGGGATTCGAACCGCTGACCTTCTGATTGGCAAGCCCTAGGTTCTGTGGTTTAAACCACAGTGCCACCAGCGTCCCATAACACTGATATTGCGCGGCCGCTAAAAGGAGCATCAGAAAATTTCTGCAGCAGCTGGATCAGTCCAAAGACCCATCTACTCCAGCACCCTGTCCTCACGCTGGCCAACCAGACGCTGCAAAGGGGAGCCCACCACAATCAGGACATGAGTGCAACAACAGGACTTTCCCCACTCATATATCCCCCTGTAACTGGTATTCGGAGCCATTTGCTACCTTCAGCAGTGGAAGTAGTACACAGGTTTTAAAAAAGAGGAAAAGGTAAAGGCCACTGGATGGTTAAGTCCAGTCAAAGGCAACTATGGGGTTGCGGTGCCATCTCACTTCAGGCGTTTGTCCACAGAAAGCTTTTCCAGGTCCTGTGGCCAGCATGACTAAACCACTTCTGGCGCAATGGAACACCATGACGGAAACCAGAGCGCACAGAAACACTGTTTACCTTCCCGCCAGAGCGATACCTATTTATCTACTTGCACCGAAACCAGAGCAGCGCACGGAAATGCTGTTTACCTTCCTGCTGCAGTGGTACCTATTTATCTACTTGCACTGGCGTGCTTTCGAACTGCTAGATTGGCAGAAGCTGGGACAGAGCAATGGGAGCTCACCCCATCACGGGGATTTGAACCACCAACCTTCCAATCGGCAAGCCCACGAGGCTCAGTGGTTTAGACATCCTGGCTGGTAGGTGTTGGTAGTCAGATTCATGGAGGAGCAGACTCAGTTTGCTCTGTGGAGCTTATTCCCAGAGGAAGTGCATGGTGGGGGGTGGCAGATTTCAGAATATTATGGCCTTTTAAGTAATGCTATGCATGGCAAAAGGCTTATACAAGCGGCTCATCTTACTGGATGTTACAAGTGGGTGTGGGTGCATACACAACACACACATACACACATACTTAGTTCCCCCCCCAAAAAACCAACAACAGAAGGCCTTTTTGTTTGTTTCCTTGAAGAATATACACCATGGAAGCTGGAGAATGAGGAGCTGTCTGATGTTTTCCAAAATTAGTCATGACAAGGAACCTGGTGGGGCCCAAAGCACATCTCCACCCCCACCCCCCACGGCTCCCACCCCCCAACCTTGTTTTTGTTCACTGCAAGAACGCCTAATTAATTTCCACGATTTTGTGTAGAAACTGCAGAGTATTCCAGATTCCTGTGATGCTACTGTACTTCTCGACCATTTCATGTATTCATTTATTTCCTCGCTGCCGCCACCGCCCCCCACCCCCACCCAAGCCATGCTAATGACTGCCAGCTCTGCTGTAGATTAGCTGGCCAATTAAAAAACAACCACAACAACAAGCAAACAAATGAGATTACAAGGGAGGGAACATCAAGGAGAACACATCGCGAAATGTACTTTGTTGATCTATCTTGATGTGGCATTTAGTTTTTAATTAGTTTTAATAATACTCAAGTTGATGCATTAGCATATTTTCTAACCACAACCAAAAGGAAAACCCCAAAGGAACAACCATGGGAATTTCTGGCACTACAGTCCTCCCACATCTTGGTGGAAAACCCATTTATTGTTGTTGTTGTTATTGGTGTTGTTGTTATCCTGATGATATCAACATAAATCCCAATGGCTGTCAGTGTGGGGCTGGATGCCTTGCGCCATTCATTTTCATGGAGGTCGCTTTCCACACAAGAATGGTCCTAGCACTGTCACATGACCTTGTTTGCCTGCAGTTATTCTCATAGATTCCCACCCCACCCCCCTTAGTTATCACTTCCCAAGCAGAGCAGGTCTCACTCCAGCAATAAGCTGATGCAATCAGAAGCAAGGATTTAAGATAGCAGATCTCGGATAGCAATCTCATAATAGCAGTCATTTATCACCGAAATATGGTTGGGTTTCTGGCACAAGATCTGCAGCCCAAGATCCGGCCTGTCACGTTTCAGATCAATTTCCTCTGCAGAACCTTCCTGAGGAATGTCTCCTGCCTACCCTCTAAGCCTGTTGGTCTTGTGCTCTAATAATGCCCTCCTCCACCAACCATTAGGAGGGCCCAATGCAAATAACTAGAAAGTACATTTTATATGTGGTGGACTTGTAGAGTAGCTAAGTTTGCTAGCAGGTTTGGAGTGTAAATACGGCAGTAAAAGTTATTTTGGGAATAAAGTTGAGAAAAGAAGGTATAGATTAACCATAATATGCAGCAGTGGAAGTTAACCATTAGAAAACCATGGAAGGGAGGGAGGGAAGTCGACTTTTTAAGTGAATGTGTATGGGAAAATGTTTGATTAATTGTATTTTATTTGTGAAAAACATATAAATATATATATTATTTTATGGGATCATACCAAAGGTCTGTGTAGTTCAGTATGCTTCTCCTTGCAATGTTCCATAAGATCCATTGCTTCCAAGAGCAAGGCTGTCCCTTAGCTTGTTCAAGAATATATTTGTTAACCGCCTCCTTCAAAAGATACCAGGGTGGTACAGAAAGTGTGAATAAAAACTAAGTCACATGCAGAATTGAAGGAAGTAACAAACAGATATAAAAAGAGTCTGCTTGATCAGCCCAATGGTCCACCAAGTCCAGCATCCTGTTCTCACAGTGGTCAACTAGATCAGTGTTCCCCAACCTTGGGTCTCCAGCTGTTTTCGGACTACAATTCCCATCATCCTTGACCACTGGTCTTGCTAGCGAGGGATGATGGGAGTTGTAGTCCAAAAACAGCTGGAGACCCAAGGTTGGGGAACACTGAACTAGATGGCTGCGTGGAAATCTCAAGCAGGATCCAAGCACAAGAGCCCTCTCCCTTCCTGTGGTCTCCAACAACTGATATTCAAAAGCATTGCTGTCTCCCACTGTGGAGGCAGACCATAGCCATTGTGACTAGTAGCCATCAGTAGACTTGTCTAATTCTCTCTTAAAGCCATCCAAGTTGGCGGGCATCACTTTGATGTCGTTGCCATCGCTTAATATTGTGCAAGTGAATCCCACGGTTTTAACTATGGACGGTTTGTTTATTTCTTAGTGTTGCAAACTTCATTTACAAATCGGGGAAACTCTGTAAAGTCATGCAGAAGGCTGCAAGGAGCGGGGCCTTCTTAGTGGTGGTGTCCACCTTATGGGGCTCTAAAGGAGACACTTACAAGCTCTCTCCTTCCAGCTGCTGTTTGTTGGAGGATAGCTACTCAGACAGGGTTTGGTAGATGTTTCTGCCGCCACGATCATTTTCTCCGCTGATTGGTGTTGTGTTGATTTAGAAATCATTTTAATAGATTGTGTTTTTAATTGTCTCCCGAGCCACCCCAACAGCAAGAGGGGAGGGGCGGATGTTTGATTTTTAAAAATAATAATAATATCAGAACCTACAGCGGCTGCAAGAGGGATCCTTCCAGCTCACATTATGCATCATTTTATTAAGAAACTCTATGAAACTGTCACGGCCGGGCAATTCATTTTTATTAATTTTCTCAAACAAAATTAGTAGTGGGGGCTGGGAGAGGGGGAGAGAAACAACCCAAAAGAATGTTCCAGTCCAGTGCAGGATCAATGTCATTAATTCTTTAATACCAAGAGGCCTGTTTGTATGAACTCAGCACTAAACTGCAGCAATTAATTTCAATATATTATATAAATTCCAAAGCAAATTCAAACAAGTAATTTAAGGTCCTTGAACAGCAATTGTGCGCACAACAACACACACACAGGCACGCACGCACACATTCAGTCTTTTTTTCTCCTTCTCCCGGGACAGCAGGGCTTTCAAGTATAATCGCAAAGGAGCAGGATATTGTAATATTAATAGAAATCCTGCTATTTTTGTGCCTTGCCTTCAGCAGACTAAAAAAAAACCCTCAAAGTTTTATGGGGTGCTGCCGGGAGGAGGGGGAGTAACTCTTTCTGCAAATACATCCATAATCAGACATTTTAATGCTGCGGCTGATTTCCACCCCACCCCCCGACTTTGCATAAGAGAACTTTGGATCGTTCAATAGGTGGACTCGGCACCAGGTCGGGATGATCTGCTTTCGCTTTCACGATAACTCTCAAGTCAGGAAACGGCATTTCCCACCCTTGGGAAGGGAAGGGGAGAGAGGAGACAGAAAGAGGGTGGAAATCCTTCACCAGTCGGAAGAAAAACGGCAAGGCAGACTCCATGCACGAAGCCCTTGGGGTCTGATCCTGGCCCAGGCCATCCTATGCTTGCACGGACAGCTTCCTCCCTTGTATACTGGTGCTCTGGCAAGGAGCAACTCGAGGCTGCAGAGTGGAGAATTAAGGGCTATGCTGAAAATCTATTTATTTACAATTTGCCTTCCTTTCTTGCACTCCACGCCAAGGTCCCAGGGCAGGGAGAACCTTCGGCCATTGAGTTATTCCGAGCAGCCAGGGGGAGAGGCTGTGGTTTAGTGTGAGAGCATCTGGTTTCCCTGCCGAATATCCACAGAGTCCCCAGTTAAAGTCTCCCAGGTTGCAAGACCGGAGAACCCATCTCCCTGCCTGCCATGGTTCCCAAGTGTGAGCTCAGCACATCCCTGCTGATTTTAAAAGGGGGCCACCGCCACTTCATAGCCTGTCACCAACCTTCTTATCAAACACAATGGGACATAAACTTATATACAAGCTATAACCCTCCTTTTTAAGTAAATGGCTCATGGGGCCATTTTGCTTACTGGAAGAAACTGTGCCAGAATTCCTATGGACAGGTCTCCTTTTATTTTTGGCATCAACGCAACCTTAGGAATGTCAGTCTGTACCACGTGTTACTCCCAACAGCAGTTCTCCAGTCTTGCTAAAATTTTGTCCTCCCACTAACTGATTGCCAAGGAATCAGATGTCAAGCCAAGCAACAGGCAAGTAAAGAGAATGGAATTTGACTTGCGTAGCTTTTGCATGTCATGGGGTTTGGGAGAGAGAGAAAAAAATTGGAGGAGGGAACTCAACATCCTGTTTTCATAGTGGCCAACCAGGTGCCGAAATGGGAAACCCGCAAGCGGGACCCCAGCGCAAGTTTGCCTACGACCTGGGATCTTCTGCACCTATCCCTGAATTTGGGAATACTGTTTTGCTCTGTACAAAAACCCAACAAATGAGGGCATTCTCAGGACAGCAAGACCAAGCCTTGCCCAAGGCTCCAATCTGGACAGTCCACTCCTCTTCCCAAATTTCTGATGCTTCCCAAATTTCTGATGTTTCAGAACTGGGCTTTGAATGGGAGGCTTCACAAACACAATTATTGTGTCTTTGAGCTGAAGTTTTCCCTCCGTAACCCCTATTTTTCCCTCTATGTTTTTCTTCAAAAATTGGCCTGGTCAGCAGCTACATGAGAAGCTTTCTGGGAGCCCCACGCCAGTTCTTTCGAGTTCTATCACAGAAGAAAAGTTGGCTATAAAATGTGTCAAATAATAAATGTTGAACTCAGAGGTGCCAACTTGTATAAAATATTGCGGGGGCCAAGGTAAGGCCTGCCCCACATAACTGATCACAGGACGCAGTGCACACACAGCATTTGAATGGGAATCCCTATCAACTTTGTGGGGGCCTGGCCCCCTCAAATATTTTATTGTGGGGACAGGAGGCCCCACAGCTCCTAGGAGTTGGCTCCTATGGTTGAACTCATTGCAGCTGAAATTAATCTATCCCCGGCAAAAGAATTCAATGCTCCCCACTGCAAATTCTGACACTTTAATATGCAACAAATCACGTTGACCGTATTCACTGATTATTTGTCAGAAGATATCCAGTTTCAATACCTGAAAACACTTCAAGAGTTTGGAAGGCAGTTGTGCTTGGCCCCTTGCGATAGCTGGAGTGCCGCAGAACTTCTGAATCTGACATACACTCAGAGATGTCCCTCTAAAATGACACTCTTATTACATGCTTACCTGGCCATAAGACCCCCTGAACGTAGCAGAATGTACCTTAGGGAAAGGATTCGCATTTTGAGATGAAAGCGTCATATTCAAAACGGAACTTAAATTCCACATTTTGAACGGCAACCTCTGGATATTGCTGAAATGTCAGCTATTTGCAAATGTTAATCTCACTGCAATTCCTTACAGAGCAAAAAGAAATGGAAAGGGAGATGTTCTACCTCCCGCCTCTCAAATTGTTTCATTAATCTGTTGTTATTTCAATCTCTTGATGGCCCTTTACCACAAAGCACCAGGGCAGGTTACAACAATTAAAAAAAATACAGATTATGATCAAGAGAATGGGATGGGTCCTAAAATATGTATCTCAGGTGTTGTAGGCCAGGGTGAAGAGATGCCTCTTCAGCATAACACGAGAAGGACTGAGCGACATTGCCAGGCACACTTCTGGGGGGAGGGAGTTCCACAATTTAGGGGCTGCTGCTGAGAAGGCCCTCTCCCGAGCTACCACCACGCCTGGACTTCTGAAGGTGGTGGAGCTATCAAGAGGAGCTCTCAAGTCACCTTTAATTCCAATAAGCCCCTGTTCCTGTCATTCTGAAGAAGACCTGTAATTCAGTAACATCTGCGGCCCGAAGAAAATGACCCAAAACAGCCTTCCCGAAACACAAACTTTTGCAGAGTTAAGAAAAATAATAACAACCAGATTAAAAAAAAACCAACCCAACATACTTCTCAACTCTACTGAAAATGTCCACAATTTTTGTGCAGCATGAAAACATTTGTTGTAGCTGAGGCTGAGCAAAATTACTACAATTCTAAAAGCTGGGAGACCTTGTAGCAATTACGACCTAAAGTTTATACAACGGGTCTTCCAGTTGTGGCCTTTCCTGGGAACGCGGGCTGGGGCTGGTGGTGGTAGGGTCTCATCGCAGCAAGCTTAATCCGACAGGACAACAGACAATCTCAGATTCACCCGCACAACTTTCCCTTCAGTTCTGGTTCCCTTTGCTGTCTGGTATAAAAGGGTTTGCAGCAATTGGGAACGCCGCGGACTTGAGCAGACGACACCCCTTCGCTCAGCCAAGCCTTCGAAATCCATCCCTCTCAACAGAAACAATTAAACGTTAAGCCATCAGGTTTCAGCCTCCCCCCTCCCCACCTGTCAAGACTGCAGATGGCCTGGTTTTAATCAGTCTGATTTCATTCAATAAAATACTCATTAAGTCAATTAATGAGACTTTGGTGTCACAAGCTATCAAGCATGACTTGGTGGGCTGCTGGTTCTTCTGCAGCCTGGCCCCCACCCCATCGAGCCCCTCCCTGCCTTTTGCCTTCACTGGGTGACCAATGAATTGATTTAGCCAGTCAAGTAAAATCAGGAGCAAAATAGATCAATGGGCATTTTCACAAGAAGGAGGGCTTTTGGGGGGAATCTTACCTGGTTTTAGGGGAGGTTGTTAGCCATTCTTCATGTTTCTCAAATGTTATTAGATATGCAGCAATTTCCTGAAAGAGGAAAAAACAGGGGAGGGTTAGATTATGAATGAGTGAATGACGCTTATTAATTGCACCGCACAAGCATCTCACAAATGGTGAGAAAATGAAAAGGAAAACCATTAAAAATCAGTGCTTTCACTTCTCTAAAAACTGTTTCTCTTGATGAGAGCAGGGATCGCAGCAAATCATCAGCTGTCAGGGGACTTTGACATCACCAAAGAGTGGGGCATCATGACTCTGCATCTTGATCATTCACCAGGCCTTACACACACACACACACACACACACACACACACACACACACACAGACACACACCAATCCAGTCCAATGCCTCTGCAGCCCCTTCTACCCCCTCCCTCCAGAGAGCAGAGCCCAGAGCTGGGGACTGGGACATCAACAACCAGACACCAGAAGGGTTGGCCACATTCAACCTTCCCCGTGTAGCCTTCTTGTTACACCCTTGAACACACTTTCATTGTGAGCTCCTTTGGGGGCCAATCAGGCTATAAAGTATTCAAAATACATATTCAAAATAACTTCTGAACAGACAACCTTTGGCTCCTCCTGTCCTTGAAGTCTTTCCTGCTCCAGCTGGTCACGACAGGGTGGGAAGAATTATTTATCACAGTCACAGACCAATAAAATTCTCTGAGAAAATAAAATAATCCCGTCAACCAAGAAATGGCACCCAAGTCTGCAGTCTTTCCTCCTGCTTCCTAACCCCTTTTCCTTTTGTGTCGTGTCTTTTAGATTGTGAGCCTGATGATGGCGATGGTCTGATCGCTGACATTTGACAACTGTTCTAGGGAAACCTGGTATGTTCGTTTGATTGTTTCGCCTAAAGAGCAGGCTAAGAAGGGTTTGTGTGTGTGTGTGTGTGCGCGCGCCGTGGTCTCTCATATTGGTTTCTCCCAGGATTATCTGATCTTCATTCCAAAGTAGAACCGAGACCTCGGTCATTTCAGTTGCTATTTCCAATTTTTGAACAGAGCGCACTGCAGGTGTGTGGTTTGTCACGACTGAACAGGCTCCTTCCACTCCTCTGCGTCTTTCCCCTTACTGCCAGGTGAGCAGCCTGCAGGTAGGCGCTGCCATGATGTCAAGTGGGGAAGACAATGTGGTGCCCCGAAAATGTTGCTGGACACTGTCTGGGGGGGCAACACCTTGGCTACCATTGGTCAAGGGAAGAGGACAGGAGGAACAGAGAGCAGTGGCAAAACAGGCACTCCAATTCTGGAATTGAATCCAAGGGGCCCCCTCTGAAGCAGATCATGTGACCCCCTTTGATCCCTTTGATTCACATGCACAGTGGTACCTCGGGTTACAGATGCTTCAGGTTACAGACACTTCAGGTTACAGACTCCGCTAACCCAGAAATAGTACCTTGGGATAAGAACTTTGCTTCAGGATGAGAACAGAAATTGTGCAGCGGTGCAGCAGCAGCGGGAGGCCCCATTAGCTAAAGTGGTGCTTCAGGTTAAGAACAGTTTCAGGTTAAGAACGAACCTCCAGAACGAATTAAGTTCTTAACCCAAGGTACCACTGTATATGGCTTGCTCCTGGCCCCAGATGCCATGGGGACCCTGCCCTTCCTCGGCTTGCCTGGCCCCCCACCCTCCACATATATCAAGCCAGACCTGCCCCAGCTGACATTTAAACTGCGCAATCCCCTTCTCTGTACACTTCCTTTGTCCTGCTCAGAAATGAAAAGCCTTTTTTGTTTAGAGAGAATAATTAACAGCCAGAAGAAGCAAAATACTGCAAGGACGGGGAAAGGTTACAGTAAGACAAATTGTTTCTTTGCAGGGTTCCTAACTCTAACGAGCAGCTTAATCAACTGAAACTTCAGTTGACTGAGTGAGCGGTGCCATTTTTAATCAATGGGCTGGGAGGGCTAACGGAAAGCCACCCTCGATAAGTGTTCCTGGGGGCTTACTGTAACCGGGAACGCAAAGGGAAGCTGTGAGAGGGCCCTCTGAGCTAAGCTTTCCTCCGACATCTCAATAAGGGGGCAGGCACTGAGACTTTTGGATAATGTGCGGATTTAAACGGCTTGGTTAAAACGCCGGTGATCCATCAATTACGCTGATGGACATCTCTGCTTCTCTGAAGCCACAGACACATTTTCATGTCAACAGGCGTGAGAACAAAATACAAATCGCCACCGGTAAGTGTTGTAAAAGATTTAATCCTTCAACCTTGCAAGGCAAGAGGCAACTCTTCCCCTCCCCCCCCACACACACACCCAGATAACAATCCCAGTCAGGACACCCAAAATGAGAATCAACAACCCACAGCCTCCTTTCTGAAGCTAATTGGGTATCTGTTCGCTGACTTGGATGACATACAGATAGGATTGCCAACATTGTCATGTTGTTTTATTAAAATATTTCTGTAGGGCCAGCTATACATTGGGGTGGCAGCTATATGCACCACAGCTATACGCACCACAGCTATACGCACCACAGCCCTATGTGCACAGGGAGCATGTTCAACAAGGTGGGCCCCAAGACAGGTTGCCGGCCTCCTGACCTGTGTAATACAGGATTGTCCCTTAAAGGTAAAGGAACCCCTGACTGTTAAGTCCAGTCGTGACTGACTCTGGGGTTGCAGCACTCATCTCGCTTTATTGGCCAAGGGAGCCGGTGTACAGTCATGTGGCCAGCATGACTAAGCCGCCTCTGGCGAACCAGAACAGCACATGGAAATGCCGTTTACCTTCCCGCCGGAGTGGTACCTATTTATCTACTTGCACTTTGATGTGCTTTCAAACTGCTAAGTTGGCAGGAGCTGGGACCGAACAACGGGAGCTCACCCCGTCGCGGGGATTTGAACTGCCGACCTTCTGATCGGCAAGTCCTAGGCTCTGAGGTTTAGACTACAGCGCCACCCCCTGACCTGTGTAATACAGGATTGTCCCTTATTTCAGTATAAAATGTTATATCCTGTATCGATTTAATACAGGACACAATTTGTTCTGTATTTCCCCTCTTCCTACTCTGCTGCTGAACTCTTTCTCTCTCTTTCCCTGATTCTCACTTCTTTCCTTTTCTTTTTCCATTTTGTTCCCTCTCTTCATCCTGCCCCCAAGGAGGAGCCAACCAGGGTAAGGCTTTCAAGTTGTGCCTTCCACTTCCCTGCAGCCAGGTTTTTTGCCCCAGATGAAGCCTCCAGAGGGGTGCCACTGAGGTTCTCAGAATGTGCATGTGAGCACACAAATGCAGGGAAGGGGTGTCTTTGACCCGGGTGAAATAAAACCTAGTTTCACGCCTGCCCTGCAGCTTCGGCTAGGTTAAGGTGACCATCCGCAGGGCTGCAGCCTGGGAATGCCAGGCCCCATCCCTCAACGAGCAACAGAGTCTGAGTCTCTGGAAACAAGGGGTTTCATGTCAGTATAGCTCAGAAGCTCCAGTTCGGAAAATAGTTATCTTGCATAATATTTGAGAGAGGTGGGTGGGTGGAGGAGAAGCTCTCTACAAGGCTTGCCGTCCCCACCCCACCCCCCACCCCAGTATTCTCCCTCTCCTTCATAAATTTGACATGTGGAACAAAACTCATCCCCTCATCAGAATACAGTGGTACCTCAGGTTAAGTACTTAATTCATTCCGGAGGTCCGTTCTTAACCTGAAACTGTTCCTAACCTGAAGCACCACTTTAGCTAATGGGGCCTCCTGCTGCTGCCGCGCAATTTCTGTTCTCATCCTGAAGCTAAGTTCTTAACCTGAGGTAATATTTCTGGGTTAGCGGAGTCTGTAACCTGAAGCGTATGCAACGTGAAGCGTATGTGACCCGAGGTACCACTGTATTTCCCCTGTTTATTTATTTATTTCCCCAGGCCTGCATGTATTGTATGGTACAGTATTGCATGAGTGTGAAAGGTCATCTATTTCAGTTCTGAACAGCAAAGCACAAAGAGATTTACAAATTCCTCTGTGTGTGTGTGTGTGTGTGTGTGTCAAATTCTGGAGGGGTCATCCATTTAGGCTGCAGTAGATTGTATTGGATTGGTCTGAAGTCATTTCAACACCAGGTGAAATGCGCGCACACACAAAGAGTCTGTTTTTCTGGGAGGACGAAGGGGTACGCATAGCCCTGAACATTTTGTGAATCTAAGTTTGGCTTCATTGAGGGGCAGTATTTCAATATGAGTGGGAAAATGAGAGTACCCCTAAACATTCTTTTAGGGGAAAAGCACTGCACACACCCCTCAGTCGCTCAGATCTCCTGCTGCTAAGAGCTCCCAGCTCGTCCCTTCTGCTGACTGCTCCTCAGTGTCCCACCACCAGACTCCAGGCTCTAAGGTAGCTGTGGAGCCCTCCCGGGGGGGGGGGGGCTTTTGGGAGGCAGGCACCCACTGCTCTTCTTCATCCAGCCAGTCTGAGCTCTCCCTGGGGGGCTCTTGCATACCCTCCAACATTTCTCTGATGAAAATAGAGACGTCACATTCCATAATGGTAATTTTATTATTGATACCCCACACATCTTACTGGGTTGCCCCAGCCACTCTGGGCAGCTTCCAACATATACAAAAACATAATAAAACATTAAACTTTTTTATAAAAAACAAACCCCTGCCCTATACAGGATTGCCTTCATATGGCTCAGGGATCAGTTAACTCCATACTCTCCAACATTTCTCCAGTGAAAATAGAGGCATCCTAAGGAAAAGTGAGATATTCCAGGATCAAATCAGAAAGCGGGATGGCTGCTCTAAATCAAGGACATCCCTGGAAAATAGTGACACTTGTAGGGTCTGTTCTTGGGCTGGAGGCTCCTCACTCTCCACCTCAGCCAACCGGGCCCTGAATACAAACACTGCTATGCCCTAACACAGTCTATCGCATTCAGCCATGGGATAACTGAACGAGGGAGCTGGGACACACACAGGCCAAACCTGCCTGACACCACTAACAGCTTCAACCCAGGAACAGTTTGTGCCGCAAGAACCTTGCCTTTTAAGATCCACAGCTCTTCTTATCACATCCCAGTGCAGGTTCCGGAGAGAGTCTGACCTGGATATAGAAACAGCATCCCTCCCTTCCCTTGCAACTATCATCTGGAGTCTCTTTTGAGCCCACCCAAAAGCTCCCGAACTTGCCTAACAGAAACATGAGAACAGGTTTGTTTCAAAAGCAGCGGTCTTTCTCAAACAAAAAATCCAAAAGGCTTCCTATGTGGTACCAACTCCAGATAGAGAACCCTACGCTTTTTTCTCCAACCAGCTGGCCCAGGCATCTGCCGGAGCCACAAAATACAATTAGAGTATTCCCAAATGAGACACAAAAAATATCTTGTTTCCAATAGTCTTGGTGTTAAGGCTCATACTTCACATCCTCTGGGCATTCCCGTGGTGCCAGATCTCTGTGTTGTGTGCTTTACTAGGGCTGTGTGGCTGCCGTAATGAACGGCTTCTGAGCAACATGGTTACCCAGCAGAGAAGTCCCCCCATTCTGCAAATGTCTATTGAGAAAAATACAAGAATCACGTACCCAAAGGGTGCAGCCTTAACCCTACCTTCAGCAGCAGCAGAAACTACATCTTGAGTTCTGCCAGTTTCCCAGGGGATTGTGTCACCAGATGCTGAAGGGGACCTCCGGATGGCCTCTTTACTGCACGTCCACAAGGTTTTCTGCTCATGATGCTATCAGGGCAGTCACACGCGACCCCACTCTCAACACTGCTTGTGTCTGCAAATGCTACACTGCTGCACTGCCAATCAGTGCACATTCCTCAATACCCTCCGACATTTCTCCAATGAAAATAGGAATTCAACAACAACAATTTTATTCTTTATGCCCTGCACATCTGACTGGGTTTCCCCAGCCAAGCTGGGTGGCTTCCAACATTTAAAATAATAATAATAATAAAGCAGTAAACATTAAAGAACTTCCCTATACAGGGCTGCCTTCAGATGTCTCCTAAAGGTTGTATAGTTACTTGTCTCCTTGGCTCAGGGCCGCACAACTCCATACCTTCGATGAAAATAGGGACATCCTAAGGAAAAGTGGGACACTCTGGGATCACATCAGAAACTGGGATAGCTTCTGTAAATCCAGGACTGTCCCTGGACAATAGGGACACTTGGAGTGTCTGCCCATAACCTCCTGGTGAAATCCCATAATTTTTGATGCTAAAGATGTTCCAGCTTGTTTTTGTCCCAATTTTGTTGTTCTACAGCCTCTCCAGACAGCAGTAATGTGGTAGTAATTTGGAAAGCGTGGCAGCACAGCAAATAAGGCAGAATAAAAAAAAAAACATGCTGCAGGAGACGCCCACAACAAAAGACTGGCCCAGAGGGGTCCCAAGGCAGATGAACCAAAGCCAAGTCATCTTAAATTAATCCTGGAGTTGGGCTCTGGCAGGAAACCCCAAAATTCAGACCTAAACATTTGCAGAAGTGACACAGGAAATTCAAGGAGCATTTCATGAAATGGTTCAACCCCCCCCCCCCCCGTTTCACTTTGCTTTTCCAAGTCATCCCGCCAATTCATCAGCACATTTATTTCAGCGCCTCCTAAGTTCCGTAAAGCCTAAAGGCATCACGACGTCACTTTTTCTTAAAAGAGATAATCCTCTTAAAGGCTCACTGACCTAGCAGCTCCACAGTTATGCAATCAATAACAATACAACTTAAAAATACCAGACGTTGGCAAAGCCATTTCCCTCTTCCAACATGGCAGGAATGATTTAGCGCCATCGATTAAAACAACGGTTAAAGCTTTCATTCCACCCATTCTTCAGCAAGCTCACCTGGGAGGTAAGTGCAGTGGCGTAGCGTGGGGGGTGCAGGGGGGCCCGGCCGCACCAGGCGCAACATCTGGGGGTTAGGGTTAGGGGGCGCAAATCCACGAGTTAGGGGCCGCAAATTACTTGCCTTGCCCCGGGTGCTGACAACCCACGCTACGCCACTGGGTAAGTGGATGGTGAATGGCAAAGGGGGACCTTGCTTTCTGATTAGCCTGAATAGTCACAAATGACAGAAATAGTTACTGACGTCTTGACACTGAGACATAATGGGAAAGTTAGGACCGTTAAAAAAAGACCCTGCCATTTCCCCCACCCCCAATAATAATAATTAACTTACGTTTGACACCTGGCATTGACGTTTGACACCATAAAACATTGCCTAGAGGACAAGAATATGTTCAAAAGCACCACGAGGTAGATAAACAATACTCCAGAGCCAGTGTGGTGTGGTGGTTGGAGCACTGGACTAGGACCTGGGAGAGACCAGGGTTCAAATCGCCACTCAGTCATGAAGCTCACTGCAGCAACCTTGGGCCTGTCACTCACTCTCAGCCTAACCTACCTCACAAGGTCGTTGTGGGGATTAAATGAGGAGAGGGAGGGAGAACCATGTACACCACCGGGAGCTCCTTGGGGAGAAAAGGTGAGCTAAAAATAAAAATAGATTGCTAAACACATTTCAACGTATAGTTGCCTTTAAAATAAAACAAAAAGGTAACTGTGTTGGCTCATTAGAATTTGTATTTCCAGAGGAATCAGGTCGTTGTTATTTCTCCTGTCCGTCAGGCCTTGGAGAAAGCTGGACCCTGCAAGCCTCCTGAGACTGAGCCCCATCCCTTCCTTTTACATTCTCCCTGAAAATGTTCACAAGGGGCAGATGTAGGGCTTGACCAGGAGCCCATGGTTTGTTCTGCCACTCCCAGGCAGGGGCGGAGGAAGGGGGTGCAGTGGAGTCGGGCCGCCCCGGGTGTCACCACAGAGGGGGGGTGACTAAATGCTGGGCAGCACTCACCACGGGGCCTGCAGTGCGCCCGAGCCACACATCTCTCCTGGGAGTGACGCAGTGGCTTGGGCACCCGCAGGCTCCACACTGCCCTAAACGGTCCTCCTGCTTCCTCCCCCTCAGCTGTAGGGTGGCTGAGTCCTCAGAGGCCCCGCGGAGCGTCCTGCCTCGCCCCTGGGCCCAGGGCACACCCACCACCCCAGACACCCAATTGGCTTGTTCCACTGCTGCTCCCAGGCCTCCTCCCACTTTATTGACCACCTAGCCTGATGAAGAGTTCCAGGTGGCTCTCAAGTTCCCACGCTGTTTTGTGACATTTTGGTTGACCTAATCAAGAAATCACCTCAAAAAAGGATTTCAAAATAGTAATAAGCAGGTTTATCTGCTCCAGAGGGAACATTATTTCACACTTGTTTACTTCAGGGTTCTTGGGGAAATGACATTGATTTACATTAAAATCTTACTTATGCTTTTCCTCTGTAGTTTTTGGGAAACACATTCCAGGTGGAACTCACCATATGGTTTAAGAAAATACTGTGTATTAGGTGGGAGGGAAGAATCCCTCTAGTTAAAAGCTTACTGGGGCCTGGAGAGATTTTCCAACAGTCCACTTCAAATTTGTTAAGATGTAGATTCAGCAAAGTTAGCCTAAATGAACGCAGATTATTTTCTTTAATTGCCATCCATGTAGGAACAAAATGGGTGTACCGTCTGTCGTATCTAAACCCATTCTGGGGAAACTCAAACTTGAAAAGTTACAGGATAACAGAGAGCACACTGACTGGAAAAAAGACATGTGTCCGCCCTGACATTTTTGCAGACGCAAACAGTATTGAACGGTGTATTGCCCATAAGCACCCTGATGGCATCATGAGCGCAAATCACCCTGAAAAGGATGTCTGGAGGGCCTCGGAATTTAAAGAGCCAAAGTTCATTAAGGCTAAGCACATATTTTCTTAAAGGAGATGGTCCTCTAGAAGATTATTGACCTAGCAGTTCAAATTACACAATAACATGACTAAAAACAGCACACTATGACAGCACAAGTTTCCTCTTCCAATATGACTTAATTATTTGGTACTCGATAAAACCTGGAAACAGCATAATTGTGCTTTATTACACCCCAACCTTTTAACAAAATATTGCAAGGCGGCTTACAGAAATGTCAAGATGCAGAAAAGACGTTGAATAATACCAATTCACAGCAATTTAAAACGGCAGCAGAGAACATATGTTCTCTAAAATGCTCCCACTTGAATAAAATGGTCTTTGCCGCCCTGAGAGCAGGCAGTGAAGAAACTGGGAAGACTTCCCTGGATATCTCCATTCTGACAGGGAATGCTTGAGTTGTGGCCTGGAGGGACAACCCTCTCAGAGCCTTTGCAGCCACCTTCTGGACCAGGGCAGTCTTCAAGGGCAGCCCCCCACAAAGTGCATCAGAGTAATCTAATCTAGAGGTAAAGAGCAGGAATGAGCCAAGTCAGGCCTGTTTCCTCACTCCTCTATGAAAGAAAATGAAAAACACTCCTGGCTTCTCATCAGACTTTTATGTGAAAGGTTAAATTAAAAAGTTTCACAGCGGTGATAGATGCTGCTTGAAGAATTGCTGATGGAGGTGGCGATTCCGAGCCAATTGGAGAGGCTCATCAGCAAGCTCTGACATATAAGCCATAAGACAAGTCTGCACACACCTAATTAGAGCATCTGATGGAATTTCCTATACGTAGGACATAGTGATGTACATGGGCTTTAAAGGGAGGGAAGAAAGAGTCAGGTCAGCACTGTAATCTAGGAGGGCTATACAGAGCCTCCACTTTCAGGGGCAGTCTACCTCTGGGTATCAGATGTTCAATTCAAGGGCAAACAAGCAGGAGAGGGCTGTTGCCCTCAGGCTCTGCTGGCCCATCAGGAGAAGCAAAATAACAATTAATAATAATAATAATAATAATAATAATAATAATAATAATAATTTATTTATACCCCACCCATCTGGCTGGGCCTCCCCAGCCACTCTGGGCAGCTTCCAACCAAATATTAAATACAGTAATGCATCAAACATTAAAAGCTTCCCTAAACAGGGCTGCCTTCAGATGTCTTCTAAAAGTTTGGTAGTTGTTGTTCTCTTTGACATCTGGTGGGAGGGTGTTCCACAGGGTGGGTGTCACTACCGAGAAGGCCCTCTGCCTGGTTCTCTATAACTTGGCTTCTCGCAGTGAGGGAATCGCCAGAAGGCCTTCGGAGCTGGACCTCAGTGTCCGGATAGAACAATGGGGGTGGAGATGCTCCTTCAGATATACTTGACTGAGGCTATTTGAGGTTGGTGGACTGGATGGGCCTTTGGTCTGATCCAGCAGCTGGGGTCCTCCTCTTAAGGCAGAGAGTGATGGGGCAGCCCCCATGCACTGATAGGTAAAGGTAAAGGGGACCCCTGACCATTAGGTCCAGTCGTGCCCGACTCTGGGGTTGTGGCGCTCATCTCGCTTTAGTGGCCGAGGGAGCCGGCATACAGCTTCCGGGTCATGTGGCCAGCAGGACTAAGCCACTTCTGGTGAACCAGAGCAGTGCACAGAAACCTTCCCACCAGAGCGGTACCTATTTATCTACTTGCACTTCGATGTGCTTTCGAACTGCTAGGTGGGCAGGAGCAGGGACCGAGCAATGGGAGCTCACTCACAGGGATTTGAACCGCCGATCTTCTGATTGGCAAGCCCTAGGCTCTGTGGTTTAACCCACAGTGCCACCCACGTCCCATGCACTGATACAAAGGTGTGAACAGAGCCTACCCGGGTGCGATCCTACTCCCTGCACAGACGTTAGAGGAGTTACAGTTCACAAGCGGCTTATAGGGCCGCGACCAGCTTCCGGCAACCATCCCCTGCACAGCTCGGCTTGCAAAAAAAAGTGTGTGATCCCCTCTCCCTCCCCACCACCACGTCCTCCCTTGCCAAGCAAAGCTCTGCTGGAGAATATAAAAACCGAGCAATGCGTAATGGCCTTATTACGGCGCTGGGACCGCTGCGTCCGCTCCTGGTGCCGTAGTCAATCACAGAAATCCTACAGAGCTGCTTCCGATGCAATTTATATATTCTATCAAACTCGTATAAAGGGATCCCGCTCTTGGAGAGGTTACCATAAAGGGATATCAATGTTATGAGAGAGAAATTTATGTTCTTTTTTGCCACATTAGAAAAAAGCACACACCAAGGGAGGGGGGATGGCAGGGGGAACGGGGCGGGGGGAGAGAAATGAACTGCTTAGAGAGATTAATGGCTGTGAAAGCCCCTCTGAAGCCTGGCTTTATGGGGGCCTTTTGATTAACGCTTGGCCAATTGATGGTCAGCCTTGGAAGTCATTAACTCGGATATGGTTTTTCTACCTTATTTGTTTAATCAGGGCGGCTTTTTATGATTCAAAACCAGGAAATCGAGACAAGAGGCCCCTCGATCAAGCACATTCAACACGCTGTATACATTTACAGCCTAATCCCACTTGGGATTTCAGTGGCTATAAACAGATTCCTCTCCAAATGTACTAAGGGTCCCTACCCTTAGTGAACATCTTTCTTTTTAAAAAACAAAAAAAGGTGTGATCTTTTTTGGCATGAGCCACATAGCCTGGATAGCTCAGTTGGCTAGAGCGTGGTGCTAATAATGCCAAGGTTGCAGATTTGATCCCCGTTTGGGACAGCTGCCTATTCCTGCATTGCAGGGGGTTGGACTAGATGATCCTCAGGGTCCCTTCCAACTCTATGCTTCTATGTTTGGGGACTAAGGCAGCAGTTTTTATTGAGTAGCTGTCCATTCTCCCATAGGACCACCTCCTTCCCACTTCCTGCATGAGTCAACAAGGCCATTGTGATGGTCAGTGCTGGGTGCAAGGTGCCATCAGCTGCAAGGAACCTACTAAGGTGTTCTAAGCAGAAAATAAAAAGGGGCCAGCAAAGTTTCCCATGGGAAAGGTCTGCTGTGCAAGGTCTATGGTGCAACCCTCCATTTGCCCTCGTGACAGACATTGCAGGAGGATTGACACCAATGGCAAGAGCTCCCTGTGGGAAGCAGTTTGCTCTCCAGCCTTCAAATGCAGAACAAGGTCCAACAAAGAAATAGTGCGTAAGTTTTCTTTTCTTTCCTCCCCCCCTCCTCCGTCCATATTCCTTTTCCTTTTGTGTTGTGTGTTTTACAGATGCTGTCTTAGCACTGGCACCTTGAGAAGGGTTGTGAATGTCCTCTCTTTCACTTGACAAACCAAATCTCTGACTGTCTGCATTCCTGGAGGCTTTAATGGTGCATTCAATGGTGGCTTCCAGGCTTCCACTGTTTTGAAGACAGGGGGTGTCAGTCATATACCAGCAAATTCATGTTGCACAATTAAAATAAAATAATAATAATAATAATAATAATAATAATAATAATAATAATAATAATTTATTATTTATACCCCGCCCATCTGGCTGGGCCTCCCCAGCCACTCTGGGCGGCTTCCATAAAAACCAAAAATACAGTAAAAGTAGATTTGGAAGTCTTGTGAAATCACACCCCACCGCACCCCTCTCTCACACACATGCATGCACAACATTTTGGGGTAAGGAAAGTACAGCCGTACCTTGGAAGTCGAACGGAATCTGTTCTGGAAGTCCATTCGACTTCCAAAACGTTCAGAAACCAAAGCGCGGCTCCTGCAGCCAATCAGAAGCCACAGAAGCCCCGTCAGATGTTTGGCTTCCAAAATTAGTTTGCAAACCAGAACAGTCACTTCCAGCTTTGCGGCGTTCAGGAGCCAAAACGTTCGAGAACTAAGCTGTTCGAAAACCATGGTACGACCCTAATGCATAAATGCACTGGAAAGTGTGGGATCACAGTTGCTTGATGCTACATTGCATTATTACGATCATCATCATCAATAAGTTGCTTTTAAACCCAGGTAACTCAAAGTGACCTAAAATAAACCAGCATCAAAGAAAACAAAGGAAAATCTAAAACACAGCCCTTTTCAAAAAAGAAAAAGGCAAGTATTGGAACATCCCACCTTCTCATGGAGAACACAGATAATTAAAATCCAATTAGGCCTAAGGGGAAAAATGGCTTTGCCTGGCACTTAAAGCTATGTAATGATGCTGTCAAGCAAGCCATCCTGGGGAGAGCATTCCACAAGCAGGAAGCCACCACAGAAAAGACTGCCACACACTCATGCTGCCACACTCCAGACCTTCAAAGCCGCTGTCTACTGAAAAGACTCAGCTGCTGTCCCCCTTCTGGTAGCCAGTGTGGTGTAGTGGTTAGAGTGCTGGACTAGAACCTGGGAGACCAGGGTTCAAATCCCCCCTCATCCATGAAGCTCACTGGGTGACCTTGGGGTAATCACTCATTCTCCGGCAAACCTACCTCACAGGATTGTTGTGAAGATAAAATAGGTACAAGTATGTAGGCCACCTTGAGCTTCCTGGAGGAAAGGTGGGACATGAATGCAACATATAAAATAAGTTTCAGCAAACAGGCAGCATGCCCCTAAGCATGCATGAAAATATTTATTTCCATAAGGACTAGAAACTTGTAGAAAGTGAAGATTATAGGACTGTAGGAAACCATCTAGCTTTGTATTGTCTCCAAGGTTTCAGGCAGGAAGTCTTTTGCAGCCCTGCCTGAAAACGCCTTCTAGGATTGAACCTGGGACTTTTTACACTCAAAGCAGATACTCTGCAACTGCGCTACGGCCCTTCCCTAAGATATCTGGGCTTTCTATGCAAAACCCAACCCATCCTTGTTATTGTATGTGTTTCGCAACTATAAATGCAATTAGATGTTTGCATGCTTTGTCAATTGTTATCTTTGGGGATTTTGTGCTTTAAAATAATAATAATAATTGTGCACCTCTGAGGGTGTTCTCCTTCTCACAAACTGCACAGGGTAGAAACAGCAAAATGAAATGAAATTTCCCGCCGGCTTTAGAGCTGCAGTGGCGGCCCTTTTCATTTAGCTGCGCCACCCTCAACTTCCCCAGCCTCCGAAAGTGTCCCATCGCTTATGGTTCTTATAGGGGGGGCAAGGGAGAGAGGACAGAGCAAGCGGAGGAGGAGGGGAAGGAGAAAGAGAAAGATTTTGCAGGCCTGGAGATAACAAAGATGTCATTAAAATAATAATTAAAAGACAAAGCTGCCACGTGTGCAGTCAGGGTTTTTGCGATAATAAACCACATTTCGATGTGCATTAAGCCCCCTAATGATCGGCTCTCTGTGTGTCTTACAGGGTCAAATCAATGTCTTCGCAGAAAAAAGGAAAAGAAGAAAAGGAAAATCAATTAAGCCCCATCCATTGTCCCTTCCAGGAGAGGCTCATTGTTTGCGTTTGTCTCCTATCTCCCCATTTGTCACTTGCATTCTGCCCAATTTTGCAAACAAAAGCCAGGATGTCAGTACCAAGGTCACCAGAGTCGGATCTAATTCCTGCACAATGTGGCTGTACACCCCCTTCCTTCCTTCCTTCCTTCCTCTCTCTCTCTCTCTGTGAAGATTGCACTGAAACTGCGGCATGAAAGGAAGAATGAAAGAAAATAAGAAACAGAGGGCAAAAAAGAAGTCTTAGTGCCGCCTCAGAAATCAGTATTGCAGGATTCCTCTCTCCCCCCTCCCTTGGGTCTCTAACAACTACAGTTTACCCCCCCCCCCTGAGTTCCAGAAGGGTGCCATTACCACCTCTCTTATTCATAATATAACAGAATTGCAGAGTCGGAAGGGATCGCAGGGGTCATCTAGTCCAACCCCCTGCAATGCAGGAATCACAAATGAAGAATAGCTGACAGATGGCCATCCAACCTCCATTAAAAAACTTCCAAGGAGAGTCTACAGCCTTCCGGGGGATCCCTTCAAATTTATTTTTCCTTTAGGACTGCAGCACAACATCCAGGTCCTTATCCACAAAGACAGTCAAACTCTGTTTACATGACTAGGCAGGCAGGCAGTATATCCCTGAATAGCACTTGCAGCCAACCATCAGATAGGAGGCAATCCTGGCCCGGAGGGGCAACTCCTTTGATGTGCATCTCCCTAGGGGAAGAGATGGGCAGCACTAGGGGCTGGAATAAGCCTTCTATGTTATGGAGAAGAGAGTGCAGAACGAATGGGCTTGTTCATTCTGTTATTTCAGGGTACTGGAGATGCGGTCTGTGCTGTGTCCCACTCCTGCTGAGTTCATAGGAATGCCAGAAGCTGACTTACGCCCAGTCAAGGCATTGACCCTCCAAACACATGGACTGGTAGTGACTCTTCAGGTTTTGTGGTAGAAGCCTCTCCCAGGCCTTCCTGGAGATGCCAAGGTCCTGGGGCCTTTAGCAAATCACAGCAGATGCTCTACAACTGGCCCACGGCCCTTTCCCCTGTTGAGCCAGGAGGACTTCTGAACTTACTGAAAGAAGGCATTGGAGTGTGTACAGTGGTACCTCGGGTTAAGAACTTAATTCGTTCTGGAGGTCCATTCTTAAACTGAGGTACCACTTTAGCTAATGGGGCCTACCGCTGCTGCCACCGCGTGATTTCTGTTCTCATCCTGAAGCAAAGTTCTTAACCTGAGGTACTATTTCTAGGTTAGCGGAGTCTGTAACCTGAAGCGTCTGTAACCCGAGGTACCACTGTACACTTCCCTCCAACTTCCAGTTCCATCACTTCATCTGCATCTTTCCCCTTCTCAGTGTTATCGGGGTGAACACTTCCACATATTATCCCTCCCCAAAAGAAGCCATTTAATGTGACCCTATATATATATATATATATATATATATATATATATATATATATGTATGTATGTGCACCCCCAATCTCTGAGCAGCAAGAGAACCCAAGAGGTTCCATCTCTTACCCAGGGGTTTGTTTTCCCTGGAAGGAGGGTTGATGGGGACTGTGGAGCCTTTGGAATATATGGTTTTATTTGCACATATATACAACTTGAAAATAGGATGGAACAGCTCACAGCATTAATGCCGCCTCTAACCTCAGCTCTTGAGTCCAGCACAGAGCAAGGCAAGCCTCTGTCTCTCCAGCTTCCAGCATCAGCCAAAACTCTGGGTATTATCCTTCCAACTTACAAGGTTATGTGGCTTCCAACTAGGTGGAGGGGGGATTACAAACACCCCCATTTGTCTCTATGGCAACCTCTTAGGCATGCAAATAGCAGTACTTAACTGTCCTGCCAAGGCCATTCCCTTCAGAAGGACTGGTTCCGCAGGCTTCCTCTCATAGAATCCATCTCCACATACACAGGATCACAGGTTTAGAAGGAACTCCCAGGTGTCATCCAGACTGTCCCCCCAAAAACCCATTGCACAAAGATCCTTTTGTCAAAGAGGGTGCTGAGCATTTTCTTTCCCTTTTGCACTCCCCTTCCCCCTGTTATTTTAGCAATGCCTGCAGGCACCCTGGCTGTAGGAGAGGGAGGCAGACATGAATGAACGAACCAAAGCCTGTGGCCAACTAAGCATGCACAGCACAGAATGAAACAACAGAGGATTCCTAATGCATCACTTCCGCTTCAGATACAAGCCCAGGCCATTCAGAACTGCACATCCCTGGGGAGAAGTGCCTATGGAGGAAGATTAAGGAAGCACCCAACCTCTAGTAACCAAGAGGAGAGTGGGCAGAGAGGAGCTATGGGCTGGAATCTTGGGTGTCTGAGATCCAAGTACTCTGAGAATTGAATGCAAGGGCACAGATCAATCATTTGGCAATGAACACTGGGGAGGGGGAGAGCAGCATCACTGGGCTGAGAATAAGGCTCCCCCCCCCCCGGCAACTCCCTCCAGCCACACTGGGTGGTATTTCGGTGTGCAGACAAGAATACCCCGGCGAATAGCAAGAGGCCGAGGGTGGTCATGCAACAGGTTGTAATAAATTGCATCCTTTCATCTCGACTCCAAGCGCTGATGGGTTCTGACAGCTGAAAGGATTGTGCAGGTATATATGACTGAACACAGCACGACGTAATTCGCCTCTTGCCATCGCCGCCGTTTCCATTAGTCATTAAAAATGAGGAGTTCAGGAGGCTGTCGTTGCAGGTGTTCTCTCGGCCCGTTTTCGGAGCAGCTTGAGGTTAGTCATCTGCCATTTTTTGCCCTCATTCCAGGCAATCAAAATGCAGCCGGCAGATGGATCCGTCCGAGCCCCCGATATGCACAGCGCAGATTGTGTTGTTGTTATTGTTTCCAAGCATCAGCTGAAGAGGAGCCGCTCGCTCGCTATTCAGGGCATCAGCATTAAAGCAAGGCTGGCTGATGATTCAAGGCCACTGAGCCCGCTTGCCGCGGCTGTCGAGGAGGCGGGCAAGGGCCGTTGACGGATGGAGGGGGCCAGCTGCACCCGCATCTTCTCCACCACTTGTCACCCCCTGCCATGCACTTTACTGAAACAAGAGCCCTGAAAGTGCCAACTAAGCAACTCCACATCACCCCCCCCCCAAAAAAAGCTCTACCACGTTTCAAGGTTGATAGATGGCACCTGCCCATCTCATTCTGGGTGCTTGCTCCGATTGAATGCGACTTGGGAGCTTCTGGGTCCAGGGCCCCCTGTGCAGATGGTACAACGTCAATTCAAAGAGAAGCCCCTCCCCCCTTTTGTGGCTCTCTCCACATATTGCCACCAGACAGCTCCATTTAATTGGCTAATAGCAACTCAGTATAAAGCAATTAGATAATTTATGTTGAAAAACCTCGCTTACGGTGCTCACACACACACACACACACCCCGCTGCCGCCACCGCTTCCTTCCCCAGCGGACCCTGTTTAGTGGGATAATTTACACTTTGTCACTGTGGGTGAGATGCACTTTAGACAGCGGAGCTGTTGCTTTTTATTATTTCTGCATTCCTTACATTTGTTGATTGGTCTGGATGCACCGAAGAGAAATAATAACCACAAGCTGCTAAGTGATGAACAGGAGATGATATTGTTTGGCTTTGATGCTGAACACATCAAAGGAAGGACTTCTTTATGCAGCCCATAGTTAAACTGTGGAACTCACTTCCACAGGAGTTAGTGATGGCCAGCAACTCGGATGACTTTAAATGAGGGCTGGACATATTCATGGAGGGTAAGGTTATTGGTGGCTACTAGGCAGGATGGAGTCATTGTGAGATTATTGTTGGCTTTCCTTGAGGTCATGAATAACCCTTTGGCTGCCATCACCACTCTTCCACTACTGCTGCCCTTGGTAGGTTTCAGCTACACTCACCACCCAAGCACAGCAGGAAATCCCCAGAAAAGAAGAAGGGAACACTCATCCCTAAACACTGTCCCAATAAAGAACCAACTGCTGAGTTAGACAGGGATTCCAAGCCACAAGCAGAGCAGCCTCTCCAGTAACCTACAGAGGAGATCTTGGAAACCACTCTTAGCTCCACGTCTTATTAATTACACCTTTATGAGCAATAAAAAGCCATTTTCAGAAGGAGAACTGTGGCCGCATTGGCATTGCTTTTCCACTGCAGCTTTAATGACATGCAGGTCCCCCTCCCCCTTTCCTAATTCTCTTAATTAAATTCCCCATTTTTAATAACCACAACATAGGAAGAGGAGGAAAAATCTTCACCTGTGTCTCTCATCTGCATCTGGGAAATTTGAGTTTGAAATATAAATACTGATGCGAAGAGACACCATCCAGCTCACCTCCAATTAACGGAGATGTCTTTATCCAGCGTTTGTGCTGGGGGACAAGTGGGTGTCATTGTCCCTCCCACTCCTCTGCATCTGAACACTTCTTTCTCAAACTCATCTGTGATAACCACCAATACAGGTCCTTCACATCAGCAGGGACATTATTTGAACATACATTGTGTCATTATTGCACAGTTCTAATTGCATTATTGGTTGTATTTCTTCTTCTGTTTGTAAACTACATTGGACATTTACAATATAAAGCAGCACAGGAGTGCTTTGGAATCACACACACAGAGAGAGAGAGAGAGAGAGAGAGAGAGAGAGAGAGAGAGAGAGAGAGAGAGAGGAACTGTGATGCTTTCCCTGGGGGTAAGAGGTGCTGACTGGAAAATATGCAAAATCGATCTAGCATCAAGCTCTGGAAAACCCTTCAGTTCTGACAGGGCAGGTAGACTTTGGCCTTTCAGATGTTGGCATACCCCTCAACTGTCCCGAGTTAATTGGGACATGCCTTTGCAATGCATTGTGGGATGGGGGTGGCGCTGTGGGTTAAGCCACAGAGCCTAGGACTTGCCAATCAGGAGGTCGGCGGTTAAATCCCCGCGACGGGGTGAGCTCCCATTCCTTGGTCCCTGCTCCTGCCAACCTAGCAGTTCGAAAGCACGTCAAAGTGCAAGTAGATAAATAGGCTCCGGCGGGAAGGTAAACAGCATTTCTGTGCGCTGTTCTGGTTCGCCAGAATTGGCTTAGTCATGCTGGCGACATGACCCAGAAGCTGTATGCCGGCTCCCTCGGCCAATGAAGCAAGATGAGCGCCGCAACCCCAGAGTGGACCTAATGGCCAGGAGTCCCTTTACCCTTACCTTTGCAATGCATTATCCTGAAGATATGGCCTGGCTTCCAAAGACCTCCTGAGTGGGTGCCACACAAGCCTGCAGACCCCACGATGGCCAAGGAATGGTGCCCGTCTGGCATTTGCAGGCGACAACACTCCCTCCATCATTATCCTGGAGGTGCCTTCACAGGTTGGCATGGCACAGGTGCTTCCTGGCTAAGCTGACGGTCATTTATGCCAGATGCGAGACCGACTTTTAATATCCCCAACAAATCCAGTTCCATCAGCCCAAACACGGGGCTCCCATCACAGCCAACCTCGTGAGCAAGCCCAGGCAATTACCGCCATCCCTTTCCCCTGTTGTGATTGAATTAAAGGCACAAATAAATTAAAACTACATTTAAAATGTATTTTTTTCCTAATTGAAGAAGGATACACCGACTAATGTCCTACCTAATTAGACAGAAGCGGGGTTTTTATTATCAACATGTGAAACCATCCCTAATTGACTCATTTAGAGGCTCTGCAGCAGCATCCGGAACCGGCCCACACTGCCAGCAAAAGAGAGAGAGACAGAGAGCCACAGGTGGGCAAAGGGAAGCTCAGCACGGACCTTGGTCCACTGCCTTGCAAACAGAAAGCAATCCAGGTGCAAACTGCCCCATGGCGTACAAACACACACACATTCCCTGCAGCCACATTTCCCCTCCCAAACATCGTGGCTCACAGCCAGCTCAGTTTATGGCCATGCATCAGCGTGCATGCAGAAAGAGCAGAAGCCAACTGCATTGTGGAAATAACACATTTCATTAAAACAAAGAAAAATAAAAGGGCAAGTACCAAGAGTCAAAGTGATTGTCAGTCATCCCAGAGTCTTTCTGGTCATTGGCCTGGATTCTGGAAGCTGGACTCTGTATGTATGTATGTATGTATGTATGTATGTATTGATTGATTGATTGATTGATTGCTTTCTTACCCCCACCTTTTCCTCCAAGGAGCTTGAGGTGGTGTACATGGTTCACCCCCTCACCATTTAATACCCACCGCAGCCCTGTGATGTAGTTTCGGCTGAAATGCAATGGCTAGTACCCCAGGTCACACAGTGAGCTTTGTACCTGAGTGGGAATCGAACCCATCCTAAAGGATCTTCACTGGCTCCCAGTACGTTTCCGAGGGCCATTCCAAGTGTTGGTGCTGACCTTTAAAGCCCGAAACAGCTGCAGTTCAGTTTACCTGAAGGAGCATCTCTACCCCCATCACATCAGCCCAGACACTAAGATCCTCCTCCGAGCGTCTTCTGCTGGTTCCCTCACTGCGAAAATCGAGGTTACAGGGAACCAGTCAGAGGGCCTTCTCGGTAGTGGCACCCTCTCTTCAAATGTCAATGAAATAGGACTTCCGGAGGCGGCGCAAAACGGCAATGGCGGTCCTCTTTACCCAGTGAAGAGGGGCTCCGCGAAAAAGGGTCGTCCGCTACGGCAAAGCGGAGACCCATTAAGATAAACCGCAGGCAGAGCGAGCCTGCGGCCGTGGGACTCGGCGGGTGCCAGAAGCCCCCCCAGAAGCGAGGAAGGGACCTCGTAAGAGGCTCCGGAACGTGAAAGGGGGAGCGGCGCTGTGAGTTCATCGCTCTTTTCGCGGAAGTGAAGCCGCGCTGCTGCTGCTGATGAGCGTCGACCTTTCTTCTTGAAAAGTATCGGAATTGGCTGCAATTTACCCGTGAGTAAGGGGTACTAAAGATTGACTTAAATTTATTTAATTCGGCTGAAAACGGGAGGCGAGTAACAGGAAGTCCGTCTCCCGACCCTGCTAATCAGAGCAAAGCAAAGAATTTGATGTGGGCTGAAGCGCTTAAAAAGAGACTTTGAAAATAGTATGAAGGGGCATCAATAGACTGTGTTTTTAGAAATTAAAAGGAATGAAGGATTAAATCATTTGGTTTATTTCGCTACGGAACCTTCCCCCTACTGCGGAGTGACGTGGAGTTAAAGGGGACAACCGAGCTGTCGGGCTGCCAGTGTTGCAAAGGAGAACTGTCAGGCTGCTGAAACTTCTTCTGAAGTATAAATTGTTGCATGGATGGATACATTATCGCTTTAATATTGATACTGGAACCTTTCTGTCACCTTGTGGCACTATTTTGAAACAGAACTATCTGGAAACCTCCTTTTTGAACTTGGGGATTATAAAAGTTGATAGGAACTTTGATGGCGGAAAAGAAACTTTCCTTCTCATGAAACACCCCCCCCTGGTGGATTTGCAGAGGTATAGAGGCCTGGGAACTGTATTATATCGAGATTCTTTGTGGTTTAATTGTTTACATTCTGGACTTGCCTTTCTCATGGATTGAAAGACTACTTGACCTTGAACAGAGGCAGCTGGGGAATGAGCGGCCCAGGGAAAACAAGAGCAGCCAAAGCTAAGGAAGCTAAGGAAGCTAAAGAAAAAGATAAGAGAGCTGGGCAGCTTGTTCAAACAACGTCAACACATCAACGTAGATCCTCTGTACCAACTGTGCTGACGGCACAGGAGGGAGAAGTTGAAACGCTTGCTACAGAAGAAATGGCAACTGGAGGAACTGATCCAGTCTTGAAACAAATCTTGGAACAATTGGCACTTTTGAATAAGAAGGTGGACGATCAGTCATCTAAAATTGATAGAGCTACATCTACTATCAGTAAGTTATCAGATCAGGTTTCCCAGCATACTCAGGCTATTGAGAAATTGCAAGGAGCTACGGCTGAGAACTATAAATTAGCTGCGGAAGCCAATCAAAAAGCTGAGCAAGCGTGCAAAAAGGTTGAGGAGATCAAAGGGGAAGTAAGACCTCTGAAAAGACAGGTAGGAGAACAGCAAGCCTACCTGTCAATGGTGGAACTGAAAAGTAAGGAATGCAATCTTAGGCTGAGGGCCGTCCCAGAACTGGAGCAGGGCAACCTAGAGGAATTTTTGACGCAGTTATTTTCTAAATTTTGGGGGGTTGAGGAAGACAAAGACTTCAAAATTGTGACGGCCTTCAGATTGGGAAGATCGGCTAAGAAAGACAAGTCCAGAGACTGTTTGGTTTGCTTGAGAACAAGAGAGGAAAGAGACAAGATACTAGGCCAACATTTTAAAAAATCTCTGGAAGTTGAAGGCAAAAGAGCAGAAATTTATAGAGACATTCCCAAATATCTGTTGGACCTTAGAGCCTCATATACAGACTTGGCCAAACTGTTAAGGTACAACGCAATTCCTTACAGGTGGGAATTCCCTCAAGGTTTATCATTCACCTATAAAGGAAAGAAGGTAAGAATTAAAACACTAGAGGACCAGCAGAAGTTCCTGTACGACAACGAGGAGGACCTCCAAAAGAGAGCCGCAGATTCTTGGCCTCCACCACCGGGATTACCACCAGGACACGTACCATCTGGAGGCGGACCGGCACCACATCCTTCGGGAACGGAGGATAACATAGATACCCAACTGTGATACTCAAGTACTAGACCAGGATGTCTCTACAGCTTCTTAGTTGGAACATAAATGGCGGGAACTCTCCAGAAAAAAGGAGAAAAGTATTTCATATTTTGAAAAAAGAACAATTGGATATTATCTGCTTGCAAGAAACACAGGTGACAAGACTCCACAGAAAAGTGTTAATTAATAAAAGGTTAGGCCAAGAATTTATTTCATCGGACAAAGTTAAGAAAAGAGGAGTGGTGATATATGCAAAGGAGAACTTGTCACCAAAATTTGTATTTAAAGATGAACAGGGCAGAATTTTGGCGGTTGAAATTCAGACACAAGGAGAAAAGTTTTTAATTTTAGGAATCTACGCCCCAAATGAAGGGAAATCGGAATTTTTCAAGAGGCTGCATGAGACTATGCTGGACTATTTGGATTACAACAACATTATCATGTTGGGAGATATGAACGGAGTCGTCTCAGTGAATATGGATAAGTCGCAAAGTGCTAACATAACGAAAGACGGCAGACTACCAAAAACTTTTTTCGAAATGACTGACAATTTGGACTTGACTGATATATGGAGGATCAAGAACCCTCTAGGGAAAGAAGGAACTTTCTTTTCTGAGGCCCACATGACATGGACGCGAATCGACCAAATATGGATAACTAGAGGACTGGCACCTAAGACTAGAAAAGTGGAAATCTGCCCAAAAACCTGCTCCGACCACAATGCTTTGAGAATGGAACTGAGATTAAACACAACCGGATCTTTCAGATGGAAAATGAATGACGCTTTGTTAAGAGATCAGGAGATTGTTAAGAAGGCCCAAAAAGTTTTAAAGGATTATTTTGAAATAAATTTAAAGACAACTGTGGAAAAAAGAACAATCTGGGACGCAAGTAAAGCAGTTATGAGAGGGTTTCTAATACAGCAGAACACGATCAAAAAAAGGCTCTGGAATGAAAAGAAGGAGAAGATTTTGGAGAAAATAAGAGAAGGAGAGAAAAAACTGAGATCCAGGCCTAAATCGAAGGAAGTGTTGAGAGAAGTGAAGTTTTTCCAGGCACAATATTCGAAATTGATAAATCAAGAGGTGGAATGGAAAATTAAACAAATGAAACAAAGATCCTTTGAATCAGCTAATAAGTGTGGGAAGCTGTTGGCTTGGCAGTTGAAAAAGAGACAAAAGCTTAATACAGTTACAAATCTAGAGATTGAAGGGAGAATGGTTCAGAAACCTGAGGAAATTAGAAAGTGTTTCCAGAGATATTTCAGAGAACTTTATTCACAAAGGCCACAAAAAGATTCGGAGGTGGATCAATTTCTCATAACTAATGGATTACAAAGAATACCTCAGGAAATGAGAGCAACCCTGAACTGTAACATTACGCTCCAAGAAATTGAATGCGCCATTCAGAATCTTCAACTAGGCAAGTCTCCAGGACCAGATGGACTCACTTCCAAATACTATAAGGTATTGAAGGACTCTTTGATACAACCACTGTTGGAAGTTTGCAACCAGATTATGGAGGGGAGGAAGGCACCGGAAACGTGGAAAGAAGCTTTCATCACGTTGATACCAAAATTAGAAACTGAAAAAACTCAACTTAAAAACTACCGTCCTATCTCACTCCTAAATGTGGATTACAAAATCTTTGCAGACATTTTGGCAAGTAGGTTTAAGAAAGTATTAAATGAAGTGATTCATAAGGACCAAGCAGGCTTTCTCCCTGGTAGGCATTTATTTGACAACACAAGAAACATCATTGATATTCTGGAATTTTTACAGACAAATTCAAATACAAGGGCGGTGTTGATCTTTATTGATGCGGAGAAAGCCTTTGACAACATTTCTTGGATGTTTATGAAGAAAAATTTGGAAAGGATGGGAGTAGGGCGGGGGTTTGAAAATGGAATAGAAGCAATTTATTCAGAACAAAAAGCTAAATTGATAGTGAACAACGTGGTGACAGAGGAGTTAAAAATTGAAAAAGGGACACAACAGGGGTGCCCTCTGTCTCCTCTGTTGTTTATCTCAGTCCTGGAGGTGCTATTGAACAAGATTAGAAATGACCGGTTGGCACAGGGAATTGTGGTCGGAGAGAAACAATATAAACTGAAAGCATTTGCAGATGACTTGGTATTAACACTACAGGAGCCAGCCTCTAGCACTAAAAGAGCGTTAGAATTAATTTCTGACTTTGGTCGGGTGGCGGGATTTAAGCTGAATAAACAAAAAACTAAAGTTCTAGCAAAAAAATTGACAACTATTGAAATAGAGGAGTTCAGAAAAGAAACGGAATTAAATGTGGTTAAAAAAGTAAAGTATTTAGGGGTGCACTTGACCTCCAAAAACTTGAATTTGTTTAAGGACAATTATGAGAAATGTTGGTCAGAGATCAAAAGAGATTTGGAAACATGGTCAAGACTGAAACTTTCCTTGTTGGGTAGAATAGCTGCTATAAAGATGAATGCATTGCCGAAAATGCTATTTCTGTTTCAGGCCCTCCAGATCGTGGACAAGGTGGAATGTTTTGGAAAATGGCAGAGGGATATTTCTAAATTTGTCTGGCAGGGCAAAAAGCCCCGAATTAAGTTTAAAATACTAACGGATGCGAAAGAAAGAGGGGGGTTTGCCCTGCCGGACTTGAGGTTATATTATGAATCTGCAGCCCTCTGCTGGTTGAAAGATTGGATTTTATTGGAGAACACCGATGTCCTCGACCTGGAAGGATTTGATAATGCTTTTGGGTGGCATGCATATTTGTGGTATGACAAGGTTAAAGTTCATAGATCATTCAAAAACCATATTGTCAGAAGGGCAATTTTTATGGTCTGGTCAAAATATAAAGACTTATTGGAGAGTAAAACTCCGAGGTGGCTCTCACCGATGGAGGCCAAAGCACGGAAAAGACTCAATATGGAGGCCCACTGGCCTAAATATTGGGAAATAATTGAAAAAATTGGAGATAATTGGAGGTTGCAGAGTATGGAAAAGTTAAAAAACAAGGTGCGAGATTGGTTACATTATGCTCAAATTCAGGAAGTTTTTAAAGCGGACAAAAAAGTGGGTTTCCAGGAGGAAAAGTCGAAATTAGAGACAGAGCTGCTTGAGCCAAAATCTAAGTTAATTTCGAGAATGTACAACTTGTTGCTTAAATGGAATACACAGGATGAGATTGTTAAATCCTCCATGATAAAGTGGGCGCAGGATTTGGGGCACAACATTATGTTTGAAGACTGGGAAAGGTTATGGAACACCGGAATGAAATTTACGGCATGTAGTGCCCTGAAGGAAAATATTATGAAAATGACATACCGGTGGTACATGACCCCAGTCAAGCTTGCAAAGATATATCACCTGTCTGACAACAAATGTTGGAAATGTAAAGAGGAGGAAGGGACATTCTTACACCTCTGGTGGACCTGCCCGAAGGTGAAGGCCTTCTGGGAGATGATACATAATGAACTAAAAAAGGTGCTTAGATTTACCCTACCCAAGAAACCGGAGGCCTTCCTCCTGGGCATGGTGGACCAGAGGGTGGCAAAGAAAGATAGAATTTTCTTTATGTACGCTACTACAGCAGCAAGGATCTTGATGGCAAAGCACTGGAAGACACAAAATCTACCCACATTGGAAGAATGGCAGACGCAGCTGATGGACTATATGGAACTGGCTGAAATGACTGGCAGAATCCGAGACTCGGGAGAAGAAGAAACGGAGGAAGTTTGGGAAAAGTTCAAGGATTATTTGAAAAAGCATTATAAGTTGTATGAATGTTAAAAAATGCTCCTTTTTAGGAAATTACAGCTTCAGCATCGGTTAATTTTTTGAATTGGAAAATAAGGAACAACAAGACAGAAGTGGTGTAATGAAATAATTTTATTGTGTTGAAACTAAAACAATGGATTTGGACTGAAACGTTTAGAGACCAGATATCACGATAAAATGGAAGATATATTATTATGTTTAAAATAAGTTAACAATTTGCTGAGGTTTTAAATTTACAGAGAATGCAGTGTTCGGAAGATGGGGGGAGTCCACTAGATTTATGGAAATAAGTGTTTGGAAGTTGGATTTTGTATACTATAAACTTAATAAAAATTATATTAAAAAAAAAAAACAAATGTCAATGAAATAAACAACTGACTTTTAGAAGACATCTGAAGGCAGCCCTGTTTAGGGAAGTTTTTAAGGATTGATGTTTTTTAGATATGTTGTAAGCCTCCCAGAGAGGCTGGGGAAACCCAGCCAGATGGGCGGGGAATAAATAATAAAGTTGTTGTTGTTGATGTTCTTAAGCTTTGTCTCCCAGGTCCTAGCCTAGCACTCTAACCCTCCCAACCCTCAAGACTGGTTAGCCTGCATAAGACTTCAGGGACTCCAGCTTCCCTGGGCAGCAGGGCCTAGGGAGCTGTCCATGGTCCTGATCTGCTTCCATTAGGAGCCTCAAGCTCCCACAGAACACATCCTCTTTCCTCTGCTAGCAAGACCTGCATGTAAGTTTGAACACACTTTCATGATAAGCATCCTGCTGGATCAGACTAAGGCTCCACCTTTATTCAGATGCTTTTGGGGAGCTTTGAAAGGAAACGGCTTTCTCTCATCATAGTCCCACCCACCACCTCCCTTATTGAGTTTCTCCTCTGTGAACTTATCTAATCCCCTTTAAAGGTAAAGGGTAAAGGGACCCCTGACCATTAGGTTCAGTTGTGGCCGACTCTGGGGTTCTGGCGCTCATCTTGCTTTATTGGACGAGGGAGCCAAGGTACAGCTTCAGGGTCATGTGGCCAGCATGACTAAGCCGCTTCTGACGAAACCAGAGCAACACACAGAAACGCCATTTACCTTCCTGCCAGAGCAGTACCTATTTATCTACTTGCACTTTGATGTGCTTTTGAACTGCTAGGTTGGCAGGAGCAGGGACCGAGCAACGGGAGCTCACCCAATCGCGGGGATTCAAACCGCCAACCTTCTGATCGGCAAATCCTAGGCTCTGTGGTTTAACCCACAGCACCACCCACGTCCCTTAGAATGTATCTAAGGCAGTCGCCATGTCATTGTATCTTGTGTGAGAGACTTCCTTAAAGGCCAAAAGACCCCCTTTGAAGTTCAAGCTTCAGCCCCTGCACCTATTTCCAAGTACATATAAAGCAGTAACTTGGGTCTCTATAAGCAAATTTCCTAAGGCAGAGATTTCAAGTCCTGCTTGTGTGCTTCCCTGATTGGCCACTGCAGAAACTGCCCTCTTTGGCCTGGTTCTGCTGCTGCTGCTGTGGGGTTCTTCTGATGTTCTTATGAAAGCTGAAAATTCACACGTTTACATTTCTAACCCAACCTTCCCCTCAATAAAGTCAGGGAAGCACACATAGCTTCATGCTCTACAACAGCTCTGTGACATAAGGTAGGCTGCGAGACAGAACAGGGCCCCACTTTATTTCCATGATTTTGAGTTGCTTTAAAGCGTTTTTAATGTGTTTTGATGCTGTAGCCTGACCTGGGTGAAGGGTGGTTAAATAACAACAACCAACAAACAACTGGGTTGGGGTCATCTCACAAGGCAGGAGATGGACCTGGTTATAGGGACCGCATTACAATGGTACCTCACGTTACATATGCTTCAGGTTACATATTCTTCAGGTTACAGACTCCGCTAACCCAGAATTAGTGCTTCAGGTTAAGAACTTTGCTTCAGGATGAGAACAGAAATCATGCTCCGGCGGTGTGGCAGAAGCAGGAGCCCCATTAGCTAAAGTGGTGCTTCAGGTTGAGAACAGTTTCAGGTTAAGAACAGACCTCCGGAACGAATTAAGCACTTAACCCGAGGTACCACTGTACTGAAAATATATTTTACCTTTTCCTGATTCTCTTTCTTGTTTTTTCCTGCCCTACCCCCACTACTTTCCCTTTCTCTCCCTCGTTTGGGCTTTCCTCTTTATTTGATTATATTTCTTTGTTCTGTGCATGTCATTATGAATCGTTGCTGGAAGTGCCAACGGCTCATAAAAATCCATCATTTTGAATTAGGAGGTATTTTCTTTTCTTTTCTTTTCTTTTTTTACACAGAGGATTTGCAATCTCAATAGGTGTGTGTTGGAAGGAAAGGGTAGGCTGGAGAATTTTAAAAAGACCAAAAGAAAAAGAAAGAAAAAAGAAAAATTAATTTATCCACGTATAAGAGTGATTTTATTGTTTGACAAGTTTCTATTAAAATGAATATTTTTTTAAAAAAAATAATCAAGATTTTAAGCCGGCAATAAGAACATAAAAGGAGTCCTGAGGCTGGATCCATCCAAAGCTAGCCCTGCAAGGAGGTCGTGAGGACAATAGCAGCCTCCATGTTCCTTGTCCCCAGCACTAAATATTCAGAGACAACCTGCCATTACACCACACAGGGCACATACAGTCGTACCTAGGTTCTTGAACGCAATCCATTCCAGAAGTCCATTCAACTCCCAAAACCGTTTGAAAACGAAGGCACAACTTCCAATTGGCTGCAGGAGCTTCCTGCACTCAAGTGGAAGCCGTGTCGGACATTCAGCTTCTGAAAAACATTTGAAAACCAGAACACTTACTTCTGGGTTTTTGGCGTTTGGGAGCCAAAAAGTACAAGTACCAAGGCGTTCGTGAACCAAGGTTTTAATGCATTTCTATCCCACTTTTTCCTCCAAGGAGCTCAAGGTGGCATTTATGGTTCTCCCCCCTCTCCCCACAACAACACTGCGAGGTGGCTTGGGCTGAGAGTGAGTAAGTGGCCCAAGATCACTGCAGTGAGCTTCATAGCCAAGCGGGGATTTGAACCCTGCTCCTCCAAAGTCCTAGTAGTCCGACATTCTAACCACTACACCATATTGGCTCTCTAGGAGGGAAGGGCCTAGAATACCCACCCACAAGGGAGGCAGCACCTCCTTTTGCTTTGAGCCCACCCACTATGCAGGGCAGGATGTTAGAGAACCCATCCTGCTTAATCCCTGGGGGTGGAAGCTGTAGGCATCATCAGCAAGCTCACTCATATTTCACCCTGCATATTTAACTTTCATGTGCAGTTTTGCCTGGTATGTCCCACCCAATACATTTCCAAATCAGTAGGATAATTTTGCTTAAATGTATAGGAAGAGTCATATTTAAATATGAATTTATCATTAAATACAGTGATACCTCGGGTTAAGAACTTAATTCGTTCTGGAGGGCTGTTCTTAACCTGAAACTGTTCTTAACCTGAAGCACCACTTTAACTAACGGCCACCGCGCCGCCAGAGCACGATTTCTGTTCTCATCCTGAAGCAAAGTTCTTAACCTGAAGCACTATTTCTGGGTTAGCGGAGCCTGTAACCTGAAGCGTCTGTAACCTGAAGCGTCTGTAACCTGAAGCGTCTGTAACCTGTAACCTGAAGCGTCAGGTACCACTGTACATATTTAAATGTGCATTCTCTCCCTCTCAACATGATATCCTAAAACATGCCAAAAAGCTATGAAAGGAACAGCCCAGCAGCAGCTCTTTGCTCATGAGTGCAGGAAGATTCCCTCATCCTGAAGCAGAGCATGGAGAGCTGGTGTGCCACTCCTCTCCAAAAAACTTAGCAGAGTCAGATCTGGGGCCCAGTGCTGCCTTGTGTGGACAAAGCCCCGCCATACCGCCGGGACAGAAGCAGGCCTCAAAAACAAGTCAGGTCAGGAGCAGCCCCTTAAGAGAGATTTTAGTCACTTAGTACATTGGCTTCTCAGCTTTTTCTCCTATGGAACTCCTGACGGTGCATATGATTCTGCAGTCATGTTAACCTCAGAACATGCCATGCTGGGCTGAACAAGGGTGTGGCTGGTGAAAGATCAGCCAGGAAGCTTCATGGCTGAGTGGAGATATGAAACCCGTTCTCCAAAGTTCAACACTCTTATACCACAGAAGTATCCACCCTGGCCTCATTTTCGCAGAACCCAACGCCTCTAGCCACACTTAGGCAAATTAGCTTGTTCATGCAGTCCTATCCTTCTCTTTTATTGCATCCATATCTCACCTTCATTCCTGCAAGGAGCTCAAAGCGGTGTATATAGTCCTCCTCCCGATTTTATCTGCCTAACAATCCTGTGAGATAGGCTGAGGTATCAACCCTGAGAGAAGCAGTGGCTGGTCCAAGGTGACCCTGGGAGCTTCATGGTCACCTGGGGATTTGAACTCAGGTCTCCCAAGTCCTAGTCCAACACTCTAACCACACCACCACACTGGATCTCTCCCTAGGTTGGCAATGCAGAGCGGTGGAATTCCTCAATGTTGTGAAGTCTATATCAAGGGTGACCAGAGCTCACCATTGTGCCCATTGGATGTGCTGGCTGGTGTTGATGGAACGTGGAGCTCAATGTCCTCTGGAGGGTCTCTGGTTAAACACCTTGGTCTAGATCTTCTCAAGGAGATAGGACACCAGCTCCAGAGTCCACCAAGCACCTTCCACTGAGGACTACGTACTCATAGGTGGCTCCTTCCACCCACCTCCATTTCTGTAACAGGGCAAGTCATTAGATTTTTCCCACAGCAGGAAGTTTCCATTAATAACAAAGTCCTATTAAGTATCTGTTAAAAGGTCTGTACCGCTAATTTAGCTGGAAAAATTGAACAGATTACTCTTACCGGTTTCAATTAAAATAACATGATGCCTTCAAACTGATACCTTAATTGGACATTATAAAATGACATTTAGGAAGCTGGAGCTCCGATTAGCCAATGAAGTCATCTGACTGTGAAGACACATCCCCGCGGCCCCATCAATTCCTCGTCTGACCCTTTTGACATTGAGAGAGACCCCATTTTTCATGACAGGGGAGTTACAAGGGCTTCCCCAACCTTTGTAACCAAGGCTGGAGTGAGAGGGCCTACTTTTGAGGAGGAGAGCCATTGTTTCCTCATGGTACCTTCACTCATCTCTCATAACTTGTGGTCCCCTCTGACCAACTCAGGTTTCTGAAGGACTATAAGAACCTAGAAGATGAAAGTCAGATGCCTGGGTTCACCACCAAAAGATAGGTTGTTCTCTTCCCTTTCTTACAGGTGATTGAATATCCACAAATGGTTCAACGCGCAGACTAAGTCAACATGCATGTTGGCCAGAAACTTCATATCAGTTGCTGAGGAGCACAAGTAGGAGCAAAGAAAGCTCACTTCTGCACCGCAAGTAGCCATCTGGCAGGGCTTTTCTGAACGGCTTGTATTTCCCAACGTACTTTTTTTTCTGTCCTAAAACTTATTTATTACGCTTTACGCCACCTTTTCCTCCAAGGAGCTCATGGTTCTCCTTCTCCACAGTTCATGCTCACAACAACCCTGTGAGATTCGTTAGGTTGAGAGATGATGACTGTCCCAAAGTCACCCAGTGGGACCTCAATGGCTAAGTGGGGAGTGGAACCCTCATCTCCCAGCCTAGTCTAACACTCTAACCCATGGGTAGGCAAACTAAGGCCCGGGGGCCGAATCCGGCCCAATCACCTTCTAAATATGGCCCGTGGACAGTCTGGGAATCAATGTGTTTTTACATGAGTAGAATGTGTCCTTTTATTTAAAATGCACCTCTGGGTTATTTGTGGGGCCTGCCTGGTGTTTTTACATGAGTAGAATGTCTGCTTTTATTTAAAATGCATCTCTGGGTTATTTGTGAGGCATAGGAATTCATTCATTTTTTCCCCTTCAAAATATAGCCTGGCTCCCCACAAGGTCTGAGGAACAGTGGACCGGGCCCCTGCTGAAAAAGTTTGCTGACCCCTGCTCTAAACATTATGCCATACTACTTATTTCCAACATCCAACATTCAACTTCAATGGGCGGTCCCTTTGGCTTCTGGCACTGGGAGAGAGGATGTTCTCCTTAACTATCCTCTCTATCCCATGCAGAATTTTCTACACCTCTTCCACACACCCTATTCAATTGCCCTTTTCCTAAACTTAAGGACCACAAATGCTACCACCTTTCCTCATTTTGCCTTCTTTTTCCGGCAGCTTTCCCTGCTACACTATCTTTGTGTGTGTGTTAAGGATGTTACCTTAAGGAGAATTTATCCTGGTTCTGTGGCTTCCCAGCTCACTCTTTAGCCCCACTAAAGTCCTCGGAATCTTGCTGCGACTCTCCTGGAGGTAAATCTCTATCTGTCTCGGGCAAATTGCAAAACAGAGCACCTGGCTTCCACCTGACTTGGGCCGAGGCACAGACCTCCGCAGCACGTTGCAAGCAACTTTCAGTGTCTGGAAATACAAAGAAGGATGGAGAGGTGGGAATAGCCCGTTTGCTGTTATTGCTGCCTCGCAAGCTGTCGCTGAATCCATTTGGCTAAGAAATCGCAGAAATTCTTCCACTCGGAGAATCCCCGAGAATGAAATTTAATACATCCCCTCCTCACCCCCAGCAAAAAAAAAAAAGCAGTTTCCAATTCAAAAATGCTGGCTAATGAAAAGCCAAAGCCGAGCAAACAGCAGCCCCTTGCTCAGCTCAGAAAGCGGCAGAAACGGCCCCCTGGAGGACGTGGTGAGGCAGTCACCTTTCTGCAAGGACCATCTGTCCAAAATCACTTTCAATGTGTAATACAAGCGAGTGACTCTAAATTAGTCGAATCGAGATACTGCGTGGTGGCTGTAATTATCTTTTTTTTTTTTAATTGCTAATTTCACAATCTTAATTTACAGCTCAGCAGCAGGGTGTGTGTGTTTGTGTGTGTGTGTTCTAAATAACAAGCTTGGATGGGGGGGGGCAGGTCATATTTTATCCTGAAAACTGGAGTTTGCAACCTGGCTAGAATGTATTAGATGAGTTCTGAATTTATTTAATTATGTATGTATGTATGTATGTATGTATGAAAAATGTTGGCGTCAATAAAGTTATAAATGCTTGTGATGCCCACAATGTATTTGGCTTGCTGGGTATCCGTAACACAGAGCACGATCTGAACCCAGCCCAGAAATTACTGTAGCTCTTCCTCCTCCCCTTGCTATGCTTTGTACACTTTGGAAACAGTGATGGGTAACCATGACACTGATGGAATTTATCTGGAAGGTAAAGAGACTCCCTGGAGTGTCCATTGCTCGGAGGCTATATCTATTTTATTTTCAGTTTTTGTCTTCCTTGATTTCTTTGTGTTGATTGTAGGAGGCAGTGATGGCCACCATCTTGGATGGCTTCAAAAGAGGATTGGACAAGTTCATAGAGCAGAAAGCTACCAATGGCTACCAGCCACGATGGCTATCCTCTGCCTTCATGGTTGGAGGCAGCAATGCTTCTGAATACCAGTTGCTGGAAACCACAGGAGGGCAGATGCCTCTTGTGCTTGAATCCTGCTCACGGGTTTCCCACAGGCATCTGGATGCTGAGATAGATGGACCACTGTTCTTCCTACACCCTTTTCGTTGAAATGTGTGAAATTCCCAGTCCTGTCTGACTCCCGCCCTCAGCATCAACTACATCATTAATGACCGTGTTTTCAATATGGGGAAACCCTGAATTATTCCCCCTGCCTACTCCTCATTTCATTTGCTTAAAAAGAAAGCAGTATTTCAATAAATGGCGAAGTGGCCCTTAGATGGCATCGGAAGTTCTGAGGCCTATCCCAGGGCATGTTTATTCAAGACCACCCATTAAGTTCAATGGGAGTTACTTCCACCTCCCATGGGATTGCAATCTTCATTAGACTAGTACAGTGATGAGATCGATTAGAGCAGGGGTCAGGAAACTTTTTCAGCAGGGGGCCTCAGACCCTCAGACCTTATGGGGGGCTGGACTATATTTTTGGGGGGGGAAATTGAACAAATTCCTATGCCCCACAAATAACCCAGAGATGCATTTTAAATAAAGACACACATTCTACTCATGTAAAAACACCAGGCAGGCCCCACAAATAACCCAGAGAGGCATTTTAAATAAAAGGGCACATTCTACTTATGTAAAAACACACTGATTCCCAGACTGACCAGCCAGATGGGGAATAAATTATTATTATTATTATTATTATTATTATTATTATTATTATTATGCCGCCTTGAGCTCCCTAGAGAAAAAGGTGGAATGTGAAGGCAATAAATAAGCAAAGGTTAGGCCACTATTCTGCTACCAAGTCGATCCTCACTTCCATCTGGCATTCTTCCAAAGAATGCTGGAGAAACATATTTAAAATAATGTAAAAACCGGATCCAGCAAGGCACTTCCTCCATCTGCTGAAGCAAGAATGCAGACTCAGGATCCCTCAGCGCAGATTAGCTCTGCCTCAACTGTCAAGACAGCCTTGTAAACTCGAGATGTACGAGCGACTCATGCAAGAGACGTCAACCCATCCCTGGTCCAGGGAACAAACATTCATCCGACTGGCTGATCTGATCGCACATGTCTTGCTCTGCTTGATGCCCTCCTCTTTGTTCGGACACCGTTTGGGGCCAGTCTCATCGCTCTCTCAATTTTCCTTTATCTGTAACGAGGCATCAGCAAACCTTTCTGCCAAAGAATTGTACAAGGATCATTAAAAGGAAAATGTCCATGGTAATTGTTCTTTTTTGCATATCCTTCCTCCAATATCCCTGAAACATAATAACGTTCCACATTTCTGAAGAACTGTCTCTTCAGCATGTTTCCGCATTACGCCTAATTTTCTACGAGATTTTTTTCCAGGCCCTCATAACGACACAGTTCAATGCAAAATCAGATATAAATCTGGCTTAAGAGACTCTCGGCAGGAATTCATTTAAAACTGTAAATGTTAAAAGATTCAGCCTCTGATTTATGGTGGAGAGGGATCCCCCCCTTCCCATTTCAAACAGGGAATTAAAATGCTTTCTGGAAAAAAAAGAAAAGAAGAAGAAGATGCACATTAAATCATTGCCAAAATTATGTTAAGAGTGATTGTGCTGGGACCTATCAGAGCTACAAGAGACCGAAACTCAGTTCCTTTGAAGATGGGCAGCTCTGTGAAATGCCCCCCTCCACTACCACTGTCATTCATGTTGCTGTTGTTGTTGTTGTTAATGTCCCACACTTAACCATAAGGTCCCAAGCCTGGTTACAATATTAAAACACAGTAAAGATAAACTTAACACACTATGATGGCCCTTTATCTCACATGTCAACAACTTGGGACCAGTTTACCTATGAGACCACCTGGCCACTTGACCACTTCAGCTAGTGGAATTTGCACTACTACCGGTGCCGCATGATACCCATTCTGCATTTGTAATAACTTGATCTGCTTCAGCATCTCACCAGTCCTTGCAGTGGCTAACCGGATGCCCATGGGAAACTAGCAAGCAGGAGGATGAGGATGCAAGCATTCATCTTGCTTGTGATCGCTGGCAGCAACTGGCATTCAGAGGCTCACCAACCCTGGAGATGGAACACAGCCATCAGGGCTAGAATTATCCTTCTTGAATTTGCCTTCTAAAGCCATCCAACTTGGTGGCCATCGCTGCCTCTTGTGTCAGCAAACCCTGCAAATTCATGACGGGTTGTGTGAAGAAGTTGGGTTGTGTCTTAACTCAGCACGGAGCACTAAAGACAGTCTCTCTTTTCCTGTAAGAATACAGACGTACATTTTGGAAGAGCTCAGTCTTTTAGTATGGCAGCAGCTGCACTTTGGAACTCCCTGCCTATTGATATCAGACAGGCGCCTCCGCTGCATTATTTTTGGTACCTGCTAAAAGCATTTCTGTTTGGACAAGCCCAACCAGATGCTTAGAAAGTTGATGTGGAACTTTAACCTGTTTTACTATTTTAACTTTGTGTATGTTTTAAACTCTTGCTTGTCGATTTCTCTTGCTTTTGTTGCTTTAACTTTTTCATAAAGCACTCTGAGGGTTCTTTTTATAAAGCTCAGTGAGTGACCTTGGACCAGTCACCATCTCTCAGCCTAACCTACCTCACAGGGCTGTTGTGAGGATGGAAAGGAGGAAGAGAACCATGTTACACCAGCTTGGTTCCCTTGGGGGGAAAGGTGGTATACTATATCAGTGTAATATAAATAAATATAAAATAAATAAATATAAATATAAATATAAATATAAATATAAATATAAATAATAGATTGTCCTTTGGCCTCATCCAGCTGCAGGGATCTCGCCTTAAGCTCACACTCTGACTCACACACAAAATAAGGGCCTTGTAACAACAGGAAATGGAGGAGAGAGGGAGGTGAAGGCTTCATCTTGAGAACTTCCATTAGATCAGCTGGACCTGGCTCTGCCCCACGTCCAGAAGAAGTGACCCCTCTGAAATCCAAACAAGATGCTGGAAAAGCACCATCTGCTCTCTCTCTGCTGTGACGGAAACCAGCCTCTTCCTTTGCCGTTCTCGTCCCCAGCTCTCTGCCTGCAAAGCCACAAGCATTAGCTTCCCTCCTAATGCGCCCTAATGCACTGGCTTGTTTCAAGGGAAGGGTGGTAAAAGGCAGGAAGGAGGCGGCCTGGGTGGAGCCTGACCACAAGGGCTACAAAACCTCGGTGTTAACAGTTTTTACGCTTGTTTTCAAAAGAAAACTATTACACGAAGCTCTTGATAGATTTAATGAATATGGAGGGCCCATTAGCGGCCGTTGTATAAGCACATATTAAAGCAGCTCTTAAAATGTATGCTGTTTACAAGGCTAAACCATAATGGCGCCGAAGGGGCCATTATAACCAGACACTCATATAATCCCGGATCCATACAATTCCGCCAGCTACCATCTCTCCTGAGCAGATGCCATTTGAAAACCAGCAAGGAGTCACAAGGAAGGCCAAGCCATTGAGTCCGAGAGAGGATCTTCATGGTCCAGATCCTGCTCTGTCCAGTACATGAAGCCTTCTGGTACGGCGGCGCATGGGATGGTTTGAGGGAGAGAACCATGCATCCCAAAGGAAATTCCCCCCCCCCCAATGCAAGAGAGTGGGGAAGGTGTGTTTTGACAGAAGTTTCCATCAAATGGTGCACTGTCTAGATGCTGATGGATTACAACCCCCCATGAGCATCACCAAAGGTCAGGGATCACGCCCTAAAAATGCACCGGCGTAAGCAAGAACTTCCAAGTGCTCCCAAGCACAGGTGATGCTAAAAACAACTCTTCTTGGGGGGATATTGTATGCTGAATGGAGCCACGGCAGAGAAGGTGCAATGAAGCACGGCTGCCTGGGATTCAGACTCAGACAGAGGTCAGTGAAAAGCACTGGAGCACCCAAAATCCAGAGACAGCAGGAGTGGGCCCATCACACCACAGCCAGGTGGATAAAGCACACTCAGCTAGTGGCCAGGTAAGAACCTAAGAACACAAGAAGAGCCTTGCTGGATCACCCAATGGCCCACATAGGCAAACTCTGGCCCTCTGGATGTTTGGGACTACAATTCCCATCATCCCTAGCTAACAGGACCAGTGGTCAGGGATGATGGGAATTGTCGTCCCAAACACCTGGAGGGCCGGAGTTTGCCTATGCCTGATTGAGCCTAACATCCTGTCCTCACAGTGACCACCTAGATGCCCCAGGAGGAAACCTTCAAGCAGGACTCAAGCACAAGAGCCTTCTCCCCTCCTGTGGTTTCCTGAAACTGGTATTTAGAAGCACTACTGCCTCTGGCCATGGAGGCAGAGCAAAGCCATCATGGCAACAGATCAGCATTAGCGAGAAGGCTGGTGTTGACCCCTACAGTTGGGCAACAGCATTCCATAGTGAGCAAGTTACTCCAAAGCCTAGATCAAAATTGCAACTCTCGGTAAGAGAGCCTCATAATTGGGGGGGGGGGAGTATGTAAGAAAAATAAACAGAACCTTGATGGATGGGAGGGGGAGTCTGGACAAAACCAGGCACTGGGTGCTGGAAGATCAGCAGAAGAGTCTGGATGCTGCATCAGGATTATATGGGTTAAACCCTTGAAGTAAGGTAAAGGTAAAGGGACCCCTGACCGTTAGGTCCAGTCGTGGACGACGTTAGGGTTGCGGTGCTCATCTCGCTTTATTGGCCGAGGGAGCTGGCGTACAGCTTCTGGGTCATATGGCCAGCATGACTAAGCCACTTCTGGCGAACCAGAGCAGCACACAGAAACGCCGTTTACCTTCCCGCCGGAGCAGTACCTATTTATCTACTTGCACTTTGACGTGCTTTCAAACTGCTAGGTTGGCAGGAGCAGGGACCGAGCAATGGGAGCTCACCCCGTCGTGGGGATTCAAACCGCCGACCTTCTGATTGGCAAGTCCTAGGTTCTGTGGTTTAACCCACAGTGACACCCGCGTCCCAAACCCTTGAAGTAGGTTTGCTTAAAGGAGCCACAGGAGGAGAGAGAGCTCTTGTGCTCGGGTCCTCCTTGAGGCTTTCTCAGAAGAGTCATCTGGTTGGCCACTGTGAGAGCAGGATGCTGGACTAGATGGGCTCCCCTCTGACCTGATCCAGCAGGACTCATCTCATGTCCTTCCACTCCCTTTTCCTCCAAATGCCTCAAAATTAAGAAGAGCACTCCTCCTCCTTCCTACAGCTTCATCAGGAGAGATCAAAGCCTTTCACATACATTATCTCCATAATCTTTTGACCCTTGGCTGCCCTCTCAGTGGAATAATATGAGCCAACAACCTCGCAAAATCCTTCTTCATAACCTCCCCCCATCCCCAACACACAGAGAGTATAAATAAGTCCATTACAAAGGCAATTAAATACATCTTGCTTTCAGCACAAAGGATGAAAGTCGGGGGGAATTCAACCAAGTTGCAGAGCGGCAACGGGGGGGGGGGGAGGCTCACAAAATAAGAAAGAGCTTTTCTTGAAGAAAAGACGCAAAAGCCAAAATTCCCTGTGAATACTAAGGCGACGAAGGAAAACCTCTGCATTCCCGTAATGACAACACACCACACTTTATGGCTCAGAGTTGAACCCAGAGGCCTTTTTGCTGCTGAGCCTTGTGTCAGGAAACAACCAGACAGTCCCAAATGGTGAAGCAAAACTAAAAAGGGCCTCTGTCTTTCGTCAGCCCTTCTCTTTGCAGTTTTCTCAGGGAATACAGAGCCAAGCACCTGCCTGCAAGGATATTCTCAAGATCTGCGCTCAAGTGCTTGCAGCTTCCCTGAAAAGCATCCAGCAGGTCTCTCTTGCCCTTTGCCAAACCCTTTCGGGTCTTCTTCTGATCCCATCCCTATCTCTCCTCCACACACGTCACCACAACTTGTCTTTTTTCCAGTGGTGAAAAAAGGCTACAGAGGGAGATACAGCTTCAAATTCATTGGGGACTCTCTAGGCAAGGAGGGCAGCCAGGAATGCCAGCCGACACAATGCCCCCTCAGCACAAGAGGCATTTGTTACTTCATTTATTCATTGGTGGGCCATTCCATAACCTCAAGTTTTCTGGGAAAGTTGCAATAATTAAGTATTTTTTAAAAAACTGAAATGCAAAGTAAGGCATCAAGCCATGAGCACAGATGCAAAGAAAGCAAAAAGCCCACTGCATCTGTTCATTCAGAGCTGCCCAGACTTTGACCAATGATGGCCAAGGCCTGGTGGAACATAGAGGTCTTCTCCACCAGCCACTGAAAGGATGACAAAGATGGTGCCAGGTGAACCTCCCTAGGGAGGCTATTCTCCACAACTGAAATGCACCACTTTATTTGAGAAGACCCCCAGGTGACACTCTGGCAGGCCTACGCACACCAAGGAACTTGGGCAGAACACGAGAGGAGGATAGACTCATGGGAGGATAAATGGCAAACTCCATCCTTGAGCCTAAGAAAAGAGCAAGTCGTCTTCTTTTGTTTTGTTTTTTAAAGGCAGGGAGAGCTCTTTTAGGTCAGGTTGGGAGAAGGTGGCTAACAAATGCTGATTAATGTACAAGATCAGGCTCCTCTGCAACTCATTACGCCCACGGCTGCCATGAAATCGCCCTCTCCTTTACAATTTCATGCAGGACATAAAAGCGAAAATATTTTTGGCTTGCGTAAGTAGCAGGCTATGAATATTAAAGCAGGCCCCTATTACTAATTCAATGCCATTCATTTTAAGGAGACACGGAGGAGGCAACGCCTTCCCCAAGCTCCCTTCCCATTCCTTGCCCTGGAAGGAACGCTGCTTACCAGCCCTTCCCCATCTGGAATTCCCCAATCCAAAAGCTCGCCCTACTAACCTGTGAATGGTTTCAAGATTTTGCAAACAAAATGCTGCAACATTCGCACGTAAGCAACAACGGTGGAAGAAGAAGAAGAGAATAAGAATTTGGATTTGATATCCCGCTTTATCACTACCCGAAGAGTCTCAAAGTGGATAACATTCTCCTTTCCCTTCCTCCCCCACAACAAACACTCTGTGAGGTGAGTGGGGCTGAGAGACTTCAGAGAAGTGTGACTAGCCCAAGGTCACCCAGCAGCTGCATGTGAAGGAGCGGAGACGCGAACCCGGTTCACCAGATTACGAGTCCACCGCTCTTAACCACTACACCACACTGGCTCTCAGAAGCCTGGGGGCAGGGGCATGTGTGGATATTTGCTCTCTTACCGAGCTGAATGTTATGGGAAGGTGCGTGGAAGAGTAGCCTTGGTTCAGCTCCACCTGTGTGACCCCTCACTTCCCTAAAATTGAAGCTGAAACCTGAAAAGACAGAGGTGTTCCACGTTCTTACATCTGGGAGATAGGAAGACAGCCTATTCTGGAAGGAGCAGGTCTCTAGCTTGTGGGTGCTACCATACCCAACACTCTCATGGGAGGCTCAGGCGGCCTCAGGCAGCTCAGAGATGTGGGAGGGATGGGGGCGAGGGGGGTTATTGGTTTGTTCTTGTTCTTATTATGTATTTTGTATTTTTATGTTGTGAACTGCACTGAGATCTATGGATGGAGAGTGGTATACAAATTTAATAAATAAAACTAACTAATTAACTCAATCACTCACTCACTCAATCAATCCATCAATCAATCAATATGACTTGGCTATTGTACTCCACACTTCCAGACAGGATTACTACAGTGCACTGTACGTAGGACTGCCCTTGAAGATGACTTGGAAACTTCGGACTCAGCTCCCTTAGTCAAAAGACAATGTTTTGAACATGTTATAAATGTGCAACACCAGATAGCACTGGAGAGTAAAAAAAAAAAAATCTATGAGATTTTTACGTAAACACACACACACATATATATATATCAATTTAATTTCTAACTTATTTATAGCAGTTTTTCCTGTGTGTAGATCCACCCTTCAACCGCTCCAAATTGCAGCAACCAGATTACTGACTGGGTTATTGTATAAACCCAGTTTAAAAACAGTTCCGCTGGTTGCCAGTCCATCACCAGGGCTTAATTCAAGGGCTGAATATGCCTTAGGCCCCAAATAGGCCCCCCAAAGGCCACCTCCTTCCCTACAGATCCCCATGGGTGATAACAGCAGCAGAAAGTGCCCTCTTGGAGGTTCCACTGCCCTCAGAGAAAGGGTGGAGTGACCCAGGACCGCAGCATCCCTGAGGCAGCCCCTCCTCCGCACAGAGGTGTGTCTGGCAATTTCATCACACAGTTTTTTGCAAATGATGAAGATGCACCTCAGTAGCCTGCCCTTTGACACATGAGATTGTATATATATTTGGACCCACTCTAGTTGTTCTTGAGATTTGTCTGAAACTGGTCTTAATGCTGTATTTTGTATGGCTGTAACCTGCCCTGGAGCCTTTTGGTGAAGGGCACATATAATAATAATAATAATAATAATAATAATAATAATAATAATAATAATAATAATAATAGCAGCAGCTGTACAACTCTAATTCCCCAGCATACATTGCCAGCATGTGGGAAGGAGCCAAGTTCTGCTTCCCTCTATTTTCTATGGGCTTTATTCCTGGTCCTGTTCAGCCTCCCCTCCTTCCTGGCAACAGACACTACGGGATAATCATCGGCCTTGCTTCCAGCTTTCTGCTGTCACAGTATATCCCCAACACAACAGCTCATGCAAGAGGAAGAGTTTCCAAAGGTTAAGCACTAGATAAATGTTCTGAGGTTCTCTACACTCCGTAAACGGTTGCTTTTGATTATTGCAAAGGGGGGAGAGGGAGGGGGAGCCAAGCCTGCCTCCAACATCTGTCCACCAGTGCTTCTGGCAAGACTCAAAGAGGTGCCCATGGCGAGAGCCGTCTCCAAATCAGCCGATCTGGTTCCAGTTCAGTGGGGACCCCGGTTCCATCCTGCTGGATTCTGCTGTCACATTTTTCACTGTCGCGGCCGGGCTGAAACACCATTCATCATTACCATTACCAAAAAGAGGACAAGGGGGTGGGGAAAGAGAGAGAGAGAGAGAAAGAAGGAAGGAAGGAAGGAAACCCACCAGCAATCAGATCTCTGTTCCATCCAGCTGGGGCTTTTAACTCTGGGCAGCCCAGCAGGGAGGTGGCCACAGGGTGGCTTATTGGAAGGGCTGTTTCTGAATGGAAATCAGTCATTACTGAAGGGAACCAGATGTCTCAAACTGGGGGTACTGAATGCGTGCAGCCCCTCTGAAACCACCACTACCAAAGCACACATCATTACCGTACATTAGACAGGGGGTGGGTGGGAATATCTGTACCCTGGAAGGTGTTCACACATGTCCAGGCACAAGCAATATGTCTCTCTATGGGTCCTGAGCAACTTTCCCCATATCAGCCAGCTGTTTCAGGGTGCTCTCCATGTTCATAGCCAAGGGGGGCAGGGAGGGGCAGCTGCCACCCTAAATCAATAAAAATCCATAGCTAACTGAGGTTCTGCCCCCCCCAACAAAAGGCCTGCCCTCCCCCAACACAAATCCAGGCTAAGCCCATTGGTACCCTCCATGTGTCATAACTCCAACTTGGGATTGGGGGCTTGCTGCTGCTCATGCGTTGATGGTGGTTGAGAGGGGAGTGGGGTGTGTGTGTTCTCTGCTTTCATGCATCCACTATGGAAGTGAAATTTTTCAAGACTAAGGAATCAGTGCAGTGTAGTGCATGGGTAGGCAAACTAAGGCCCGGGGGCTGGATCCGGCCCAATCGCCTTCTAAATCCAGCCCACAGACAGTCCGGGAATCAGCGTGTTTTTACATGAGTAGAATGTGTCCTTTTATTTAAAATGCATCTCTGGCTTATTTGTGGGGCATAGGAATTTGTTCATTTTTTCCCCTTCAAAATATAGTCCGCCCCCCCACAAGGTCTGAGGGACAGTGCTGAAAAAGTTTGCTGGCTCCTGGTAGTGGTTAGAGAGTCAGACTAGGGCCCTGGGGGAAACCAGGTTTCAACTCTCTCCAGCTCAGTCAGTTGTGCTCTCTCTCAGCCTAACCTACCTCACAGGGTTGTTGTGAGGATAAAATAAGGAGGAAAAGAGCCATGAGCTCCTTGGAGAAGAGGTGAGGTATAAATCAAATAAATGGGTGGCCTCAAAACGGATTTGGGTGCCATATTCCCAACACACCCACACTGAGGCATGAGGTTCTTGAGCACAGGTTCCATGTCGTTGGAACACAGGTTAGGTCGTTGTCTTGTTGGGTTGTCTAGGAATTAAAGGGGAGCCACGCCGGGGTGTAGGCATCCTCTTTTGTTTGTCTCCGCACGAGTTTCAATTTGTTGCTTAGCTTTTCTGAAAGGGCTGTTTCTGATTTGACCCAACCACCCCTCATCCCCTCACACCCACAAACGAAATCACTGCAGTCAACTGAATGCAACCAACCCTGCTCTGGGCTCTGCAACCTCTCGCACTACCGACAAAAACAAACAGGCAAACAAAGAGCCTACCCCGGTGATGCTGACTCAAAAACTCTGCACATAACATAGCAAAAGAATGAAAGATCATTACCCACCCTTTTTTCACCCTGACTCTCTCTCTCCCACCCCATCCCCTCAACCTCACAATGTCTATGACAGCAGTATCAAGACAAATCTAAAAAAAAATGTAGTATAAACACTGACAACTGGGAAACACTGGCCTGCGAGCGCTCCAGTTGGAGAACAGCCTTTACCAAAGGTGTCATGGGCTTTGAAGACACTCGAACTCAGGACACAAGAGAGAAATGTGCTAACAGGAAGGCACGCTTGGCAAATCCACATCGTGACCAACTCCTGCCCGGAAACCGTCCTCCTGTGGAAGGACGTGTGGATCCAGAATTGGCCTCCACAGCCACTTACGGACTCATTGTTAAAACCGTGTTTATGGAAGACAATCTTACTTGGCTACGAGTGATAGCCAAAGAAGAAGAAGAAGACAACATAACTGACCTGTAGATAGGACTCTATGAATGGAAAACAGAGAAGTTGTAGGTTATCCCTTGTTATCCATGAAAATCTTTCAAAAAACAACAACACAGGCTCCATGCATGTTCCCTGTAAAGCCCAAAGGGGAACTTGCAGTACGAACAGCCTTTAGATATGCTCATGTCGCCTGAGCATCTTTCTGCACATGAGTTCCCCTAAGGGGAGAATTACATGGATGAAGCATGGCCATGCTAGACCCATGACTCTCGCAGTTTCCGCATTGTCTGCACTGCGGAGGCAAACGGCCATTTCCGTAGCATAACAACTGTTTGAGACTGCAAACTCTTCGGGGTAGCATTTCTTGTTTTAACTGTGTACAGAGCCGTATACGTTGATGGCACTATATAAATAAACGATAACAACAGCAATAGCTGTGAGCAGAAGTGGAAACCATCTAATGCAGGGTTGGGGAGCCACAGAGGCAGGGGCCAGATGCGCCCTCCCTTCCCAATCTCTCTGTTTGGCTCCCTTGCCAGGCCAGGCCTGGCACCAGCCCTGCTCCGCACCAGCTCAGAATGCGCCCCTGAGTTGTGATCATGCCTATTGCTGGGCTGGATGGAGAGAGGAGGTTGTAGCAACCTCTTGGTTTCCACGTGGGTGGGATGCAGCGTACTGCCAAAAAAATAAGGGTCTAACCCTGTCCACTTTTGCCTCTGCCCCTTCTCACTGCTGGAATGCTCCCCAAAGGTTGACCATTCCTCACCCGTTAGATGGATAATTCCTGGCAACTACACATAAAACTATAGGGACGTGGGTGCGTTAAACCACAGAGCCCAAGACTTGCCGATCAGAAGGTCAGAGGTTCGAATCCCCATGGCGGGGTGAGCTCCCATTGCTCGGTCCCTGCTCCTGCCAACCTAGCAGTTTGAAAGCACGTCAAAGTGCAAGTACATAAATAGGTACTGCCCTGGCGGGAAGGTAAACGGCGTTTCCGTGCGCTGCTCTGGTTCGCCAGAAGCGACTTAGTCATGCTGGCCACATGACCTGGAAGCTGTACGCTGGCTCCCTCGGCCAGTAAAGCGAGATGAGCGCCGCAACCCCAGAGTTGGTCACAACTAGACCTAATAGTCAGGGGTCCCTTTACCTTTACCTTACACACAAAACTACAGATCCCAGAGTCCTTTGGGGGGAGTAAGCCATGCCTGCTAAAATCAGCACCGCAGATGGGTGCTTGGAGAAATGCCAGGTTTCCTTAAGCCCCTCTTGCTGCTATTTTTGAGATTCCATTAGAACAAGCCAAGGAAGGCTGAAGCATTTCTGACGGCGCCTTCACGTCATTCATCTTAAAGTCTTCACTCACATGATCCCTCTTTACATACAGTTCACTGGGTCTGAACCTTTAAGCTCTTGGTATTTGAAGAGGGAGAGAGAGAGGCTTTGAAAGGGCTTCTTTTGGGGATGGTTGTCTTAACCGCCTTCCATTTAAGCCGCCAGTCCCAGAATGGAGGACTTTAAGAATTCAGAGAGTGCATTCCCAACAAATGCAAATAATAATAATAATGATGATGATGCCATAACAAAAAGGAAATGAGGATTGTTTTAAGCAATACATATCTTTTCATGCCTCTTTTAAACACACATAAACACACAGGCAACTTCCTGCAGAGTATCCCACCATTTGCAAGCTTAACTGCTTACATGTTCAGATGCAACACAAATAAAAATCCTCATTAAGAAGGACAGTGGGTAGACAACGCTAGGAACAGCTATATGTATTATCAGCATTGTATGATAGCTCAGTTCTCCCTCCACTGTTGGAGGCAGTAAAATCACTGAATTGCAGAATTGTAGCGTTGGAAGGGACCACAAGGGTTGTCTAGTCCAACCCCCTGCAATGTAGGAATCTTTGGCCAAACATGGGGCTCGAACCCATGACCCTGAGATTAAGAGTCTCAGAGTCTCAGATAAAGGGACCCCTGACCATTAGGTCCAGTTGTGGCCGACTCTGGGGTTGCAGCGCTCATCTCACTCTATTGGGCGAGGGAGCTGGCGTACAGCTTCCAGGTCATGTGGCCAGCATGACTGAGCCGCTTCTGGCGAACCAGAGCAGCGCACGGAAATGCCATTTACCTTCCCGCCGGAGTGGTACCTATTTATCTACTTGCACTTGACGTGCTTTCGAACTGCTAGGTTGGCAGGAGCAGGGACCGAGCAACAGGAGCTCACCCCATCGTGGGGATTTGAACCGCCGACCTGCAAGTCCAAGGCTCTGTGGTTTAACCCACAGCGCCACCCGCGTCCCTAGGCGTCTCAGAGTAAACACCTCCAAATGCCAGCTGCTGTGGCCTGTAAATGGGGAGAGTTCATGTTGCACTCCTGCTTCGAGCCACCGTGGGAACAGAAAAGTGACCCAACAGGACCTTTCGTATGTTCTGACATTTTCAAACCACCCAGGAGAGTGTACAGGCTTTACGTTAATGCCTTGAAATCAACAATGAGTCTTCCACAAATGTGGCAATACATCATACCTACAGCGAAAAGAAGAGCTGACTCAGCTTTCCCCAGAAGTCCACAGGAACAGCTGGGTCTTCAGCAGATGCTGAAATGGCATCAGCAAAACGGAGACAGTCGTGGCTCCAGTAGATGGGAGTTCCACAAGCAAGAAACCATTAACAGAGAAGGCCCAGTCCTATGGCATGGCAGAATGAGCCATGGTCATCAATAGAAGCTCCAGCAAGAGCTAAGGTCAACACCTTGAATTTGGCCGGGGAAGCCAAAGAAGCTCTTTTATTATCAAAGCTGCACTTTCCAGGCTGACATCAAGGACTCACGGAGTGCATTGCAATGATCTAAGCAGGAGGTTAGCAGAGCAATTATAGTGGCGTCCGGTTGGCTGCTATGGGAGCAGGGTGCTGGACAAGATGGGCCACTGGCCTGATCCAGTGTGCTATTCTTATCTTCTTATGCTACGTTATCCTGGTCCAGGAAGAGCTGCAGCTGGCAAACCAGCTGGAGAGGGAACTAGGTATGTCCCTGAGGCCACCTGGGCCTCTAGTGGCTGTGTTTGCTGAAGAAGCGTCCTCAGTTGACAAACTTTCTCCTTTGGGAGAACGTGACTCTGTTCAGAACAGACCACCTAGCTGCCTTTCAGATCTGGGAACAACCCAACCGTCAGTGCCTTCATATTCAGTCTCAGTTTATTAGCTGTCACCCAGCCAATGGCTGCTTCCAAAACTTGCCCCAAAACTGGACAGCCTCTCCCGATTCATATAGGATGAAGAGACAGGGCTGGGCAGTGAGCCTGTGAATACTAGTTTCTTGAAGGCTTTGCCTTCAGCTGTGTGCTTCCTGGAAGCATCACTGTAGGAAACAGAGTCCTGGACTAGGGAGACCTTTCCTCTTACTCAGCAAGGCAACTTCTTATGTCCTTAAGCTCTGTCTGATCAGCCTGTTCCATTGTAGAACATACCCCAGGAAACATGGTTGTTTCTCCCAAAACCTACCTGCTTTGGTAAGGGAAAACATCACATACACACACACACACGTTTAGTCGTGTCCGACTCTTCATGACCCCATGGACCAGAGCATGCCAGGCACTCCTGTCTTCCACTGCCTCCCACAGTTTGGTCAAACTCATGCTGGTAGCTTCAAGAACACTGTCCAACCATCTCGTCCTCTGTCGTCTTTCCCTCCATCTTTCCCAACATCAGGGTCTTTTCCAGGGAGTCTTCTCTTCTCATGAGGTGGCCAAAGTATTGGAGCTTCAGCTTCAGGATCTGTCCTTCCAGTGAGCACTCAGGGCTGATTTCCTTAAGAATGGAGAGGTTAAGGAAATCAGCCCTGAGTGCTCACTGGAAGGACAGATCACACACACACACACACACACACACACAGCAAGGCCACCTTGTGTGGTCCACCTCTGAAGCTAAGGAGGTTGAAGATCTGGCTAACATTAACACCTGCCTACAAGGAAAACATTTTGAAAGCCCCATACTCTGAATTCCCTGATAGGACGGCAAAACAGAGGAGGCTGCTGAGGCCCTCCAAATGTTGCCAGACTACAATGCCCATCATCCCTGACCATTGGTCATGCTGGCTACTGGGACTGCTGGGAGTTGGAGGAGAAAGTGCAGCCATGAAACATCCTGGGGCACTTGTTAATTCCGAAGACGAGGCAGATCAAATGCAGAACAACCTCCCACCCCCTCCCAAGTTTTCTGAGCTCATATCTTTTCTGTGTCTCAAAGAATAGAATCATTTTGCATCGAGAAATGTCGTGTGTTTCCAAGCAAGATGAATAGGGCTCTAGCTGTTTACCTCTGATCACTATTAAGCCGGGTCATTCTTCTTCATCTATCGGATAAGGATGATGCCAATTTAATATCCATGCTCCAACCGCTTGCAATTCATCAATTGCTTCCATCAGTAACTGTCCTGGATTTCGTTCTGTTTTATTGTGGTTACTTGTTCAGCTTGAAAAACAGAATTAAATCAGAAAGGCTCGCTCCTGAATACAGCAGAGAAGCTGAAAATTAGCGGATTCCCACTCCAGCTGGAAAGTTCTTTGTAGAGCTAGTCCTTGATTGGCTGTTCTTTTAATGTGTTAATGCTAAAATCCCAGACCCTCCAAGTGTCCGTGTTTTCCAGGGACAGTCCTGGATTTACAGAAGTCGTCCTGGTTTCTGATTTGATCCCAGAATGCCCCACTTTTCCTTAGGATGTCCCTATTTTTATCAGAGAAATGTTGGAGGGTCTGGAGTTATGCAACGCCTGAGCCAATGAAATAAGTAACTAGACAACCTTTAGAAGACATCTGAAGGCAGCCCTGCATAGGGAAGCTGCTTAATGTTTAATGTTCTATTATATTTTTATATATGTTGGGAGCCACCCAATCAGATGGGCAGGGTATAAATAATCAAATTGTTGTTGTTGTTAAATAGGACATCCCTATTTTCTTCAGAGAAATGTTGGAGAGTATGAAATCACCCTCCCAATGAGGAAGTGGGCCCATCAAGTTTATGTGTGATGCAAAACTGGGAGGGACTGCAAACATTTTAGAGGATATGTTCTGAACTCCAAATCATGTTGAAACCAGAGAGCCAAGTTTTTGCAATTAAAGGCCCCAGTATAAGAACGGGAGGTAACTGTTTAAAAAGGTAAGGTAAAGGTAAAGGACCCCTGGATGGTTGAGTCCAGTCAAAGGTGACTATGGGGTTGTGGCGCTCATCTCGTTTCAGGCTAAGGGAGCCAGCGTTTGTCCACAGACAGTTTTTCCGGGTTATGTGGCCAGCATGACTAAACCGCTACTGGAGCAATGGGGCACCGTGACGGAAGCGAGAGTGTACAGAAACACCATTTACTTTCCTGACACACTGGTACCTATTTATCTCCTTGCACTGGTGTGCTTTCAAGCTGATAGGTTGGCAGAAGCTGGGACAGAGGAACAGGAGCTCACCACGCGGATTCAAACTGCCGACCTTCCGATCAGCAAGCCCAAGAGGCTCAGTGCTTTAGAGCACAGCGCCACCCGCATCCCTTTTTTTACCCGTTTACAGATTCACACACAGGCAGCGCAAGGGGCCATTAAGCTGATTAGGAGATCCGTATGCACCTCCCGTATCCTCCCTCGCATCCCGATACAAATGACTTGTGCTCAGGAAAACAGATGGAGGTATCCGTGCTCCTAAGATCACATTCTACTGCATGGCTTCTCAGGAACCAGCAAGTTGGTTTATGGATCAATCAAAATGTCTGCTAAGAATACAGGCGCAATCTGGCTCGGAAATACCTTCGGATACTTTATGGTGGCGTTAAAAAAAGATCTTTGGTTTAAGAAGAGACCAGCTGCATTGTATATCTAACAAAGCTGCTACTTAATGCTTTCTTGCTCAATTGGGCTAAAGTTAAGGGAGAACTAGCCTTGGACATTATGCCATGAACTCCAACCCAACATTTTACTTCCAATATCCAGCACCCAGTGCCAAAACAGCTGCTGCACCCACATGAAAATGGGGAGGGGGTCACCAGGCTCAGGAGGATCCCAACATTTGCAGGACTACAGAAAAATTAAAGGGAGGGGGACGCAAGAACTACCAAAATCAGCCCAATGAAGACTGAACAGACTCAGTGGGAACTGAAGGGGCTGGAAGGAAGAGACAAAGTCAGCATATAAAGTGTAGAAAGGACCATCTCATTGTCTGGATAAGACATTTCCTGTTTCACACTGGGGAGCTGCTTTTAAGCATCCTGCAAGACAGAAGTGTAAACTGCCCACAGAAACTAATGAAGAAATCCAGCATTCTAATAAAGCTGAGACGGAACCGAGGGGTTCCCAACACACCCTAACAAATCCCCCCCCCAAAAAAAAAACACTGCTGCTGGCACTGAGAAAGAGTGACTTATCACAGCCCTGTAGTATAGCTCATACTGAAGGTCAGGCTCTGGGTGTTTTTTTACAACAACCCTGTGCTGTTGCCCACTGTTGTGAGACCACTGTTGGGCTGAAATTGGGTATAACAACCAGTGTGAAATTGGGTATGGCAGCCAGTGTGGTGTAGTGGTTAAGAGCAGTAGACTCGTAATCTGGTGAACCGGGTTCGCGTCCCTGCTCCCTCCACATGCAGCTGCTGGGTGACTTTGGGCCAGTCACACTTCTCTGAAGTCTCTCAGCCCCACTCACCTCACAGAGTGTTTGTTGTGGGGGAGGAAGGGAAAGGAGAATGTTAGCCGCTTTGAGACTCCTTAGGGTAGTGCTAAAGTGGGATATCAAATCCAAACTCTTCTTCTTCTTCTTGCAAGTGTTACAAGGACCATTATCAGTGATGGTGGTAGATGTAGTCCAGCAATAGCTGGGGACCCAAGTTTGAGGCAGGCTGGAAGACATAGTCCACTGTTAACAGAGTGGTGCTGAGCCTGATTTGGATTCCCAGTACAAAACCCTCAGTATCTCTCAGGCTTCAGCAAAGACTAGCCCAATTGTCCCCTCAACTTCCTCTGTGATCATAGCAAACACTCAGTGGCATGCCTTGTGCTCCACTGACCTGTGTGCAGACTGGCTGCACTTTTAAATGTTCAAAACCTTAAATAATAATAATGGAATTGAAATGGGAGACCCTTTCCTGCAGAGATTTCTCTCTCTGATGCTGACTCCCCACCCACCCACAACCCACTAAAGCACAGGCTCTGTCAACACAAGCACTCCAAGTGCTAAACCACTTGGGGGGGGGTTCCCTTGTATATAGGGACGCAAGTGGCGCTGTGGGTTAAACCACAGAGCCTAGGACTTGCCAATCAGAAGGTCGGCGGTTTGAATCCCTGCGACAGGGTGAGCTCCCGTTGCTCGGTCCCTGCTCCTGCCAACCTAGCAGTTCGAAAGCACGTCAAAGTGCAAGTAGATAAGTAGGTACCGCTCCGGAGGGAAGGTAAATGGCGTTTCCGTGTGCTGCTCTGGTTCGCCAGAAGCGGCTTAGTCATGCTGGCCACATGACCCGGAAGCTGTACGCCGGCTCCCTCAGCCAATAAAGCAAGATTAGCACCGCAACCCCAGAGTTGGTCACGACTGGACCTAATGGTCAGGGGTCCCTTTACCTTTACCTTTACCCTTGTATATACTGAAAGCAGTCTCAGTTGGGAGAAGCTCCCAACGCAGCCCAATGGAGACAGAACTTGCTCCGTGTCAGGGACCGTAACCAGATTTCCTGGGCTCTCGCATCACACAACATTTATTGGCAAGAACTGCTGTTCATATTCATACATCAACAGCGGAATTGTCAAAAAGCCACCAGTACCTATTTAAGAAAAAATCTAGCTATGAATACCCACCAAGAAAACACCTCTAGCTTTCGGGTTAAAAAAGTGAGGGGGCATTTCTCGGTGGCCATCAGAAGATGTTAGGAAGAGATATTCAATTTTAAAACAAACTTATTATTTTTAAAATTGTTTCCAGAGGTGGGAAGTCACTTTGGAAAAGGCCACAAATTTGTGCTGATCACAGCGTGTCGACTGCATAAAAGAAACAGAAGGAGATTTAAGTATTTTTAATATCTCAAATCGGATTTTCAGGGACATTCAAAATTTAAAAGTCTGCTTTGCCACAAGGCAAGAAAGCAAAGGTTTTCTCTCATCCCCCCCTCCGCCCCCCGCTTCTGTCCAGCTCGAAAGGTGACACAACCATTGATTTTGAAAGCAATAAAGTCAGCACAAGTTACCCTGGGTACCTGAGGATTCTCTCCCCAGTTCCAGATGGCAATTTGCAAAGAAGCAGAAGGGACATCAAAATCAACCAGCTTTCTATCCCGAGGCAAGATCTGGTGACAAACCAGCCACACACATCATCTAAATTGCACAGAGAGATCCAGGTGCATTACAAAGTAATGGCTGCAGATGATTCAAGAGATATGGCCATTAATATTCTACAGAACACAACTGAGATGGCTTTGAAATAAGATTAGACAAACTCATGGGAGAGAGGGCTATAGAGGGCTAAATAGCTAAAATGGCATACCCTCCAACATCTTGAGCCCCAAAACCAGGGTACGCGTCTTCCCGTCCACGCTGCTGTGTGAGTTATGTAACCCCTGTGAGATTACAGAGCCCAAAAGACACACTTTTTTTGAGGGGAGGGGCTGTGCTCTCACGGTGCCCCCCAAACATCCATGTTCAAATATGAAATTGCACCGTCAGGCTAATAGTTGTAAAGAACCGGTAGAAAAGCAGAGCTCCTCCTGAATTTGAATGGATTGAAGAGATCTAGCCCATTGTAATGTTTATCAAGTTCCCTTGTCATAAAACAGCATGTGCAAATAAAACCAATAATTCTACAGGAAAATGGGTGGGTTTTGGTAAGGTTTTGCCATAATAAGAAGTCTACTGTTAATAGTCAATGCTATGCTGTCTTTGAGGGACGCGGGTGGTGCTGTGGGTTAAACCACAGAGCCTAGGACTTGCCAATTAGAAGGTCAGCAGTTCGAATCCCCGCGATGGGGTAAGCTCCCGTTGCTCGGTCCCTGCTCCTGCCCACCTAGCAGTTCTAAAGCACATCAAAGTACAAGTAGATAAATAGGTACTGCTCCGGCGGGAAGGTAAATGGCGTTTCCGTGCGCTGCTCTTGTTTGCCAGAAGTGGCTTCGTCATGCTGGCCACATGACCCGGAAGCTGTACGCCGGCTCCCTCGGCCAATAAAGCAAGATGAGCGCCGCAACCCCAGAGTCGGCCACGACTGGACCTAATGGTCAGGGGTCCCTTTACCTTTACCTTTACGCTGTCTTTAATCTACTAGAACCCTTTCAGTTTCTATTCATTGTACAGTATTTGTATGTCACTGAAGAGAAGATTGAGAGACGATACGATGGCCATATTTGAATACCTGGGCTGTCACATGGAAAGGGGAGCAAGCTTGCTTCCTGCTGCTCAAGAGTGGAGGACCTGAACCAACGGATTCAAATTGCAAGAAAGGAAATCCCAGCTAAGCATTAGGAAGAGGAAGAGCTGTTTGACAGTGGCATGGACTCCTTCGGAAGAAGGTGGACTTAATTGGAGGTTTCCAAGCTGAGGTTGGATGGCCACCTGTCAGGGATTCTTCATCCGAGATTCTTGGACTAGAAGATGACCCTTGAAGTCTTTCCCAATGCCTCAATTCTATGGTTCCATTAGGCAGGATTCTCATTTTTTGATGCGTTCATGTTTCAATAAATAAGGTAATTTTTAACAAATGAAGTTGCAGGTTCAGCATTTGGGAAAATCAGAAATGTTGGCCCGTTTCAAACACCTGCACACCTCTCTTTCAGCTCTTACTCCCCACAGTTAGAAGCATAGATCCGTTTCAGCAAACAGCAGCCTTTCCTGTCAGCCAACACCCACAAGTCCTTCCCCCTTTCTAGCTCTGCATCCAAGCTATCGGGAGGTTAAAAGCCTTTCCTGTCCCCCACCCCCACCCCCACTCCCATCAGGCACCGAATGCCAGCCAGCCACTGGGAAAGCCACATTCATTTTCCTCCCAGGCGTTCTTTTAATTTCAGGATATGATTTGCAAAGAGCTGGTTATAGAAAGAAAGAAAGGAAGAAAGGAAGAAAGGAAGGAAGGAAGGAAGGAAGGAAGGAAGGAAGGAAGGAAGGAAGGAAGGAAGGAAGAAAGAAAGAAAGAAAGAAAGAAAGAAAGAAAGAAAGAAAGAAAGAAAGAAAGAAAGAAAGAAAGAAAGAAAGAAAGAAAGAGTATAATGAATTGCTAAAATGCATTTCACACAGAACTGGGGGATGGGGAGGATCTCATGTTAATTGGGCCTAATTGACAATCCAGCCTGACCACTGTTTTGATGATGAACTGCAATTTATAAGTAGAAACAAAACAGCATTTCTAGAAACCTGTTTCTATCTACTTGTTAACGCTGTTTGACAGTGGCATGGACTCCTTTGGAAGGTGACCTTATATTTGCCTCCTGGATTTCACACACACAGCCCTTTCTGAGGCTCCTAGCACTAATTCCAGTTGGTTGAGTTGTGCTAGGCACCCCTATGTTCCTGGGGCCCTAAGAACAGAAGAAGAGCCTGCTGGATTAGGCCAATGGCCCATCTAGCCCACCAGGGCCATAGCTCAGCAGTAGAGCATCTGCTTTGCATGCCGAAGGTCCCAGGGGTTCAATCCCCAGCCACATCTCCAGGCGGGCCTGGGAGAGACCCCCCTGCCTGGAACCCCGAGGAGCCGCTGCTGGCAGTCAGGGTAGGCAATACTCTGCCAAGATGGACTGACTCAGAGTAAACTAGCTCCCCCTGCTCTTATCCTGATCTTGCAGTGACCAGACAGATGCCTCTATTGGGAAACCCACAAGACGACTCCAAGGCCAAGAGCCCTCTCCCCTCCTCTGGCTTCCAGCAACTGGTATTCAGAAGCTCTGCTGCCTCCATGAATAGCCATTGTGGCTGGGAGCCGTCTCTTCAATGAACGTAAGCCCAACTGAAGTGCTGGTTATTGCCTCTCAAGCTTACATTGCCTCTCAAGCTTACAGCATACATTGAGAGGTAGGAGTGGGGAATCTCTGGTGCCCTTCAGATGCTGTGGGACTCCAGCTAACACAGTCAAGGGTCAGGGATGAATGGAGTTGGAGTACAGTAGCAACTGGAGGGCATTGAGTTCCCCAGATTTGTCTTAGGGAAAGAGACAGCCTCTGTGTTCCTCCCAGGGCTCACAGATTTGGGGGGATGAGAACCTGTGTTGTGTTTTTGAAGTAGGATAGTCCACTGATGCATTGAGCGGGGCCTTATTGGTTGCAGCACCAAGAATATGGAACAATCACTCAAAGGATCAGACACAGTCACTGCCTGCATTCCTCTGGAGCAGCCTTCCTCAGCCTGATGCCAGCCCAACATTCTTGATGCCAACTCCCATCCGCCTCAGCCATCATGGCTGTGCTCCCATCAATCCCATACTTACTGGGAAGGAGGGACTTGTACCCTTGTGATTGGACCCTCATTCCAACTTAAGACCTGGAGGAACCTACAGCTCCAGGACCTCTCTGACCTCACCATGAGCCCTGCCTTGATTCCCATTCTTCCCCAGGCCTCAGGAGCAAAGGTGCATTCGACCTAACGGGAGCCAAGAGTTGCTGGGCAGAGGTCTACCCAGGAGGAAGGGAGAAGACCCAGTGATGGTCTACCTTGAGAGGAGAGGGAATGCCTAGCTGAAAGCAACAGCTCAGCAGAGGAGGAGATGGCAAAGACTCCAGCAACAGTCTCCTTTGCGCTTTTGCTGGGTGTGTTAACAGCTCCCTTTTCCTAGCTGTGGAAATCCTCCTGGCTCAAATTCAATTCCAGCCTCCCAGCAAAGTGCTGGTCATCAGGTTGGGATACATCAGGGGTAGCCAACAAGGCACCCTCCAGATTTTGCTGGATTCTATCACCCCTGATCATTGGCCAGGCTGACTGCAGCTTCCCACACGTTAGTTAGAATCTGCTTTGAAAACTCCATAAAAGAGATTTGACAACCTGTTTTGTTGGCGCTTGTTCTGGTGGCTGAGATGTTTCCCGCCCGCCCGCCCGCCAAAGCACACACATGCAGAGTGTTTCCTAATCCTGCCTTCCTGAAATATAAGCCTCTTTGCTTGATTATCTGTGGCAGCAGAGAACAATTGAGTTGCAACTATATTGCAGCAGACTTTTGACTATTTGAAGATTGTTATCAAGTTCCTCCCTTAATCTTCTTTCCTCTTGGCTTCCTTTAACAGCCAGGCTTTCTCAGAAGCAGGCCCGTTTTGTCTCTCCAGGAGCACAAACTGTCCCAAGGGAAGGAAAGAGGCCCTTTCACACACCTCCTGCCTCACTCAAGTAAGCTGAACCCTTGGAGCAAACATTCCCAATTCTTACTGGCCAGCAATCACTCTCATCCAAGCACTTGTGTGGTGTCTCCTGCCCTTGCCCCATGGTGAACCAGAGCAATAAGCCACCGAGAGCCCCTCTTGGGGTCTCCAGGCATGGGGATGGGGACGGAGGGGATGGAAGCAGGCAGCAAGGCTTGGCAAAGAAGAAGAGGAGTTTGGATTTGATATCCCGCTTTATCACTACCCGGAGGAGTCTCAAAGCGGCTAACATTCTCCTTTCCCTTCTCTATAAGGTGAGTGGGGCTGAGAGACTTCAGAGAAGTGTGACTGGCCTGAGGTCACCCAGCAGCTGCATGTGGAGGAGCGGGGACGTGAATCCGGTTCACCAGATTACGAGTCTACCGCTCTTAACCACTACACCACACTGGCTTCCTTGTGCCCTTTGTTCTGAGATGGCATTGCCAGGGGAGAAAACATCTTGCAGGGATCAGCTTGAGCACCTGGGAAGTCAATAGAAATGCAGCCCGGTTTTGAAGAGGATGATGATACTGGACTTTCGAAACTCCTGAGAGGGCACCACTCAGAAATTTGGAATGTTAGGCAGTATCTAGGTATTGGAAATAAAATAAATAATACCTTCTTCAGTACAGGAAAAACAAACAAACCGAGGCCCACCCCAATGAACCTTCTGAATGAGATAAATAATTCCTGGTGATCACATGGGAACTATTAAAGTTTAGAGCCAAATGAGAAAATATGCTAGGGGGGTTGAGACTGGGTCTTCTGCATTTCATTCTTAGTTCAAAGCACCCTCATTACAGTGGTACCTTGGGTTACAGACGCTTCAGGTTACATATGCTTCAGGTTACAGACTCCGCTAACCCAGAAATAGTACCTCGTGTTAAGAACTTTGCTTCAGGATGAGAACAGAAATTGTGCTCCAGCGGCGCGGCAGCAGCGGGAGGCCCCATTAGCTAAAGGGGTGCTTCACGTTAAGAACAGTTTCAGGTTAAGAACGGACCTCTGGAACGAATTAAGTATGTAACCAGAGGTACCACTGTAGATTGGAGGGTGGCACCGGGTTGGTTGGCTGGTGTGTGCAGGTGTGTTCAACCCCATTGGGCCATACACTGGTACCTTGGTTCTCAAACGGCTTAGTTGTTAAACAAATCGGCTCCTGAATGCCGCAAACCCGGAAGTAAGTGTTCCAGTTTGCGAACGTTTTTCGGAAGCCGAACATCCAACGCAGCTTCAGCTTGAGTGCAGGAAGCTCCTGCAGCCAATCGGAAGCCGCGCCTTGGTTTTTGAATGGTTTTGGGAGTCGAACAGACTACCGGAACGGATTAAGTTCAAGAACCAAGGTACCACTGTACTTCTTCCCCAGTCTAAACCCCTCTGCCCCCTTGTTGCTATTTCAATGGGACTAGAGCACATCACTGGGCAATGGCTGCTCCTGGCAAGGGATGCGTTGCAGGCGTTGTACTAGACGACCCTTCAAACTCTACAGTTTTTGCATGCACAACAAGGCTGTTCTCCAACTGCAACCCCTAACCCCCCCTCAAAAAAAAAGCTTTTTACAATATTTGATGGTGGAGTGGAATTGGGTGTGTTTAATCTTCCCTCCATGCTGTGCCCCCCCCAAGCTCCCTTAAAGCTAGGAAATGTATTTCAATACACAAGCAAACTGTCAGGATTACAGACAAACCCCGAATGTGCCTGCTAAGATGGAGAGGCACCAGCTTCTCAATAAGATGCCTAGGCATTTTTCAGGAGCAGAAGGCAAGTGTACTTTCTTCCCTCCATCTTTGTTGTTGTTTAGTCATTTAGTTGTGTCCGACTCTTCATGACCCCATGGACCAGAGCACGCCAGGCACTCCTGTCTTCCACTGCCTCCCACAGTTTGGTCAAACTCATCCTGGTAGCTTCGAGAACACTATCCAACCATCTCATCCTCTGTCATCCCCTTCTCCTTGTGCCCTCCATTTTCCCCAACATCAGGGTCTTTTCCAGGGAGTGTTCTCATGAGGTGGCGTATTGGAGTCTCAGCTTCAGGATCTGTCCTTCCAGTGAGCACTCAGGGCTGATTTCCTTCAGAATGGATAGGTTTGATCTTCTTGCAGTCCATGGGACTCTCAAGAGTCTCCTCCAGCACCATAATTCAAAAGCATCAATTCTTCGGCGATCAGCCTTCTTTATGGTCCAGCTCTCACTTCCATACATCACCACTGGGAAAACCATAGCTTTTACTATATGGACCTTTGTTGGCAAGGTGATGTCTCTGCTTTTTAAGATGCTGTCTAGGTTTGTCATTGCTTTTCTCCCAAGATCCCTCCATCTACCAGTAGCCAGATTGGTTGACATCTAGCCCACACTTGTGGGGTTGCCAAGTTTTGTTTTTTGAAAATACCAGGATGAGGGAGGCTAGGCAGGGCTTACGGATGGGGCCCAAACATAATCTAATAAATAAGGAGTGAAGGTGGGACAGAATCTAAAGAACTGTTGCTTGCTCAGGCCTCAGTACTGGGAGAATAAAGTCAAGACTAATGAGCTCAGTAAAATACAAATGGCTTGCAATGCTGTCTGCTTTGGGCTAGAGGCCAGGTCGCTCATCCCTCTGTTAGATCATGTCTTAACCGGTTGCAAAGACAGTCGGTCGTATGTGACCCTGGCTATCTTAAGGGAGTCTGGTTGGGTGGTGAGTGATGCACAGTTGGCCAAACAGCCAGGCCCAAAGGAATGATGACTGAGCCAGTTTAAGCCTGGGGAGAAACTACCCAACCCCCTGAGTTTCAGCTTCTCCCTAGCAATGGGAAGAAAGCAACACGATTTCAGAAGCTCTAGGAAGCCCCTGCCATGGTGGCTACTGGGAGCCTAGGAAATGTTATTCTTAGCTGAGCAAGGTCTGAAATGTTGCATGATTTCTTCTTTGAATGTTGAGTTTGGGTTTATATAATGACCAAGACTGAACCTCTGAAATGGGGCAGCTTAGATATCCTTGGAAAAAATGAAGGTTCTCTCCTACCTACTCTCTCTCTCTCTCTCTCTCTCTCTCTCTGTGTGTGTGTGTGTGTGTGTGTGTGTGTGTGTAAGATTTGCACCCCACAGGGAGTGGGGAGGACCGGGGCTCATTAGATTTCTGAAAATATATTTAGTATGAAGTATTTACCATGAAATTCCCTTTGCTCTTAGGCAGCTAAAGAAAGGTATCGTGCTAAGAGGAGGAGGAGACACCAGGGAAATTTCCGAAGCAAAGCAAAGCTGAGCTCCCTCTCCCTCTCTTTTACACACACATATATAGCTGCAGAAGACAGCAGCTAAAGGCAGGAGGGCAAAGGCAATCGGTGCCAGAAAGCCAATTATTGAAGGATGAAGTTTTTTAAGGAATTCCCAGCGCATTTCAAACATGTGGGCACTCTTCTTCGGGGTGGGGGGAGATGAGAAACTGGCCCCAGCAGCCAGTTAAGCTGCATAACAAGAGCATAAGCAGAACCTGCTGGAAAAGGCCAATGGCCCATCTAGTCCAGGATCCTGTTCTCACAGTGGCCAACCAGGTGCCTATGGGAAGCCTGCAAGCAGGCTCCTGCGGTTTCCAGCAACTGGTATTCAGAAGCATTAACCACCTCAGACTATGGAGGTGTAGCCATTAATAGCTTTATTCTTTCCCTTTAATTTCTCCAGTCCTCTTTTAAAACCATCCAAGTTGGTGGTCATCGCTGCCTCCTGTGGGAGGGAGTTCCATAATTTAACTATGCCCTAGATCAGTGGTTCTCAACCTGTGGGCCCCCAGATGTTGTTGGACTACAACTCCCATCATCCCTGAGCTCTGGCCTTGCTAGCTAGGGGTGATGGGAGTTGTAGTTCAACAACATCTGGGGACCCACAGGTTGAGAAAGGCTGCCCTACATCAAGCTTCCTCAACCTCGGCCCGCCAGATGTTTTGAGACTACAATTCCCATCATCCCTGACCACTAGTCCTGGTAGCTAGGGGTCATGGGAGTTGTAGGCCAAAAGCATCTAGAGGGCCAAGGCTGAGGAAGCCTGCCCTAAATGAAGGACTTTCTTTGACTTGTCCTGAATCTTCCAACAGTCAGTTCATTGAATGTTCAACAGGTTCCAGTGTTAAGAGGGAGAAGAAATTTCCCATCCCCTTTCTCTGTGCCACGTGTAGTTTTATGAACTTCTATCACATGACCACTTGCTCACTTTTTCTCTGAACTAAAATGTCCCCAAACACTGCAGCCTTTCCTCACAGGGGGATTCAAAATGGATCCCATCCATTACTAAGATTCAGTGAAAGCACACCCTCTGCACCAATTTCCCAGAACACCAATTTATACTGCCTCTGCTGCCAAAAGAGGGTGGCCGTGACACTCTTTATGGGCCTCAGAAGCCCTCTTTCAACCACCCACCATGGCATCCCAAGGGAGAGGCACAGACTCACTTATGCAAGACTCACTGGAAATGCCATGGACACCTTCTGTAGTCACACACCAGCACTGAACTCTGCTCCTCCTCCACTTGTCTAGCAAAGTCATCTTGTGTTGGGAGCCCACCCAACAGGAATGTCTTCTTTCGCCCAACATGGCTCAATCCACCCAGATGGCTCAGTTGGTTAGATCATGCTGCTGGTAACGCCAAGGTTTCAGGTTCGATCCCCGCATGGGACAGCTGCGTGTTCCTGCATTGCAGGGGGTTGGACGAGGTGATCCTCAGGGTCCCTTCCAACTCTACAAATCTGGGATTTGCTCCCCATCTCTGCAATGCATTGCTCATCAACCATGCTGGTGCTTATTTTCTTCCCAGACCCCGGAAAAGGCCGCAGCTCAGGAGCAGGGCATGCTCTGAGTGCAGAAGGCCTAAGGTTCATTCCTCAGCATCTCAAGGAAAGAATGAAACCTGGAGAGCCTCTGCCAGTCAGCATAGAGTCCAGGAATAGTCAATGTTGTGCCATTCAGATATTGTTGAAAGATGGACCAAAGGTCTAGGTTGGTACAAGGCATCTTCCTGCACCTTCCTTTGCTGGAGGGAGAAGTTCTAGAAAGAGCTTCAGCTAACTCTCTTTCTGGAACAAATGCCATTGTTGCCAAGAAAGGAAGCCTCTTATTCTGCAGGTAATTTCATATTTATCCCTCTGGGTTTTTATCCTTTCGTTCCAGCGATGCATCAGTTAGATTCCAGTATTCCGCCATTTAATGTATGCAAATTATGTTAAATATTTCATCCATTTAAAAGCTTCGGTTATTATTGAATCATACCTTAAGCAGTTGGAAAAGTTAATTCCTTTCTTTGCACTTATCTGGTAATGGGAAATCACCACCTTAAATTAATATTTTACATTTCGCACAAGGCAAGGGGGTGCTTATTAGGCCCTCATGCCCCCCTCCAACCACACCGCTTTTTTTCAGAGCTGTCTTTTAAGTGGGCTGCTAATCTGCACTTTTCTTTTCAAACCTGGGCTCCAGAAAGCCCCTGCCTCAATGCTAACGTGTTGGCAATTAACTTCTATATTAACAGACCACCAAGGTGCGCTTTTTAAGTTTTAAATTTCACAGGGTGGTTTTTATCTGTATTTAGACTTGCTGTGCCCCCTGCCTTGAGGTCTTGGGATGAAGGGTGAGAGACAAGCCTGAAAAACAGAGACAAACGAATGAAGTTTAAGTGGCTAAGCAAAAGTGAGAGGCTGGCAGCTGCTTGTTTTGCATAGCTCTTTGAATGCACAGGCGCCTTTTCGCTCACTTTCAATATCCAGTTTAAGAACATAAGAAGAGCCTGCTGGATCAGGCCAATGGCCCAACTAGTCTAGCATCCTGTTCTCACAGTGGCCGACCAGATGCCCCAATAGGAAACCCAGAAGCAGGACCCACAAGCACAAGAGCATTCTCCCCTCCTGTGGCTTCCAGAACCTGATATGCAGGCAAATTACTGTCTCTGACCCTGGAGGTAAAGTCAGTGTGGTGTAGTGGTTAAGAGTGGTAGTCTCCTAATCTGGAGAACCGGGTTCGTGTCTCAGCTCCTCTACATGCAGCTGCTGGGTGACCTTGGGCTAGTCACACTTCTCTGAAGTCTCTCAGCCCCACTCACCTCACAGAGTCTTTGTTGTGGGGGAGGAAGGGAAAGGAGAATGTTAGCCGCTTTGAGACTCCTGAAGGGGAGTGAAAGGCGGGATATGATATCCAAACTCTTCTTC